>NC_079194.1:93757919-94476669 GCF_029499605.1 Hyla sarda
GAGTCAGCGTACGTCTTTCCAGGCGGGGAGGACGGATAGGACAATCCCTCAGGAAGTGTTCGGTACTAGCACAGTACAGGCAGAGGTTCTCCATGCGGCGTCGTGTCCTCTCTTGAGGTGTCAGGCGAGACCGGTCGACCTGCATAGCCTCCACGGCGGGAGGCACAGGAACAGATTGCAGGGGACCAGAGGAGAGAGGAGCCGAGGAGAAGAAACGTCTCGTGCGAACAGAGTCCATATCTTGGCGGAGCTCCTGACGCCTTTCGGAAAAACGCATGTCAATGCGAGTGGCTAGGTGAATAAGTTCATGTAGATTAGCAGGAATTTCTCGTGCGGCCAGAACATCTTTAATGTTGCTGGATAGGCCTTTTTTAAAGGTCGCGCAGAGGGCCTCATTATTCCAGGATAATTCTGAAGCAAGAGTACGGAATTGTACGGCATACTCGCCAACGGAAGAATTACCCTGGACCAGGTTCAACAGGGCAGTCTCAGCAGAAGAGGCTCGGGCAGGTTCCTCAAAGACACTTCGGATTTCCGACAAGAAGGAGTGTACAGAGGCAGTGACGGGGTCATTGCGGTCCCAGAGCGGTGTGGCCCATGACAGGGCTTTTCCAGACAGAAGGCTGACTACGAAAGCCACCTTAGACCTTTCAGTGGGAAACAGGTCCGACATCATCTCCAGATGCAGGGAACATTGGGAAAGAAAGCCACGGCAAAACTTAGAGTCCCCATCAAATTTATCCGGCAAGGATAGGCGTAGACCAGGAGCGGCCACTCGCTGCGGAGGAGGTGCAGGAGCTGGCGGAGGAGATGACTGCTGAAGCTGTGGTAGTAACTGCTGTAGCATAACGGTCAGTTGAGACAGCTGTTGGCCTTGTTGCGCTATCTGTTGTGACTGCTGGGCGACCACCGTGGTAAGGTCAGCGACAACTGGCAGAGGAACTTCAGCGGGATCCATGGCCGGATCTACTGTCACGATGCCGGCTGGCAGGAGGTGGATCCTCTGTGCCAGAGAGGGATGGCGAGGACCGTGCTAGTGGACCGGTTCTAAGACACTACTGGTTTTCACCAGAGCCCGCCGCAAAGCGGGATGGTCTTGCTGCGGCGGTAGTGACCAGGTCGTATCCACTAGCAACGGCTCACCTCTCTGGCTGCTGAAGATAGGCGCGGTACAAGGGAGTAGGCAGAAGCAAGGTCGGACGTAGCAGAAGGTCGGGGCAGGCAGCATGGATCGTAGTCAGGGGCAACGGCAGGAGGTCTGGAACACAGGCTAGGAACACACAAGGAACGCTTTCACTGGCACGATGGCAACAAGATCCGGCAAGGAAGTGCAGGGGAAGTGAGGTGATATAGGGAAGTGCACAGGTGAAGACACTAATTGGAATCACTGCGCCAATCAGCGGCGCAGTGGCCCTTTAAATCGCAAAGACCCGGCGCGCGCGCGCCCTAGGGAGCGGGGCCGCGCGCGCCGGGACAGGACCGAGGGAGAGCGAGTCAGGTACGGGAGCCGGGGTGCGCATCGCGAGCGGGCGCTACCCGCATCGCGAATCGCATCCCGGCTGGAAGCGGAATCGCAGCGCCCCGGGTCAGTGGATCTGACCGGAGCGCTGCAGCGGGGAGAGTGTAGCGAGCGCTCCGGGGAGGAGCGGGGACCCGGAGCGCTCGGCGTAACACTCCTGCACTCTCCTCAGCTTCTATGTTCCAGCACGTGTGTCCCCATTCCTTTGGGCGCACGTGCGCCGGAGCTCTGAAATTTAAAGGGCCCATTAATTAAATAACACCTGTGCTCACTTAATAAATTCCTCCACCTCCCACATTTCCCTGCCAGATCTTTGTTGCCCTAGTGCCTGAGAGAAAGTGTTCCTGTGTATTGCCTTGCCATGTATCATATCCTTTGCTCTGTGACCTGACCTTGCTCCTTTGCCCCTGCCTACTGACCACTTGCTAAGTTCCTGACTATGCGACTGTGCTGCCAGCCCTGACCTTCTGCTATCCTGACCACAAGTTGCTGTATCCTACCTGTGCCTCGAATTCCTCAGCCGCCTGTCTGGTCGAGCTGTGCCAGGGGTAGCTACCTTGGTGCTGCCTGCCGCAGCAAGTCCGTCCCACTTTGCCGCTCTGGTGAAAACAAGCGGCACCTTAGACTCAGCTCCCTGATATGGTCCGTGTCATCTGCCACACAGGTCCAGTGGATCCACATCCACCTGTGTTCCTGTCTGCTTAAAACGAGAGTGTTACAATATATATGTGACACCCGCAATATGACCAACATTGGCTATTTGCACATTATATATATATATATATATATATATATATATATATATATATATACACACATATATAATGTGCAAATAGTCAATGTTGGTCATAGAGGCACATAAGTAACCGAATAACCAGATTCACCAAATAATAAAGGTAATTATCATAGGCATGTAGCTATACATAGCTCAAACACAAGATATGCCCCAACAATTAAATATGGCATAGCCAGGATGTAGTACAGGTTATCTAGTGGTTATTTGTAAACAGAAAAGGGGTCTCAACCAGTGTTGAGCTAGAGTATTCGAATTATAATATTTATCGCCAATGTCGGCACTTCGCGAATATTTAGGATATAGCGCTATATATTTGTTATGACGAATATTCGTTTTTTGTTTCACATGCAAATTTTTATGCTAATTTAATGCTAATTTTCCATGCAAATGTAAGTTTTTTTCACATGCAAATTTTCCATGCAAATTTTCGCATGGAAAAAAATAAAGTGAATGAACATAGCAAATATGCAAATTTTGCAAACAATAGACGAATAATCATCAATATATTCACAAAATATTGCAAATTCGAATACGGCCCCTGCTGCTTATCACTAGTCTCAATGTGTTTCCTGCCCCATTCATCAGGAGACAATGGGGGGCATTGATGGTCTAATGGCAAGGATCATGAGAAATGATGGCTGGTCTAAAGTGAACAAAGATGCCTGTGATTTGCAGCCATAGTGGAGGAGGCAACATCCTGCTCTATATATGGTACTGACAGGGATTGTGACCAATCTTACCTTACACAGAATATGCCTACAATCCAATAAACTACCATCAGTAGAGAAAGATAGTTCCGGCGTCACTCGTATCTCCCGTCATGTGTTGAATCACGTGACCTGTACAAGCGCAATGTCACTTCCTGGACAACAACATAATGTACTGAAGAACCAGCTGAAAGTGCAGGTAATGTGATTCACATGGCTGCAGCTTCATTACGCCGTTGCTAGTGTGGTAAAGTAAATAGGAGATCAGCTGATGTAGCAGGACATGTGACCCAGTCGGCATCACGTGAGCCGACGGGCGATCCGGCAGGTCACATGATAGACTTGCTGGTTGCTCAGCCACATTAGAGATAATTGCGAACCAACTGGTCACATGATCCGCTTGTTGGTTGCGCAGCAGCATTGATGATAATCTCGATCGTGTAAAAACATAGTGAAGGCACTGGAAAATAGACTCTCCATGCACGGATCTAATGGGACCCCTGTTAAAAATACAGAGGGAACATTTAAAGAGAACAGATTGTTATTGTAAATGGTAAGAAATAAAATGTTTACGTTATGCGCTCCGGCTGCACACGCTGGCCGTGAGTGCATGGTCTGGTTACCTGCTGCTGCCAGCGAGACTGGGACTCGCAATGCGCGATGCGCTAGCATGCGGGCCCTGGTCCGTCACTTACCTGGTGCTTCTCCTGGCCCAGCCTCTGCCTCACTGCTCCGGCATGCGTGTTACCGTCCCCTAGGGCGCCGGAGCTTTAAGATTTAAAGAGCCAGTGCGCTCATTAGTGTGATTCACCTGTGGCTCATTTATATATTCCTCCACCCTCCTCACTTCCCCGCTGGATCTTTGATGCCTTGAGCCTTAGAGAAAGCATTCTGATTATGCCTTGCCGTGTATCTGATCCTTCGCTTTGTGACCCGACCTTGCTTCTCTGCCGCCTGCCTATTGACCTCCTGCAGAGTCCTGACTACGCAACCGTGCCACCTGCTCTAACCTTCTGCTATCCTGACTACAAGCTGCCTTATCCCTCCTGTGCCTCGCATCTCCTCAGCCGCCTGTGTGGTAGAGCCGTGCCAGGGGTAGCGACCTGGGTGCCGCCTGCCGCAGCAAGTCCATCCCGCTTTGTGGCGGGTTCTGATGAAAACCAGCGTCACCTTAGACTCCGCTCCCTGGTACGGTCCGAGTCCTCTGCCACACAGGTCCAGCAGATCCACATCCACCAGAGTTCCTGTCTTATGAAACGTGAGGGTTACAGTAAGATCCGGCCATGGATCCCGCTGAGGTACTCCTGCATGAAGTCGCGGATCTTCCCTCCGTTGTGGTACGTCAGTCACAGCAGTTGTCCCGACAGGTGCAGCAACTTTCTCAACTTTCAACTGTGATGCAACAGCTTTTGGCCTTGCAACAGCAGCAGGTACCACAACCTGGCCCACTCCCACCACCAGCTCCTGCAGTGCCTTCTGTCCACCAGCTATGCCTGCCTTTACCTTCCAAGTATGATGGGGATTCCAAGTCATGCAGAGGCTTCGTTACACAGTGCTCCATGCACTTGGAGCTCATGTCCGAACTGTTTCCGACAGAACATGCGAAGGTGGCCTTTGTCATTAGCCTACTGTCCGGCAAAGCCCTGGCCTGGGCTACACCCCTTTGGGACCGTGGTGATCCGGTAGCTTCCAGCTTAACGGATTTTCTGGCAGAATTTCGCTGTGTCTTTCGCTGAGAATTTTGCTGAGGAACCGCACGTGCCTCTTCTGCTGAGTCGGCTTTGCTGAACCTATGTCAAGGGAATTCTTCCGTTTGTGACTACGCGGTTCAATTCCGCCTTGTGTGCCACATTCTAAAAAGGACTAGATGCAGGATTAAAGATTAAAGCCCTTGCTGCATGTGATCCTCCTTCTTCTCTGACTGAACTTATCCACCTTGCCACACGTATTGATGGCCTCTACAGTTTCCTGCGCCCCATGCCGAAGAGGTTATGCAAGTGGGTCGTTCCCGTCTTACGCAACAGGAGAGGTCACAACGACGCAGTGAGAATTTATGCTTGTATTTTGCTAGCCCCGAACACTTCCTCAAAGACTGTTCTGTTCGTCCACAGTATCCGGGGAAACGCTTGCACCTAGGGCACAGCACAAAAATGTAATCAATGCATCTTGCCCACATCAAGATCTTTGATGTCCAGATGTTATCATCCGGTGGGAAGACCACTGTGTCTTCCCACCAACCCAGGAGGAGATTTGCGTACTTGGGGGGACACGGACTCCCTATCGGGGTCCCCCTGAGCTGGTTGTAGGTCCTCCCATTGAAAGTAAAGACATTGTGGGTGAAGATATATTTCAATCATCTTGGTGTCAAAATGATCACAAGAATGATGAGCAAAAATCCCAGACCACACGGGGGGACCTAGTGAATGACTTACAGAGAGCTGGGATCAAAGTAACAAAGGCTACTCTCAGTAACACACTATGCCACCAGGGACTCAAATCTTGCAGTGCCAGACGTGTCCCCCTGCTTAAGGCAGTACATGTCCGGGCCCATCTGAAGTTTGCTAGAGAGCATTTAGATGATCCAGAAGAGGATTAGGATGTCATTGGGATGTCATATGGTCAGATGAAACCAAAGTAGAACTTTTTGGTAAAAACTCAACTCATCGTGTTTCGAGGAGAAAGAATGCTGAGTTGCATCTAAAGAACACCATACCTACTATGAAGCATGGGGGTGGAAACATCATGTTTTGGGGCTGTTTTTCAGCAAAGGGATCAGGACAACTGATCCGTGTAAAGGAAAGAATGAATGGGGTCATGTATCGTGAGATTTTGAGTGAAAAACTCCTTCAGCAAGAGAATTGAAGATAAAATGTGGCTGGGTCTTTCAGCATGGCAGTGATCCCAAACACACCACCTGGGCGATGAAGCATTTGAAGGTCCTGGAGTAGCCTAGCCAGTCTCCAGATCTCAACCCCATAGAAAACCTTTGGAGGGAGTAGAAAGTCTGTGTTGCCCAGCGACAGCTCCAAAACATCACTGCTCTAGAGAAGATCTGCATGGAGGAATTGGCCAAAATACCAACAACAATGTGTGAAAACCTTGTGAAGACTTACATAAAATGTTTGACCTCTGTCATTGCCAACAAAGGGTATATAACAAAGTATTGAGATGAACTTTTGCTATTGACCAAATACTTATTCTTTTAAAATCAGACAATGTGATTTTATGGATTTTTTTCTCATTATGTCTATCATAGTTGAGGTATACCTATGATGAAAATTACAGGCCTCTCTCATTGTTACAGTTGCGCTCTGGTCGGACTCGCCGGCCTTGAGCGCTTTCTGTTCCCACTGTCGGCAGGGCTGTGACTTGCAGTGCGGGACGTGTCCGCATGCGAGTCTCAGCCCGTCGCTTACCCTCCTGTGTCCCTGCTCCCTGATGTCCCCACAGCTCCGGCGTATGTGCCTCTGGCTCTTTGGGCACGCACACGAGCTATGTTTCTTAAAGAGCCAGTATACTATAAGTGTAAGTGTCTACACCTGTCCACTGGTCCATAAGTATCTGCTCCTTCCTGCTCCTGGTGCCGGATCTTGGTAGTCTGTTTTAGTTTTTGTTTGCCCTAGCCTGAGTCAAGTCCTGTTCCTGAGTCAAGTCCTGTTCCAGAGTCAAGTCCTGTTCCAGTGTCTGTGTACCTGTCCCTAGTTCCGGCCTGTCCTGTACCTGTGTTCCTGCCTTGTCCTTCTGCCCTGCCCACCAAGTCCTGCCCGCCAAGTCCTGTCTGCCACGTTCTGTCAGTCCCTGTCTGTGTCACGTCACCCCCCAGCCACCTGTGTGGATCTGCCGCAGCATGACCATCCCGCTTTGCGGCGGGCTCTGGTGAAAACCAGTGGCACCTCAGACCCCACTCCCTGGCACGGCTCAAGTCTCCTTCCACACAGGCCCAGAGGATCCACCACCTTATGTCCACCTGCCGTGATTCCGAACAGTAAGATCCGGCCTGTCCTAACACTCATCTTTTTAAGCGGCAGAACTAGCACAATTGGTGGCAGACTAAATACTTTTTTGCCCCACCATTGTATATCGAGACATGTTCATGAGCTCCCTCAGGGACATCCCCAATGTCTAAAATTTTCCATTATCGAAATTGTACGCCCATCCACGCCCAGGGGGTGATTTCGACAGGTTACTTTTACAGAAGGAGACACGGTGGATCCACATATTTAAATCATGATTTAAATGTCTTGTGCCTGTTGCATAAGGATGGTTAATTGTTCCAAAAATTCCAGTTTTTGGTTATCAGCAGTGAATTTGCAAATAATAAACAATTTTGTAACCTATTTGGGTTAGGAGATTTACAAAATCTGGGTTGGATTTGATTATTATCAGTTGCCTCCCCCTTTATATTTAAGTGTTTTTTTTTATTTCTGTTTATTCACAGGGGTCTACATGCACTCATTCGCAGAATAGAGGATTTAGAATAATGAGATTTACTTACCTTACTATTTTTTTTTTCTTACCATTTACAATAACTATCTGTTCTCTTTAAGTGTTCCCTCTGTACTTTTAACAGGGGTCCCATTAGATCCGTGCATGGAGAGTAAATTTTCCAGTGCCTTCACTATATTAGGTTTACACGATCAAAATTATCATCAATGCGGCGGCGCAACCAATAAGCGGATCATGTGACCGGTTGGGTCGCGATTATCTCTAATGCGGCTGGGCAACCAAAAAGTCTGTCATGTGACCTGTCGCCCCTGATCTCATATTTACTTTACCACACTAGCAACGGCATAATGAAGCCATGCCCATGTGAGTCACATTACCTGCAGTATCAGCTTGTTCTTCAGTACATTATGTTGTTGTCCAGGAAGTGACATTGCGCTTGTACAGGTCACGTGATTCAACAAGTGACCGGAGTTCGAGTGACGCTGGAACTATCTTTCTCTACTGACGGTAGTTCATTGGATTGAAGGCATATTCAGTGTAAGGTAAGACGATTGGTCAATATCCCTGTCAGTACCATATATAGAGCAGGATGTTACCTCCTCCACTATGGCTGTGGATCATCCGTCATCTTTGTGCATCCTAGACCAGCCATAATTTCTCATGATCATAGCCATGAGGCCATCGATGCCCCCATTGTCTCCTGATGAATGTGGCAAGAAACACGTTGAGACTTCTTTTCTGTTTATCTTACCTGGTCCAGATAAGTATAGATAACCACTAGCTAACTTGTAGTACATCCTGGTTATGCCATATTTGATTATTTGGGCATATCCTGTGTTGAGCTATGTATATCTACATGCCTATGATACTTACCTTTATTATTTGGTGAATCTGGTTATTTGGTTATTTATGTGCCTCTATTACCAACATTGGTTATTTGCACATTATATTTATATTGTGTATATGTTGAAATCTTGTTTATAGGTTACCTGTACACCTTAATTTTAACCAGGATAACGATACTGGCCATCTGCATGTCATAGGTATAGCCTGAGTACAACTCTTGTTAGACCTATAAATGAGAGATCCTCTCTATGTCTTCTGATCAGGACAGGACTCATTATCTTAGCATACCTTTGCTGGCGATAGGCCATATTCTACCCTTCTCCTATCCCAATCCAGTCAGACAGGGACTGCTGAGTGAGATATTGAGTCTCCCCCTTTGTTTGTACATAGGGCATTGGTAAGGAGTGTGAGGGGTAGGTTCCAGAGCGGGGCCGTCCTTATAAGAATGTTTTACTCCGTCTAGGAATAGGAGTAGTATAGGGTGTATAGCAACAAGGTGCATCAGGTAGTGGTCATCCATCAAAGGCCTTACACTCCCCTAGGCCCTACCTCCCTCCTTATTCTAGTACACCCCACACCTATGCTTTAGAGTTTGTACTTACCTGGATCAGTAAGTCTCCTTATTGTGAGAGTATTTGTCGCAAGTCTCCTGATCATGGGAGCAGATATTTATGTTCATTGACCCTTAGCAATAATTCTCTGTTTTATTCTAATGGGGATGTGAGATTCAAGTATTTGTTGTATAATTTGTGATTTTAATGCCCAATAAAGGTTACGTTTTAGTGTCCATCTGTGAAGGGGTATTTGAGAACCTTACATTATACTAAGAATGTCTAAATTTGAATGAAAAGCATTGTCATAATTCCATCACTGGTGGTGGGCTTGTGTGAATGAAACGCATTGGAAGTTGCAAATGGCACCTTGCTTAATTATCGCCTTGTCTGTAATTTATACAAAGGCAGATGTTTTTAATTCTATGAATCTTCAGCACATGGTCTGTACTATGTCTTTTATTACAAGGCTAAACTTGGAACTGTGAAATATTCCAAAGTGTTAAATATAAGGTGGTGTTTCCCAACCAGCGTGCCTCCAGTCTGGAATGCTGAGAGTTGTAGAATTAAAACAGCTGGAGGAACACTGCTTGGGAAACACTAATATAAGATATGAAAAGGTTTAATACATGCTGCACGTAATCTTATAATATTCCATTAGATCCAGTTTATTGATGTTGAAATTTTTAAGACTTAATTTTGGTGTTTTTTTTTATAATTACCATAATAGGCATCTTATAAAAGTAGAGCTCTGTGTATCCAGACATTAGATTATAGAGTTACAGTATATGAAAGTGCTTCTTGGTTTTACATATACAGATTGCCTGGTTTAAAAAAACATGTTAAAATACCTTAATAAAGAATTCATAACTAAAAGAGATGATTGACCTTTCAGGATCTATTAGAAGGGCAAATACATAAAGAATGTATTTTGCTCTGGGGATTAAAGGGGTTATCTGGCTAATATAAACTTATCCCTATCCAAAGGATGTGTAAGTGTTCCGCCTCAGCTGGTGTCCTGTCTCAGCCAGTGATTGGCTGAGCGGCGGACAAGTTGGTCTTGTAAGGTGGGGGCTGGAGAATTCAGAGGTATGAGATAGGCCCTGTTCTGGAGAGTTGAACCCCCCACAATCAGCTGCTTATACCCTTTATTGTGGATACATTTCTGATTGAGATAAGTGTTATTAACTGGATAATCACTGTAATTACATGAACTCACTAATTTTAATGGACATCATGTAATACCTAATTTCTCCTGCTGGGACACTGCATGAAAATTGAACACTGGGCTACATCCCATAGATTGCTGGTGGTACAATTAGAGTCCTTCTAATTGTACCACCAGCAATCTATGGGATGTAGCCCAGGGGGTACTCCACTGGCCAGTGTTCCAGCTGCGTTCGGAACATTTAGTTCCGAATGCTGTCCATGTGCTGCAACAATGCCCCCTCAATGCAAGTCTATGGAAGGGAGCGTGATGGCTGACAAGACCCCTCCCATAGACTTGCATTGAGGGGATGTGGCGTGACATCACAAGGGGGTGTGGCCGACCCCCGCAGCGTGCATAGCATTCCAAACTAAATGTTCCGAAGGCAACTGGAACACTGGCCAGTGGAGTACCCCTTTAATGTGATCAGCTTTTCATTGAACAAACATTCTAACAGCCAAAAGGCATTGCCCAAAGTGTCTATTCACTTTCAAAACATACATTCTATATGGCAGAACTAACCCCTTTGCCTCTAGGACAAGCTTCCATTTGTCTTCCTATCTCTTTTTCATATGACTCTTAATACTGTATGCTATAAAAGAATAACTTTTGTTTTTCCTTCTTTATAAAAGTTGAAAGAATATTTTTAAATCTTTCAGATATAAAGTTACTAAAACTCCAAGAGGGAGGATCAGTTTTGACATATCCATCAATCCACATTCTAATTTGAGATCTGAATTAAACTTATATAAATCTGTGCAGGATTTTTAATGTCGGCAGAAGATCAGAACATTCCTGTGTTTTTCCTGGGAAAGAACTTTTCTTTCAGTTTAACAAAATTGTTGTGGCTTTGTTACAGCACAATTCTATAATCTTAAGTGACAAGCACTGAGTAAATCATTGGGAAGCCAATCCGAAGGACTTGAACTGAACACTGCAGACTTCAATTGACTTTCTATATCTTCTGTAGAGTAATCACCAGGATGATTTGCATCTACAAAGTTAGAGGGGAATGTATCAAGTCTCTGCGCCAGTTTCCTGGCAAAAAATAGTCACACATTAGTTTGCAATCAAAGTTTTGAACAAAAGTGGGACTTTTTAATCTTTGCTCTGCAAACGCCACTTTTTGGTTTAAAAAAAAAAAAAAGGTGCGGCATCCCATGTCCCAACAGATTTGCTATAATTATGCCAGAAAACTGGTGTAATTTATAGCTGAAATCTACTCTTGCACCTAGTTACTGTAGTTTTCAGTCAGTAAAAAAACATAGATATAAGAGACCTATGAAAGGGGTACTCCGCTGCCCTGCTTCCAAAGCTCCGCTCCCCAGCTTCCGGAAGTTTCTTGTTCCAAACGCTGCATGTGGGCTTCCGTGTTCAGGGCTGGCCCTTGTGACATCACGCCCGCCCCCTCAACGAAAGTCTATGGGAAGGGGGCCGTGACGGCCGTCGCGCTCCCTTCCCATAGACTTTGGTTGAGGGGTGGGCGTGACACCACGAGGGGGCGGGCGTGATGTCACCAGGGGCGGCCCTGAACACGCAAGCCCGCACGCAGCGTTCGGAACAAGAAACCTCTGGAAGCTGGGGAGTGGAGCTTCCGAAGCAGGGCAGCAGAGTAAACTTTTAACCCCTTAAGGACTCAGGGTTTTTCCGTTTTTGCACTTTCGTGTTTTTCCTCCTTACCTTTTAAAAATCATAACCCTTTCAATTTTCCACCTAAAAATCCATATTATGGCTTATTTTTTGCGTCGCCAATTATACTTTGCAGTGACATTAGTCATTTTACCCAAAAATGCACGGCGAAAGGGACAAAAAATCATTGTGCAACAAAATCGAAAAAAAAAACGCCATTTTGTAACTTTTGGGGGCTTCCGTTTCTACGCAGTGCATATTTCGGTAAAAATTACACCTTATCATTATTCTGTAGGTCCATACGGTTAAAATGATACCCTACTTATATAGGTTTGATTTTGTCGCACTTCTGTAAAAAATCATAACTACATGCAGGAAAATTTATACGTTTAAAAATGTCATCTTCTGACCCCTATAACTTTTTTATTTTTCAACGTACGGGGCGGTATGAGGACTCATTTTTTGCGCCGTGATCTGAAGTTTCTATTGGTATGATTTTTGTTTTGATCTGACTTTTTGATCACTTTTTATTCATTTTTTAATGTTATAAAAAGTTACCAAAATATGCTTTTTTGGACTTTGGAATTTTTTTGCGCGTACGCCATTGACCGTACGGCTTAATTAATGATATATTTTTATAGTTCGGACATTTACACACGCGGCAATACCACATATGTTTATTTTTATTTTTTTTTACACTGTTTTATTTTTTTTACGGGAAAAGGGGGGTGATTCAAACTTTTATTAGGGAAGGGGTTAAATGACCTTTATTAACACTTTTTTTTAACTTTTTTTTTGCAGTGTTATAGGTCCCATAGGGACCTATAACACTGCACACACTGATCTCTCATCCTGATCACAGGCGTGTATTAACACGCCTGTGATCAGCATTATCGGCGCTTGACTGCTCCTGCCTGGATCTCAGGCATGGAGCAGTCATTCGTCGATCGGACACCGAGGAGGCTGGTAAGAGCCCTCCCGGTGTCCGATCAGCTGTTCGGGACGCCGCAATTTCACCGCGGCAGTCCCAAACAGCCCGACTGAGCAGCCGGGATACTTTCAGTTTCACTTTAGAAGCGGCGGTCAGCTTTGACCGCCGCTTCTAAAGGGTTAATACCGCACATCGCCGCGATCGGCGACGTGTGGTATTAGCCGCGGGTCCCGCCCGTTGATGTAGCAGGGGTGTAAATAAGCCCATAGCTAGATATAGATACACACAAAGAAGATGTGGGGCGGCACTGCAATATGAAAGTCCACCATCTGTTACCTGCTAACTGTAGAGGTGTTGGCTTGTTGGAGCTGTCGCAATCACAAAGCCAGTCTTTCGGTGCTCAGTGGCTTTAGCAATAGATCCACGTATCAAACAGTAGAAGGAAGAAATGCTCACGGCACTCGATGCGCTGGCATAAAAACTACTTCTTTATTTCAAACCAAAGGATTCACAGACATCGGGAGTGGAGACAAAGGGACAGGTCAACGACCGTTTCACCGCTCCTGCGGCTTCTACTGGACCATACGTCACATCCAGTTTCTCAAGCTTAAGTATGCGATCCGCCTTCCCAATCTCACCTCACCTGTGAGTTAACTCTACAAGTGCCAAAAAGATGAGGAGGACGCATACTGAAGCTGGATACATCTCAAGTGAGTGTTCACACACATAGAAAAAAACGCATAGAAATACACAGCATACAAAAATTATTCTATACAAAAACAAAAGCCAAAATAGCAATAACGCAGTGATTCAAGAGCTACAGGTCAAAATTGGAGGTTACCAATAGAAACTAGTAAAAAACAATGTGCGTTAAAAAAACCACATGTATCACTCTGACCCTAACAAAACCATGTATATAATGCAGCAAGAATCAATATCATATTATGGTGCCCTGAAATAATTGCAGCCAGGTAACAAACATACCCAAAGCTAGAATCTATTTATTCCAAATACTAATATCTTTTCACTCATTTAAACCCAGATTTCCTAGAGCTTCTGTTATCAGAATGATTGATGTTTCATGTTTCAATAAAATATCATTTTTATTACCACCCTCAACTAAATTTTGTATGCGGACCAATCCCATGAAGGACATAGATTTAATATCTCCTCCATGGTATTCACATGTCTGTGAATCCTTTGGTTTGAGATAAAGAAGTACTTTTTATGCCAGCGCATCGAGTGCCGTGAGCATTTCTTGCTTCTACTGCTAGATATAGATAGTTTTCAGGATTCCAAGCATACCCTTTTACATCTTTATAACCCTTTCCAGTGCTGAGACATAAGCAATTTTTTTAAAATATGTAAATGAGGCTCAAACACCCAGGAGGCATTCCCAGAACAGCAAGAACCAAGGTTAGTCAAGCCCATGTCCTGTTTATTACCACCCATCTGCCTATCCTATTTGACTGACTAGACAAAGAAAACATGGGTTAGACTTACATGAGCTCTTGCTGTGCTAGAGAACTTTTCCTGGGCTTTTGAGCTACAAAAAACACACACGTAAGATGTGCCCCTCTTTGTACCACCCTAATCCAAAGAAGATTAGATAGATACCGGAATATAAAATGCTAGTCTCTATTAAATGTCCCCCTTAATGTCTTTGAAAAATAGTTTGATCAACAGATCCAACAAGCATCAGTTGGAAAAAAAATGTAACACTGCTGACAGGATCTACCAACTATGTCAAATCTATGATGGTTTCTCAACAGTCCCTTAAAGTGGTATATCCATATTAACTAACATAGGTAAAATTGACGGGTACATCAAGTTAAATATTTTTGAAAATACATTCATTTGTCAAATTTTCTCCAGACATTTCTGCTCCTTTTCTGCTCTTGTTGATGGCTAGAGGCTATAAGTGGTGATAGGCTGGTGTATGTATGTATATAGATATACAGTGACCCCCCGGCTTATGATGGCCCCGACATATGATCATTTCAACATATGATGGCCTCTCAGAGCTCATCGTATGTTGAAGGCAGCATCGACATATGATGCTGCTGTGTGTCGGGGCCATCGTACAAACAGCTATCTGACAGCGCTGACAACTTCAGCAACTGACAGATAGTTGTTTAATGTGCCCCGTGTGTCCCGTTCTGCCTCCTGTTGCTCACATGCTGTCCTGCTAACTCACGCAGGCTTCCACTGTGAGCTCCGTGTAAGCCCCCCCCCCCCCCCAGTGCAGCCATAGCCAATAGCCTGGAGCATCTTGCTGCAGGCATCCAATGAGCTGCTGGCTGCCCTCCCCTTCCTTTCTTATAGAGCTGTAGTCGGCAGGATCATAATGGAGGACATTATGTCTCCCCTGAAGGTATTTAAAGAACTGTACAATACTGTATGCAATGTCACACATCACATACAATACATATACACACTATACACCTCATACATCAATGTTTCCCTATCAGTGTGCCTCCAGCTGTTGCAAAACTATAACTCCCAGCATGCCCAGACAGTCAATGGCTGTACATGCATGCTGGGAGTTGTAGTTGTGCAACAGCTGGAGTCACCCTGGTTTGTTAAACACTCCCCATACACTCCACATACAATGGTCATCCCAGAACCAATTAGCAGTTTCCCATAGAGATATGTATTCAACATTCAATGGTTCCAAGGCCCCAGAACCAATTACCATTTTTACATAGACATATGTACTCGACATATGATGGTTTCAACATATGATGGTTCTCCTGGAACCAATTAATATCATATGTTGAGGGACCACTGTATTGGATATATACATATACCAGCCCAACGCCCGCAACTAGCTGTCAACAAGGGTAGGAAAGGAGCAGGACAAAAAAGGTAAATTTCCTAAATGAATGTATTTACGAAAAATTTATCTTGGCGTGCCAAGTTTAACATGTTATTTGGGATGGGAATACCCCTTAAAATTCTTCTTTTAGACAATAGTCTTACAGATTGGATTGTTCATATTAGTTAGATGGCACCTCGTATGCTTTTGCCAGTCACCATTTATTCCCTTGATCTAAAGGAGCACAAGGAGCTAGATAAATAAGCTCACGGAACAGATGAGACCAAGAACATGTCAACCCAGGCCAAGTTTGGTATCTAGCATATAACAGCTGATAAGTGGAGTACCCCTTTAAGGAAGGTGGTGAATGGGCTGAGAACAGGGATAAACAGGGATAAACTATACACACAAAGACAGAGCATTATGTTCATATACACAGAAGAACCTGATAAACAATAAGAAGCAGCTATATGGAACCAGGAGAGACAGGTGGGGTGAACCTTTGTCTTGCTGGAGAACAGGGAGTGACAAAACAGGCCTTTTTTACTTCAGAAGTTAAATTCAAGGTGCCTCTACATGCAAAAACCACTATGGGCATGGCTCTACTATGAGCTTAGGAAAATCTGCAAATTTTAAAGAATAAAATCAAAGATTAAAGGGTTTGTCCTCAGCACCCGAGAGTCATTGTGCCAGTTCCTGATTAACCCATGTAATATCTACAAATGATTTTTTCTTTACCATTCTTCTTAATCATAATGGCACATACAAATCTGTCACAAAACTATTCACCTAATTGCATATTAGGTCCAGTAATTGGCAAAGTAGCTGACAAAGCAAACAAAAGCCGCTCTCGAGATATCAAGGTAACAGCTCACGACCCTTTTCAAGATGAAATAATCAGTAATTTGCTCTTTTTCAGCAAAATTCATCTCCAGAGTAAAGTATTGAAATGATATCATTACATGGAGGAAATTGCATAGTCTGATCACAGACTATTGTCTGCACTTTCAAAGCTAGATTCTCTTTTTGAACAATAATGGCTTCAGAGGCATTAAGGAACAATGACCAAGACTCTTAGCCCAGATGACACCTGAGATGCACTGTTATTCAAAGATACAACCATTCAATAGTATTCTTTAGCCTCAGTTCAAAGATCTTGATGATGGTTTAAATCAAGCACAACTTGAGAGAATGAATCCTGAAAGGACTGTATATGATTTAAAAAATTCTTATTTGTTGAAACAGTGCCAGTCTTGTATAGAGGTCGAGTTTAGTATTGCAGCTTATTCCCATGTGGCTTTGACAGAATTCTGCTGTACGGTGTCCATTTTAGGACATCGTCAGTTGTCAGCCGTAACTCCATGCCCTGTGGGGCGGAACGGCATCCTGCCTCCTCCCTCGGACCAATCGCCATCAGTCGTCAGCCGCACCTCCGTGCCCGTCAGGCAAAGCAACATCCCGCCTCCTTCCTCACACGAATCATCGTCATCCTTCAGCCACAACTCCCTTCTTCCTCATCCAAAACTGCCTCGTCCAAAATGCCATCATGCCTGAGATGATTCTCCCTCAGACACAAGTTCCGGCTGTAAAGCAGAGCCGATGCTGCACAGCATGTATAGTAGAGTCGAAACTGTGAAACTTGCACATGTACTACAGACACTACATGTGCTAGAGAGTCAGTATAGCCGAACCAACACTGAATAGCGTGTACAGCAGAACCAATATAGCAGAGAGCCACTGACTCCGCTCTGCTACACGGTTTTTAGAGGGATGACGGAGTTTAGGATGATGGAGGAGGAAGTTGTGGCTGACACCTGAGGAATATTGGTCCGGGGGAGGAGGCGGGACGCTGTTTTGCCTGACACGGGACGGAGTTATGGATGACGACTGATGATGTCCTAAAATGGACACCGTACGGTGTCCATTTTAGGACATCTTCAGTCATCAGCTGTACCTCTGTCCTCCCTCAGGCAAAGTAGCATCCCTCCTACTCCCTCGGACCAATCGGCATCAGTCATCAGCTGCAACTCCGTCCTCCTTCAGGCAAAAAAGCGTCCCGCCTCCTCCCTCAGACCAATTGCCGTCAGTCGTCAGCTGCAACTCCTTCCTCCATCATGCGAAATGGCACCCCGTCTCCTCCCTCACACCAATCGCTTTCATCCTTCAGCCACAACTCCCTCATCCAAAAGTCCCTCATCCAAAATGCCATCATGCCTCAGACGATTCTCCCTCAGACGCAACTTCCTGCCGCATAGCAGGGCCGACGCTGCACAGCACTGTATACAGAGCCAACATTGAATAGAATGTACAGCAGAAAACGTATAGCAGAGAGCTGACACTGACTCGGCTCTGCTACATGGCAGGAAGGTTTTTTTGTCTGAGGAATGCCAGAGATTTGGATGAGAGACTTTAGGATGATGGAGTTTTGGATGAGAGACTTTAGGATAACAGAGTTCTGAATGAGAGACTTTAGGATGACAACCTAGGGAGGAGGCTGGACGCTGTTTTGCCTGACGGAGGACGGAGGTATGGCTGACGACTGACAATGTCCTAAAATGGACACCATATATTTGGGAAATTACACCTCTCAAGGAATGTAACAAGTGGTACAGGGAGCCTTAACACCCCACAGGTGTTTGATGAATTTTCAATAAAGTTGGATGTGAAAATGAAAAAATAAATTTTTTTCACTAAAATGCTGATGTTACCCCAATTTTTTCATTTTCACAAGGAGTAATAGGTTAAAATGTCTCTCAAAATTTGAAACCCCATTTCTCTCGAGTAAGGAAATACCTCATATGTGGATGTAAAGTGATATGCAGGTGCACTAGAGGGCTCAGAAGGGAGGGAGCGACATTGGGCTTTTGGAAAATGAATTTTGCTGAAATGGTTTTTGGGGGGCATGTCTCATTTAGAAAGCCCCCATGGTGCTAGAACAGCAAAAAAAATAAAAAAATAAAAAACACCACACATGGCACACTATTTGGGAATCTACACCCCTCAAGGAATGTAACAAGGGGTACAGTGAGCCTCAACATCCCACAGGTGTTTGACGACTTTGCATTGAACTTGGACTTGAAAATTTTTTTTTTTTTTTTTTACTAAAATGCTAATGTTACCCCAAATTTTTCATTTTCAAAAGGGGTAATAGGTGAAAATGTCTCCAAAATTTGAAACCCCATTTCTCTCGAGTAAGGAAATACCTCATATGTGGATGTAAAGTGATCTGCGGGTGCACTAGAATTTGCCGCATCTCAAACTTTCTATTTTGTATATTTTTGATAATTAATATCTTTCAAAACTTTTCTTCTACAACAACTTCTAGTACTGCAGCAATGTTACCAACTTCAACCCCTGAAGTAGAAGAAGTGGCGCAGGTTTAAATATAACAAGTGGGCTTCAATATAAAATGTCTCAACGCCATGGCTCCAAAAAAAAAAAAAAAAATAGGGACTCAAACCATGAAAATCTTATACTTGATGCCTTGCAGAAGATGGAGGATTCATGCACCTCCAAATTCCTCCACATTGATGTTTGCCTTCTCCGTTTTGAGGGAATAGTCCCTGGCCCTGCCCCAAGTCCATGTAGGGACTTTCTAATGACCATTGTGCCCTCTATGGAGCGACTGTCTAAGGAACAACTGACTAATTATACAGCCAGATTAATTAAAATTACACATGAGTTTCTAACCTCACCCCAGGCTCCTATGTATCCTTCACCTTCCCCTTCTGTTCAACAACCCAGATCCTACCCTAGCCCTTACCCTCAAATGCGATATGAGGAGACTTTTGAGTTAAAGGAGGGTCAAGTATATAGGAGAATGTGATTTGTCTGTTTTGTTATTTATGTTTTATACCTTGTTTGATGAGTGTGTACTGATACAAGACTCTGAGACATTTTTTTTTTACTTTTATAACATACATTTTTTGCTCTTGTTAAAAAACTTTAATCTGAGTTTTTTCTTCTCAAAATATTAATACATTAAACCAACAAAAAAGTACAGCATGTTGAAAGATGGGTCTTTAATGTAGAATGCATCTGAAAAGGAATAAAAATAATACATGTTTTAAATTTATTGGATAATTTATAACATCAATTAAATAGAACATACAGAAGCTGAGGCTTACCTATACAGCATCTTGCCATGGGACAGCATCTAGAGGTGAATTTAAATAATTTCCAAATTGGTCTCTAATCTGCATCACTGACACAGCTGAAAGATGAGGGTTAGCATCCATTCCCAGCAGGGGAGATTTCTCCAGTTCATCCATGTTCAATAATGCTGTTGGCTCAGTTGTGATCACAAAATTGTGGAGGACGACACAGGCCTGGATCATGCGGTCCACATTTTCGGGCTTCAATTGCATAGTTGTAGTAAGAATCTTCCACTTACTGGGTAATATACCGCAGGTGCACTCAATTTATCTTTGGGCATGTGTGATTTCGATTTCGGCACATCTGAAACGCCTCATCTGCCACTACGTGTATGACATGGGGAAGTGGTGGTCCATTAGTACCTGAGAGTGGTTTGGGCTCGGGAATTTGGAATGATCCAGTGTATAATGCTTTTCCAAAGCTAGACTCCTTAAAGGGGTACTCCACCCCTAGACATCTTATCCCCTATCCAAAGGATAGGGGATAAGATGTCTGATCGCTGGGGTCACGCCGCTGGGGACTCCCACAAAATAGCGTGCAGCACCCACCTGTATCTGCTTCCAGATACATGGGAACGGAAGATTGTGACATCAGGACTCCGCCTCCATGTGATGTCACGCCCCGACCCATCAATACAAGTCTATGGGAGGGGGTGTGACGGCTGCATGCCCCCTCCCATAAACTTGCATTGAGGGGGCGGGGCGTGATGTCACACAGGACCGGAGTCGTGACATCACGATCTTCCGTTCCCATGGTGGGGAGCCAGAACCTCCAGCGCTGCCAGAAGCAGATACAGGTGGGTGCTGCATGCTATATTGCGGGGGTCCCCAGCGGCGGGACCCCCACAATCAGACATCTTATCCCCTATCCTTTTTATGGATACCCCTTTAAATACTCTAGAGTCAATATTCTAACCATAGGCCCCAAAATCCACCGCCAAAAATGCATATGTGGTGTCACAAATAGCCATCAATATAATGGAATTTTTTTTTTTATAATTGTAGAACAAGGACCCACTGCTGGATGGCTTCCTGATCCAAATATGCTTCCCATCCAGGGCCCTGACACAATCAGGAAAGTTGGCATTAAGCCAAAAACCCTCAGCAGAAGCTAGCCAAATATTCTGGGTAGGCTATGGAAGCTGCAGAGGCTATAACTTCTTCCATAACGCTTCACAGGTTTCACCTATGATCATACATATAGTTGACTTACCCATACGTTACTGGTAATGGAGAGATTAGAAAGACTCTCTACTTGCCAGAAATGTAGAAAAAAATACGCAGAAAAAAACAATTTTAAGGACACAGTGAAAAGGAATTTTAAACCACTGTAAAAAAAAAACACAAACAAATTGGCATTAGCAAGTAATGAAACACAAACATATTTGTAGAAAGGATAGCTTCACAAGATATCAATTTGAAGAGATAGTTGTGTCTCTGGGTGGATTGGAACCACCAACCTTTCAGTTGTTTAAACCGAATGTGCTAACCAATTGTACCACAGAGACTACACTAACTATCCAAATTAATATCTTAGACTATCCAGGCACAATGGGTGACATTTATCACTATCTGTGCAGATGAAAAGTAGCAGAGTTTCCCATAGCAACAAAACAAATTGCATTTTCTATTTGCAAAGGCTATTGAAAAATTACAAATGCACAACAAGAGCAATATGCGTGATTGGTATGGGCAGATGCACCACTTGCAAAATAAACAAATTTGGATAAAACTGCGTAAAATTGTTGGCCTCTAATCAATACAGTATAGTAAAAACCTATGAGTCAAACAGAATAGCAGCTACAATAGAGTTTTCCAAACCCAGAATATGCAGCTAGGGTTAAAGGGGTATTCCAGGGAAAAACTTTTTTTTTATATATCAACTGGCTCCAGAAAGTTAAACAGATTTGTAAAGTACTTCTATTAAGTGAACCTGTCGTCAAAAATACTTTTTATATAATGTAGATAATACCATTATATGTATATTTGTAATATACATTGGTTAAAAAATTTATATTTTTGGGTGAAAAAATGCTGTCCCTGCAGCTATTGCCTGTGTGTCTCTATGATGAGTCCAAAAACAGGAAGTGAGGGTAGGACAAGCAGGGATCTGTGCTGGCTCCTGGCTTGTCAATCATCCTAATGTATGAGCATGTCATGTAGCCTCAGTGCACACTGTCCTCCATTTTCTTACTGCACAGAGCCCTGCTTGTCCAGCCTAACTTCCTGTATTTGGTCTCCTCATAGAGACACACAGGCAATGGCTGCAGGGACAAAAATATACACATTTTCTAACCAATGTATATTACAAATATACATATTAGGGTATTATCTACATTATATAAGAAGTTTTTGTTGACGACAGGTATACTTTAATCCTTCCAATAATTATCAGCTGCTGAAGTTGAGTTGTGCTTTTCTGTCTGGCAACAGTGCTCTCTGCTGACATCTCTGCATGCCTCGGGAACTGCACAGAGTAGAAGAGGTTTGCTATGGGGATTTGCTTCTACTCTGGACAGTTCCAGAGACAGGTGTCATCCGAGAGCACTTAGAAAAGAACAACTCAACTTCAGCAGCTCATAAATACTGTAAACAGAAGTCATTTACAAATCTGTTTACCTTTCTGGAGCAAGTTGATATCTAAAAAAAAAAGTTTTTCCCTGGATAACCCATTTACCATAAATCCCAGCACTGCCACACAGCAATTTTTTTAAACATACTATCAGCTCCAATTGAGTTTTCCAAACCCTGACCATGCAGATATGGGTACCCTTAAATCCCAGCTTTGCCCGACAGCAATTGTCTAGTTTGGAAACAGCTGGAGGTACATAGACATGGAAATAGACTTGGACTATAATGATCACTATCCTGAAACTAGCCTAAGGCTAGAATTCCACTGAAGTTTTTCATGCAAAAATGCAGATAAAAATGCCCATATTGCTGCACGGCATTTTTTTTCTGTGAAAAAAACCCCATGGCCAGATATTAGCTGCAAGTCAACTGCAAAATGCCAGATCCACTTGGCGTTTTTGATTTTGGTGCTTTTTTAATCCTTTGGGCATTTTTCAGCTCTTTTGGGCTCAGAGGTTGGTTTTCAAAAACATCCTCAAATTCAGAATATGGCATTTTTTAGGTCCTCACTCACCCTGGTAACGTCCTGCTGTTGCTACTTGGTTGGTATCTGGCTGTGAATAAAAATATGGGGAACCCTATGCAGTTTTTTTTTTCATAAATAAATTTAAAAAAATGCATAGGGTTCCCCGTATTTTTATTCTCAGCCAGAGACCAACCAAGCAGCAACAGCCTTACGTTACCAGGGTGGGCGATGACCATTGTTACTGGCCCTCCCCAGCCTAAATAACACCAGCCTGTTACCGCCTAGGCCCAGGAGCGCCATTTTTCATTCTCCGGGCCTGTTGGTACCGGCTCTTCCCATCACCCCTGTGGTGGTGGGTACCGGGGTAATAATTGGGGGTTAGCACTAGCTGTTTTTGGGGCTAACGTTAAGCCCCAGCTTAGTAATGGATTATGTCAATAAGACAGCTTCCACTACTAAGCCTGAAAATTCAATTTAAAAAAAACACGACACATTGGAAAAATAATTTTATTAAAAAAAAACACTCCCCCTCGGCCCTCGTTAGCCATTTTATTAAAATTGAAAAAAAAATCCAGTTCATACACAGTAGTCCTCCGAATCTGCCATAATACATGGGTCTGAAATAAGAAGGAAAAAAAACACAAAAAATTTGTTAGGACATTTTTGGCACTCTCCGCTGGGGAGAGCACCCATATTGCAATGTCTTCCCAAACAGGAAACCTCCAAATGCTGCAAAACTACAACTCTCAGCATGATGGGAGTTGTAGTTTAGCAACAGCTGGAGTTTCCTTGTCTGAGAAAACACTGGCAGAAGGGTCTGTTCACATTATACAAAACGTACAATATGAACACAGCCTCACACCCTTACCAGCCTGGCTCCCGCCTGTAGCTCCGCCCCCTAATGACGTCATCACCAGGGGGCAGAGCTGCACGGATCCAGCAGGGACAGGGAGTGAAGGAGGTAAGGGGATCTCCTCTTCTGTATACACTATATACAGCTATCTATAGATAGCTGTTTATTATGTATACCGCCCAAAGGGGCTATAGGAGCAGGGAGTCCTGTCAGTCTGGTGACAGGATTCCCGGCTCCTATATAGTATACATGGATACACTATGCCCTACTTTACACTATACGGCTGGGGGAGGTGAGTAGTGATGGTATACATCACTCCCCATCTCCTTACACTCTGTGGACTGTGCGCTTAGCATCCGACCCACAGAGTGGTACCTGAAGACAGTGAAAAACTGCCTCAGGGTACAGATTTGGCTGTTTCCACACACCAGGAAAAACACAAGAAAAAACACCAGAAAAACTGGCAAACACAGGAAAAAGCTGTGGCAATTTTTCTGGCAGTTTTTCCTGGCGTTTTTGCTAGTGGGAAAAAACCTCAATGGAATCCTAGCCTAATGGTAAAAAAGAAATCTCTACATTGAATTAATGAGATATTTAAAAAACAAATTCTTACCTTAGGGTAACTACCAGACGCTGTCCAGGGGATACAGCAATGCGAAAGCGCATATCCTACCGCAGAATGTCCTCTCAAACCAGATCCAACAATATGGCAAAGCTGGAAGGGGCCATCCGCAGATAATTGTAGAATTTGTCTGGATACATGCATAATTGGACATACAGCGAGTTACATGCACCTAGCCGTGGCCAATGGCATTAACTGGGTGCACCCAAAAACAATGTGAAAGTTGCCTACACTTATGCTCCCACAGCTGTAAAAGCTGTAGGCGCAAAACTGGCAGAAAAATCATGATGAAATCAATGAAAACACACCAAAAATCACCAGCTCAAGAAACAACCTGTTCTCCTTTCTCTCTCCAACCTAGCAAGGCAAGACCACATGGCAAACGCCCGCTTCTTCCCTGGGAATTTCAAATGAACATTTGGAACTTTATTTAAAAATGAAAAAAAAGAAGAAAATATTTGGATTTTAAAGAACAAAACCGTATGCAACCATATGCTACCGGACATACAATTTTAATCAGTGTACAGTTTTAAACCATATACGGTTGAATTTTGAAGCACCCGGTAATATACGGTTTGGTCCATTTTTGGGCAATCCAGTTTTCAAAATGAAACCATATATGGAAACAATAGTGAAAAAGCATGGTGTGAACCCACCCTAATCTAGAGAAATGGGTTCTCAAGTTTAATTAAAAGATTATGATGATCAGTGATATTCAGATTTGTCTGGGTAGAAAGTATGGGGGAAGTATAAGAGGACAAGAGGAATGAATATACTTAGGTCTTGTGAGGGTCAGAGATTATGTGTCAGGAGATCATGTAAGAGTTATATGGATTGTGGAAGTCTTGTATGTCAATGTTAACAGTTTAGACTGAGCAATGTGTAGCCAGTGAAGAGATTTGGAGAGGGGAGAGGCAGAGCAAGGGGGAAAGTGGGGTAGCCAGACAGAGTGTCAAATGGTGCAAGAGTGTTAGTTGGGAAGCCACAGAGAAGGATGTTGCAATGGTCCAAGTGGGAGATGATATAGGAATGTAATACCATTTTTGTTAATTTGTAGTTCAGAAAAGATGGTTAAAAAAAATTGCAATTGGCTATAACACTTCTAAAAACCAGATCTATTCAGAAAGAGATCTTAAGAGATCTAGTAACATTAAAAAAAAGTTATCCAGTTGAACTTGCAGCACTTCTTTACCAATCTGGGCTTTGTACCGTAGTGGCCAGAAAGAATCCTATCCTCAGTAAAAGACACACAAAAATTACATGGAGTTGGTAAGAACACCTAAAGAACTCATAGACTATGATAAAAAAAAAAAGTAAATAAAAGAATAAAAAAATAATGTTCTCTACTCTGATAAAAAACCAAGATTGAACTTTGTTGCCTCAGTTCTAAGTGTCATTTCTGGAGGAAACTGGGCACAGCTCATCATCTGCCCAATACCATCCATATAGTAAAGCATGGTAGTGGCAGCAACCTGCTGTGAGGAATATTCAGCACCTGGCCCAGGGACACTGGTCAGGGTTGAGGGAAAGATTAATGGGGCAAAGTAAAGAGATATTTTTAAAGAAGTTATCAGGAAATAGAAAAAAAACAAGCACCACTCCTGTCCTCAGGTTTAATAGAACTGAGCTGCTGGGTAGGTGGTGCTGTTTTTGGAAGAAATCAGCTCTGGGCTGAAGGTTCACCTTCAAAATAGACAATAGAGGAGATATATTAAAACCCGGTAAGAGGAAGAGTGGTGCAGTTGCCCATAGCAACCGATCTCATTGCTTTTTCCATTTTTCAGAGGCCATTTTAAAAATGAAAGAAACAAATGAATGGTTGCAGTGGGCAACTAAACCACTCTTTCTCTATATTTTTGAGAAATCTTCCCCAGTGATCCTAAATACACAGCCAAGACAACACAAGAGGGGCTTAGGGACAACTCTTGAATGGCCCAGACAGAGCCCTGACTTGAACCCTGACTTGAACCTGAAAATTCACCCATGGCCCCGATTCAACCTGACAGAGCGTGAGGGGATCTGCAGAGAAGAATGGTAGAAAATCCCCAAACCTAGTGGCCTCATCCCCAACATGACTGGAGGCTGTAATTGATGTCATAGGTGCTTCAACTAAATACTGAGTAAAGGGCCTGAATATTTATGTCACTGCAATATTTTAGATTTCCCTTTTTAATAAACTAGCAAAACTTCTCAAGTTTAATTTAAAGATTATGATGATCGGTGATATTCAGATTTGTCTGGGTAGAAAGTATGGGGGAAGTATAAGAGGACAAGAGGAATGAATATACATAGGTCTTGTGAGGGTCAGAGATTATGTGTGGGGTGGTATCAGGAGATCATGTAAGAGTTATATGGATTGTGGAAGTCTTGTTAACAGTTTAGACTGGGCAATGAAGGGATTTGGAGAGGGGAGAGGCAGAGCAAGGGGGAAAGTGGGGTAGCCAGACAGAGTGTCAAATGGTGCAAGAGTGTTAGTCGGGAAGCCACAGAGAAGGATGTTGCAATGGTCCAAGTGGGAGATGATCGAGGAATGTAATACCATTTTTGATAATTTGTAGTTGAGAAAAGATGGTTAAAAAAAATTGACATGGAGACAGTAGGGGGAGGTAAGGGCTTGGGTGTATGAGTTAAAAGATAGAGTAGAATCACAGGATACCTCTGGGGCTAGGGAAAGAAAGGAACATTTGGCCATAACTTAAAGGCTTAGTGGAAAGTTTCAGTGATATGGGGAATTTAAGGAATTCTGTAGTCTCCATGTTAAGTTTTAGATAGTGGGAAGAAAGATATAGCACAATGAGAAGTCACTGGATACCTCTTCTGGTTCCTTTGAGAACCCTGCAGAACTTCTCCCTGGAGTGTCAACTGGCCTGAAGATACCACTAGACAATAGATGAGTCTTGAATATGTATTCTTTATTGAACATTTTTTTTGTCAAACTACACATTTTGAAGTGTATAACCACTATTTCAAGGTTTAGACGATGCATTAGATACAAGAAACCATAAGAGGGATCCAGTGACTTCTTGCAAGTTTCTATCCTACCTTTGGTTGGAACCCAAGGCTAGGCTTTCAGACTGCAAAGTGCCATTATCTATAAACCAACATGTCTCTAAACTAATTCAGCTTCTATAGGAGTGTATGACTAAAAAGCCTGGATTTAAACTTCACTTTCCTAGAAGCGCCTGTTTCTTTTTTTCATCTATATGCCATTTCTCTATATTCATCAGAATGAGGCTAGGACTCCACTGAGATTTTTGCCCTGCGATACTTGTGGCATAAATATATATATTTTTCTTGCGTTTTTACCTTTGTGTGGAATTTGCCTTTTTTGGCCCCTTTTGCGATTTTTTTACAAAATAGTTGGGTACCAAAAAAAAAAAAAAGAGGCAGTAGGGATGTAAAAATGTATTTAACTAAATGTTTATTTTTTATAACAAAATTTAAATAATTTTTTTTGTAGTGTGTGTGTGTTTAACTTTTTTTTCTCTTTTTTTTCACATGTTTTATGTAGCACTACTACTCCCAGCATGGAACACACTGTTCCATGATGGGAGTAGTAGTACCTGTACTATAGACATATCGCCCGGGTGTCTGTCTGACACCCGATGCGATCGTCCATAATATAGCAGAGAAGCAGAGCAGCTCTATACAGCGCTCCCATCTCTGCTTTTTACTCTGAGTGATGTTCTATTCACATCACTCATTCATATTTTCCGCCCAGAGCTGTGATTGGCCGGATGGTTGCAGCCAATCACAGCTCTGAGGAAAAGATGAATGAATAAGTGGCCGTCCCAGAGTATAGTGCAGAGCAGGGATGCGAGCACTGTATACAGACGCTCCATCTCTGCTATAGACAGAACGATCACAGCGGGTGTCAGTAGTGACACCCTCTGTGATGTGTCCTTAAGCAGGCACTACTACTCCCAACATGGAGCACACTCTGCTCCATGCTGGGAGCTGTAGTACCTGCATTAATAGACAGATCACAGCGAGTGTAACTTCTGACACCCGCTGCGATCTGTCTATTAATGCAGGTACTACAGCTCCCAGCATGGAGCAGAGTGTACTCCATGTTGGGAGTAGTAGTATTTGTAGTTAAGGAAAGATCACTGCGGGTATCACTCCTGACTCCCGCTGTGATCCTCCTGTATAATGTATGGATGCAGCCGATGCTCTTCTATGGTCCCCTGCACTGCCGTATATATATCTACACATATTCCTAGAGCTGTGATAGGCTGGAACCATCTGGCCAGTCACAGCTCTCTGCGGGAAATATGAATAAGTGTAAATATACGTCAAGGCAGGGGACCAAAGAAGAGCAGCCGCCGCATCTATACATTATACAGAAAGATCGCAGCGGGCGATCTGTCAATTAGTACAGGTACTACTACTCCCATCATGAAACAGTGTGTTCCATGCTGGGAGTAGTAGTACTACCTAAAAAAAAAGTGAAAAACACTCACATTACATTTTTATTATTGTCAGCTACATTTTTAGTTCTTTACCCGCTCACATAAATTGATCCCTGTTTAAAAATTAATAAACATTTCGTAATAAAAAATATACATTTCGTTAGATACAATTTTTTCCCTCCCTACTGTATCTTTTTTATTATTTTTTTTATGGTACCCTACGAAATTTTAATAAAAAAGGTATCTCCATAATTTTTTGGGATCGCTAAAGTCCAAAAAAGAATAAAAACCGCCTGCAAAAACGCAAAATATAATACCAACAAGGCATTTTTCTTGCCATTTTTGCTCTCCCATAGACTTCTATGGGATGAAAACGCCACGATTTCAGGGCAAAAAAAACGCCAAACTAGGTTTTGTCGGGCGATTTGAAAATCCAGCCTCTGAGCCCGAAATTGCTGAAAAATGCCAAAAGGATAAAAAAAAAAAAAAAACGCCAAACTGAAAAACGCCAAGTGAACCTGGCATTTTGCAGTTTACTATTGTCTTGCAGCTAACATCTGGCAGCGGTATTTTTGCACTGAAAAAACGCCATGCGGGAAAATTGGCGTTTTAATGGCGTTTTTGCAAAAAAAAAAAAAAACTCTGTGGAATTCCAGCCTAAAAGTGGTACATAAAGTCAAAAGAGTCTATGATCTGTGGCAGTAGGGGCACCTCAACAAGCCTTGAGGGACTCCAGAAGGGATAAGACGAGGTGAGGATGTAATGTGTGAGTGGGAGACTTTAAATGGTTGCTGAAGTATGAGAAGATCTAGAAGAAGGCCAATTCTGGGTGGCAAAGAAAAACCAAAAAAAAAAAAAAAAACAGTGCGGTCTACTGTGTCTATGCCAAAGAATAGGTCAAAAAGAATGATCACATAGTACTGTATACATGCTCATCCGCTGTTTCAAACCCTGTTTCACTGTGGTTCATGTAGGGGAGGGCCTAAAATGGCTAAAGGTACCCCCATAATAACAATCACTGGGGGTCTCAATGGTCAGATAAGACATAAGAGAGTGCAATATGGATCTATACATCCATTATCCAATATAATTGAAAGCTAATAATGTTGGAAGGGGGTTAATGCGGAATAAATCTGAGTGCTTTTGCGGTAAATGGAATGGTGGTTCAGCTTCTTGTCTGGATTTTCTGAACTATTTTCGTATCAAAGCAGTGAATGACTAACATTAGAAAAAAACTTGAAAATATCTGAAAGAAATACTTGATTAAATAATAATTACAATCTCCGGGGGTCCTGGCTTTGTGTCTCACGGCCTGACAATGATTTGTAGGTAAAACATTACTGTGACAGACATGTTACCATGTTGGTATTCATCAGTGGAATACAATTATATTATCACATAGGCTGTTTGGATGAAAACGTTCAGAAAATGGCACCTGTCAGAGTTTATTAAGCCAATCTACCTCAGCTAACTGTATACGTGCTGATGCTTGTGTGACTTGTGGATTATCGTCTTGTCCATCAAACTCTAGGATTACTGGGTATTAAAATGTAGACAAATAAAACTGATACAATAGAGTTGGTTTATTAATAATGGACTATAGGTAAAGACCAGACAGACAAAAATAACATCAAATTTATAAAAAGGATGCTTACCATATGATACATTTTGCAGACATATAACACACATTTTCTTACATTACCTCTTGGCTGGCATGGTTTACGGTAGATCAGTATTTTCTGCTAAAAACTGTGCATGTGTACAAAGCAAGTCTACAACATAAGGATGCTGCATATAAGACAATCTGTTGCTCCATTCTGGTTGACATCTACATTTTGCTGAAAGAGGTAGATGTCTGATAAGATGGGATAAGAGGGATAAGATGTTTGATCGCAGGTGTCCCGCCGCTTGGGACCCCCGCGATCTCCCTGCTGCACTCAGCGTTTGTTTAGAGCATGGAGTGCAGTGCCGGAGGCATGTGATGTCATGGCCGCACCCCGCTAATGACAACACAGCCACGCCCCCTCAATGCAAGTCTATTGAAGGGGGCATGATGTCACGAGAGGGCGTGGTGGCTATAACACTTCTAAAAAACAGATCTATGTAGAAAGAGATCTAGTAACATAAAAAAAGTTATCCAGTTGAACTTGCAGCACTTCTTTACCAATCTGGGCTTTGTACCGTAGTGGCCAGAAAGAATCCTATCTTTAGTAAAAGACACACAAAAGTTACATGGAGTTGGTAAAAACGCCTAAAGAACTCATAGACTATGATTTAAAAAAAAAATGTTCTCTTCTCTGATAAAAACCAAGATTTAACTTTTTTGCCTCAGTTCTAAGTGTCATTTCTGGAGGAAACTGGACACAGCCCATCACCTGCCCAATACCATCCATATAGTAAAGCATGGTAGTGGCAGCATCCTGCTGTGGGGAATATTCAGCACCTGGCACAGGGAGACTGGTCAGGGTTGAGAGAAAGATTAATGGGGCAAAATAAAGAGATATTTTTAAAGAAGTTATCCAGAAATAGAAAAAAAATCAGCACCACTCCTGTCCTCAGGTTATGTGTGGTATTGCAACTTAGCTCCATTAATTTTAATAGAACTGAGCTGCTGGGTAGGTGGTGCTGTTTTTGGAAGAAATCAGCTCTGGGCTGAAGGTTCACCTTCAAAATAGACAATAGAGGAGATATATTAAAACCCGGTAAGAGGAAGAGTGGTGCAGGTGCCCATAGCAACTGATCTGATTGCTTCTTCCATTTTTCAGAGTCCATTTTAAAAATGAAAGAAGCAAATTAATGGTTGCGGTGGGCAACTAAACCACTCTTCCTCTATATTTTTGATAAATCTCCCCCAATGGTCCTAAATACACAGCCAAGACAACACAAGAGGGGCTTAGGGACAACTCTTGAGTGGCCCAGACAGAGCCCTGACTTGAACCCTGACTTGAACCTGAAAATGGCTTTCACCCATGGCCCCGATTCAACCTGACAGAGCGTGAGGGGATCTGCAGAGAAGAATGGTAGAAAATCCCCAAACCTTGTGGCCTCATCCCCAACATGACTGGAGGCTGTAATTGATGTCATAGGTGATTCAACTAGATACTGAGTAAAGGGCCTAAATACTTACGTCACTGCAATATTTTAGATTTCTCTTTTTAATAAACTAGCAAAACTTCTAACATTCTGTTTTCACTTTGTCATTGTGGGGTATTGATTGAAGAATGAAGGGAAAAAAATATCACAAAAAGAAAGTGAAAGAGTCTGAAAACTTTCCACATGCATGGTGTATAGTATATACCTGTATGATTCCTAATAGTACAAGATTACAGTCCAATATGTTTAGTTTCTGTGCCAAAGACAAATCAGCTGGCACCCCTGATGCACATATATTTTGAAGACTATGTGATGGATCAGTGGCAGCATAATGTGTAGTAATAATCTTGTAGGATAATCACCTTGGTGTCTAGGCCACAGAATGGAAGCATTGAGGCTATAGTCTTTATATTTTTATTCAACCCCCAAATGATCGGCTTAATCGACAGTATCCGAACAATTGCACTTGTATTGCTACAGAGGAACCACCAACAATTCAATGGCTATAATTGCTGGAGCTTATAAAGTCTTTTATAGTGAACATTCCTCAATGATTTTCTTTTATTCTACCAATAGATAGCTGCAATATCCTCTTATCATTCTTTTGTGACTTAAAGTGCGGCCTGGGGATGATTTAAATTGACTTTATTGTGTGTTGTTGAAGCATTTTATTAACTTGCAATGACTGTTATTTTCTGTTATTATACAGTGAGATTATATACTTTTTACTTAAAAATGTCCATCTTTTGTTTAGCGCCAAATAAACTACAGCTCAGATATATATGATTTCATAATTCTCTTTGTGGATGTGTGCAACTGTGAATGTGTATCATAACTAGGAACTGAAACATTGGCTGAAGATGGAAAATTAACCACTTAGGATCCATGAGACTAAATGTGGCCCTGGGCAAATAAAAAATGGGGCCCACAGGCCGCATGACCAAAGATCACCATGTGATCTCTATGCCACCCCCCATGAATCCATCTTTTTATGACCCCCGATATACTTCTCCCTATGGCCCCCTTTCTCCCATATACAGCTCCCCATTCCCCCCTATACACTGCATCCTATGCCTTCTATATACTGATTACCATGTCCCCCTTCCCCCCCATATTGCATCCTATGGCTCCCTTTCTCCCATATACTGCTCCATGGCACTCCTACATGTATTGCTCCTTATGCCCCCCCCCTCAATATACTACCTTACATAAACTGGCCTTCTTACTTTCCTTACAGCCCCTCCCCCCACAATTTCCCCTATTACCTCCCTCTTGCACGATTTTACTGTGATTTTATGAAAATCGTGGCAAAATGCAGTCATATGCCTGTGGTCCACAAGGGGATCCCTTGTGGATGGGGGCCCTGAGCAATTGACGAGGTTACCCTCTCCCTCCAATTCCAGCCCTGATGTCACTGGTACTTAACACTAGTTAAGAAATGGTGTTCTCTGATAGGACTGGTTGGTCTGTACATCAGAGATAGAAAAAACATATGACTTCTGTCATATACAATGGCTAAAATATGTATCCATGTTGCATTGTGTTTGTTTGTCATTCATTACTGGTGATATATGTCCTGCATAAATGTCCATCGGTATGCACATCTGTGTTATTTTACTGTAACATTCCAAAGAATCCATCCTGTTTGATCAAACTACCGGAGACGACAGTCTAAGTTATTGCATCCAGAGGTCAGTTCCGCGCAATTAACATAACTGTGCCAATAATGGACACTGTTTGCCTGGATGGTAAATTTGACACCTTCAACAGTCGAAGAGACTCTAAGACCTGGTGTCAATAGATGACAGAGAGGTATGGAAAGTAGCCCCCATGTAAAAATGCCATGTCTTCCAATATTAAACATGGGGGTCAGGGAAGGATGTCCGCAGACCCTATCTTATACAGTTAGATTCTCCATCATACTACCTTTAAAATGAGTCCTCACATGACCCTTGTGTATTGATCCCTGCCTTAACTGTATGCACTGGGTAAATCATACACAATAAGGGGTTTAGTCATGTCAGGTACCCCTAGAAAGAGGATTTGATGGAGAACCCAAATATATGAAAATTATGTGGGTGCCTGGCCCATGAAGATAGAGGACATTTCTGATTCTTTGGGCATAAAGGTATCCTAACGAAGTGGCCAACATCTATCTCTCCTCCTTGTCCCGCCCAGGGGCTGAACATAGAGTTGTTACCTGTTCATAGCAGGGTATAAAACTACAGACCTGGGGGGGGGGGGCTAGGGTGCACTTGCATGGGGGACAAGATCTAATTTTGGATGCCAGACGCCATTTCCTACCAGACCCCATGGAGTAGAACTCTGTAACTTTTTGTAAGTAAGGATTCTATTTTTTTTTTCCCATTTATTTTTATTTTCTGTGTGGTGAAACTTTGTCTTGTTATTATTTGTTTTTATATGTACTGTGAATATTTTTCTTTCATAATAAATCATTAATTTATTAAGTCCCGCCTTATGTCTGGTAAAACGGACGTACATTATCCTTGAAGAGAGCTAAGTTATAGTCTTAACTTACATGTCCGGCTACATTATAGATTTGAATTAATCTTTTTCCTGTTTTTATATACTACTGGGAATAGTAGATTATATTTGGGAATTGTAGCATATCCAGATTGGATTGATAGCTTCCTGTCGGATTGAAATTGACAGGTGGTGGCAGCGATACCTTTAAATTGGGTGGTGTAAGAGGGCTTTTTTTAATCATTATTTTCAGTCTAGTGTAGACAAATAGTGATTTTATAAATAACCTTACCACCCGCTCATGTCAGTTTGTGACAACTTCAATTTGTTTTAAAACACTCTCTGCTAATTTACCCTAATATGACTGTGAGCCCAGTTAACAGCATATGAGACAGTGTGGCAGCCAAGCCATTTAGATGGAGTGCCAGCATTCCACGCAGTCTGATGGCGATAGATTTAAAATGGTGGTGCTGACCACATATGATCCTTTTCCCCCTGTGAGGAATCACTAGGTCAAACCTCTTTGAGTAGTCTTGGGCTGATGGAGCCAGTGTAGCAGTAATGTAGTATGTAGACTCAGGTTGGACTTCTGCCTTTTGAATCCTGATTTGTACCTTGATAAGACCTTCTGTTCTGACCTGGCTAGTTTCCAGCACAGATATCAGGATTATTGTAAAATTTACATAGTAAAATGAAAAAAAAAAAAAAAAGGGTTTAACATAGCATTCATAGCACCCCCACCCCAGCAGCGACTTCATTACCGCTATTGTTCAATTCCTGGACAGTACAAGATAAACTAAGTCTAAACTGTATTTTAGCATTCTGCTGTATAAAAAATATATTTGATGGGATTTGATACTTTGATTTACACACAACAATGCAGATAATTATGGGCGCATCTGCTATAACAGTGCTTAGAAATGTTTACCGAGAGGTATTTATGAGTATTTGTTATTGCACAATGCTTTGACATCAGTTTATAATTGCAAACTCTTTACACAACCTGACAATAGTCGGCAACTTAGTGGCACAACAAGCTATAATCAAGCTCTCTGTTTAATGAGCAGGGCCTCCTTGAATTGTTTATCAAGACTACCGACATCACATTGACCTACAAACTGTGTCCTACATAGCAGAAGTCTGCTTTGCCAGGAAATTAATTGGTAATAAGTGCTGTTCATTGGCTAAATGGCTTTAATTTAGCTTCCAGCAGGAATTGCATTAAACACTTGTTAATAAGTTAATAAGCTCAGTGCTGGCAAAGTCACACTATGCTAGTAGCAGAAGCAACACAATTGTGTGGGACTGGATTCGGATTGAAAAAAATCCAAAATGTGAAATGAGAATTGGACAGTTTCTTAGGTTCTCATCTTGTTTGATGGAAGAAATGAAAAACGTGAGGAGTTGCTGTTATTCAGTATCATTTGTGTTTTATCGTTATTTGCGCTATAATAGGCAGGAACTATCATGAGAATGAAGGCAATGAAGCAATGTGCCTTCTTTGGTCATTGAGAAAGTAGGAAAAAATAAAAATGAGTCTGAAAATGTAGGATTTACAAAGTAGATGTCTGACAAAAAAAAGAAGAATCCCCTGGTATTCACCATTTCCCCTAGTCTTTGTTGTATCCCCAAGTCATGCCTCTTGGAATAGTCTTGTAGGATGTGGACACAGGCTGGTGTGTGGACATATGTGTGCCTCTTGGACTAATGTAGTACATGGACACAGGCTATTATGTGGACATATGTGTGCAGTCACGCCCCCTCCCATAGACTTGCATTGAGGGGGTGGGGTGTGACATCATGAGGGGGTGGGGCTATGACATCACATGCTCCCGCCGGCTCCAGCTTTTGGAACAGTTTGTTCCAAAGGCTGAGCAGCGGAGTACCCCTTTATTGTGGATAAATGTAAGGTTATGCACTTGGGCCGTAAAAACAAAATGTACAAGCTTGGGGTTATTTAGTTTAGAGAAAAAATGCCTTAGGGGTGATCTGATTACAATGTACAAATATATGAATGGAAAATACAGAGATCTTTCTAGTGATCTTTTTATACCTAGGCCGGTAACCATGACAAGGAGACATCCTCTACGTCTAGGGGAAAGAAGGTTTCACCATCATCACAGACAGAGATTCTTTAGTGTAAGAGCAGTGAGACTACGGAATCTGCCACATGACATGCAACTTAAAGGGGGCCCTGAAGTTATTCTAGAGAGTAATAATATTACATGTTATGGATAGTAGATTTATGGGGATAGAACATTGATGCAGGGATTTATTCTGATCGCCATATAGGGGTTGGGAAGTAATTTTTCCTCTGTCATGGGGCAATTGGCATCAGCCTCATGTTTTTTTTTCTCTGGATTGACACAGTAAGGTTTAGGTTGAACTCGATGGACTATTTTTTTTTCGACCTTACAAACTATGTTACTGTGGAGTCGGTGTGTTGCAATGGTGAATGAAGGGTCTTGTGGTATTAACCCTTACTTATCGTGACACCAGGGTGCGGTTTGCTTAGTATTGGAGGTCCTGCTGCCAACCGACCCACAAACAGCAGGGATAATAAACAGAATGTCCACAGCAGATTTTATGAGATAACTGGAAACTTTTACTTGAACTCTTATGCAACAGTCTTTACAATTGTACAGTTTCTCTTTAGGTGACTGGGATACTGGTTCCTCACAGGCTTTGCTGGGACTAATAGTCTTTAGCATTAAGCAGGCCGCTGTGCTACTAATTATAAGATTTGAGTGGAATAGTAGTCACACATGATTTGTAGGTTGAGCTTTATAACTCACGGTTTTAGCGGCTGCTGGTTCTTTAGGCTTTGGCCTAGTTGAAATGAATGAAGATATGCTGATTGTGCTTGCTTGATAGTCCAGCAGGAAGAGAAGAGCGGGAACAAGAGCACAGGAATAAGAGAGTGAATTTAGTGACTACAGCCCCTTATATACTAAGGGGGCTGGACTAAACCCATTGGCTGCAAAGCCTGTAAGTCCTGAACCCAGAGAACTCTGGGTACATCACTTGAAATTATCACATGACCCTGAAAGGTCCTATATATCTATGCAACCATTATCATATATCACGTGACCTGGGTAGTTCTATACATTTGTACACTATACAAACATACATTTCTATGAGGCGACCAAGGGGCAAGCCCTGCAGGAGAGCCCTGTGGAATGGAGGAAATCTAGCTGAGGGGACTTTAGACAGGGACAGGACAAGGTCCTGTACAGGGACACCACATTACTATGTTTCTATGGACACAGGCTGGTGTGTGGACATAGGCTGACTCCAGGGCATAGGTTGGTGTGTGAGCACATGCTGTTGCATGAACAAAGGCAGGGAATTAAGCAGGAAAGTAGTAGTGGTGTAGCCAGGAGTCAGAAACAGAAGTCAAGCAAAAAGGTCCAAGTGTGTATACATAGTCCACAACTTAGCAAAGATAAGAGCTATACAGTACTACTAGGACTACTGCCACAGAGAGTTGATAAGAAAAGTTACAGCCCAATTTAAGGAGGAGGTATTTAACACAATACTTGCTGTAAGAAAAGAAAAACTTTAGAGGAGTAAATATGTCTATCCAGGCTTTTCTATAGAGGGCATCTGGAGTAAAAGGTGACATGCTGCTGAGGACAGTTGGATGGAGGCTTTGTTTTGTAAGGGAAGGTGAAGATTCTATCTGGATCCACATAGGGCCAAAGGGGGAGATTTATCAAAACCTGTGCAGAGGAAAAGTTGCCCAGTTGCCCATAGCAACCAATCAGATCACTATTTTCATTTTGCAGAGGCCTTCCTAAAAATGAAAGAAGCGATCTGATTGGTTGCTATGGGCAACTGGGCAGCTTTTCCTCTGGACAGGTTTTGATAAGTCTCCCCCAAAGTGCTTAAAGAGTCCAATGGCTGGCCATTGGCAAATCTATCCTGCTCAGATATCGTGGCCCAACATGGATCCAGACATCATTATGTCCACTTAGTTTACATCTTATAACATGCATAGTCCCCTGAAGGTACTGAGCAGTTAAAAATGCATTGGGGCAATTTTAAGTTTTAATCACTAGTCCTTTGTTATCTGAAGTTTGATTTTGGGACACACATATGATCATTCACAACGCTTACACATCACATAAGTATTCCAGTTTGGTTAGGGATCCTGAAAATGTTAAAGGGGTACTCTGGTGGAAAAAAAAATAATCAACTGGTGCCAGAAAGTAAAACAGATTTGTAAATTACTTTGATTACAAATTCTTAATTCTTCCAGTACTTATCAGCTGCTGTGTACTACAGAGGATGTTCTTTTCTTTTTGAATTTATTTTCTGTCTGACCACAGTGCTCCTTGCTGACACCTACGTCCATGTCAGGAAAATCCCCATATCAAGCCTATCCTGCTCTGGACAGTTCCTGACATGAACAGAGGTGTCAGCAGTGAGCACTGTGGTCGGGAAGAAAATAAATTCAAAAAGAAAAGAACTTCCTGTGGAGCATACAACAGCTGATGAGTACGGGAAAGATCGCTCCACCTTTAGCTGTAGTATGCACCAAGGAATTACAGAGAGATTTCGATAATTAGGACCACAGTGAACTTTGAAATCTAATTAAAGAAATAAAGCAAGATTTCTTTTACTGGTACAGAGTTCGTAGCTCCCGTATCCACGGTTGCCAAGCAACGGGAGACGCAATCTCTCTGTCAGTTACTCTGCTCCGCTTGAACCAACGGGATCACAATCCTGTTGGGGGAGGGTGGAGCTGGGAGTGGGCTGTGGAGAGGCAGCGCCATACCGTCATGATGCGGTAGCAGGGAGGATCGGCTGATGCGCGAAGGTACAGGTAAATGCAACCTATTGGTTGAAGTCAATTTCTGCACAGGTGAAGTGATTAATAGTAGGAAGTTGTATGTATAAAGGGAGCGGTTTGTCAGTTCATCAGTAGAGCCAGACGATGCGCTTGTAGCGTGAAACACGTGTCGCTCCTTCACCTGCTATATGAGATGTAACCCCCGTTCACAGAAATAAAGCACGAATTTATAGGACTGGTGAGTGCGATCTTATTTTTTCTTCTTCTCACTGTGAATGATTTGGACAATTCCTGGATTTCTTACAGATCAGCACCCCTCACCTACTCTGTGCATAGTCCAGCTGTGGGATCTCAGCTCTCCATTTATTCTGATGCTTGTGGAATAAGTGTTGCAATAGTGGGTAGTGCCAGTTATTGTTCTACATTGGGACACTTTACATACACATTTGGGGTATTTCCTTTTTCCTTTTACTCCTTGTAAATAAAAAAAATGGGTCCACAAGAACATGTTAGTGTAAAATTTGAAGATTTTGAATTTACTCTTTCACTTTGTAGCTATTCCTGTGAAACACCTAAAGGGTTAACAAACTTTCTGAATTTCGTTTTGAATACTTTGAGGGTGTAGTTTAAAAAATGGGATCATTTATGGGGAAATTCTCACAGAAAGGTCTCTCAAATCCACTTCAAACTCAACTGGTGATTATTTGCGTGAAAAATTGCTGCTAAATTTTGAAGCCCTTTAAAGGGGTACTCCGGTGAAAACCTTTTTTCTTTTAAATCAACTGGTGGCAGAAAGTTAAACATATTTGTAAATTACTTCTATTAAAAATCTTAATCCTTTCTGTACTTATTAGCTGCTGAATACTACAGAGGAAATTATTTTCTTGTTGGAATGCTCTCTGATGACATCATGAGCACAGTTCTCTCTGCTGACGTTATAATAATAATAATAACATTTAATTTATTGTTGTCCTTAGTGGGATTTGAACCCAAGTCCCCAGCACTGCAAGGCAGCAGTGCTAACCACTTAGCCACCATGCTGCCCTTAGCATACATCTACTATGCATGGTTCTTAAAATGGACAGAGATGTCAGCAGAGAACACTGTGCTTATGATGTCATCAGTGTTCCAAAAAGAAAGGAATTTCCTGTGTAGCATTCAGCAGCTAATAAGTACTGGAAGGATTAAGATTTTTTTTAATAGAAGTAATTTACAAATATGTTTAACTTTCTGCCACCAGTTGATTTAAAAGAAAAAAGGTTTTCACCGGAGTACCCCTTTAATGTCTTCAAAAAGTAGACATATTGTATATGTGAATCAATATATAATTTATTTGCTATGTCTATTTTACTTACAAGCAGCTTTTCAAATTTTTCATGAAATTTTGGAATTTACACCAAGAAATAATGCAAGTATCACCGAAAATTTACCATAAACATAAAGTAGAATATGTTACGAAAAAACAATCTCGGAATCAAATTAATAAGTTAAAGCATCCCAGTTATTGATGCTTAACCCCTTAAGGACCAAGGACGTACCGGTACGTCCTTGGTCCTGCTCTCCTGATATAACGCGGGGTTACACAGTAACCCCACGTCATATCACGGCGAGCCCGGCGTCATAGTGAAGCCGGCACCCGCCTCTAATAGCGCGCAGCGCCGATCGCGGCGCCGTGAGCTATTAACCCTTTAGCCGCGCGCTCAGAGCTGAGCCGCGCGGCTAAAAGTGAAAGTTGCAGGCTAGCTCAGTCGGGCTGTTCGGGATAGCCGCGGCTAATCGCGGCATCCCGAACAGCTGACAGGACAGCAGGAGGGCCCCTACCTGCCTCCTCGCTGTCCGATCGCCGAATGACTGCTCAGTGCTTGAGATCCAGGCCTGAGCAGTCATACGGCAGAATCGTTGATCACTGGTTTCTTATGAGAGACCAGTGATCAATGATGAAGATCAGTGTGTGCAGTGTTATAGGTCCCTATGGGAGCTATAACACTGCAAAAAAAAGTGAAAAAAAAAAGTGAATAAAGATCATTTAACTCCTCCCCTATTAAAAGTTTGAATCACCCCCCTTTTCCAATAAAAAAAAAAAAACTGTGCAAATAAAAATAAACATATATGGTATCACCGCGTGCGAAAATGTCCGAATTATAAAAATATATCATTAATTGAACCGCTCGGTCAATGGCGTGCACGCAAAAAAATTCCAAAGTACAAAATAGTGCATTTTTGGTCACTTTTTATATAATTTAAAAATGAATAAAAAGCGATCAATAAGTCCTGTAAATGCAAAAATGGTACCGTTAAAACTTCAGATCACGGCACAAAAAATGAGCCCTCATAACGCCCCATACATGGAAAAATAAAAAAGTTATAGGGGTCAGAAGATGACAATTTTAAACGTATTAATTTTCCTGCATGTAGTTATGATTTTTTCAGAAGTCTGACAAAATCAAACCTATATAAGTAGGGTATCATTTTAATCGTATGGACCTACAGAATAATGATAAGGTGTCATTTTTACCGAAAAATGTACTGTGTAGAAACGGAAGCCCCCAAAATTTACAAAACAGCGTGTTTTTTTTTCAATTTTGTCGCACAATGATTTTTTTTTCCGTCTCACCGTAGATTTTTGGGCAAAATGACTGATGTCATTACAAAGTAGAATTGGTGTCGCAAAAATTAAGCCATCATATGGATTTTTAGGTGCAAAATTGAAAGAGTTATGATTTTATAAAGGCAAGGAGCAAAAAATGAAAATGCAAAAACGGAAAACCCCAGTCCTTAAGGGGTTAAAGGGGTTATCCAGGAAAAAACATTTTTTTTTATATATCAACTGTCTCCAGAAAGGTAAACAGATTTGTAAATTACTTCTATTAAAAAAATATTAATCTTTTCAGTATTTAAGAGCTGCTGAAGTTGAGTTGTTCTTTTCTCTCTCTAAGTGCTCTCTGATGACACCTGTCTATAGAACTGTCCAGGGTAGAAGCAAATCTCCAAAGCAAACTTCTTCTATTCTGTGCAGTTCCTGAGACAAGCAGAGATGTCAGCAGAGAGCACTGTTGCCAGACAGAAAAGAACAACTCATCTTCAACAGCTGATAATTATTGGAAGGATTAAGATTTTTTAATAGAAGTCATTTACAAATCTGTTTAACTTTCTGGAGCCAGTTGATATATAAAAAAAAGTTTTTCCGGAATACCCCTTTAACCCCTTAAGGACCAGGGGTTTTTCCGTTTTTGCACTTTTGTTTTTTCCTCCTTACCTTTTAAAAATCATAACCCTTTAAATTTTGCACCTAAAATTCCATATTATGGCTTATTTTTTGTGCCACCAATTCTACTTTGCAGTGACATTAGTCATTTTACCAAAAATTCCACGACTATACGGATAAAAAAAATTCATTGTGCATCAACATTGAAGAAAAAATGCCATTTTGTAACTTTTGGGGGCTTCCGTATCTACGCAGTGCATGTTTCGGTAAAAAAAAAAAACCTTTTCTTTATTCTGTAGGTCCATACGATTAAAATTATACTCTACTTATTTAGGTTTGATTTTGTCGTACTTCTGGAAAAAAATCATAACTACATGAATTAAAATGAATATGTTTAAAATTGTAATTTTTGACCCCTATAACTTTTAAATTTTTCCGTGTATGGGGCGGTATGAGGGCTCATTTTTTGCGCCGTGATCTGTAGTTTTTAGCGGTACCGATTTTGTATTGATCAGACTTTTTGATCGCTTTTTATTCATTTTTTCATTAAATAAAAAGTGACCAAAAATACGCTATTTTGAACTTTGGAATTTTTTTGCGTGTACGCCATTGACCGTGCGGTTTAATTAACAATATATTTTTTATAGTTTGGACATTTCTGCACATGACGATTTCACATATGTTTATTTTTATTTACACTTTTATTATGGGAAAGGGGTGGGTGAGTCTTACTTTTATTAGGGAAGGGGTTAAATGATCTTTATTCACTTTTTTTTCACACTTTATTTTGCAGTGTTATAGCCCCCTATAGTGGCTATAGCACTGCACACACTGATCTGTTACACAGACCATTGGCGTGCATTAACACGGCAATGATCAGTGTTATCGGCGGTCTATTGCTCAAGCCAGGATTTCAGGCTTGGAGCAATCAACCCCTTAACCCCTTAAGGACACATGACGTTCTCATACGTCTCCATTTCCGAGTCCTTAAGGACACATGACGTATGAGAACGTCATGTGTTTTACCGGCCCCCCGCAACCATCTGGAGCGGAGCCAGTGCCCGATGCCTGCTGAAATCGTTCAGAGGCACCCTGTTTTGGAATCACTGGCGTAGAATACCCCTATATCCTCCCCTATGCAAGTCCCTAATTTAGGCCTCAAATGCGCATGGCGCTCTCACTTTGGAGCCCTGTCATATTTCAAGGCAACAGTTTAGGGCCACATATGGGGTATCGCCGTACTCGGGAGAAATTGCCTAACAAATTTTTGGGGGTATTTTCTGCTATTACCTTTTAAAAAATTTACATTTTTTGGGAAAACAAGCATTTTAGGTAAAAAAATATATATATTTTTTTACATATGGAAAAGTCGTGAAACACCTGTAGGGTATTAAGGTTCAAATTACCCCTTGTTACATTCCCCGAGGGGTCTAGTTTCCAAAATGGTATGCCATGTGTTTTTTTTTTGCTGTCCTGGCACCATAGGGGCTTCCTAAATGCGGCATGCCCCCAGAGCAAAATTTGCTTTCAAAAAGCCAAATGTGACTCCTTCTCTTCTGAGACCTGTAGTGCGCCAGCAGAGCACTTTTCACCCCCATGCGAGGTGTTTTCTGTATCGGGAGAAATTGGGCTTCAAATTTTGGGGGGTATTTTCTGCTATTACCCTTTTTAAAAATGTAAAATTTTTGGGAAACCAAGCATTTTAGGTAAAAAATATATATATTTTTTTTACATATGCAAAAGTCGTGAATTACCTGTAGGGTATTAAGGTTCACATTACCCCTTGTTACGTTCGCTGAGGGGTCTAGTTTCCAAAATGGTATGCCATGTGTTTTTTTTTTTGCTGTCCTGGCACCATAGGGGCTTCCTAAATGCGGCATGCCCCCCAAAAACCATTTGACGCTCCTTCCCTTCTGAGCCCTCTACTGCGCCCGCCGAACAATTAACATAGACATATGAGGTATATCCTTACTCGAGAGAAATTGGGTTTCAAATACAAGTAAAAATTTTCTCCTTTTTACCCCTTGAAAAAATTCAAAAATTGGGTCTACAAGAACATGCAAGTGTAAAAAATGAAGATTTTGAATTTTCTCCTTCACTTTGCTGCTATTCCTGTGAAACACCTAAAGGGTTAATACACTTACTGAATGTCATTTTGAATACTTTAGGGGGTGTAGTTTTTATAATGGGGTCTTTTATGGGGTATTTCTAATATGAAGACCCTTCAAATCCACTTCAAAACTGAACTGGTCCCTGAAAAAAAGTGAGTTTGAAAATTTTGTGAAAAATCAGAAAATTGCTGCTGAACTTTGAAGCCCTCTGGTGTCTTCCAAAAGTAAAAACTCATAAATTTTATGATGCAAAAATAAAGTAGACATATTGTATATGTGAACCCCCAAAAAATATATTTTGAATATCCATTTTCCTTACAAGCAGAGTGCTTCAAAGTTAGAAAAATGCAAAATTTTCATTTTTTTCATCAAATTTTGGGATTTTTCACCAAGAAAGGATGCAAGTTACCATAAAATTTTACCACTAAGTTAAAGTACAATATGTCACGAAAAAACAATCTCGGAATCAGAATGATAACTAAAAGCATTCCAGAGTTATTAATGTTTAAAGTGACAGTGGTCAGAATTGCAAAAAACGCTCCGGTCCTTAAGGTATAAAATGGCCTGGTCCTTAAGGGGTTAAGGACCAAGCCCATTTTAACCTTAAAGAGGTATGCCTGGCAAAACCTTTTTTTATATATATATATCAACTGGCTCCGGAAAGTTAAACAGATTTGTAAATTACTTCTATTAAAAAATCTTAATCCTTCCAATAGTTATTAGCCTCTGAAGTTTTCTGTCTAACTGCTCAATGATGATGTCACGTCCCGGGAGCTGTGCATGTTGGAAGAATTTCCCCATAGGAACTGCACAGCTCCCGGGACGTGAGTCATCAGAGAGCAGTTAGACAGAAAACAACAACTCAACTTCAGAAGCTAATAACTATTGGAAGGATTAAGATTTTTTAATAGAAGTAATTTACAAATCTGTTTAACTTTCCGGAGCCAGTTGATATATTAAAAAAAGTTTTGGCCTGGAATACCCCTTTAAGGACCAGGCCTATTTTATTTTTGCGTTTTTGTTTTCTCCTCCTCGCCTTCTAAAATCCATAACTCTTTCCATCTACAGACCCTTATAAGGGCTTGATTTTTGCATGAACAATTGCACTTTGTAATGAAGCCTCTCATTTTACCATAAAATGTACGGCAAACCCCCAAAAATATTTTTTTAGGGAGGAAATGTAAATGAAAACCACAATTTTGCACATTTTGGAGGGTTCCGTTTTCACACTATACACTTTTTTTTTTTTATAAAATTATAAAAAAAAATTTGGAATAAAATGTGACAAAAAAGGAGCATTTTTGGACTTATTTTTTACATTTACGCCATTCACCGTACGGGATCATTAAATGGGTACTCCGGCGCTAAGACATCTTATCCCCTATGCAAAGGATAGGGGATAAGATGCCTGATCGCGGGGGGTCCTGCCGCTGGGGTCCCCGTGATCTTGCACGCAGCATCCTGTTAGAATCAGTCACCGGAGCGTGTTCGCTCCAGGTCTGATTACTGGCGATCACGGGGATGGAGCGTTGTGATGTCACGGCTCTCTCCCCGTGTGCCGTCACGCTCCGCCCCTCAATGCAAGCCTATGGCAGGGGGCATGACAGCTCCCACGCTCCCGCCCATAGGCTTGCATTGAGGGGGCGGAGCATGACATAACACGGGGGTGGAGCCGTGACATCACAACGTTCCGTCCCCGTGATCGCCAGTAATCAGACCCGGAGCAAACACGCTCCGTAGACTGATTCTAACGGGGTGCTGCGTGCATGATCACGGGGGTCCCCAGCTGCGGGACCCCGGCGATCAGGCATCTTATCCCCTATCCTTTGGATAGGGGATATGATGTCTTATTGCCGGAGTACCCCTTTAACATTATATTTTCAGTTCGGACATTTATGCATACCATATATATATATATATTTTTTAAATATATAAATTCACGCTATTTACTTTTTACATTTTTCAACTTTTTTTTTTACACTTTTTATGTCCACATAGCACTGATCAGTATTATCGGTGATCTTCTGCTCTGGTCTGCTTGATCTCAGACCAGAGCAGAAGACCTGAGGAGACGGACGGAGCAGAAGACCTGAGGAGACATCTGATGATCGTGATCCAGATGTTGCAAAACTACAACTCTCAGTATGCCTGGGCAGTCTGGACATGCTTGGAGTTGTAGTTTTGCAACATCTGGAGTGCTACCGTTTGGGCACCACTGTATAGTGGTCTATAAAATGTGCTCTTCCAGATGTTGCAAAACTACATAGCTCCCAGCATGCCTGTCGGCAGTCTGGGCATGCTGGGAGCTGTAGTTTTGAACAACTGGAGGCACACTGGTTGTGAAACAGTGGCCCTCATTTACTAAGAGTGTTGTGTAGGTTTCTTTGTGGGTTTTAATTCCCTACAATTTATTTTCCATGGTATTTACTAAGGTTTCCCTACATTTTCCACTTTCCCTACATTTTGCTTTTTTTTTACACATGCTCTGATCTGTCTGGTTTTCCTCAGCTGAAATCCACCACATTTTATGTGGAAACCTTAGTAAATATGTTGCGTTTTTGTGAAAATGTCGGTAACACGCCCCTTTTTGGGAGACCACACCCCTTTTCCCAGTGACCACGCCCCTTTTCGGGTTTTTCTAAGCAAAATGGAGTGTTAGTCGGGGTTTTTCAATTCTGGCGCAAATACTGGCGCATAACCTGGCGCAGACAGAATTTCTGGCGCAATGTGACAGAAACTGGCGCACAACCCGACAAAACATGTTGGGTTTGCAATAGTAAATGAGGGCCATTGTCTGTTTCCTAACTCAGTGTTTCCCAAACGTGTTTCCCAAAACTATAACTCCCAGCATGCACTGACGACCATGCATGCTGGGAGTTGTAGTTTTTCAACAGCTGGAGGTTCCCCCCCCCCCCCCATGTGAATGTACAGGGTACATTCACACGGGCGGGGGTTTACAGTTAGTCTCTCGCTGCAAGTTAGAAATGCAGGAAATATTCCGCTGCAGCTCAAACTCCCAGCGGGAATCTCACTGTAATCTTCTGACAGTCTGAATGTATCCTAAAAACGCTACACCACAATTACACAAAATAAAGGGTAAAACATACATATACACATACCCCTACACAGTTACCCCCCCCCCCCCCAATAAAATTGAGAAACCTCTGGTACGGTACAGTTTCTAAAACGCAGCCTCCAGCTGTTGCAAAACAACAACTTCCAGTATTGCCGGACAGCCATTGACTGTCCAGACATGCTGGGAGTTTTGCAATAGCTGAAGGCGCCCTGTTTGGGAAACACGGCCGTAGAGTCATTTTGGTATCCGAGGCAAGTCTAACTCTTGCATCCGGGTCCGTCCCTATGCAAATATCTAATTTACAGTAGGCCTTAATTGCGCAAGGTGCTCTCTCACTTCAGAGCCCTGACATATTTCAAGGCAACAGTTTAGGGCCACATATGGGGTATTTCTGCACTCGGAAAAAATTGCCCAACAAATTTTTTGGGGGATTTTTCTCCTCTTACCCCTCATGAAATCCGCAGGAAATGGTAAAGTTGGGGTCTAAACCAGCCTGTTAATATATAACAAAAAGAAATGTACACTTACATGCTGGTGTTGCCCATACTTTTCATTTTCACAAGAAGGAAAAGGAAAAAAAGACCCCCAAGATTTGTAACGCAATTTCTCCTGAGTACGGAAATTCCCCATATGTGGGCGTAAAATGCTCTGCGGACGCACAACAAGGCTCAGGAGTGAGAGCGCACTATGTACATTTGAGGCCTAAATTGGTGATTTGCACAGGGGTGGCTGATTTTACAGCGGTTCTGACATAAACGCAAAAAAAGAAATGCCGACATGTGACCCCATTTTGGAAACTACACCCCTCATGGAATGTAACAAGGGATATAGTGAGCCTTAACATCCCACAGGTGTTTGACGAATTTTCGTTAAAGTTAGACGTGATAATGAAAAATGTTATTTTCTTCACTAAAATGCTCGTATTATCACATTTTCACAAGGCGTAATAGGAAAAAAGCCCCCCAAAATTTGTAACCCCATTTTTCTGAGTATATCAATACCCCACGTGTGGATGTAAAGTGCTCTGCGGGCAAACTACAATGCTCTGAAGAGATGGAGCGCCATTGGGCTTTTTGAGAGAGAATGTGTCTGGGCCATGTGTGTTTACAAAGCCCCCATAGTGCCAGAACATTGGAACTCCCCCACATGTGACCCCATTTTGGAAACTACACCCCTCACAGAATTTAATAAGGGGTACAGTGAGCATTTATGCCCCACAGGTGTCTGACAGATTTTTTGAACAGTGGTCCGTGAAAATGAAAAATATCCGGGCATGCTGGGAATTGTAGTTTTGCAACATCTGGAGGTCCGCAGATTGCAAACCACTGCTCTATACTGTATCCCTATGCCCAAGTGGCAAAAGGTAAACAAAATAAACTTTAACTCACCTTCCCCGTCGGTCCGGACTTGCTTCCCAGGGAATGGAACGTCGGAGAGCCGTCAGCCTATAACCGGTCGCGGCGATGTTCCGCCTCGGCCGGTGATAGGATGAGCCCACTGTCATGTAAGAAGCCAGCTTCTTACATGACAGTGGGCTCAGCCTATCTACGGCCTCGGCAGAACATCGCTGCGGCCAGTGATAGGCTGACGGCTGTCTGACGTTCACGTCCCCAGCGTAAGGCCGAAGTCGGAACATGCGTTAGTTTATTTTGTTTACCTTTTGCAGCCCGGGCATAGGGATACCGCACAGTATATAGAGGGTCAGCGCCGGCAGCCGCAACAAACAGGAGGAACATGAGGCAGCGCTTGCGGGTGACGTAAGTAGTACTCACGATGGGGACAGCACTGGGCTGATTAATTAATTTTGGGGGAGGGGGTGAATACCGTTATATACCGTGGAACCGCATATTTGGCCATACCAAAAAAATACCGCGATACACATATTTGGCCATACCGCCCAGTCCTAGTATATGGCACATTAAATTTTTATATTACGGGGGCTGTTATGGTTTCACTTGAGCAGCCAGGCATAGCTATTCCTTTTATACAAAGGTCTATGGCTATATTTTCAGGCTCTGTCTTTCAATTCAAGGTAGAAAAAAAGCCTCTTGCCTGCATTTGTATGTACTGCTAGACGCCTTGTCATAGCATAAATCAATAAAAATAAGGCATTATGATTATTTCATAATTATTATGGGCCTACAGCAATTCTCTTTTCATTTCACCTGACAGCTTACACAGGTATAGAGTGTTTATAACTATTGTTGCCGTGTTACCTGCATTATTGGAACAATTCATCACTTGGACGCAGATAGGTTTGATTGGCAGCTGTTCTATGCAGATGCAAAGCCCTGGAATATCCCCAATAGCCGCTTCAGATTGCAGGATTATCTTTTTTATCTATGTTGATGGATTCAGTGCTTCTGGCTAGAGAGATACAGTGAGCTGAAACTACCGCATATCTGGCAGCTTCTAAACTCCACGGTCATCGACTCCCTAGGGCCAGGCTTTCGACTGGGAAGCATGCCATGATACATAAAGGCTTCACTTTCCAAGGCTATGTTTTCAACTTACGATGTGGCATAGCAAATATATGTTTAAACAAGTATCAGTCTACCTTGACTGTTAATAACATGAATTGTAATAGCCTTCAATAATACGCTGAGAGCCATAGCTTCTGAACACAATGTGTAGACGTGACTCCAGGGTGCTCTTTGGTAAGAAGTGCATTGAAAATAAACACTGTATAAATGTATAAAGAACTAGTAAGCATTCGTTTTAAAACCTGCATCATCAATGGGGCCTCCTGCACATTGCAGTAATACTGGGCTCATATGTTTCTTTTAAAACAGAAAAGGTTTTTCAGCTTGCTGTAATTTCTGTGGCGCCGAGGGTTACGGCCTCAGAACAAGTACATAGTTACATAGTTTGTACGGTTGGTAAAAGACGCATGTCTTAGTAGAAAATAAGTTAAGTGAAAGGTGTTGCTTTCTTTGCTTTTTTTCTGTTCATTATTTAAATAGTTTGTAAAGATAGCATTTTTTGAACCTTTTCCCACCCCAGGAGATATCCTTGAAACTAACAAGTTAGTGCATCTGGCCTTATCCATATGTCTTGTCGATCTTGGGTGCTCAGAAATGGATCCCACGGGACCGGCAGCAGGAGCCCACTGTCAGTCACAGCTGTTTTCCCAATTCCATTGCCTAGACTAAGATTGTGTGGGTTTCTTCAATTTTAACCCTATAGATGTCGTGGTCAGTACTACCCACGGCATCTATTGTATATATAAGAGGAGGGGGCTCCCAATGGTTGCCATAGCAGCCATAAGCCAGATGAAGAGCTCTGAGTATGGCAGGTAGAGAACCTTTGAGGCCCAGCCACAGGCTGGGTCTCACAGGCGTACTGTCAGTGACATACTGCCCGGTATAGTATACAGCGGGACAGATGTACTGCTGTTTACTATACTCACAATCAGACAATAGCTTCAAGTCCAAGGTACAAAAAATTTAAAGTGTCAAAGTAATGTCTTACAATAAGTAAACACATGCCCCTTTCCCAATAAGTTCCTATATTATCCCCCCAAGAATATTATAGGTATCAAAATGACCTGTTTGGGCCCATACTGTATATTCATGTGAGACATGTCAGGATTTTTTTTCCTCATTTTTTTAAAATTAAATTTCAGTGATATATTCAAAACATAGTAAGTAAGAAAAGAAAAGAAATAATATCAAAGATACAAAGAAAAAACATAACTCAAAATGCTACAGTTAAAGAAGAGAGTAGATTGGAAACACAAAGAAGAATAGAGAGCAGTAGTAAAGTCAGGAAAAACTAAGGAAAGTCAGAGAGGTGGAGCTAATAGAAAACTATGCTCAAATAGTGTGTGGGTTTTAGATTCTGGACGTCTTACTATACTATACTAATCCTACTGAGTGTTAAGTGGCAAAGATAGAGCCGACCAATTAAGTTCATAAAGAATGTGTTTAGTTTAGGCGTTATAAAGGTTTAACCCCTTAAGGACACAGGACGTAAATGTACGTCCTGGTGCGGTGGTACATTTACGTCCTGTGCATAACCGCGGGCATCGGAGCGATGCCCGTGTAATGCGCGGCTGATCCCGGCTGCTGATCGCAGCCAGGGACCCGCCGACAATGGCCGACGCCCGCAATCTCAGGTGACGGGATCAATACAGATCCCGGCATCTGCGGCAGTGCGCATTTGAATGAATGATCGGATCGCCCGCAGCGCTGCTGCGGGGATCCGATCATTCAGAACGCCGCACGGAGGTCCCCTCTCCTTCCTCCGTCCGGCTCCCGGCGTCTCCTGCTCTGGTCTGTGATCGAGCAGACCAGAACAGAAGATCGCCGATAACACTGATCTGTTCTATGTCCTATACATAGAACAGATCAGTATTAGCAATCATGGTATTGCTATGAATAGTCCCCTATGGGGACTATTCAAGTGTAAAAAAAAATTTAAAAAAAATGTAAAAGTAAAAGTAAAAAAAAGTGAAAAATCCCCTCCCCCAATAAAAAAGTAAAACGTCCGTTTTTTCCTATTTTACCCCCAAAAGCGTAATTTTTTTTTATAGACATATTTGGTATCGCCGAACTAATGCCCGAACTATTAAAATAAAATGTTAATGATCCCGTACGGTGAACGGCGTGAACGAAAAAAAAAAAAAAAGTCCAAAATTCCTACTTTTTTAATACATTTTATAAAAAAAAAAATTATAAAAAATGTATTAAAAGTTTTTTATATGCAAATATGGTATAAAAAAAAAATTACAGATCATGGCGCAAAAAATGAGCACCCATACCGCCGCTTATACGGAAAAATAAAAAAGTTAGAGGTCATCAAATAAAGGGATTATAAACGTACTAATTTGGTTAAAAAGTTTGTGATTTTTTTTTAAGCGCAACAATAATAGAAAAGTATGTAATAATGGGTATCATTTTAATCGTATTGACCCTCAGAATAAAGAACACACATCATTTTTACCATAAATTGTACGGAGTGAAAACGAAACCTTCCAAAATTAGCAAAATTGCGTTTTTCGTTTTAATTTCCCCACAAAAATAGTGTTTTTTGGTTGCGCCATACATTTTATGATATAATGAGTTATGTCATTACAAAGGACAACTGGTGGCGCAAAAAACAAGCCCTCATATTAGTCTGTGGATGAAAATATAAAAGAGTTATGAGTTTTAGAAGGCGAAGAGGAAAAAATGAAAACGTAAAAATTAAATTGTCTGAGTCCTTAAGGCCAAAATGGGCTGAATCCTTAAGGGGTTAAACTCAAGCCATCTACGCCAAGCGATATTGAAATGGGTTAAGGGATGGTTAGCTGAGGCAATTGATCTTTCCATTAAACAATTAGAATGGGTTTCATTAATAATATGTTTCAAATTTGGTAGTTCTTTAGTTGTCCACTTGTATGCAATTTTAGATTTAGCAACTGTTAGAAAATGAATTAATACAGTTATAGTTTATACATCCTCGTCGTCTATATCTATATGTAGTAATGCTATTTCTGGTCCCCAGCGAAATGGGCCCTTTATAATTGTACATCATAGTGTGTATACCTGATCCCAGAATGGTTGAATAGCATTGCACTCCCACCATATGTATGGGAGAAAAAGCCGCTTAGTGCTGGGTTATATGGCAGTGAATCAGCGGTACAGCTAGTTCACATCTCCAAACCCAGAGATGCTGCTGCCACTGTGCTCAGCAAGCCCCCCCCCCCCCGATTCATAGGAAGTAGTGTTGAGCGGCATAGGCCATATTCGAATTCGCGAATATATGGACGAATATTCGTCATATATTCGCGAATATTTGCATATTCATAATATTCTCGTTTTCTTTTCGCATATGCGAAAAGTCGCGTATGCAAAAATAACATATGCGGAAATTAGCATAAGCTAATTTTCGCATATGCGAAAATTAGCACACCAGTCTCACACAGTAGTATTACAGCCTTTTTTACACCACACAAGCTGGAAGCAGAGAGGGATGATAACTGTGATGTGTACTGTGAAAAAAAAAACGAATATTTGTAATTACGAATATATAGCGCTATATTCGCTAATATGCGATATTCGCGAATAAAATTCGTATTGCGAATATTCGCGAGCAACACTAATAGGAAGAAGGAAAATTAATGCAATATTATAAAATATAACCATTATATTAGGTACCAATATGTCTGTAATGATGTATATCATTAAACTATAATATAATTTGCCTTGCACAGTGAATGCAAAAAAAATATCACAACAGAATTGTTTACTTTGGACACCTTGAATCTTAAAGGGGTATTCTGGCGCTAAGACATCTTATCCCCTATCCAAAGGATAGGGGATAAGATGTTAGATCGCCGCAGTGCCGCTGCTGGGGATCCCCGGGATTCCCACTGCGGCACTGCGCTATCATTACAGCACAGAGCGAGTTTGCTCTGTGCGTAATGACGGGCGATACAGGGGATGGAGTCGTGTGACGTCATGGCTCCGCCCCTCTTGACATCACGGCCGTCCCCTTAATGCAAGTCTATGGCAGGGGGCGTGACGACCGCCGTGCCCCCTCCCATAGACCTGTATTGAAAGGGCGGGCCGTGACATCACGAGGGGCGGAGCCGTGACGTAACGATGCTCCGGCCCCTGTATTGTGTGTCATTACGTGCAGAGCGAACTCGCTCTGTGCTGTAATGATAGCGCAGTGCCACAGCGGGGATCTCCAGCAGCCGCACCGCGGCGATCTGACATCTTATCCCCTATCCTTTGGTACAGTCCCATGTAGCGTAAATGCAGTGTATTTTACTGCATATTTTTTGCAGCTGATTTTGCTACCCATTGATCTCAATGGGTAGGAAAATATGCAGCAGCAGATACCCAGCAAAATATGCTGCATATATGCTACTGGGACTGTACCTGGGGTGCGATGTTGATAAAAAAAAAAATCCATACATATTAGGTATCACCACACCCGTAACAATGTACACCATAAAACTATAATGTTCTTTATCCTGCACAATGAATGCTCAAATAAAGAAATAAAAATCATGTCAGAATTGCTAATTATTTTTTAAGTGATTTTGTTGTGCAAAGGAAGAAAAACATAAACAAGATATACATTGATAACTAATATGAATTTTAATTTCTTTTTTTTATACTTACTGTGTTGCAGAAAAAAAATAGAAAATTGAAAATTTGCAAGTTGAGATTTTTTTATTTCACCTTCACTTTGCCTTAAAGGGGTTATCCACCATAAGGTGATTTTAGTACGTACCTGGCAGACAGTAATGGACATGCTTAGGAAGGATCTGCGCTTGTCTTTGGCTAAATGGCTATGTTGTGAGATTACCATAACCCTGTGGCTAGCTTTCTCTGAACTTGTATTTCCTGTTTTCAGTTTTCTTGTTTGCCTACAAATCCCATGATACCATTTTCCTCCTTCCCACACATCAGCTACCCCACCCATTGAAACATAAATGAGCTGCAGACCTGTGGTTTTCAATCAGAGTGCCTCCAGCTGTTGCATTACTTGCAGATTGGTCCCTCCACCCTTTGAAGCAGACAGGCTCCCTGTTATCAGCTGACTAGTGAGTCAGGTCTCGGCCACATTGCAAGCTGGGAAAAATCCGAGACAACAGTCATTTTGTATGCTGGTAAAAATAAATATTGTAATGAAAATCACATAAGAATTGTGAGAAAACGGTCACACACAGGTACAGACACTATATTATGAACTACACTAACTTTACAGCCCCCGTAGCATAGTCAAATAAAAAAAATTCCTGAAATACCCCTTTCATTTCTAAATCATGATGCGAATACTTTAAGGGGTGCAGGTTTTAAAATGAGGGGGATATTTGCGGGTTACTAGCATCCGGGCCCCCCAAATCTCATTCTGAAAGGAACTAGTCCCCTGAAAAATTTTCAAACTTTCAAAATTTGCTGCAGTGCTTCTAAGCCCTCTCATGTGCCTATAATGTAGTACATTCACCAAATGATGGGAGGGGCAGTGGGAGCCTAACACTGTATAGGGGGAACAGAAGTGGGCATAATAATGTATGAACTACACTAACTTTACAGCCCCCGTAGCATAGTCAAATAAAAAAAATTCCTGAAATACCCCTTTCATTTCTAAATCATGATGCAAATACTTTAAGGGGTGCAGGTTTTAAAATGAGGGGGATATTTGCGGGTTACTAGCATCCGGGCCCCCCAAATCTCATTCTGAAAGGAACTAGTCCCCTGAAAATTTTTCAAACTTTCAAAATTTGCTGCAGTGCTTCTAAGCCCTCTCATGTGCCTATAATGTAGTACATTCACCAAATGATGGGAGGGGCAGTGGGAGCCTAACACTGTATAGGGGGAACAGAAGTGGGCATAATAATGTATTGGGGCACAGAGGGGACTAATCTTATATCCCCCAGGCCTAATACTAAATAGAGCATAGTGGTGGCTTTAACTACTATTTGTGGTCACAGAAGGTCTATCTTGTTTATGGTCACACAGAGGGGCTTAACTACCATATTGGGGCACAGGGGGTGCTAACTACTATATGGGGCCACAAAAAGGGCACTACTACTATGTGAAGCAATACAGGGGACGTTTGTATAGAGGTAGGGATGGTGCTGGAGGGAGGAGCCTAAATAGATTTGTCTGGCAGATTCTGCAGAGACGGGTCGTGGCCCATGGCAAAGAATTCTTTATGGGGGTTCGAGACAGATGGAGAAGAAAAGAAAAAGTGATTAGAGAAGACATCTCCTATAAGTCACTGAATATAACTGTTTTACCATCCTACTTTTTCACCTTCAAATCATACAAATCTGCATGTCAAGTCAAATCCATTGCCTTCCATTCAGTAATCATATCTCATACATGTATCAATTTTGATCTGCATCCGAATTTGCATGATTTTAGATCAGGGGTAAAATCATGGTTGACAATGATTTTTCTCCCAGATTCAAAATCGGATTTTAATCATGTCCGATTTTTTTATTATTATGGCCTATGTAAATTGTATTGAATTGTGTGACTGTGTGATTTCATCAGATTTATTGCACACAATTTCTTTCTTTATATGCGCAGTAGCGTCTTTAAATAAACTTTATTGCCCTTGACATACATATCATTTTCCAAACATGAACAGATTTTTTTGTGAAAAATCGGATGAAATTTTCAGCTATACCAGTTTTTTTTATACGATTTTAAATCGGATGCCCAAAAACTTTTAAATATGATTGTATACGATTTCAGGTAATCCGATTTTGTCCGATTTTACTGTCTGTTAATCGGATGGTAAAATTGTGATATGAACCAGGCCTTACAATATGCGATCTTTAGAAACCTGTGGTGTGCTGGCATCTACCACCATATGGACTCAGCATTGGTAGAAATATTATGTTATGTGGTGGTAATATGTGGTTAAGGGATGGCAGTTTAATTGATCACTTTATAAGCTAGCAGGTGTGGACGATGCTGTTATGGGGGTGGTTATGGAGAGGTGGAATTAAAGAGGTGGGCCAGTGCTGTGTTCTTTCCCCCAGGCTAAAATTTGCCAGCCCCAATTACCATTATACATAATGAATAGATCTCCTTATATGCAACAAAATGTGTGACATAGATACAAGGATGAAACTCAGGCTCTCTTATTAAATTTAGCAATTTTAATAAAAAGCAAACCTCGGAGTAATTGACTAATTAAGCCAATTAACAGGGAAGCATATTTGATACTGCTAATTAGACAATGATGGCCCTGAGAGCAAACATACCACTGTCGGCATGTGGCCCTGCTGCCTGATAATAGCTTGGAGACCCTCCTGGTAAAATATTTAGGGCAATTTGGCACTTGACCAAATATAATAGTCTATCATGAATTTTATATTATCTTGTCTTATTTCCCTATAGAAATGTTTTTATTGCTATGAAAGCTGTGCAGATGAGATTAATATATTCTAAACTAGACTCTTTGCATTCAGAATATATAGCCCCCCTAGTATGCATGTAAAAATATATCTGTTTGCATTTAGGAGAGAGACGTTGTTGATAATAGACTATTGTAATATTGTGTAGTTATCATAAATTATTTGCAAACCAGGCTCAGTAATATAGTATACATTTCTATTCTCACAACAATATTTTCTTTTATTAATGTTAACCTAAAGAAAAGACTTTGATAACATAAAGCGCACCTTCATTACCAAATAACAATCCCTCCATTTTTTTCAAATCAACTGGTGCCAAAAAATGTAACAGATTTGTAAATTACTTCTATTAAAAATCTTATCCCTTCCAGTACTATCAGCTGCTGTATACTACAGAGAAAGTTAAAGGGGTATTCAGGCCAAATACATCTTATCCCCTATCTGTCATGCCTCCTCCCATAGACATGAATAAAGGGGGCGTGGTGGCTGTGTTCGCCAGTCATCAGGCACAGAGGAGAGTTCACCACGTGACCCGAATGAAAGGGGTGCCGCAGCGGAGATTGCAGGGGTCCCCAGTTGTGGGACCCCTGATTTATCCCCTATACTTTGGATAGGGCATAAGATGTTTTCAGCGGAGTACCCCTTTAACCAATGAAAGTCCATCTAAAAGCATCTAAAAGTCCATTTATGCCTCCTCAACCAAACTCCAAAAACCAAAGTCTTCTCCAAGGTTGCCATGTTTTAAGAAAAGAGGATCTGGTACAGTGGGAGAGTTCCTCAAATCAATACCTTTGGTCATCTTTGGATACCCATTGCTGTATGTCAGAAAGATTAGTGGATAGTCATTGTTTAGGGAGAAGTAGTCATGCAGCTAAGGCGAGATGTAGGAATAGGGGTGGGGCTTTTAATTTAGGATAGGAGACACATGCAGACAGCAGAGCTATGCCAAGGATTCATAGAACAGAGAGAGGATTGATATGTAGAATTACATTGTATGAATGTTAGGCAATTATTGTTGAGTAGTGATTAGTGGCATTGTCCATATTCGAATTCGCGATATTTCACGAATATATAGACAAATATCCGTCCTATATTTGCAAATTTCGTGTATTCATTATATTCATTTTCGAATATGCGAATATTCGCATATGTGAATATTCACATATTCGCGTATTCGAGGAAGAAAACAGTGAGGGGTGGGCAACTTTACTATTAGTTGCTAGGGATGTTGTTGACAACCTCTGACAATTGTATTTGCATAATTCTAATTGGCTCACAAGTGAAAAGAAGGAATATGCGAATATTCGTAGTTTTGAATATATAGCGAATATATTCGCAATATTCGTGAATTCGCAAATTTGCGATATTCACGATAAAAATTCGAAATGGGAATATTCAGGTCTTAAGCCCACAGGACTCTAGTTATGCCCCTGACAAACACATTAGAATTTCCTATGAGGTGTATGACATCTTAAAATCCACTACCCACTGATGGTGATAGGTATTAGGAGAGAGAGCAGAGGAATCAGGACGTTTTTTGGATGCATATATTTTAAAGATGAAAGATTATTGCAATAGCAATAATTGTATATTTCACTCGGAGGGCTTATAAGTGTCTTTCCTGTATGAAGTCCCTTGCCAAGGGTTAACTTTTAGATGGAGTGTGTGAAGCTATGGCTGCATCAGGGTTCAGAGTTGAATTGTATGTGGTTTCATTTCTCCACAATATTGTCTGTAGAATGGTTTTCAGCTGATTTTACATCAGTCCATGAGTCTATGATTTTATCTGACAGCCATTACTATGACATCTTCATTTTATTTTAATAGATTCAAGCAAAGAACTGAAAACCATTGCTACTGCATGGATCTACATACAATTTTTTTTTATAGGTATCATAACAGGAACCTGTAAAAAAATAGAGCTTTTCAGCAGCTAATTGTACAAAGCAAGCAAAGCTGGCTTCCCTAAACCCAGTGATCCTCATTTTTACAGTGCCAGGTGAAGCTGTTTATGGCTACATATGACACCTATTTCAATTGATGGTGAGTATGTGATACATGACCTCATCCAGAGCAGTGCCTTTTCTTTAACTTCACGCATCTGGACATACATTTACGTCCTGTACATGACCGCGAGCATTGGAGCAGTGCTCGCGTAATGCACTGCAGGTCCCAGCTGCTATCAGCAGCCATGGACCCTCCAGTAATGTGGACATTAGCGATCAAGCTGATTTCAGCCATTAACCCCTCAGATGCCATGATCAATACAGATCACAGCATCTAAAGCAATGTGCACGTTTATATAGAGGATTGGATCTGATAATCTAAAATTGTGGCCGGAGGTCCCCTCACCTGCTTCTGGCTGTCTCCTGGGGTCTTCTGCTCTGGTCTGAGATCGAGCAGACTAAAGCAGAAGATCGCCAATAATACTGATCAGCACTGATAGCACCTATGCATAGCACTGAACAGTATTAGCAATCAAGGGATTGATATAGATAGTCCCCTATGGTGACATAAAAAGCATTAAAAAAAAAAGCTTAAAAATGTAAAAAGAAAAAGTAAAAAGAAATAATCCGCTCCCCCAATAAAAATGAAAATTGTCCCTTTCTCCCATTATACCCCCCAAAATTTAAAAAAATGTATAAACATATTTGGTATCACCAGTTGTGTAAATGTCAGAAATATCAAAATATAACGTTAAAAACTAAACATAAAAGCGTAAACGTAAAAAAATTAAAAAAGTCCAAAATTGCTTTTATTCACATTTAATTCCAAAACAAATTAATAAAAAGTGATTTAAACATTTCCTATACGCAAATGTGGTATCAATAAAAAGTACAGATCACAGCGCAAAAAATGAGCCCTCATACTGCCCCATATATGGAAAAATGAAAAAGTTATAGGTGGTCAAAAGAGGGCGATTTTAAACATACGGATTTTGTACAAAAAGTCTGAGATTTTTTTAAGCGTTGCAATAATAGAAAAGTAAGTAGCGATGGGTATCATTTTAATCGTATTGACCCACAGAATAAAGAAAACATGAAGTGTACAGTGTGAAAACGAAACCCTTCAAAATTTGCAAAACTTTTTTTGGGTTAGCCGTACATTTTATGGTAAATTTAGAGGTGTACAATTGGTCACACTAAAAACAAGCCCTTATATGGGTCTGTAGATGGAAATATAAAAGAGTTATGGATTTTAGGCCTGGCCCTTAAGGTCAAAATGGGCTTACTCCTTAATGGGTTAAAGGGGTACTCCGATGCTCCAACGTTCTGAACATTTTGTTTAGAATGCTCGGAGCCGGAGGCCATGATCGTGACGACACGACCCCGCCCCCTCGTGATGTCACACCACGCCTTCTCCATTCATGTCTATGGAAGGGGGGGCAACACGCCCCCTCCCATAGACATGAATGGAGGGGGGGTGGAGTGGCATTGTGAGGGGGCGTGGCTGTGATGTCACGACCACTGCTGCAGGAACCCGGTGTTTGTTTAGAACGCCGGGTGCTGTAGGAGATCGCGGGGGCCCAGCAGCGGGAACCCCACGATCAGACATCTAATCCCCTATCCTTTGGATAGGGGATAAGATGTCTAGCAGTGCAGTACCCCTTTAAAGAAGCTCTCCCCTTAAGCTAATAAAGAGTGGTTCAAAGTAAGGCTACAATTTTATGATGTCTAGATCACCATGGATGTATAGAAATGGGTTATCTTCTTGTAACCACTTTTACAGCTATTTACCTCAATTATGTCACTATTTATTAACCGGACTATCAGAGGTTAAGTTGGCACTATCCAAGGAATCTAAATTCTCAGATTATTTTTAAACTTTACATTATTTGGATAATAAACTGCATATCTTATGACACTGAAATAAAATGAACTAATAAAAATGTATAACAACATCAGATTTCTTGGGCAGTGCTGGAAGCCCATGAGGTTCCTGTATCAGCTTCTTGTTAAGCAGCTAAGGAGTATCCTGGGCATGTGATTCAGTGTGAATGTACTGTAGACCTTTTGCTGATGTAAACGGAGAGTGTCTGTGAAGTCGCGGAACATAGTGCACCCTGGGCCCCACCTCTCCGATTGTTCGGCCTGCTCCCGAAGGGATTACAAAGCCGTTTGTTGTGACTATACAGCAGCCTGCTTTATCAGCACAGGTATGGCTTGAATAAATTATGAAAACCCTAGTGCACTGTGTGTGCAGCTTCACAAGCCTATTCTAGGTGACAGTTGCAAAAAAAAAAAAAATTGTAAAAAAAAAAAATATTACACCCTGTAACCATATATTTCGAGAAAGCGGAGATTCAACAAATGCCCCCTAGTACTCCTTTCCAACCCATGACATACCTGTATGTCATACGACGGGCAAGAGACTATGTTGCCATTTTGGAAGATGGGTTTGTGCTACAACCAGCAGATGCTCACTGCTATGAGCTGCTAATAGCTGTCATAGATTGCCCTGATGTCTGTCATTTAAATGGTTAAATGCCGCAATTAATAGTGGTGAATTTAAACTTTAAATCCCAGTAATCCCTGGTGTCTAGTGGTCTAATTGCCCATCCTCCTCCGTGATGTGATTGCAGGGTGCCGATGGGTTGCTGGGGAAGCCCAAGGCCTCACCTGTGCCTCCAGGTCTTTCATGGATTTGCAATTGATAAATGTAAGCCATCGACTGATGAAAAATTGATCTATGTAAGCCATCGACTGATTACTTTTTTTATCTTTATTTTTCATTTATCAAAAAGTTTAATCATTTACATTTAAAGCGTACCTGTCATATTGCAAAAAAAAGAAAATAGTGATCTGTTACTCAGGACCCAATCCTGATCATGTGCATATAATTTTTATGTGTGTCGGACTTATATATCCAGAGATATAAGCATTTATCTGCTGGAGAGTTACTTTTTCATTGTGCAGGCTGGAGGGGGCGTGTCAGTCTGTCTCCCTCACAGGAGCAAGCCTGTGCAGTCAGCCAATCAGTACTCTCTACTCTGTAACCCTTTCCTCTCTGGTTTTATGCTGTTATGTGTCAGAGGAAGATACTTGGAGCTTGCCTGCAGTAATCAGAAGACATTATGGTGAATTCATAACAGGATAAAATGTATAAATATAAGAATAGATCTTTATAAAATTAGTGCAAGGATTTCTTAGATAAAAGTACAGCATTTTTATGAATACATGTTCTATCTGTTTTATCTTCTAATAGTAAAGCTGGATGCTAATCAGCATAGCTGTCACTATATGTGTCATTCATCTTTCACAGACTCCTGAATGTCTGATCAACTTCTTTGTCATTCAGGAGTCCGAGAAAGCTTTGACTATTTCAGCATGCTGGGAGTTGTAGTTTAGTAACAACTGAAGCTGCAGTGTTTGTAAATAACTGTGTTAGAGCAGTGTTGCCTCCAGCTGTTTTAAAACTACAGCTCCCAGCATGTCCACACATCCTTTATCTGTAGTTTTGCATACACATTAGAAATCTGGAGACCAAAGGGATTGGAGGTACAGTTACAGTTGCGCTCCGGCCAGACTCACCGGCCATGAGCGCTTTCTGTCCCCGCTGTCGGTTGGGCTAAGATTCACAGTGCGGGACGCGCCCGCATGCGTGTCTCAGCCCGTCGCTCACCTTCCTGTTTCCTTGCTCCCTGATGTCCCCGCAGCTCCGGCGTGTCTGGCTCTGACCACTTGGGTGCGAGCGCCGGTGCTCTGTTTCTTAACCCCTTAAGGACCCATAACGTACCCGTATCATAGCGGGTCGAGCCGGGCCTCTAACAACGGCTGGGACCCGTGGCTAATAGCGCCGCGGCATTGATCGCGCTGCCACGCACTATTAACCCTTTAGACGCGGCGTTCAAAGTTGAACGCCGTGTCTAAAGTGAAAGTGAAACCATGCCGGTTAGCTCAGGGAGCTGTTTGGGATCGCCGCGGCGTAATCGCGGCATCCAGAATAGCTGCAGGACACGAGGAGGGTCTCCTACCTTGCCTCCTGGTGTCTGATCGCCGAATGACTGCTCAGTGCCTTAGATCCAGGCATGAGTAGTCAAGCGGCAGAATCATCGATCAGTGGTTTCTTATGAGAAACCACTGATCAATGTTAAAGATCAGTGTGTGCAGTGTTATAGGTCCCTATGGGAGCTATAACACTGCAAAAAAAAAGTGAAAAAAAAGTGAATAAAGATCATTTAACCCATTCCCTATTAAAAGTTTGAATCACCCCCCTTTTCCCATAAAAAAAACCTGTGTAAATAAAAATAAACATATGTGGTATCGCCGCGTGCGGAAATATCCAAATTATAAAAATATATCGTTAATTAAACCGCACGGTCAATAGCGTGTGCGCAAAAAAATTCCAAAGTCCAAAATAGTGCATTTTTGGTCACTTTTTATATCATGAAAAAATGAATAAAAAGCGATCAATAAGTCCTATCAATGCAAAAATGGTACCGCTAAAACTCCAGATCACGGCGCAAAAAATGAGTCCTCATACCGCCCCATACGCAGAACAATAAAAAAGTTACAGGGGTCAGAAGAGGACAATTTTAAACGTATACATTTTCCTGCATGTAGTTATGATTTTTTCCAGAAGTATGAAAAAATCAAACCTATATAAGTAGGGTATCATTTTAATAGTATGGACCTACAGAATAATGATAAGGTGTCATTTTTACCGAAAAATGTACTGTGTAGAAACGGAAGCCCCCAAAAGTTACAAAATGGCGGGTTTTTTTCAATTTTGTCTCACATTGATTTTTTTTCGTTTCGCCATAGATTTATGGGTAAAATGACTGATGTAATTACAAAGTAGAATTGGTGGCGCAAAAAATAAACCAGCATATGGATTTTTAGCAAAATTGAAAGAGTTATGATATTTTAAAGGTAAGGAGGAAAAAACGAAAATGCAAAAACGGAAAAACCCCGGGTCCTTAAGGGTTAAAGGACCAGTACCCAATTAGTCTGTGTTTGCACCTGTCCGCTGGTCCATAAGTATCTGCTCCTCCCTGCTCCCTGGGCCAGATCTTGATTGTCTGTCTTAGTCTTTGTTTGCCCTAGCCTGAGTCAAGTCCTGCATCTGAGTCAAGTCCTGTTTCTTAGTCTAGTCCTGTTCCAGAGTCTGTGTATCTGTCCCTAGTTTCAGCCTGTCCTGTTCCCGTGTTCCTGCCTTGTCCTTCTGCCTTACCAGTCTCGTCCCGCATGCCACATGCTGCCTGCTACGTCCTGCCAGTCTCTGTCTGTGCCACATCACCCCCCAGGTACTTGTGTGGACGAGTCATGCCAGTGGTAGCGACATGGGCGCCACCTGCCGCAGCAAGACCATCCCGCTTTGCGGCAGGCTCTGGTGAAAACCAGTGACACCTTAGAGCCTGCTCCCTGGCACGGCTCAAGTCTCCTTCCACACAGGCCCAGAGGATCCACCACCTGCTGTCCTCCTGCTGTGATTCCTAACAGTAAGATCCGGCCTGTCCTAACATTAATCACATTTCTAGTTCCTCGATACCTTATTAAATAAATGTTTTTAAAAATATAAAAAGTTCCCCCCAACTAAAATTTTAATTCCCCTCCGTTTTCCATTTTCCAAATAAAACACTGTAAAAAACATAGATATTTGGTATCGCCATGTGCATAATTGTCAGATCTATTACATTCCAGATACTGCATGGTCAGTGGCCACATCCAAGAAAAAAAATTAATAAAAAGTGATCCAAAAGCCAGAATTACACAAATGTGGTATTGTTAAAACTCAGAGCTTATTGCACAAAATAAAAATCCTAACACAGCTCTGTTGGTGGAAAAATAATAAAGTTATAGGTGTCAAAACACGGCAATCAACAGATGTTACCACTCTGAGGGGTTAATGTAACCAAATCATGCAGCTTTTGAAAAAAACTTTTGCAAAGACAGTGATACTTCAATCATTTATGTTGAATGCATTTACCTTTTTCCTATGCATGACTGAACCTCATGAGAGACAACTCCTACTTTATTTTTGGAGCTTGGTCAAACTGCATTAGATGGGGCTTTGTCACGATCATGAGTATCCAACAATGAAGTGGCTCACTCCTGCACTTCTGCAGTTATCGTAGGTATATATGCTGTGCTGGGACACCACATATACAGTGCTTACCAACCTGGTCCTCTCCTTGCTATTTTGGTGAGCACATCAGCAAAGGTTACCATCCACCCTCTCTTATTCAATCTATTTATAATGTTTGTTCCTGCTTTTTTTTTTTTTTAGTTCAATGTCTGCATTGAAAATCTAAGTCAAATCTTGCACACAATGATAGTAACACAGCTGGGAAAGACTTGAAGGCGGACTTGACTACTGGGAGTGCTTTTTGGCATATCTCTTGAAAGGAGTACTCTGGGATATGAAAACTTACCCTTATCCTAAGGATAGGAGATAAGTTGCAGATCTCCTATATGGGGCCCCTGCAGTCCACAGGAAGGGGGTATGTTTGACCAATGCATGAAGCGGCAGCTAACACTTCCCCTCAATACAACTCTATGGGAGAGCCGGAGCACTGCATTTGTTAATAAAAAGTTATGGGTGACACTCACCTACCAAAATGCAGCTGTTTTGAGGTTTTGCTCTTGATCAAGGATAGGTGTTCAGAGCACCTGGGAAAGCTGGGTTACTTAATTGGCACAGATCGGGATGGAAAAAATCATCAGGATGCGTCCTGATCTAAAAGCAGAATGTCAACTTTACTAATCATCAACAGACTGTACATTTAAAAAGGTTAAACCCCTCTTCATCAGGTCATCCCTGACAATGATAGTTTTGCTCTTGGCAGTCTACTCAGGCTAGTTATTTAGACAGCTAAGAGCATTATTTAGATCCCTTATGGCAGTGTAGTTTTGGCTTTGTATGGCTGTGGTAATAAGGTACGGTATGGTATGGTTATTTGTACGCTGTACAATTGTATCATTTGGGCAGTATATGGTACTCCATAAAAAGTATCAATAGAATAAGTTCAACCTTGCACATCCTATTCTCAACAAGCCTAACTGGTCATTCAAATAAAAGAAAATCATACACAGAAATATTTTCTGAGCAGGTCTATAGAAGGTGTGAGTCTGCTGAAAAGCATTGTACCGTATATACTCGATTATAAGCCGACCCGATTATAAGCCGAGGCCCCTAATTTCACCCCAAAAACCCGGGAAAAGTTATTGACTTGACTATAAGCCTAGGGTGGGAAATACATCATCCTCCCATGTCATCATCACTCCTGTCATCCTCCAGACCCCCGTCATCATCACCCTGTCATCATCCAGACCCCCGTCATCATCACCCTGTCATCCTCCAGACCCCCGTCATCATCACCCTGTCATCATCCCCCCCCCCTTCATCATCACCACCTGTCAATCCCTTCAATCAGTGGTCTTCATCCTGCGGACCTCTAGATGTTTCAAAACTACAACTCCCAGCATACCCGTACAGCCATAAGCTGTCCAGGCATGCTGGGAGTTGTAGTTTTGAATCATCTGGAGGTCCGCAGGTTGAAGACCACTGCCGGGCCTTTGTCATCATCCAGACCCCCGCTTTAGTTTTCTTCTCACCTCCCCTTGGTGGGAAGGAAGGATGAGCTGGTCCGGGCCAACTATGCTGCAAGAACCGTCCGGTGGGGAGGATTAGTCGTATCGAGCTGTCCATCTTCACCGGGAGGCCCTCTTCTCCGCTCCGGGCCCGGCCCCGGACTAGTGACGTTGCCTTGACGAGGACACACAGGGACGGTCATGCGCAGGGACGTCCCTGTGCGTCGTCGTCAAGGCAACGTCACTAGTACGGGGCTGGGCCCGGAGCGGAAAAGAGGGCCTCCCGGTGAAGATGGACAGCCCGGAACCACTAACCCACCCCACCGGACGGTCCCTGCAGCATAGATGGCCCGGACCAGCTCACTCTTCCTTCCCACCGAGGGGAGGTGAGTAGAAAACTAAAGGGGGGGTCTGGATGATGACGAATGCCCGGCAGTGGTCTTCAACCTGAGGACCTCCAGATGTTTCAAAACTACAACTCCCAACATGCCCGGACAGCCGATGGCTGTCTGGGCATGCTGGGAGGTCCGCAGGTTGAAGACCACTGAGGGATTGACAGGTGGAGAGTTCACTCAAGTATAAGCCGAGGGGGGTGAATAACTCGGCTTATACTCGAGTATGTACGGTATGTCATTGGCTGCAGCGCCTTCTGGTGACCGTTCAGACCCTGCTGCTAAGTTCTGACAGACCGTATATTCTTCAACATTACTCTTGCCATCACTGCTGTGAAACAGGTGAGATACAGATGACAAATGCTCCGTAATGTCTATTCTATAAAGCACTCTGCAGACATAGTCTGTAGCTTTGATTGACAGGTCAGGTTATGTACAATACCAAAGTTTTTCCTACACATATTATTTTTATATTGTTAAGCATTATCCACCTTGTGCTTGTGGAGAAGCAGCGTCAGAGAAATATTTTAGTAGAAAAGTCAGCATGATCCTTTGTACAGACTCATTCTACAACCAAAAGTACAAAAATGTGAAGTAGAAATTGTATTTCAATTCCTAATTAAAACTTACAGGAAACTTCTCAAAGTAGTCACTCGGTAGGGAGGAAACAAGGAGCAAAACTTCTCAAGTAGCAACCAAAATGAAAATGATATTTTTAAGTGAGCTTACTATACTAACATGCTGTTTAAATAGCATTTACAATAAGGGTCGTGTGCTGTTATTGAAAAGTCCCTTCTATGGGGCCAAAGAGTCATTAGAAGGCTTTCAGAGTTATTGCCCAGCTCATACTTACATCCTTCCCACTTATGCCGCAGTTCATGACAAATATGAAGAAATGTTGCATAAAAGGCTTATGAATAATACATTAAAAATAAAAGTAAGGGCATTAAAGTTTTATATTGATGAAGTTTTAGCTAAAAGAGAAAATTTGATAAAATGATGTAATTCGGGTTTCGAGTCATGATCTGTCTTTAGTTGATACACCTACAATTGCTGCCAGACCCTGTTTACCACAATGTTCATGTGTTGTGAATGAGAGGAGGGGAGGTAAACAAAGGAGATATGCCACAGGTACAGTATAATAGGCACGCTTTAAGTATCCCCAACTTACTGTTAAAAGCCTACTGACATGGTAAGCGAACCCTGGTTTACCCAGAGATTGGTTACCTACGATTACTTAAAGGAATAGTCCAGTGGTGAACCCAGTGGGGAACAACTTATCCCCTATCCTAAGGATAGGGGATAAGTTTGAGATCGCAGGGGGTCCGACCGCTGGGGCCCCCTGCAATCTCCTGTACGAAGCCCCGACAGCCCGCGGGAAGGGGGCGTGTCGACCTCCGCATGAAGCGGTGGCCGACACGCCCCCTCAATACAACTCTATGGCAGAGCCGAAGCGCTGCCTTTGGCAATCTCCGGCTCTGCCATAGAGATGTATTGAGGGGGCATGTCGGCCGCCACTTCGTACAGAGAGATCGCAGGGGGCCCCAGCGGTCGGACCCCCCCCCCCGTGATCTCAAACTTATCCCTATCCTTAGGACCTTAGGATAGGGGATACGTTTTTCACCACTGGACTACCCCTTTAAAGCCATGGGAGTTTCCTGGGACACATAAGATTTTTCTTGTGTTTACATTTTATTAATAAACATATTGTTTTCCTCTTCTTTTTTTTCAGGAAGAAGACTGGACTATGCCTGGACTGGTGCAAAAGACAAGATTTTAATTTATTTTATGTATTTAATAAAATGTCAACAATAATTTCTGGGGGGGGGTGGTATTTTAACAAGGTTATTTCTTTTTTTTACCGTTATGGGTGCCTTTTTTGGTCCTACTTATTTTTGGCTTAGTAGGGGAAGCTGTTTGATAGACAACAACCATTACTGAGCTGAAGCTTAGTGTTAGCCAATAAAATAGCTATATCCCCCTCCCTCTAATTTTGTCCAAGTACCCACCATCACCAGGTACATAAGAAAAAACCAAGTACCGCCAAGTCTGGACCAACAAAAATGACAGTCTGGGACTGGGGCAGTGGCAGGTTGCTATTATAAGGCCAAGAAGGGCCAAAATAAATGGTACGACCGCCACCACTCTGGTGCTACTAGTCTACTGCTTCATTTTGCTGCTTGGATTGTCTTTTTTTTTTTTAAGGAAAGCACTAGTAGCACGCAGGAATCATTTAACAGTAAGCTGGGGATGCATAGAGCATCTAATAGCTTACTTCCCCTGTCTTCTTTCCATTTCACCCTAATAGTGTAGGGTGCCATGGAAACTACACTAGGGAATATGAATATATGTCCCTACTCCTTGCAAAGCATGCTACGCTGTGACATCTGAAAACTCAATAATAAATATTAAAAATAAAAAAGTGCAAATTTATTTGTCCAACCTTTAAGCTCTTTCAAAGATCTGCTTCCCTTCATCAGATAAAAAGGACTGTAAAAATGTATAATGGCTGCTTTTTGGCCTGTGTTTGCCAGTTCTATGATGCCAGTGGAGTGATGTACACTAGAGTGAGAGTTTAATTAAAAAAGCTCTTGGACATTAGCAAAGCAGGTGAAAAGTACAACAGTCACAGTGCAACAAACATATTGGGGAGATTTATCAAAATCTTTGTAGAGGAAGAATGGTGCAGTTGTCCATAGTAACTGATCAGATTTTCTATTTGTGTATCAAACTTTTTTCTTTTTTTCTGAAACATAGTTCCTATTAACAAGGAAGACTGTTGGGTTTCCTTGCTGCCCATAATTTTGGTATATCATAACTTTTCTAACAGACTTTCTGTAACTTTCAAGTATTTTGTACCACCAAGTAAGAATTGCAACCACACAGCTTATTATACTGTTCTGTTTTTTTTTTTTATCCAACAATTTTTTATTGTTTTTAACAAGAATACATACTGTAACATGTATTTAAAAATAGAAGGACAAGATAAACAGTGCATAGATGACATAAAACAAGATTGTAAGCCAAAACTTGTCCGAGAAAAGGAGTAAAAGCAACAAAAGTTATTCGTATTTTTAATGCAACCAAGAATAATTTCACAGTCATAGATGAAAAAAGAAAACAAGCCCTAAATGGAGAAACAGTCAGAGCCAAAGGTAAAGGACAAAACATTGCAGGTAACCACAGGTAAGGGAATGAATCCCCAGTGGGATAAAGAAAAAAAAAAAAAAGAAAAAACACGTAAAAAACTAAAGCTGCAGATAATGTTGGTAGATACTATGACCAGTGAATAAAGGAGGTTGGGAGGACACAACATGCACCTTCATCACCCAGGCTTTGAACATAATAGCCCGGGTGATCAATGTGCAGCTTACCGCCTATCTGAAGAGACTGCGGGTCCCGGACAGTATCGCTGGCTTCATCAGGCTGACAGTGATAATTTTTTGACCTGAGTAAGGCGCATGTGAGTGTCGAAACTTGTTGTCCATTTTCATTCCTTTTGAATAAACATACAAATCCGGTGCAATTGTGGCAGTTCAATAATCCATGTGTACCCTAAAACAGTAGCTCCCGACCGAGACTGCATTTTTCCCTTTTGCTTACGCCTTTAAGCATAGAGATAATTCTACACCATTATGGATAGAGATGATTTTTCCTACGTGTGGAGGGAGAGGACTCTTCCACTGTCTAGTTAAGAGTAATATAGCTGCTATAGACCATTCCATATTTTTTAAAGAGTCTGAGCAACTTTAAACTAATAGAGTCTTTTGTTCAACTGTTACATTACTCTTATTTTTCAAAAGAAATCTGTCAGCTCCGTACAAGGTAGAGAGCTGCAGTCCTGACAGATAGCTGCTAGAGGGATAATATAAAACATACCTCTAGTTTTGCTGATCGCTGTTTGTAAACTTATGAAAAGCTCCTAATTTGTTAGCAGCCGAAGAGTCAAACTGATGGTGCTGAGCTGCAGCAGCATTACTCCTCCCTCTATCTCGCGTCCTGCTTTGACTGCTTAACATCCAGGGCTGAATGCCGAACCCTGTACATCAGTCATGCAGGGCAGGGTGGGGGAGGGAGAGGGCACGCTGCTACAGCTCAATACCACCAGTTTGACTCTTCAGCTGCTAACAAAAAAAAAAGGCTATTTTCATACCGAGAAAGTAATTCATATAGCAACACTTTATAGTTGAAATGTAAAATCTGTTTGTAAGTTTGAATTAATATGGCTGAATAGCATCTCAATTTTCAGAAATATTGCATTCATAAGTAGGGACCTGCAGCCCCATTCCTAGTACAGTACTGACAGATTCCCTTTAAAGATGAAGCCAGAAACTAGTCCATACCAGCTCCTGTGGAGATCACATAATTGTGGACATTCTCACCACCCATTAAAATGGAAAGAAGACAAACATTAGCCCCTTTTGTATGGAAGCCCTTGAATATAGGTATTGGTTTTTAAGCCATCAGATATATGTTACTATATTTTTATTTTACTTTCCCAGTGAATTTTACAATGTATAGAAATGTTCCAGTTTTTCCCCCATTTTCTGAGGTGATTGTTATATGCCTGCTGGAAGCTGATTTAATGTTATTAAAAAAACCTGCAGGACTGTGCTTCAGTATATCACATTTCCATGGCAGGTGAGATACATTTTTGCTCTGTACTCCGTAAGGGAAGCTTCAAACTATGACCTTACTGGAAAGTGCTGTGCTCTGTCACTTCTCCCTCTACACGACATTATAACAAGGTAACAAGTTAGCAGTATAATTGTCTTCTGTGGTTGCCAACATTTTCTCACTTAGCTTAGAATGTATGAAATGGGGAGGAAGGGTCAGAAACATGGGACAAACCAATATGGTTGCGACGATATTAAATTCACAGGACAGCAGTGTTAGATGAAAGTGTGAGAGCTGCAAAAAAAAAAGAGTAATTTTAACTTTGACGACCATTATTATTCACCCAAGCTTTATAACTATTTGGATTTTACATACAGGGATTACTACTTATGAATGCAATATTCTTGAAAATTGAGATGCTATTCAGCCATATTAATTCAAATTTACAAAACAGATTTTACATTTTAACTATAAAGTGTTGCTATATGAATTACTTTCTCGGTAGACTCATCATCCTTTGGTGGGAGGTCATATATTCTAAGTTTGTATGTCATTTCTAATTTGATCACAAGGATTCAGCTACATCAAGTAAACAAGTTTTATGTGGATAATTTTCAGTGGTAATCCACTTTAGAATGGGAAACATTTAGAGGTCTTAGAACGAGATCTCATGTGCAGTATCCATGTGCAGGATAAAATCTGCAGCTTCAAATCCTGCACATCAAATATGCACAGGATACTGTACATGTGGATAGACTCCTAGAAAGTATTTCGAAAACTGACAACATTGTGGGGTTTTATTGCGCAAATATGTTGACTATACCTACAGAGGTGTAAGCGAGGAAAAATATCCAGCAAAAGGGGACCCTGTATGAATTTGAAAGGGGAAGGGGGATATCAAACATAAATTAGTCAGACGGATACATTTTCATTACATATGGGTGTATCCATGTATTGTCCATAAGAAATACACTGAGAAAGCTTAGTATGCAAAATAATTTGTTTATATAGAAAAATACTTCACTATTTACAACTCAATGTAAAGCCTATTCACCCAGGTGCTAAATCCAGAGTCCATACTGTGGAGGCTTGTATCCTTTCTTTATTTTACTCCATTAGGAGCCTTTGACTTTGCAGCCCATCTTACAGTCGGGAAAGCTCAGGAAAGCTCACACCCACATTTGCAGGGAAGAAATGGATGTCCAGCACCAAAGTCTTGGATAAAAGCTTGTAAGTCTTTATTGAAGTAGTCACAGGATATAAAACATCACAGAACACACGCCTACGCATTTCGGGTAGATCTGCCCCTAGTCATGGCATAAGATATACTGACATAGACAATTTTAAATACTCCTAAACAATCACATGATAAAAGAAATGATGTCATACAAACATCTTAAAAATCCGAAGTGGACCAATATGTTGGCTGCACCTCCAATTCACTGAAAACCAGAGTACGGAGACATATATCGGATGCCAGAAGTGCTAAATATAATATTTCAGCCCTTTCCAAACATTTTAAAGAGAGGCATGAAAGTAGGATTGATACCCTAACTGTGATGGGTATTGAAAAAAATTAGAAGACCCAGCAGAGGAGGAGACATGAAAAGGATTTGTTTTGGATGTTTCTACTAAATACAAGAGAACCCCAGGGCATGAACATGCAACAAGATTTGATCCTTATATACTAAAATACTTTATATACCTATCATTTTATTGGTCTGTTTGTATTATCATATATGTAGATTATTTTGGAACATAATTATTGTCTCCTTTGTGTTTGGAGTTGCTTGTCTTGTATACATAGTTGTTCTTATCCCCTTTATACACGTAGGCATGTGTTCTGTGATGTTTTGTATCTGTGACTACTTCAATGTGTATCCCCGAAACATGTAGGCATGTGTTCTGTGATGTTTTGTATCCTGTGACTACTTCAATAAAGACTTACAAGCTTTTATCCGAGACTCCAGTGCTGGACATCCATTCCCTCTATGTTGTCATATTGAGGGGAGGTACTGCCGTCCGGTCGGAGCACGGGTGCTGGAGTGGGGATTGGCGCTGCCCGAACTTACTTTGTGCTACACACTTGCAGTGACTCCTGACTGTAAAATTGTCTGCAAAGTGAAAGGCCCCTAATGGAGTGAAATAAAGAAAGGATACAAGCCACCACAGTACAGACTTTGGATTTAGCACTTGGGTGAATATGCTTTACATTGAGTTGTAAATTGTGAAGTATTTTTCTATATAAAGGGGAGGAGGATGTCAAAAATCATTCTGATGAACAATTGAAGCACAGATATAGGAATTTCAGCAAAATACAATGCTGATGCTTTAACTAATATGTTTGAATGTACAACTTGTTTTTTGTAAAACAAATATGCAGATGGCAATGTCATTGTCAATACTGTCCAAGGGAAACAGTAAGGGCCCATTCATGTGGCAGAATATACCCCGAATGGATATTCAGTGCACAGTAGGCGCCAACTCAATCAGTCGCAACTAGGACTGCTCGGATATGTGCTGTCTCCATTGATGGCAAATTGCAATGCATTTTCCCCTATGCATTGTGCAGCAGATTCCTATTGAAAACAAAGGGAGGCTGCTGCACTGGAATTCCTGGGCTAAATATTTCCGCTTGGAAATTCCACCATGTAAATGTGCCCTAAGTTAAAATTCTGGTTAGCAAAAGAGCACATAAATTGTATCACCAAGCAGTGGAAAGGGATTGGCTAATCAGATAAATCCAGGTCTCTGTTGCACCATGATGAGAAGAGGGTCAATATTTAGGGTCAAGAATCACTAGTTGAGGAACTTTTCCTGTCTGGTATCCACAATTCAGGCTAGTGTTGTGGTGTTTTTCCATCTTACCCTGGGTTTTCTAATCTTACATTGTGGGTTCTAAGATGCAGCATGGGGGCAGATGCCTGTGCAATACACAAAGATAGATGAAGAGGAGGTAGAGGAGGAAACTGGGTAGTATGTAGGCAAAGTAGAAGTTCAACCCATGTTCAAACCAGTGGTCAATAATTTAAGCTGTCTACTTCCAATGCTAAAGACTATATAAAATTATAGCAACTTACCCTGTAAGTTCCCTAAATTGTCATCTGCTTTATTATACCCACAATTGTCAAATTAGGGCAAAAATGATGCAAAGTACACACCAAAGTGGAACAACATCCACATACTCTACAGAAGATTTCCACAACCTTTTGTAGATTGCTATCCATTTTCTGTGCTATGCCACACTGAAAATGAAGAAAGAAGAAGCTTATGGATATTATCCATGTAGGGGGTATTGACCCTAGTACCAAATTTTAGTAAGGATGGTGGCACTAGGGATTTCCCAAAATTACTAGAACCTGATACTAGGATCTCGTCCAGATGAATGGAATTTAACATTATGATAGTAGCTATACTATAATATACCAGTTCGCTATAATGCCAGGGCTGTACAGAAAAAAAAAATGTATTTATGGGCTATGGTCAGCCTACAATAGCTTTGCAGTGGAACCAAGGACCCAAAAGTTTTTACGCAGGAAAATCATAAAACTAAACTATAGAGTCTCATAGGGAACTAAAACTACAGAAGGAAAAGTTTGACAACTGACACATTGGTTTCCCATGAGCTTCTGCAGCGAGGGATTGCCTCCTGTGCTCTGCTGACCTCACACAAAGCCTCAGATCTCACTAGCTTCTTAGCTTCCCCCCTGCTAGTACAAGAAGGCAATCCAGTCTGAAAGGTGCTATACTTCTTCCTCACTTTGAATTATTCAGCATTATCAAAGTAGTTCAGACCACTGAGCTTTAATAAGCAGAACACACAATCCAGTTTATCGAGCCATGTGTCAAACATCTATTATGGCATCACGCTGCGTGTCCCACACATGTAAAAACCCATTTACTTAATAATCCCTTTTTTGTGTATTGAGTTTCAGAGCGTGTTGGCTTTTATCATACTCCATTCTTGGTGTGATACTGTCTTGAAAGCCACGTAGTTCTTACAGGAATTAGCCTTGGCAAATAATATGTATGTTGAACTTTTAAATATAAATCAGACACATCCCCGGGATCCTTTTTTAACTGCACACCTTCAAAGAAATTATACTTTACTCCCAGCAAATTACATCCGAGAAAAAAAATGACAAGTGTAATCTATTTTTTTTCACAGCTGGTCGGTTGGCCGGGGTTTCTCATCAAAGTATACATGCTGCTTGCTCCCCAGATGGACAGCCTGGATGAGCAGCAACTCTGCAGAGCCCAGGACACAAGGTGGAAATTACTCTGTCTGCGCTTTTAATCTTGCACAGCTCTGCACAGTGGTAATTGCGAGTGGACCGCTTCCAAATGAGTCTCTATTGGGACAATTTCCTGTGTCTTGCCGGAATGAGTCCCATTAAATTCTCAGCTGGAATTAAACCAAAAACATATAATTATTACTGGAAACTTAATCAAAAGTTGATGCTGTAGATTGTGGCAAATCTATCACGAGTTCATGTTTTTGCTCAAAAGATACAGGCGAAGCATTAAAACATTTTAGGGCTTTGTAATAATTCTGACCTTTTTTCTTCCTTTTAAGACTTTTGATTTAGCATGAAACAACAGAAAAAATAAATGTGTCTCTGTGAAATTGAATCAAACTGTTGTTTTAAAGTATGAATAAGGGTGACTGACAACTGAACGCGTGACTTTTTGTCAGATGGTTTTATAAAATAGAGGACACTTTATCGGCATTGGACACTCGTTCTGTTGAGAGTTCCTTGCATGCTGCCTAACACTGTGATGCGGTGGAGCTTGGTGAGTTGGGATAAGCCTATTCCTCAACATAGAGTAACACATACTGAGCACCATTACTATCATATAGTAGCACCATTTTGTTTTAACAATAGTCATCATAACTGATGTGATACATAAACAACCCCCAAGGGTGGTGCATATATATATATATATATATATATATATATATATCACAAAAGAAGACGTCCGGCACTCAGGAAATAGCAGGTAAAACTTGTGAATGGCTTTATTCAGAACGCAATAGGCAGGACAAGATCCTGCCTTGTCCTGCCTATTGTGTTCTGAATAAAGCCATTCACAAGTTTTACCTGCTATTCCCTGAGTGCCGGACGTCTTCTTTTGTGGTTTCTATTGAACCGGGAGCGGTACCGGTGTCCGTGGCACGAGGACGTGCAGTAGACGTAGGAGCGGTGAGCGGTTCTACCTTGTTTATTTTTATATATTTATATATATATATATATATATATATATATATATATATATATACTCTCATTGAAAGAAAAAAAATGATGCATCCAGTTAGAAATGTCAGATTGCTGCACAACTCTATGTAGCTGATTGCAGGTGTGGCACAGTGAAACACTGGTCCTTGCCACAAGAGGGCATATAAGTGTTCTCTTGGTGTAGGTCTTTTTTTTTTGACAAATTTATTTTTATTGAACACAAGTCAACATCTTACAAAATATAGCAGCCATCATGGGTAGGTGCATAGTCATAGAGGGGCTGCAGGTAGTGTTCAGGAAAACATTAAGATGAGGCACATATACATATAATAACATTGAGGAGAACAGGCTGCCATCAGCTGTGAAATTTTAGGATCGAAGGTCTGCATTCACCTTCAGCAGGTCGGAGGCCATGATGTAAACCAAATAACAAACAACTTGGTGTATTTCGTGGTAAGAGATTGTTGGCTGATAGACATGTCTCTACGATGTACTCAATGACATTTTTCCAAGTTGACATCCTTTAAGAGGGGATTAGGATTGTCATTTGGGTAAATTTCCCACCACCTAGGCTGTTCTGACCAGGCTGTTGCAGGAGCTGTTGGTAACAGGGGTTATGTGAGGGCATACACATGGCAAACAGGCTTCAGAGGGTCCAGATAGACCACCAGTAGAGAGGATGATTTGATCAGCCAACAAATACGAGCATCTCCTACAGTTTCTTGTCTACGATACAGAAACAGGTAGCACCTTCATCATACTATGTTTCTGCCTCTGGCCCAACTGCTACAGAGGGGAATCAGATATAATAACGGGTTTGAGTATGGAGGCCTCATGGTGAGCTCTTCAATCCTGCTATGATATGTGTAAGCACTGCCCCAATGGCTGGTGTAATGATCTGAAGAGCCATCATGTGACAATCTGCTACTCTCAGTAATGAGTATATTGTAGTTAGAAGAACACCAATTAAGCAAAGCAAGATTATAGAAAATAATATTTACTAGGAAATAAAGTGCCCAAATTACAATACATACATATATCAACAAAGAAGGATGGGGTAATACGATACAGGTGAATTTCTACACTAGAGTTCCTACCTATCTAGGATGGAAACTCCTGAACTAAGTGTGGATAGGGGAAGGGGAACAAAACTAACATAGAGTTGATAATCTATGAGCTAGCCTCTCTAACCAATGCGTTTCACCTGATAGTTTATAGGGCTCATCAGGAAACAAGAGGAGGTCAATGGAATGTAACAAATACAATGATGATGTTAGATAAGACAATTAGTAAACACACAGGTGTTAGATGATTGTTAGTGGGCACAGTACAGGGTTAATACACGCTGTTAGATGCACAATTAGGATAAGTAGGCACAGAGTCAGTGGGTAAAAGATGGTCAGTCAGTCACAAAGAATAAGAAAAAGGAAAAGGTTGTTTTTGGTCCAGGATTACAACAAGTTGTAGCAAATAGAGTTCCAAGATGAGGATTACACTGTCATAGCCTAGGAGATATTACAACACAGAGGTCCCAGTCAATGCGAGAGACCCTGGAGACAGATAGGCAGTGTGCTATGATGTTCTAATATCCCTCATGGTGGCTGCTGTACCCATATGGACGCCGCTAACTCCAGTAATGATATTAAGGGCAATAACAGCTCAGGGATATGTGCAGGACAGCCTATAGGACAGCCCATAGCCACATAATGCTCACTCACCAATTGCTGGGCCTATTACAAAAGGCTTATTTGATCTGTTGTTTAGTTATACATGTTCTTGGCAGGGTTTGTTTGGTGAGCAGGGTTTTATTTTCACACATTTACATGTTGAGTACAGGTGGCATAGTCACATAAGGAGTTAAGCTGATCTCATGGTTATCAAAACCCCTTTTTGTTATTTGACCAGAACTGACCTGCCCAACTGGGCCTTGATGGTATTAGTCAAAGGCGTAACATGTAGCTTCTGGGCTCCAATGCTAAATCTGTAACAGTGCCATCTGTAACAAAATCTGTAAAATGTCTTTCTACCAAAAAGGTTTTTTTTTTGTATGATTTTCTGTTAAGTTGAAAATGATGGGGAAAGGTTGAAGTGCATAGAGAGCGTTTATGAGGAAGTTGACCATATCTAGGTTATGCCCAATGGAAAAGGAAACAACACAAAGATATGTAGGCTCAGCCTTGATATAGAAAACAAGAAAGGGTGCTACCTAGTGTGTTAAAAACTACCATTTAAATACTGAAAAGAAAAGTAGCACACCAATGAGGCGCACACCACATAGTTTATAAAACAAAATTGAACAATCTTTATTTTCCATAACAATTACAAACAGCTAGACAAACATAGAAAAACATTGAAAAAGGTTTAAACTGAACCTGCACCACAACTAGGGGGGCACACAGACCGCCTATGACACCTGCTAAACAGAAATATATTGCATAAGCCCTTCAATAATACACATAGGTCACATATGGATAGAAAATACGGTATATAAATACATAAACGTCATAGTACACAAAAATAGCTCTTTCCCATACATGGGCTGAAAAGGTGTATACAAAACCCTTCCAAAGTGGTGGAAGGCCAGTCAAGAGGTCGTATAGGACACAAGGCAGGCATCCTCCTGGAACTCCATGCGTTCTGTCGCCTATGGTCAACTTCCTCTGGGGTGTTGATCGAAAAGGAATCATACATTGGGAGACATTGTTTACCAAATCTATTTGACTTTCTTGCTTCTATTCAAACTAATATTAACTCTCAATAACTAATTTTTTTTTTTGCATAGTTTTACGAAAAACTGTTTCAATTTTAAGAGAAGTTTTGAATGAGGTTTGGCAGATTTTAGACAGAATTTCAAATGATAGGAACAGAAAAAGACCCTTGATTCTAAAGCCTCAGTTCTTAAACATAGTGGATAACAGATCTCATACCTGAACTATTTGACTCTTTTTTAATGAATATCTTTCTTTTTCATTTGCTCGTGGATCAAGACACTTGCCTTTGGCCTTGTTATTGGATATATTAAGCAAAGTTTTAAGTTCTTATCAATTAAATAATATTTGGCGAGGAATGAAGAATAAACATTAAGCGGTATGTCAGGAATTAAATTACAAAAACAGAATGCTTTTTTATTCCCAGTTGTAGCTAATATCCATGGTAACTTAATTTACTACTTTAATGTGCTCGGCAAATACAATAGTATATCATTTTTATTCCACTTTGCATTAAAGTGTTTCTTAACAAAATGCTTTGTGCACATAAACAGTTCCTGTAATTTATGTTTCCGTCAGCTGGAAGCAGGTAAGGAGATGCATTGTATCCTGTTTAGATATAATTGTCGCCCGTGGCCAGTTTTGGAAGTGACATATGTTTGCTCTAAACCCAACAGTGCACTCAACCATTTTATAGAATAGCCAGCTCTTTATACACACACACACAATAAATAACTTAGAGGTCATTTCAATATCAACATATGTTATAATGGAAGGTAGGTTTATACTATGACATCATGTGCATGAACGTGTTACGGCTTCTGAATTGTTTCATAATATTATGGCTTTTGTAGACTTCTTTGGGTACATACTGCAATATGAAAATTGTATTTATTTTATATATAAATAATGGCTTGTATAAAAACACCACTAGGGGTCCCAGATACCATCCAGAACATAATCCTGTCTGGCTGCATCATCATCTTTGTCCAAGATGAGGTGGATTAAGTCCAGTAAAGTGAGGGCAGGACTAGCACTTCACTGTGCTCACTCCTGTCCTGTTCTTTCAGAATTCAGCATGGATGGAATGGATGAAGAGACACAGCACAGCAGACTCAGGGAGGAAGCTGAGACATGCAGAGTGAGGACACACACCCTACAAAGCACAGAATGGCAAATCAAGTAACTAAAATATAGAAGGTATTTGTGTAAGAAATATTGGGACTAGACGCATAAAAATTATATATGAATGATCAGAATGAAGTTTTGAATAACATATAACTTTTTTGTGGGATAGGTGTGCAAACTTTATTTTTAGATTTCACATAAATCTGATGTAAAATAAATACTTCTGGAGGTCAATTATCATAAATCCATTTCTCCCAAGAAGGTTTTCCCCAGGGTTATAAATCCAAATTACAAATTCCCATTCAGGCTTACGCCCTCCTTGGACTAATTTCCCAAATTAGGGAACCCTATTACAGTAAAAATTCCTCTTTATTGTTTCTTATTTAAAACTTATCAAAACCAAATATGATGTGTATTAAAAACACAGTTAATGGATCAGTTCATTATAGAGCTTTTACTCCCATTCCAATCTCTTATAGTTGGTGTTAGAGCTCCCAGCCGGGATGCTTCTATTTTATCTCCTCTCAGGAGTTTATTGATGAATCCACCTTGTTCAAATATATAATATGTTCTGGTCCAGAAGCTGCTGGTTAAAGCACCAAACACTGACACCCCCCTTTTTTTATGTTTCGCCGGCCGTAACCAGCTTTATCAAGGGCCGAGGTGTTAATGACACTGTACCTAGATCACATGAGTTAAATAGCCTGTACCAATCATTATCTACCACGTCATATTGGTAACTAGTTTGGCATATAACATGGACCCTGAGGGCTTAATAGTGATGAGCGGCATAGGCAATATTTTAATTCGCAATATTTCACGAATATATGGACAAATATTCGTCCTATATTCGAGAATTTTGCATATTCGTTAACTTTTTTCCATGCGAAATTCGTAATAAAATTCACTAAATACGCATGCGCAATTAAATCTTTCAACTAACTACTTTCCTATTGGTTGCTAGGGATCTTGCTAACTTCTGACAACTGTATTTGCATCCTTCTCATTCGCCCGCAAGCTAAAAGAAGGGAGGGATCAGTATCCTCTGGAAGTGCTGATATTCGCAAATTTTCGCATATTCACCTTCTTTGGACCACAAGCTGGAAGCAGGGAGGGATGATCACTTTTTTATTTACACAATACACATCATTGTGATGTGTACTGAGAAAAAAAAAAGGATATTCGTCATAAGGAATATGTTTAACTATATTCTAAATATTCGCGAAATCCAAAGTGCCGATATTTGCGATAAAAACTCGCTATTCGAATACTCACGCTCAACACTAGTGATTAATTAGGCCTTCATGACGTTATATATCAACCAATAGTTAACTTACCCCTTCTCTGTCCTTCCGGTCCTGCGCAATTAACTGATTACTGAAAACTGTGTGGTTCCGGGTATCAGTCGGTCATGTGATCAGTCATGTGTCACTAAGTCACTAAGTCATGTGATTCCTAGTCTCAGAACGCTATGTCATTATTTTAGTTACGCACTGATTTCCTATTGGCGCATGAGCATTCATGTATATGGTTCCTAAGAAGTTCTATTATAACTGGTAGAAAGATACATTTTCGGGTGATAACTATTAGTTAGATATATATCCTATATGTTTTTTGTGTTATATAACCACCTTTGGTTCACATTGTGTCTTTAACTTAAAGGGGTATTCCAGAAATTGTTTTTTTTTATTTTTTATCTCAACTGGATCCAGAAAGTTAAACAGATTTGTAAATTACTTCTATTAAAAAATCTTAATCCTTCCAATGCTTATCAGCTGCTGAAGTTAATTGTTATTTTCTGTCTGGCAACAGTGCTATCTGCTGATATCTCTGCTTGTCTCGGGAACTGCACAGAGTAGAAGAGGTTTGCTATGGGGATCTGCTTCTACTCTGGACAGTTCCCGAGACAGGTGTCATCAGAGAGCACTTAGACAGAAAAGAACAACCCAACTTCAGCAGCTCATAAGTACTGAAAGGATTAAGATTTTTTAATAGAATTAATTTACAAATCTGTTTAACTTTCTGGAGCCAGAACCTCCTCAACTATACACACAAAGGTAAGTATATAGTATTCATTCAATATATTCTAAAGGTTACCATTTATGCTAGATACCAAAATGAGGCATCTTACTTGTTGGCTCCATCTTCTTCCTTAGGATTATTGTTTATCCACGGGATCTAGGGAACATCATAAATTTAAGTTATCACCAAAATAAAGTTTTTCTATATGCTATTTTATCCAACCAATCAATGTAAAAATGCAGAAAATGAAAAGCCTTCATTTAGACCACTAAGGGATCTACACTGCAATCTGTAAATCCATTTGGCCTCCTCCTTTTGTAAGAGGTCGTCCACATCCCCTCTCCTAGGGCCCATTTTAATTTAGCTTATTCCCCAAAATGTCAATGTTTCAATTCTACCTCTATGTTGAGACCTCACATGTCTTGACAGAGATGTATCTGCTTTGGTTGGAATTGTGCTTAGATGTTTGTCCACCCTTTGCCTAAGTTCTTGCGTGGTTTTACTCACATATACGAGTGGGCATTCACATTTGACTCCATATATCACATATTCCTGCTGCCACAATTAATAACATCTCTAATTTGATTATCATGTGTTTACAGATAACACAATGACCACATGGGTATGATCCCTCTGGGGGATTAGGTAACTAATTGGTCCTCTGATCCACTTCAATTTCTTTTTGATGGCTGTGGACTAGTAGGTCCCTCAAATTCAGACTTCTTTTGTATGTAATACTGGGTCTTAAGCCTATAATCTCTCTTAGGTCTTTATTTGCCTGGAGAATTGGCCAGTACTTTTTCATAATGTATCATACATCCCTATATATCGTATCACTTAGTTTGTGGTATTTCAATTTTCTCATTTAAGAGTTCATTACGTGATTTATGATTAACTTTGTTGAAGGCCTGTTTCATGAACTTTTCAGGGTAGCCTGAGCTTTAAATCTAGGCATTAGGTTATTACTTTCTACCCCAAATTGTTCTTCTTGTGAATAATTTCATTTTGTCCACAATTAACGACCGATTGGTATACTTTTACAAAGGGCTCCCGGGTGCCAACTGTTCCAATGCAATAGGCTATTGGTCGCAGTTGGTTTTCTTCACATAGTGGTCTGTATTTGATTTTCACTGTCAATGAAGATGGTCAAGTCCAAGAAATTGATTGTTCTTCCACTTATTTCATAGGTAAATCTCATACAAATAATGTTTTGATTTAGTTTTTCTATGAACTCCTGGAATAGTGACTGTGTGCCCTTCCAAATTATTTAAATATCGTCCAAATATCTGCCCCAAAAAGAAATGTGCTCCGTGTATTCTCCAGAATCATCACCACAAAAAAAAATTGTGCTCACACTACTAAGAAAAGGTTAGCAAAGGTTGGTGCGCAAGTGGTCCCCATAGTGGTACCATTTATTTGCCGATAAAAGGTACCCTGAAACAAAAAATAATTGTGCGTTAATAGAAACTCAAGTAATTGTGTAGCGAATAAATTGTGGTCATAAAATCACCTACTTTTTGTGTTAAGGTAAGTGGTTGTGGCTTTTATCCCTAAATCATGCTGAATATTGCTATAAAGTCCCTCCACGTCTAAACTCATAAGTAAAGTGTTTTCTGTGACAGTCCCAGGAGGGCGTAAGCCTGAATGGGAGTTTATGAATTGGGAATCTCATATTATAGGCACCATGCAGAATGGCTTTGAAAAACATGTTACATATTGTAGGCTGGCCAAAATAATAGTTATATTTAGTTTTTTTTACTAACTTTGTAACACTTTGCCATACAGTCATACAGTGATCCCACCATGCACTGCAATAATAATATACTGTTGTGTCCTATGCAACCACAAATAGCAATAAGGTTCTGTTTCAGACCAAAATATGGTTAACCTGCTGAAAGACAATTCAGTGCCCTAAGGCCTCTGGTGAGGCCTATTCATCCAAGTCTGACAGAGTGTGTGGAATGGTGGGGCTAAGGTGGCCAGTGACAAACCAAACGTGTAATTGTAGAACAAATAAAAGTGAGTTACTCCTCCTCCTCCTGGTGTTACAAGGCAAAGTTTAGGAGTAGAGAGTCTTCTCATGTGAAACAGACAGAAAAAAAAGAGATTATTTTTCAATCATCATTGTGTAGATAAGGCTGCATATTATTCTACCAACTTAATGAAGTGGTTCCTTGAAATAAAAGGTACCCATTTTTTGATAAGGACTTGTATTAGAATTGTGCTAGCCATCTTATGGCTTTGGACCATATTGTTACGTGTTCAGCGTATTTAGCAAAATGTTTGCTGTGTGTTCAAAGCCATAGGTAGCCACTGATCCATGAGGGGTAATGACACAGTGGCCACAAGGACCTGCAAAGGTGAAAACAGAAAAACAGCATTGATACCAAGTGTCCAATGCAATCCTGCTGTCATGTCTGGGCAGGGAAGGAGTGCACACTATTCTCGCCCACTCGCCTATCCCTGCCTACTTACTTATCCGCCCTAGGCCACAGGTCCGTAACCACAGTGACAGTCCATCCCTAGACAATGTGAGTCACTGTCAAAATAATAAAATACAATAATACAGACAAAGGTCAAGGTACAGTAAAGAACAGACAGACTAACAGAAGCAAAACTAACACACTCACACAATAAGTCAATGCCCACTATCCGCGTCAAAACCAGGGTCGTCAAAGTGCAAATTCGCTAATACCAGAAGAAAGTCAGAGAGTGGACCAAATGGTCAAAATGCCAGATATAACAGATACAGTATAAAGCTAGCTAGGCGTACAAACTGAGCTCTTTAGCAGGCAGGGACTGGAAGTAGACTGCCAGCTTAAATAGGCCCAGACCAGGTGTTCACATCAAGGTCAGCTGACCAGTCCAGACAGCTGTGCGTAGCCCAAGGCAAAACAAAACAGAGTGAGAGCTGTCAGAACCGTTTAACCCAACGGTTCCTGACAGCGGCATATGGCATATAGATGGGACAGGTTGTGGCAGGAGATAATCAACAGTGGCACTGTCATGAAAGGGGGCATCAGGGACAACCACAAAGACAGTCCCTATACTGTGCTAAAGTGCATGGGCATCAATACAAACAAAACATATGAAACAGTACATATCGGGGAACAAATCAGGAACATAACAGGAATGCTACAAGGCAACAAACAGATAAAACAAGGCAGGTTATAGCAAACTAAAACAGGAAAACAAGAGCACAATTCACACTAGACAAAAAGACACCCCACTTCAACAAAGGTGTGGACAGCAATAATAACTCCAGATATCAAAAACATAAACAAGACAGATAATCATGGTCAAACTCAGGAAATGTGCTCAGACAAAGGCGCATAAAGAAACATGGTCAGACTAACTGGTGAAATGACCAGACCAGAGGATCACTTGAAGAGGCATTATATACCCTATCAGTGCTGAAGGGCTGGAAGCATTAACTCTCAGAATAACAGAGAGAAGTTAACACAGAAACTGTTCGCACATAAACTGCATGTCTAAACAGGCCCGAAACAGAAAATGCCAAAAGACAAATAAATGGACATTACAGGCACTGTAGAATCTGAGATAATCAAAAGTCAGTTTTGAAGGAACCTTGAACACTATACATGTGGTGCAGAACCCCTTAGAAAAAGTTATGCCACAGTACTGTAGAAATAAAAGTTATTAACTTATCTGCACACTCAAGAGAGAGACCCCATTATCTATCTATCTATCTGTGCTGTCCCGGTACCGGATTGCATCCGTTACCTTGTGGTGAGGTCCCCAAAGTCAGAGTCCCTAGCTACTGGTGGGGTCCTCATCAATAGTTAGCCCCTTGTCACCCCTTTAATCGTTAAAATTATTCAAATTCTAAGTGTATATATGTTCATAATGTATACTTACCTTGTTGTAGCGTCGCAGGACCTGCGGGTCACGTGATGCGTTCCAAAACTCTATGGTTTTATGGTTCAAGGACCTTTGGAGGAAGTCAGGTGATCGCCCACCATGCATTGTAACGGTGAGTGACAGCTGACTCGGACCAATCCAAAACGGCCCTGCCCATATAAGGGAGCGGCGGCCATTAAAGGAGTAGTCCAGTGGTGAACCCAGTGGTGAACAACTTATCCCCTATCCTAAGGATAGGGGATAAGTTTGAGATTGCGGGGGGTCCGACCGCAGGGGTCCCCTGCGATCTCCTGTACGGAGCCCCAACAGCGGGAAGGGGGCATGTCGAACTCCGCACGAAGCTGCGGCCGACACGCCCCCTCAATACAACTCTATGGCAGAGCCGAAGCGCTGCCTTCGGCAATCTCCGGCTCTGCCATAGAGATGTATTGAGGGGGCGTGTCGGCCGCCGCTTCGTGCGGTGGTCGACACCTGCTATCTGGCCGGAGAGCCTGGCCCCCGTACAGAGAGATCGCAGGGGGCCCCAGCGGTCGGACCCCCCGCGATCTCAAACTTATCCCCTATCCTTAGGATAGGGGATACGTTTTTCACCACTGGACTACCCCTTTAATCTCTCTCTTTTTCCTCGTGGGCTGCTGAAAGAGGTGGATCTGCACAGCTGTCGTCAGCAGTGACTAGGCCCAAGCCTTGCGGCAACGGCCATCTTACAAAACTGTGAGTTATCTCAATCCCTCTTAAGTCTACAAGATCCCCGGACCTAAACAGACCTCTAAATCCGGACGGATCTCTGCATCACTCCAAATTCTAATAATCCTTTGGATAAGCTAATGGTCCGCGGCATCTGTCAATCACTGCCGTACTACATAGGGACTGTATTGCTAAGACTGTTACTGTTAATTGGATGTACCGCAAGTACCTCAGTAAAGTTTATACAAGTTCAAGTTCATCCCTATTGTGGACCTTCATTCATTTAAGCATGCACCTATCATTTCTGGGAAGGGTGGCGATAGGCCGAAGATTTACCTCAGCGTATTAACCCTCACCCTGGCGTCACGAGTGACAGGGGTTAAATTAACCCCTCATATACCGAAGCAACACCCCAACTACACTACACCCCCAAGGCCCAACCACATATCTATCTATCATATTTATTCATCTATCTATTTTTAAAGTAAGTTCTTAAAACGCAGCATTTTTTTATTAGATATAAAAAGGGCCTGCTCTGTCATACAGCTACTGGATTTAGGAATGTGCCACATGAGCACGAGATCAAATATGCTCACACAATGCTGGAGTGACAATTGATTTTTCTGGCACTTGTGACAGTGAAAGTACCACAGCAGGACTTCGGGCCCCTTCCAATAGACAAAAAAACCTCTAAAGACTACGGCTTCAAACAAGTCTGGCAATGAGATAGATTGCCATTTCTAAAAGCCTGCTGTTCAGTGTATAGAAGAGAGAGAATAATATATAATAAAATAATTTAATATTTATTTTATTTTATTTCAACAGTATTTTTTCCTTTATTGAATATTCTTATATCTGGATGATAGGTTTAAAAGGCTGGTTAAAACATTCATGAGCAAAAATTGTATTGTTTTTTAGATCATCTATGGAAATATAAATTGGGGACAAATGTAATGTGAAGTATAGAAGAAAACTTTTAACTAGACCTGAATGTGTCAAGATAACAAAAAGAAAGATAAAAATGTATATCATTATATGGATTTATAGGCATAAGACATGTAGAAAGTGGAAACTAGGAACCACTGACCAAATGATCTCTATCTATCTGTCTATCATCTGTCTATCGTTTCCAATGCAGTTCATTTAGAGAAAAAAATGTAGTTTTGTTACGCTCACTAAAAAAGGGGACGGTGTAGTAGATAGGGTTGGCGGATCCCCTACATTCCATAATTTATTGGTACTGAGTAGACCAAACATTGGGTCTAAGGGATTATAAAGATTTCACCTTGTGGACCTAACTGCAGGGAATCCCTTGGTTTGTTGCATACAGAATAACATAGACTGGTGGGAATGGGAGTGGAGGCAAGGCTAAATCTACGATCAGGGATCAGCAACATGAAGACTGTGTTTTTGCTTCTATTATAAGGACCAGTGCATATACTCTTAATTAGTGTTGAGCTTGAATATTCGAAATGCGAATTTCTACCCAAATATCGGCATTTCGCGATTTTGCGAATATTTAGAATATAGTGATATATATTCGTAATGACGAATATTAGTTTTTTGCAAATATATGTGAATATGCAAATATGCAAATATTCATGAATATGAGAATATGCAAATATTCGTGAATATCGGCACTGATCCCTCCCTTATTTTAGGTGAAATATATAATCGGGTATGCGCAAGATGCGAATTTCATAACAAATCTTTGCATGAAAAAAAAGAACGAACATAACTAATATGCACATTTCACGAATATAGTACAAATATTCGTCCATATCTTCGTGAAATATCGCAAATTCGACTATGCCGCTCATCACTACTCTTAATTCATTCCTCACCTGTGTCTTTATCCACTTGCCTGTACCTGAGCAACATTGTGGTTTCCTATTGTCTATTGTGAAGGTGTGCTGAATTTTTGATTCTCTAAACTGTGTAGGATCTGTGCTTGCTTCTCTTGATTCTGCTTCTGCCTAATCTCTTTGTACCATACTAACTCTGCTGTGCCTGGTCCAGATTGCTGACTATCTGACTGAATCTCACTCAGCCTTGCCTGACCCCTTATTGTCTAACAGCGGTGTCTTATGGTCCAGCTGCTACCCACACTTGGACCACTCCTAGGAAGCTACCTAGTATCATCCAAAAGCAGAAGTCTATATATTCTGCATCCTGGAGCGGGATAAAGGGTGACAATTTTGAAAGACACTTTGACTTCAATTTTGGGCATGGCCTGAAGCCAAACTGGTTGGGTCCACCCACATTGCTTTAAAGGGGTACTCCACTGGACAGCCTTCCAGCTGCGTTCGCAACATTAAGTTCCAAATGCTTTGCTTGTGCTGTGGGGTCAGCCACGCCCCCTTGTGATGTCAGGCCACGCCCCCCCCAATGTAAGTCTATGGTAGCCTTGCATTGAGGTAGCCTTGCATTGAGGGTGTGTGGCCTGACTTCACGAGGGGTCATGGTCGTTCCCCCCCCCCCCCCCCGCAGCACCAGCACATCGTTCGGAACTAAATGTTCTGAATGCAGCCAGAAGGCTGGCCAGTGGAGTTTGATTTGATTATAACTAGCACAAGGTATGTTTTCTGTTTTTTTTTTTATTAAGTGTTTTACTTCTCCAAGTGTCCACAATGACATGCAATTGTAACCTTATCCATTGAGTACAATCTACAATACAATCTCACATAATAATCAGTGGTAGGATTCATACAAGGTGAAGTGATCTGTAAGCAGCTGGATGCTCTAGGAAAATCAAATGACAGATTACATGACTGAGGATAATGTAAATTCATCATAAAGGTCATCTGCTTAACTGAGGAAGATGTATGTACCACCTTAAAAATAGCAAAACAGTTACTTTGCCTTGCCAATGTATTTTGTCCTTTTTTCTATTTTGTTGCGTGGTGAGTGCATAATGTATTCACTGGTTTGCTATGAAAACCCTTAATAAAGTCTGGGAACTTGTCTGGTGAATATCATTCACCACTATTCTTTGCTATTATTTATTTATTCAATACAACAAAATGGACAGATTATTCCACAAATAATGGAACCTCAAAGATCCACAATGGGCAAACCCAATTGTTTGTTTCTATCTGCCAGAGATTTGAGACCGGGACGGATATTCCCCTTCCAGTAGAACAATAACCTAAACTTACAATACTGCTAAGTGTCAGATTGGAGTACCTCTGGCCAACCAAGGAATTGATTCTTTGGCAAATCCTTCAGCTCCGCTCCTGCAACATCATTGCTAGGGTATGTAATGCTCCTCCCATACACACACAAAATACTGCATATATCTTAGAGACAACATCGTTGGAAAAGGTTCTACGTATGATATTGAATGTTACTCACCATTATATGAGACCAATTTCACCAAAAATATCGGTAGTTGCAGTATCTTGTAATACAATAATGTAATAAAGATTTTGTAGAGACAAGCTTTCGGGATTCCTCCCTTTGTCAAGTCATAAGCATTTCTGAGCTCACAAGGAGAAAACACCCGTTCTATCTCACAAAATATGCAGGGGTTAAAACAACATATGTGGAGAATGGACATTAAGTTGGGCCATAAATTGTATAGCTATAGGACGATAGATACAGATGAGGATGAGGGGGGGGGGGGGGGGGCTGGAGAGCAGAGGTGATAATGGTGGTTACGCTGGACAGAGGAGAAAGGACAATTTTACTACAGATTACCAAAAATATCACTATACAAGGGAGAATAAAACTGCCATAGCAAGACCACATGTTACCACCACATTATGACTGAATAATGTATTGTTACCAAATAATACTATCAAACCATGACCATTACTACCATACTGTTACTAAGGAAAAACCACTCTATACCACACTAGGCCAATATTTCCCCCATGCATTGACCATAGAGAGATAGATACCTGTTGCGCACAGGCTCAGCAGACCATATAAGTGAATACAGTGCGATTACATTAAGGGACTGATCAGAATTGGTCAGTTTTCCTTTTCTACTTTATCCAACCAGACCACTATGACAACTTCTTTCAGCCATGATTCATCTTTGTAGAATGTGTCAGACAAACATCCTAGGCACCTTACTTTTCCAGCACCTTCCCTACCTCTGTAGAAAATCACCATCATGATGCACCCAAATAGTAATATAGTCCTCTTTGTGACCCTATTTGTAGTTATGTCCCTTCTATGTGCCCCTACCTGTAGTAAAGCCATTTCTTTATGGCCCCATCTGTTGTTCGGTCCATAAATGAGCTGTGCTATTATTTCTCTAATAAATTGTGCCACTGTGCTCTTATTATGCAGTGCCACTGTGTCCCTAATGCATTTTGCCACTGTACTCCTAAGATACAGTGCCACTCACTGTGTCCCTAATGAACTGTACCACTGTGCTCTAATTTACAGTGCTTTTCACTGGATCCCTAATGAACAGTTCCACTTCCTCTCTGATCCACTGTTTTACTGTGCTATAATATACTGTACCATTGTGCCCCTAGTAAACTGTGCCACTGTCCCTTAATGAACTGTATCACTGTTCACTGATATAAGAGCATGATGGAAGTTGTAGTTGTGCACCAATTGGAGATCCATAGATTGGGAAACAAAGACCTAAATAAACTGTCCCCAAAGAATACTCATCAAGCAGTGGATCCATTAAATGCTGCACATTCTAGGTATGGTCTCCATGGATTGTATTTGTCTTCGAGGATATCCCACAAATGCGCGATGACATTGAGGTCTATAAAACTTTGGAAGCAAATAAACACCTTGATGGTGGACATAAAAAACAAAAGAAGTACAGTTTACCAGCTACAGAAGATAGGAGATATGAACTGCTACTGGACCCTAGGATTTGTTCTGTGTTGAACCCCTTAACCCCTTAAGGACGCAGGACGTAAATGTACGTTCTGGTGCGGTGGTACTTAACGCAACAGGACGTACATTTACGTCCTAAGCATAACCGCGGGCATCGGAGCGATGTCCGTGTCATGCGCGGCTGATCCCGGCTGCTGATCGCAGCCAGGGACCCGCCGGCAATGGCCGACGCCCGCGATCTCGCGGGCGTCCGCCATTAACCCCTCAGGTGCCGGGATCAATACAGATCCCGGCATCTGTGGCAGTGCGCGATTTGAATGAATGATCGGATCGCCCGCAGCGCTGCTGCGGGGATCCGATCATTCATCACGCCGCACGGAGGTCCCCTCTCCTTCCTCCGTGCGGCTCCCGGCGTTTCCTGCTCTGGTCTGTGATTGAGCAGACCAGAGCAGGAGATGACCGATAATACTGATCTGTTCTATGTCCTATACATAGAACAGATCAGTATTAGCAATCATGGTATTGCTATGAGTAGTCCCCTATGGGGACTATTCAAGTGTAAAAATTTTTTTTCAAAAATGTAAAAGTAAAAGTAAAAAAAAAGTGAAAAATCCCCTCCCCCAATAAAAAAGTAAAACGTCTGTTTTTTCCTATTTTACCCCCAAAAAGCGTAAAAAAATTTTTTTATAGACATATTTGGTATCGCCGCTTGCGTAAATGTCCGAACTATTAAAATAAAATGTTAATGATCCCATACGGTTAACGGCGTGAACGAAAAAAAAAAAAGTCCAAAATTCCTACTTTTTTAATACATTTTATTAAAAAAAAAATTATAAAAAATGTATTAAAAGTTTTTTATATGCAAATGTGGTATCAAAAAAAAGTACAGATCATGGCGCAAAAAATGAGCCCCCATACCACCGCTTATACGGAAAAATAAAAAAGTTAGGGGTCATCAAAATAAAGGGATTATAAACGTACTAATTTGGTTAAAAAGTTTGTGATTTTTTTTAAGCGCAACAATAATATAAAAGTATATAATAATGGGTATCATTTTAATCGTATTGACCCTCAGAATAAAGAACACATATCATTTTTACCATAAATTGTACGGCGTGAAAACGAAACCTTCCAAAATTAGCAAAATTGCGTTTTTCGTTTTAATTTCCCCACAAAAATAGTGTGTTTTGGTTGCGCCATACATTTTATAATATAATGAGTTATGTTATTACAAAGGACAACTGGTCGCGCAAAAAACAAGCCCTCATACTAGTCTGTGGATGAAAATATAAAAGAGTTATGATTTTTAGAAGGCGAGGAGGAAAAAATGAAAACGTAAAAATTAAATTGTCTGAGTCCTTAAGGCCAAAATGGGCTGAGTCCTTAAGGGGTTAAGGACGGACCCATTTTTTACCTCAATGACCAGGCTCTTTTTTTTTAATTTGACATGTATCTCTTTAAATGGTAATAACTTTAGAACGCTTTTTCTGAGCAGAACGATTCTGAGATTGTTTTTTCGTGACATATTATACTTTATTTAAGAGGGGCATTTTTGTTGACAAATGCAGCATTTTTTTGTGAAAAACTGGAAAATTTCAGGCATTTTTAAATGGTGTACACTGTGCAGTAAAAGTGATGTAAAATTTATTCTGTGGGTCAGTACGATTAAGGCGATACCCATTTTATATGGCTTTCTATATTTGTTTTCATTTTCTGAGCAAAATTATTTTTCTGCCATTCATTTTCCAACAGCCGTAACTTTTTTATTTTTAGTCCGACGCCATTGAGTAAGGGCTTATTTTTTGTGGGATGAGCTGTACTTTTTATTGGTAGAATTTTTGTGCTTTGTGCTACCATTTGATATTTTTTATTCCAATATTTGTACCAAAATTGGCAAATTTTGCGCTGTTTTTGATGTTTTTTTTATGGCGTTCACCGTACGGTATAATTTACATTATAGTTTTATAGTAAACGTCATTACGGATGTGGCAATACCTATTATGTATATGATTTGTGTTTTTTATCTTTTTTGGTGATAATACAGGGCTTTTATTGGGAAAGGGGCATTTAAAAAATTTTTTTTTACACTTCATACTTTTTATTTTATTTTTTACACTTTTTACAGGTTATACTATGCTGCAATACATTTGTACTGCAGCACAGTATGACCTGATGAGCTGCACACTGTACAGCCTCTGGCTGGATCTCACAGGCTCCCGTAGCAGGCAGACATGAGGTCATGATCTGACCTCGTGCTGCCATAGCAACCAACTGCAACCCGCGATCATATCGCGGCGCCGCCGTTGGTGAATAGGGGGAGAGCGCTCCCCGTCAACACCATAGATGCCGTGATCAGGATTGATCATGGCATCTAGGGGGTTAATGCTGCCGGGGCTGGCGCGATCGCGGCTCCGGCAGCTGCGGTGGGACTCCGGCTGTGATTAACAGCCGGGTCCCATCGCCAATCTTCTGCATTGCCCGGGGCAGTGCCGGAGATCGCTAGGACGTATGCATACGTCCAATTGCGCGAACGTGTCGGATGCTTGGACGTATGCATATGTCCTATAGCGGGAAGAGGTTAAAAAATGTTCTGTCTGACCACAGTGCTCTCTCCTGACACCTCTTTCGATGTCAGGAACTGTCCAGAGCATGCAAGGTTTGTTATGGGGATTTGCTGCTGCTTTGGACAGTTCCTGACATGGACAGAGGTGTCACAATACAAGAATTTAGGTGCACTACCATTGTATGCATTTAGGTGCACTACCATTGTATGCATTTTGCACAACTGCATTTGGGGTTGAGCACCTCCTGCCATTTGAAACCACGTCTTTGTTGTTGTTGTTGTTTAAATCTTATACTTGGAGGTGTATAAACTCCACATTTAATGCTCCTTTATCACTATTAAGGCAGCATCAAGGTTCACCTGTGAGGCAACATATCAGCCTACTTGGGTGGGGCTTATAGTCTGTCTCCCTCCTCCCATTGTATGTGTGCCCAGCCACACTGGAGGTAACCTGGGAGGAGGCTGTGAGTTGGACCTAATGCTGCTGTAATTGCCCACAAGCCCCTGGTTTTGCCAATTATGCACAGTTAGGTTTAGTGTTAGGTCCTGCGCCACTTGAGAAAGCTTGGCGTTGGTGTGTGGGCTCAGGTATGTCCTTCATATAAGGATTTAAAGGCTAATGTCTCAATTTTAACATCAGTTTTGAGGGTTAGCCAATGTCATTGTTTACATCTACCACAGTAGTGCACCTACAATCCTGTATTATTCTAATTGTTACACATTCACACTGTTTATCTGGAGCAGGATGCCATTGTGGCACTTGTAGTCTGCTGCTGGCATCCCCCAGTGTATGCATTTTATGCTGGGGATCGCCCCCAGCAACAGACCAAAAGGGCAGGATCTGCTGCCCCTGCATAAATGCACAACTGAATTAGGGATTGAGCACCTCCTGCCATTTGAGACCACGTCTTTGTTGTTGATGGACAGAGGTGTCAGCAGAGAGCACTGTGGTCAGACAGAAAATAAATTTGTCCTATCCCTGCTATTGGTCATCTAGAAGCAACCCACCCACTGTAGGCTAGGCAGAACGGGGAAACTGACGAGGACCGGAGCTGAAGTCCACTTACCCATCGGCAGCAGCAGCAGGCAGCCGTGATTGGCGGCAGAAGAGGACAGCGATGAGGCTCCCTGAATCCTACGGAAGTCGGTGAGTTGCCTAGCAACACCTGGAGGGCTACAGTTTGAGACCACTATACAGTGTTCTCTAAACTGTAGTCCTCCAGATGTTGCAAAACTACAATTCCCAGCATGCCCAGACAGCTGTTTGGGCATGCTGCGATTTGTAGTTTTGCAACAGCTGGAGGGTCACACTTTGGAGATCACTGTGCAGTGGTCTCTAAACTGTGGGCCTCCAGATGTTACAAAACTGCAAATCCCAGCATGCCCAAACAGCAAACTCGGGAGAATTGCACTACAAATTTTGGGGGGCTTTTTCTCTTTTACCCCTTATGAATAGGAAAAGTTAGGGGCTGCACCAGCCTGTTGGTGTAAAAAATAAAATTAAATTTACACTAACATGCTGGTGTTGCCCCATATTTTTTATTTTCACAAGTGGTAAAAGGAAAAACTGAGGAATGAGAGTGCAATATGTACATTTGAGGCCTAAATTGGTGATTTGCACATGGGGGGCTGATTTTACAGCGGTTCTAACATAAACACAAAAAATAAATACCCACATGTCACCCCATTTTTGAAACTACACCCCTCACAGAATGTAACAAGGGGTATAGGGAGCCTTAAAACCCCACAGTTGTTTGAAGAATTTTCTATAAAGTTGGATGGGAAAATGAAAAAAAAAATGCTGGTTTTACCCAAAATTTGATATCTTTACAAGGGAAAATAGGAAAAAAGCCCCGCAAAATTTGTAACCCAATTTCTTCTGAGTAAGAACATACCCCATATGTGGATGTAAAGTGCTCTGCGGGTGCACTACAATACTCAGAAGAGAAGGAGCGCCATTGGGCTTTTGGAGAAAAAACTTGTCCGGAATTGAAGGTCATGTGTGTTTACAAAGCCACCATAGTGCCAGAATTTGACCCCATTTTGGAAACTACACCCCTCATGTAATGTAATTAGGGGCACAGTAAGCATTTGCACAGCCCACTGTTCCAAAGATCTATCAAACACCAGTGGGGTGTAAATACTCACTGCACCCCTTATTAAATTCTGTGAGGGGTGTAGTTTCCAAAATGGGGTCACATGGGAGGGGGAGTCCACTGTTCTGGCACCACGGGGGGCTTTGTAAACGCACATGGCACCTAACTTCCATTCCAAACAAATTCTCTTTCCAAACGCTCAATGGCGCTCCTCCTCTTCTGAGCATTGTAGTGCGCCAGCCGAGCCTTTTACATCCACATATGGGGTATTTCCATACTCAGAAGAAATGGGGTTACAAATTTTGGGGGTCATTTTCTCCTATTACCCCTTGTAAAAATTTAAAATTTGGGGAAAAAACAGCCTTTTAGTGAAAGAAATGTTTTCTTCTCTTACACATCCAACTTTAACAGAAACAACCTGTGAGGTGTTATGGCTCACTGTACCCCGTTTTATGTTCCTTGAGGGGTTTAGTTTCCAAAATAGTATGCTATGGGGGGATTTTTTTTGCTGTTCTGGCACCATAGGGGCTTCCTAAATGTGACATGCCCCCGAAAAAACATTTCAGCAAAATTTGCTTTCCAAAAGCCAAATGGGACTCCTTCTCTTTTGAGCATTCTAGTACGCCCGCAGAGTATTTTATCTCCTCACATGGGGTATTTCCATACTCAGAGATGGGGTTACAAATTTTGTGGGACATTATCTCCCATTACCCTTTGTAAAAATGGAAAATTTGGGGAAAAAACTGCACTTTAGTTAAAATGTTTTTTTTTTTTTAAATTTACACATCTGACTTTAATGAAAAGCCGTCAAACACCTGTGGGGTGTTAAGGCTCACTGGAACCCTTGTTACGTGCCTTAAGGGGTGTAGTTTCCAAAATGGTATGCCATGTGGGGGTTTCTGCTGTTCTGGCACCATAGGGGCTTCCTTGTTGCTCCTTCCCTTCTGAGCCCTCTATTGCGCCCGCCAAACACTTAACATACACATATGAGGTAGTTCCTTACTCGAGAGAAATTGGGTTACAAATTTTGCTGGCTTTTTCTCCTATTAGCCCTTGTAAAAATAAAAAACTGGGTCTACCAGAACATGCGAGTGTAAAAAATGAAGATTTAGAATTTTCTCCTTCACTTTGCTGCTATTCCTGTGAAACACCTAAAGGGTTAACACACTTACTGAATGTCATTTTGAATACTTTGAGGGTGCAGTTTTTATGATGGGGTAATTTGTGGGGTATTTCTAATATGAAGGCCCTTCAAATCCACTTCAAACCTGAACTGGTCCCTGAAAAATTCCAATTTTGAAAATTTTGTGAAAAATTGGAAAACTGCTGCTGAACTTTGAAGCCCTCTGATGTCTTCCAAAAGTAAAAACATGTCAACTTTATGCACACATAAAGTAGACATATTGTATATGTGAATCAATATACAATTTATTTGGAATGTCTATTTTCCTTACAATCAGAGAGCTTCAAAGTTAGAAAAACACTACATTTTCAATTTTGTTCATCAAAATTTGGAATTTTTCATCAAGAAATAATGCAAGTATCAACAAAAGTTTACCACTAACATAAAGTAGATTATGTCACGTAAAAAGAATCTCGCAATCAGAATGAAAAGGAAAAGCATCCCATAGTTATTAATGCTTAAAGTGACAGTGGTCAGATGTCCAAAAATGCTCTGATCCTTAAAGTGAAAATGGGCTTGGTCCTTAAGGGGTTAAAGACTTGGGCCTATGCTTGATAGAATTATAACCATCAAGACCGTATTCCAGTAAACATGGGCTGAGTTTGATTCTGCTCTTTCGTCTCCATGGACTAATTTATTTGGGATGCATTACATTACAACACAGCCAAGAAGCAGTACAGCTAGGCCATCCCAATGTGGTATACACATGAGAACAGAAAACATAGCCATTATAATGGTTGGGCTCGAAGGGAGAAAGCCGTAATTGTTCAGCCTATCTACTTTGCCAACTACACTCATTTTACATCAGAGGTCCATTCTTGTAAAAGCAAATTCACTTATCTCACTGCCACTTTATTCCAGACTATTCAATAGATATTTATTAAATAGTTATGGTTTCCCTAAGGCTCCTTTCACACTATAGGTCATTCATCATTCATAAACATCTGTTATTACGTATTGTAATGAACGTATAATAACGGATTAATTAACGGGTGAATAGAGTTCAAAGTCCCGTTATAATTGTTTATCTGTTATTATCCGTTATGATCCGTTATAACCCGTTAATACATCTTTTAATAACGTCTGTTATTTTAACCCTTTTTTGACCTCTCCTACCTGTCACACCTTGCAACACCTGAAGCCCTGCCTCCTACTCCAAGGGGAGTATATAAAAGGATGCCAAAATGATCCAGCTGAATTTCAGCATTCAGAGGGAGAGTACTGTTGCTTGGATTGCTTGCTGTCAGACTTTACCATTGCGAATTTCACCATGTTTCCCACCCACCTTTTCTACAGTTTCGATGTGCTGCTGTGGCGTGCCCAACAAAGAAGGAGAAGATTCGAAGTTGATGAGAGATATCACCGCCACTGAAGATATTGCATCCATCCAATCACTGCAGCACTGATGACCCATGGGGTGCACAGTACCTACCTAAGGATGTCTGTAGCAATGTTTGATGACCTTCTACCACTTATCAGTGAAAGGATCCGTTGCCAAGACACCCACCTCAGAAGGAGCATCTCGCCAGAGGAATGCCTCATCGTAACCCTTAAGTATGTAGTCAAAATTCTATTTTTTACAGTGTTCAGACAATGTGTTTTGTAAAATACTAAACCCTTTTTTTTTTTTTTTTAAACTGTTAATTTCAGGTTCCTGTCATCCGGTGAGAGTTTTTCATTGCTCCACTTGCAATTTTGCCTGGGAATTTCCACCATCTCTGGGATTGTCCGGACCACCTGCGAGGCTCTGTGAGATTGCCTTCTATCATACTTTCTTTCACAACCTACAGCAGAACATTGGCTTGGCAGAGAAGTTCCAGGAAGTCACACAGTTTCCAAACTGTGTTGCAGCAATCGACGGGAAGCACATCAGGATCCAGAAACAGGCGCACATGGGGTCAGAGTATTTTAACTACAAGAAGTTCTTCTCCACCATACTCATGGCCATTGTGGATGCGCAGTACAAATTCATCGCTGTGGACATCGGGTCATATAGAAGAACGAACGACTCCCGAGTGTTTAAGAACTCTGCAATGGGGAGGAGGATCTACTCTAATGAGAAGGGACTTCCTGAAGCAAGGGGCTTTCCTGGGACTGATGGATATCCAATGCCCTTCTTTTTTGTTGGGGACGAGGCCTTACAGATGTGTGCCAACTTACTGAAGCCTTACTCCAGGCGAGGAGTGTGGAGTGTGCCCTTGGAATTTTTGGCGGATTTTCACACTGCCAATCCAACTGCACCCAAAAGTGGTGGATAAGACAGCTGTTGTTCTCAACAACTTCATCCTAGCCAAGTGGAATCAGCTCTGCCTGGACTACAGCAGTCATCAAGAAGATCAACCCAGGCTGTCATGCATCTCTGAGACGATTTTGCACAGTATTTCCTGACAGAAGCTGGCAGAGTGTCTTGGCAGGATCGTATGTTCTGAACTTTCTTGGACTTTTTGCATTTTTTTTTTTTGTTACCTTCATTTTTGATAGAAAACTGCTGATGTATTTTGCATGTTGTGTGTACACTTTGCTTGCAGGATATAGGAGTGGGTACATTAAACACCCCAGTGTCATAGTCACACTGGGACATACAATCTACCACTAGTGTTGAGCGGCATAGGTCATATTCAAATTTGCGATATTTCGCGAATATATGGACGAATATTTGTCAAATATTCGTAAAATTTGCATATTCGTAATATTCGCGAATATGTGGACGAATATTTGTCACATATTCGTGAAAATTTGCATATAAAAATTAACATATGCAAACAATTGTCGCATATGCGAAAATGCGCACGCCAGTCTTACACAGTAGTATCAGAGCCTTCTTTACACCACACAAGCTGGAAGCAGAGAGGGATGATCACTGGGATGTGTACTGTAAAAAAAACAAAAAACGAATATTCGTAATTACGAATATATAGTGCTATATTCGCGAATATTCGCGAATATGCGATATTCACGAATAAAATTTGCATTCCGAATATTCGCGAGCAACACTATCTACTACCTCACCTATCCTGCTAGCAAAGTTTTTTTACTGTTATATTTCCCCATGTTGTGTAATATTTGCTTTCAGGATAGTAGTGTGGTACCTTCTACCCCCCAGTCTGAATAAAACACTGGGTGGTCAAAGGAACCTCTAGTATCCTGAAAGCAAACTCAAGTTGGGTGTAAACTAAATAAACAGTCATTATATCAAGTGAAAAAAACTTGTTTAACCGGTACAGGACCCAGGGCGTATGGATATGCCTTCTGTACCTGTACGCCCATGGGAATTTTGGTCCCCGCCAGACGGGGACCGGACCGGGGTGACTGCTGATATCGATCAGCAGGTACCCCGCGCAAATGCCCAGGGGGGGTCATCAGACCCCCCAGGTCGGCGATCGGCGCAAATCGCAAGTGAATTCACACTTGCGATTTGCGCCGATTCCAGGTCATACGGGTCTATGGTGACCTGGTGACCCGGAATATAAGGGGGATCGCAGTTGTCCATGACACCTACGATTCCCCTGAAGGGATTGGAGTGAGGTGGCAAGGGTGCCACCCCTCCTATTCCTGCTATTGGTCGTCAAAAGCGACCAATAGCAGATAGGGGGCGGCAGGGTTAACTTTTGTTTTCCCTGTTCTGCCCACCCACAATAGGCCGGGCAGAACGGGGAACCGAAGGGGACCGGGCTCCGAAGATCCACTTACCCGTCGGTGGAGGCCGCGGGACGTGATCGGCTGCAGCGATCGGCACGGGCGGCATGTCGTGCGGCAGAAGAGGACGGCTCCCTGGATCCGACGGAAGTCGGTAAGTTGCCTAGCAACATCTAGAAGACTACAGTCCGAGACCACTATACAGTGGTCTCTACACTGTAGCCCTTCAGATGTTGCAAAACTACAACTCCCAGTATGCCCAGACAGCTGTTTCACATGCTGGGATTTGCAGTTTTGCAACAGCTGGAGGTCTATAGTTTAGAGACCACTGCACAGTGATCTCTATACTGCCCTCTAGATCTTGCAAAACTACAACTCCTAGCATGCACACACAGCAGTTTGCTGTCTGTGCATGCTGGGATTTGCAGTTTTGCAACATCTGGAGGTCCACAGTTTGGAGATCACTGTGCAGTGGTCTCTAACTGTAGCCCTCCAGATGTAGCAAAACTGCAAATACCAGCATGCCCAAACAGCTGTCTCGGCATTCTGGGAGTTGTAGTTGTGTACCTCCAGCTGTTGCATAACTACATCTCCCAGCATCAGTACATGCTGGGAGTTGTAGTTTTGCAACAGGTATAGGCACACTGGTTGGAAAATACTGAGTTAGGTAACAGAACCTAACTGAAGGTTTTCCAACCAGTGTGCCTCCAGCTGTTGCAAAACCACAACTCCCAGCCTGCACGGTCTGTCAGTACATGCTGGGAGTTGTAGTTTTGAAACAGCTGGAGGTTTGCCCCCCATGTGAAGTACAGGGTACATTCACACAGGCGGGTTTACAGTAAGTTTCCTGCTTCAAGTATGAGCTGCGGCAAATTTTTCGCCGCGGCGCAAAATTCTAGCGGGAAGCTCAATGTAAACCTCTGCCAGTGCAAACGTACCCTAAAAACACTACACTGCACTAACACATAATAAAGAGTAAAACACAACATATACACCCCCTCACACTGTCCCCCCCAATAAAAATGAAAAACTTATTGTACGCCAGTGTTTCCAAAACGGAGCCTCCAGCTGATGCAAAACAACAACTCCCAGCATTTCCGGACAGCCACTGACTGTCCAGGCATGCTGGGAGTTTAGCAACAGCTGGAGGCACCCTGTTTGGGAATCACTGGTATAGAATACCCCTATGTCCACCCCTATGCAATCCCTAGAAAGTCCTCAAATGCGCATGGCGCTCTCTCTCACTTCGGAGCCCAGTCGTATTTCAAGGAAACAGTTTAGGGCCACATATGGGGTATTTCCGTACTCGGGAGAAATTGCACTACAAATTTTCTCCTTTTACCCTTGTGAAAAGGAAAAGTTGGGGGCTACACCAGCATGTTAGTGTAAAAAAAAAAAAATTACACTGACATGCTGACCATACTTTTTACTTTCACAAGTGTTAAAAGGAAAAAAACAAACAAAAACTTTGTAACCCAATTTCTCCTGAGTACAGAAATACCCCAGATGTGGGCGTAAAATGCTCTGCGGGCGCACAACAAGGCTCAGGAGTGCAAACACACTATGTACATTTGAAGCTGATTTGGCTGATTTTACAGCGGTTCTGCCATAAACGCAAAAAAAGAAATACCCACATGTCACCCCATTTTGGAAACTACACCCCTCATGGAATGTAACAAGGGGTATAGTGAGCCTGAACACCCCACAGGTGTTTAATGAAAACTCTTCAAATTTGGATGAAAAAATGAAAAAAAAATTTCACTAAAATGCTGGTGTTACCCTAAATTTTTCATTTTCACAATGTCCAAATGTGACTCCATTTTGGAAACTACACCCATGATGTAATGTAATAAGGGGTACAGTGAGCATTTATGCCCCACAGATGTCTGACAGATTTTTGTAACAGTGGACCATGAAAATGAAAAATGTAATTTTTCATTTGCACAGCCCACTGTTCCAAAGATCTGTCAATCGCCAGTGGGGTGTAAATACTCACTGCACCCCTTATTAAATTCTGTGAGGGGTGTAGGTTCCAAAATGGGGTCACATGTGGAGGGTTCCACTGTTCTGGCACCACCGGGGGTTCTGTAAATGCCACATGGCCCCCAGCTTCTATTCCAACCAAATTCTGTCTACAAAAGCTCAATGGCGCTCCTTCTCTTCTGAGCATTGTAGTGCGCCAGCAGAGCACTTGACATCCACACATATGGGGTATTTCCATACTCAGAAGAGATGGGGTTACACATTTAGGGGGGAATTTTGTCCTATTATCCCTTGTAAAAATTTAAAATTTGGGGGAAAACTAGCATTTTAGTGAAAAAAAAAATCATTTACACATCCAACTTTAACAAAAAGTCGTGAAACACCTGTGGGGTGTTAAGGCTCACTGGACCCCTTGTTACGTGCCTTGAGGGGTGCAGTTTCAAAAATAGTATGCCATGTGTTTTTTTTTTTGCTGTTCTGGCACCATAGGGGCTTCATAAATGCGACATGCCCCACAAAAACCCTTTCAGAAAAACTCCCTCACAAAAATCCCTTCCCTTCCCTTCTGAGCCCTCTACAGCACCTGCCGAACACTTGACATACACATATCAGGTATTTCCTTACTCGAGAGAAATTGGGTTACACATTTTAGGAAGATTTCTCTCCTTTTATCCCTTGTAAAAATTCAAAGACTGGGTCTACAAGAACATGCCGGGGTAAAAAATGAAGTTTTTGAATTTTCTCCTTCAATTTGCTGCTATTCCTGTGAAACACCTAAAGGGTTGACAAACCTTTTCAATGTCCTTTTGAATACTTTGTGGGGTGCAGTTTTTATAATGGGGTCATTTGTGGGGTATTTCTAATATGAAGGCCCTTCTAATCCACTTCAAAACAGAACTGGTCCCTGAAAAATTTCGATTTAGAAAATTTTGTGAAAAATTGGAAAATTGCTGCTATAATTTGAAGCCCTCTGATGTCTTCCAAAAGTAAAAACATGTCAACTTTATGATGCAATCGTAAAGTAGACCTGTTGTATATGTGAATCAATATATAATTTATTTGGAATATTCATTTTGCTCATAAGCAGAGAGCTTCAAATAAAAAAAAAAAATGCTAAATTTTCAATTTTTTCATCAAATTTTGGAATTTTTCACCAAGAAACGATGCAAGTATCGACAACATTTTACCACTAACATAAAGTAGAATATGTCACAAAAAAACAATCTCGGCATAAGAATGAAGGGTAAAAGCATCCCAGAGTAATTAATGCTTAACGTGAAAGTGGTCAGATGTTCAAAAAATGTCCGGGTCCTACAGTGGGCTGGGTCCTTAAGGGGTTAATTCAGAGTAAAATATTTTTTTTTATAAAAATAATGTAACTATTTAAATTATTATTTTTTTTTAATAAAGGGCTTTTACCGTATAAATCAGTAAAGGTGGGCTGGTGGGGGACTTGGGAAGGATCTTGGGAGCTGGGAGTCCTCCAGGGGCCACAAGGAGTCTATTCTTCTTTCTGAATAGAATCTGGAAATAGGGGTATCCAGGGAGTAGGAATGGGACTGGGAAAAATAAATTTGTTGAATGGTGTTGAAGGGGTGGGAATATTAGGGAGCAGAGGGAAACTGGGAGGTGTGAAGGAAGGGGTGGAATGGACAGAAGGTTCTCCCTGGGACATCATTTGGACAATCTTTTTTGAGAGTTTGGTGCAACTGAGAGGGTCTGCTTGGCCTTCACACTGGAATGTGTTCTGAAAGAGAAAATAAATTAGTTTATTTACAAAAAAAGATTTTAAAAGAATAAATAAATAAATATAATTGGACATACTTCCGCATTTTTGGAGGAACCTGAGGAGGGGCCGGTGTATATATGGGGTCTTCGTGGAGGCACCAGATCCACTTGGCTTCTCTTCCTCCTCCCCAAGGTCCCGCATGTGCCGGTCAATGATGGATCCCCAGTAATGTTTTATCTGGTCACTTAGAAAGAAAATAACTTATTAAAAAAATAAACAAAAAACATAAAATAAAAATAATAATTTTTTTTTTTTTTAACCAACAATCCATCTTTTATTAGGTGAAAGGTCCTCCCAAGAATTACAGATGGAACTTTAAATCTCATTCCAAATCTCATAGCTATTAAGAGGTTATTGCAAATGATGACCTTTGGCTCGTCCTGCCCCCCTTCAATATTCGTCCGACCAGGCCGAGCGGCACCCTAAAATCAGAAATCTTCTGTTAATAGTTTTGAAAAAACTGTGGTGTATTCAGTTGACTACGAAAGCAATCACATTGGCTCTTTAGAAACAAGCATAAAAATAAAGAATTAATGTCATTACTTGCTCTGGGCAACTGACTTCAAAAGTACACTTAAAAAACAAGTATTAATCTTAAAGGGGTACTCCGGTGGAAAACTTATTTTTTTTTAAATCAACTGGTGCCAGAAAGTTAAACAGATTTGAAAATTCCAGTAAAAAGAAGAAGCGGAGCACTCACCAGACCTTGAATGCAGGTAGGTTTTATTGACCGGTTCGATCAAAGGCACATCGGGGGGGGGGGGGGGGAGATGGTACAGACAGGAGAGTATAACTCGCGGGGGTATCCTCTCGGTGACGGACCGTTACGCGCCGAAGCGCTTCTCCAGACCGGGAATGATGAGGTCACAGGAAAAGGTGTGCTTTATGGGATCAAGAAAGCCATGACGCTACAGGTAAGTAACATCCTATTGTTAGGCTGACTTGATTGTGTAACAAACATTACAAAAATACATTAAAAAAAGTGCTTATTAAAAGCAACAACTTAACATATGGGATACAAAGTTATATCTTCTTATATCAAAGCGCTATATTCTTGCTTTTCATTCAAATACGTACCAATGTTAAATCTACTTATGAAAGGAAACCATTTAATCGCAATAAAAAAAGGCCAAATCAATATAAGAAAAACCCTCCTAAGAAAAGTGATTAACTGACCACCGAGTCGGAATCCAGCTTATCCGACGAACCAACAACTTCAGAATATTCTAAAAAGAACACTCCATCAGGAACTGCCCCTTTAGACCCCGGACTCGGAGAGGGGGCAGAAGGAGGAGGAAGAAGAACCGTAAAAAGGAAGAGTGTCACATGGAAACACTAGAGAATGAGGACATAGTAGTCAATTTGACAAGTGTTCCTTTAAGCGAGGACTGCCTAAGGGTACTGAATAAAGGGTTAAATTTTGGGCTACACGAATCATTTGATTATTGTGCTTTTGAAGAAGACTTAGCTAAAGCAGTACGTAGGCTAGCGTTAAAAAAGCATTTTTCCATTATGCATAGAAGTGGTAAAAATACAGAGTTTAAAACACTTAAAGAAGGAGAGCAGAGATGCAAAATAGGCCCCTTGGGATTTAGAGTCCTATCAGGCCTTACAATACAGGATGAGGAAAATGCTAAAATATTAACATCACTTACTTAAGTGGAGAGGGAAATAGAGAATAATGAAATTATGGTAGAGGCCCCCTTTAGAGGAGGCAACCCATCTCATTTCAACCCCCCTATCCCTCCCGGTAGCTCCATAGACTTGTTTCACAGAGCAGTCTGTCAGGACATTAAGCCCTGATATACCCCACCTCTAACTGTAATATCTCCTCAAAAGAAAAAGAGTCCCTAAAATGGTTGGCCGAAAGAGAAGGTGTTGTCCTCTCTTGGGCCGATAAGGGAGGATCCATAGTCATATGGAATAAAAGTGACTATGAATCAGAAGCCCTAAACCAATTGGGTAACCTTATTGTGTATGAAAAACTAAAAAATGATCCCACACGCAAGATAATGGAAACATTGCAAAGTTATTTGAATAAATATGTGAACATGAACATCCTCACAGAAAAAACAGCCGAACGTCTTCTCCCTGAAAATCCATCCAAACCCCGATGGTATATTTTACCCAAAATACATAAACCGATAACCCCACCCCCTGGCCGACCTATTGTAGCCGGCATTGGCTCCCCTACCTCGTCCCTCTCCAGCTATGTAGACTGGCTTATCGCTCCCTTACTCCCACATATACCATCATATCTGAGGGATACGGGAGATCTAATAGCTGCATTAGAGAAAAGGAAAATTACTCCCTTACCTCAATTGACGTAGAGAGCCTGTACACTCAAATCCCACAGGATTCGGGTGTGCAGGCTCTCCGTCAATTTTTAGCAGGATTGGACTAATCTCGAAAACTCATTGATTTCATCTCAGACTCCACTCTCCTCATTCTCACGAATAATTGCTTTCAATATGGCAACCAATGGTACAGACAACGTCTTGGCACAGCAATGGGCACGCCCATTTCGTGCTCATTTGCAAACATTTATCTCGCCATATTTGATAGCAATTATATCTTTACAACAACTAATCCTTTTATTCGGTATATAAAACTCTTCCTCCGTTTCGTCGACGATGTCTTTTTGGTGTGGGATGGGACTAAGGAGCAGTTTGATGCCTTTGTCCTATACCTTAATGAAATAAACTCTATGAACATGACTTTTACTGCAGTATTTGGGCATGGTAGATTGGAGTTCCTGGATGTGGTAATAGAGGTGGAAAATAACAATATCATCACATCAGGTTATAGAAAACCAACATCCAGAAACTCCATACTACATTAGAACTCCTCCCACCCCACTCACACCAAAAATGGAATTCCAACCAGTCAATATATCAGACTTAAAAGAATCAACAATGATCTAAATAAATATGAAGAACAGGGGAAGGCGCTTGATGAGAGGCTTCTTAAAAGAGGCTATCCCCCTGAAATACTACTGGCAGCAAAACAAAAAGTTGACAAAATCCCTAGAGCCACCCTGTTTTCAAATAGTAGAAAATCACAAAAAGAAAAAGACAGATTCACATTTAAAAATACTTCCATGAATGAAAAAATAAAAAAAATCCATCCGAAAAAACTGGTTTATGCTACAGCAAGACAGTGATTTATCCCAGATAACTGCCCAACCACCAATAATAACGCATCGTAAAAATAACACCATACAAGATTTTTATAACAGAGTCGAAAAACAAAAAAAAACATAAATCGAATTGGTTAACCAACACCCGTCCAGTAGGAAACTTTTCATGCAGTACATGCAAACAATGCAAGTTTAACAGCAAAAAGAATAATTTCCTGTTAGGAGGTTGTCATATCCATGTCCGACAAATGATCACCTGCAAGACAACAAATATAGTTTATTGTCTTTTTTGTTCCTGCGGGCACTACTATGTGGGAAAAACAATCCGCCCCTTGTACCATAGAATCAGGGAACATTTTAGCTCCCTGACCATGGGTACAGGAGCTCCCAGATTGATTTCCCACGTGAAGGAGTTTCACAACAATGATCCAGAAGCTTTACACTTTGCAGGTATAGAACATGTTGTGTCAGCAGCCAGGGGGTTAAACAAACATCAGCAATTGCTGAAATGTGAAGCTAAATGGATCATCCGGACGGATGCCACTGCCCCCCTGGGAATGAATGAAAAGCAAGAATATAGCGCTTTGATATAAGAATATATACCTTTGTATCCCATATGTTAAGTTGTTGCTTTTAATATGCACTTTTTTAAATGTGTTTTTGTAATGTTTGTTACACAATTAAGTCAGCCTACCAATAGGATGTTACTTACCTGTAGCGTCATGGCTTTCTTGATCCCATAAAGCACACCTTTTCCTGTGACCTCATCATTCCCGGTCTGGAGAAGCGCTTCGGCGCGCAACAGTCCGTCACCGAGAGGATACCCCCGCGTCTCTAAGTTACACTCCCCTGTCTGTACCATCTTCCCCCCCTGATGTGCCTTTGATCGAACCGGTCAATAAAACCTACCTGCATTCAAGGTCTGGTGAGTGCTCCGCTTCTTCTTTTTACTGGAATTTTACATTGTCTATCAGCGTAGCAGCACCTGTATGTACCTCCAGCAGTTGCAAGGGGAGAAGCAATTAAGGGTCCCAGCCTTTCCCGTCCTTTTCATACACAGAGAGTGGTGCCGAGCTCCCTTCGATACAGATTAGAAAATTACTTCTATTAAAAAATCTTAATTCTTCCAGTACTTATAAGCTGCTGAATAATACAGAGGAAATTATTTTCTTTTTGAAACACAGAGCTCTCTTGTAACATCATGAGCACAGGCTTTCTGCTGACATCTCTGTCCATTTTAAGAACTGTCCAGAGTTAGAGAAAATCCCCATAGCAAACATATGCTGCTCTGGACAGTTCCTAAAATGGACAGAGATGTCAGCAGAGAGCACTGTGCTCATGATGTCAGCAGAGAGCTCTGTGTTCCAAAAAGAACATAATTTCCTCTGTAGTATTCAGCAGCTAATAAGTAACGAAAGGATTAAGATTTTTTTTTAATAGAAATAATTTACAAATCTGTTTAACTTTCTGGCACCAGTTGGTTTAAAAAAAAAAAAAAAAGTTTTCCACCAAAGTACCCCTTTAAATACTCACACGACCACGTCCTCTGCCACGAAACATGAGGCCTCCTCTTCCAATTTTTGGCTTGGGTTTGGGACGCTATTTAAAAATTATTATAATTTTTTTAAATACGGTATACAACATGTTGAAAAAACTGCAATATAATTGTGCAATACATAGTGGTTCAAGCTCTTTGGAAGGCCTATCATGGGAGTCCTGGGGGGCTGACACATGCGAGACACTCTCCTCCTCGGATTCCTCATGGGAAGACGGAATATGTTCGGAAAAAAAATTATAGAAAACTTAATTTGAGAAATGAATGTACAAGTGTGGGAGCTCCACGTAAAATATAAGAGACCTAAACCGAGGATACTGCGTTGCACATACCCATGTGCCAAATATATACTGATTTAAAAAATTGAAAAATAGCTAGCTAATTGAGATAAATAAGAAAGAATGGAAGTGTCTGATAATAAGATATAAAATATAATTACATGTATTGAATAATACTGTGAGGTCTGGGGCAGGGCCCTTGCCGCAGACAGATCACTAAAATAGAATGGTAAAAGTTAGTTATAAACATTTAAAATATGACGTTAAAACAGTATTGCACTTAGATGGAGGGACAATGGTGGGGGTTTATAGTCCAATGTTTGTAATAGGATATGTCCTATAAACTGTTTTTGCAGCGCCGGAGGCTCGCAGTTACGAGCCCACTGAGTATACTTGTATGCGCAGTAGCGCTAAAGATCTATCCTCTATACCCCGACGGCACGGGGACAAAGTACAAGAGGAAAAATAGATCAAAGTCAGGCTCCGGCGAAAGCAGTCATATGCGCATTGCAGCGCTTAACGGTGATCCGGATTGATGCCTCTCACCCCCAGAAGCACAAGGAAGGTGTAGGAGAGGTGAAGATGTCCAGTACAGATGGTTATTGCGTAGTCCGCTGGAAAAGGTAACGTTTGTTTGTAGCGTATGGCAGCGCTGGAGGTCTTTGATGTGGGATCCCTCTCTACCCGACGGCGCGGGGAGAAGCTGAGATGGCAGTAAAAGACCAATAGTCTTTCCATATTCACCATTGAAAAAGGGGACGCTGCTCCTCGAAACGCGTCTAATCCAAAACTGCCTTTGCACAAGAAGTTGGGAACATTTGGATTATATGTCCACCACTATTGGTCTTTTACTGCCCTCTCAGCTTCTCCCCGTGCCATCGGGGGTAGAGAGGGATCCCACATCAAAGACCTCCAGCGCTGCCATACGCTACAAACAAACGTTACCTTTTCCAGCGGACTACGCAATAACCACCTGTACCGGACATCTTCACCTCTCCTACACCTTCCCCGTGCTGCCTGTGCTGAGAGGCATCAATCCGGATCACCGTTAAGCATTGCAATGTGCATATGACTGCTTTTGCTGGAGCCAGTAAGAGGCACTAAGTGCCTGACTTTGATATATTTTTCCTCTTGTACTTTGTCCCCGTGCCGTCTGGGTATAGAGAATAGAACTTTAGCGCTACTGCGCATACAAGTATACTCAGTGGGCTCGTAACTGCGAGCCTCCAGCACTGCAAAAACTGTTTATTGGACATATCCTATTACAAACATTGGACTATTAACCCCCACCATTGTCCCACCATCTAAGTGCAATACTATTTTAATGTCATGTTTTAAATGTTTATAACTAACTTTTACCATTCTATTTTAGTGAGCTGTCTGCGGCTAGGGCCCTGCCCCAGACCTCACAGTATTGTTCAATAAATGTAATTATATTTTATATCTCATTATCAGACACTTCCTTTCTTTCTTATTTATCTCTATTTATTCTGCCTTATTTTAATTTGAGAATTACTAAAAAAAAAAAATACACTTGGGCTTCTGGAAATTGATGTATGTTGAGATTCCTCATGAGAGGAACTAGAGGGATAATCAACTACTACATGCTTCTGAAAAAAATAAATAATTATTTTAATAAATCATTGACATTTCTAAAATTTCAAAACAGTTGAAAATTTGAAAACACACTTTTTTTTTTTATTTTGCCTTCCCGTGTTCTTGTTTTTTTGTGGTGGTGTTGAGGAATGCTGTGTGTCTAAATTATTGATAAAATGTCAAAAAAAAAAAAAAGAAAGAAAGAAAGAAAATAGTGGCGTAACAAGTAAAAAAAATTTCCTGTGCACTTCATTACAAATTATCATAATGGAATTAAAATATTAAATCTAGATAAAATATGGAAACATAAATAATTTTATCCTAAAAAATTCAAATACTCACACTTTGCCTTAGAAAATCTATGAGAATAAATCCGGGGTCATCATCCTCGCTTGACGATTCCATTGGTGGTAGCTTCTGAAAAAAAAAAAGTTCGGAAATAATAGCAATTAAAGAATGTCAACATAATAACACAAATCATTCCTAAATATCACCTTTTTTGGTGCCTTCTTGTGCTCTTTGGTGTTTATTTTTAATTTTTTTGGCATTATGTCTACAATAAAAAACAAATTCCACTGTAATTATTGAAAAAAAAAACTACAGTTGCAATACAAAATCATTCATGCTCCCATACAAACTCTGTGCAAAAATGCAAGCACTAGGCGGACAGAAATGCTGCAGAGTGGCACCACATGGTCCAAAATTATCATGCACACTTCCCTACAAAAAGCATTCATGCATCCATACAAACTGCATGCAAAAAAGCCTGTGTCCTAGAAAAATGCAATCATATGGCAAGCACATGGCGGACAGAAAAATGCCACAGAGTGCCACCACATGGTCCAAAATGATCATGCACACTTCCCTACCGAAAGTATTCATGCACCCATACAAACTGCGGGCAAAGCACAGCAAAGTGGGCAAAGCAAAGCACATGTTCCCAAATACACGGAAAAAGTCACAAAACATACTGCAGAGCAGCCATCCAGGTACCCACCTTCAGGCAAAGGGGATTTTTTGTGAAAAAAAGGCGGATGGTGGCGGATGGAGCTCTTTGCTGTGCTGCCTCCTGCTGTACATTCCAGGAAGAAGTGTGACAGGGGGGTGTGATCACTACATGTGACTTCAGGGGTGTGAAGGCTTATCTGAGCATGTTCAGTAAAAATAACGGACGTAATAATAACGGACATTAAGGGGTGAATTTGCTAACATCCATCAGCCATACAGTTCAATATTAAAAATAACGGCAGTTAATTTACCCATTTCTTGTGACGGAAGAAAAATTAGTGCATGTGCCGTTATTTCGTCCATCACAACTAACGTCCGTTATTCATGACAGACTATAACGGGTCATAACAGATAATAAAAAAATCCCATAGACTTGAATGGGATTGTGTAACAGCCGTTTAACATGGATTTTCTAACGGACGTTTCTAACAAATCTTTTAATAGAACAACTTTATAGTGTGAAAGGGGCCTAAGTCGGAGCCATGTGTGAATTTTTTTTTCTATTTTTTTTATTTTTTTTATTGGTATGCTTCATAGTGTAAATACTTCATGTTTATGAATTTAAAAGGTGTAGCTGGGAGATTCTGGGCACAATGGAAATAACCTCCTACAGCTACAGCAGCAGTGGCCATTGCACAGGAAATAGCAGTATGTGGCGATGATACAAGATGATACAGATGAATAGCCATCTGCCAAATATACTGTTGATTCGCACATTTGCATTGCAGGGCAAATATAACCTTCGATAGATGCTATTCAAGCCAAAGTAAATGAAAATAACTCTCTATAGTGCCTCCTTTCTCTGATGGACCCCTTTCTATGTGCCGTGTATTATCAGAAGTTGGCCAAATAGAACAAAATGAAATAACACATGGGGAAAACTGACTAAGCTTATTGTTCCCTTTTTGTGGCGCATTTAGCAAGCACTTGGGCTTAAGACTTTAGGCATGTTTGTCATTTTTTGTTTTTTACCGAATGGGGAGAAGGTGCATGATTTTATCGGCATGACTTTTTAGATACATTTAAAACATGGAACCTATATAAAGTAGCTAAATGATTATTCAAATTCACTCTACGCAATAGTTGGCGTACAAACCATATGTCAACAAATTGAATTGGACACAAAAATACACAATTCATCATGCATTGAGCGATAATATTAAACATTTTATTCAGTTGACACTGGCAAAAAGGAGAAAGTGAAAGGTAGAAAAAGAAATGAAAATTATCAAATGATCATTTCTAATCATAGTGATCTTGAAGCATATGTCTGATTTTTTACAGCATTTAGAAGCAGCTGTCTTGTAAATTAAAGGCATCCCATGACCGCATTGCAGGGGGTCTACAGGAGCCGCCTACTTCTGTCCAACATCTACTATGGTCACTACTGACTGCAGCATGTAGGTGGTTAAACAGCCAGGATAGGAGTGAGAGGTTAAAACTTCCCATGGGGCAGCCATGTTGGAGGCATATACTTTCTTCCTGTATTATGACTAATAAAATCACAAGGAACAAAAGGCACACTGCCCTTCCCCCCAGAGGCCAGAGATTCATACAGAGCAATTTTTGTGTGTGTTAATATTCTGCCTCATCTATTCCTTTATAAGCATTACTGTCATACAAAAGCACTTCTTACCTGTAACCAGATATGTCAAAAGTTTTGCCCCCCCCCCCCCACTGATATATAGTCACTAAAAGTGCTACTCGATCCAACTTGTAGCAGGAGGTGGACCTCATAGAATTACAATAAGGCCCGCCTCCTGCTACAGGTTAGTTCAAGGAGTGAAGTTTTTTTAGCTGTATGCTTCTATCTAGAAATCAGTAGGGGTCTCAGCACCAAAACCATTACCGATCAAAACATTTGACATGCCTGTGTGACATCCAAAATAAAAAAAAAGGAAACTGACAGCATCAGCAAAAATAATCTCAAAAACGTACATTTTTATTCAGATCATGGTGGAAACACATCTCAAAAGTACAGGTGCTACATTTGGCCTCAGCATAGGCCTTTGTCAAGAGAAATGGAGGTCGGGCGGCACTCGAGCAATCCGTGGTGCACAAGGAATATGTAAAACATAAATAGAAGAAATCTCCCGACACAGGCTCTGGTGCTTTTCCAATGCTTTATTGATGCATGAAGGATATACAGGAACGCAGTTGTGTTCCTGTATATCCTTCATGCATCAATAAAGCATTGAAAAAGCACCAAAGTCTGTGCCGGGACATTTCTTCTTTTTATAGGCCTTTGTCAAGACTGAAACTTGACCAAATTATGGGTATCCCTATATTGTGCTATTGGACATTTTAGTTTTTATTCATATCTGTGTGACGTGTCAAAGGTTTTTTTTTTTTTTTTTTGTGACAGTAACTCTTTAAATCTTACAGCTTCTGCTGATGCTGTCCCAGTCTATACAAAAGAGCTGTAGAAGTGAGCTGCAGAAAACAGGAAATGGCATTAGATTGTTAAAGGGGTACTCCGCCCCTAGACATCTTATCCCCTATCCAAAGGATAGGGGATAAGATGTCAGATCGCCGGGGTCCCGCTGCTGGGGACCCCGGGGACGTAAATGTATGTCATGGTGCCATGGTACTTAACGCACCATGACGTACATTTACGCTCCGACATGACTGCGAGCACCGGACCGGTGCGCGGCAGGTCCCGGCTGCTATCAGCAGCCAGGGACCTGCTGGTAATGGGGGACATTCACGATTGCACGGAAACCCACCATTAACCCCTCATATGCCGTGATCAATACAGATCACACCATATGCGGCAGTGCAGTACTTGAAATGGATGATCGGATCGCCTGCAGCTCTGCCGCAGGGATCCGATCATCCAGCATGGCGGCCGGAGGTCCCCTCACCTGGCTACAGCCTTCTCCTGGGGTCTTCTGCTCTGGTTTGAGATCAAGCAGACCAGAGCAGAAGATGACCGATAACACTGATCAGTGCTATGCCCTATGCATAGCACTGAACAGTATTAGCAATCAAATGATTCCTATAAATAGTCCCCTACGGGGACTATTAAGGGGTAAAAAAAAGTTACAAAAAATGTAAAAAATAAAAAGTAAAAAAATTTGAAAAATCCCCTCCTCCAATAAAAACATAAATAATCTGTTATTCCCATTTTACCACCAAAAAAGCGTAAAAATTATAATTAATACACATATTTGGTATTGCCGCATGAATAAAAGTCTGAATTATCAAAATATTTGGTTATCGTATGCAATCTAAAATTGATGATTTTTGGTCAAATTTTATTTAAAAAAATATGAAAAATGTATAAAAAGTAAAACCTAACCAAAAGTGGTACCAATAAAAACTACAAATCATGGCACAAAAAATGAGGTAGTCAAAATAAGGCATTTTTAAACAAACAAATTTTGTTAAAATAGTTAGAGATTTTTTTTTAAGCGGTACAATTATAGAAAATCATATAACATGGGTATCATTTTAATTGTATTGACCCACAGAATAAAGAAAACATGTCATTTTTACAGTAAATTGTACAACCTGAAAACCAAGCCTTCCAAAATTGCGGTTTTCTTTTCAATTTTCCCACATAAATATTATTTTTTTGGTTGCGTTGTACATTTTATGGTTAAATAAATGATGTAATTACAAAGTACAATTGGTGACGCAAAAAATAAGCCCTCATATGGTTCTGTGGATGGAAGTATAAAAGAGTTATGATTTTTAGAAGGCGAGGAGGAAAAAAAAATAAAATGAAAAAATAAAATTGTCCTGGTCCGTAAGGCCAAAATGGGCCTGGTCCTTAAGGGGTTAAAGCGTACCTGTCATAGTGCAAAAAAAAAGAAAAAACGTGATATGTTACTCAGGACCCAATCCTGATCATGTGCATATAATTTTTATGTGTCTCGGACCTATATATCCAGAGATATAAGCATTTATCTGCTGGTGAGTTACTTTTTCATTGTGCAGGCTGGAGGGGGCGTGTCAGTCTGTCTCCCTCACAGGAGCAAGCCTGTGCAGTCAGCCAATCAGTACTCTCTTCTCTGTAACCCTTTCCTCTCTGGTTTTATGCTGTGTCATGTGTCAGAGGAAGATACTTGGAGCTTGCCTGCAGTAATCAGAAGACATTATGGTGAATTCATAACAGGATAAAATGTATAAATATAAGAATAGATCTTTATAAAATTAGTGCAAGGATTTTTTAGATAAAAGTACAGCATTTTTATGAATACATGTTCTATCTGTTTTATCTTCTCCTAGTAAAGCTGGATGCTAATCAGCATAGCTGTCACTATGTGTGTCATTCATCTTTCACAGACTCCTGAATGTCTGATCAACTTATTTGTCATTCAGGAGTCCGAGAAAGCTTGGACTATTTCAGCATGCTGGGAGTTGTAGTTTAGTAACAACTGAAGCTGCAATGTTTGTAAATAACTGTGTTAGAGCAGTGTTGCCTCCAGCTGTTTTAAAACTACAGCTCCCAGCATGTCCACACATCCTTTATCTGTAGTTTTGCATACACAATAGAAATCTCCTATACTGGATACCGGTATGCTTTACGGCCGGTAGCCAGTATGCTGTAAAATCTAGACTAGTCTGTCTGGCTAAAAGACAGGCGACCCCTAGTGATGACTATTTTTAGCTTGAATTTCAAGTGAAAATGTTCATTTTTTTTTAACAGGTGTATATTGTGAAATGTCATATTATAATGAGTCCTGCAATATATGAAAAGTTTTGAACAATGACAGTGCCTCTTTAAGGTTATTTGGAACTGGAAACCATGATACTAAAAATGATCTGTTCATTCACAATGCTTTGCTTAAAGTTCACGTATGGGGCTACAGATGTCGGCCTCTTGTTCATACAGCGAACTACTTCTCCCTGCAACTATTATCAAATGTGTGGGCAGAATATATTATGAACTTTGATATTAAATAAAACAGGAAATATTATTCCATCCCACATAGTTGCTACTTATTTGTCAGTAGATATATTATTTATTTGAGTTTAGTCAGTAGATTTGCAAATGAGCTGCCAAACAAGATTATTAAATGTTTTCCTGCTGCTTTAGAGACGTTAACTGGCATAAATAAAACATTTTATCTTAAGCATCACAGACTTTAAAATGCATAAAGCTCGGGAAGACTGGCAAGCCGTCCTCAATAAAATTGGAAAGTAGCTTAATATTCCAGTGCGCAGTCTGTGACTGACTCTGATCACATCTCGGATCTTGTATGGCTGTTCTGATGTACTGTCATGAAGAGTGCTTGTGCTGTTCTACATATTTTATGTTGTCTTTAGCTGGTTTTCGAGTTCATGTCTAGTTGCGCATATCTGGATCACCAGATATATTTATTTGTTTTACGTAATGTGTCCATTATAATTTTATTTAAAAAAAGCAACATGGAGGCAATAGAAAACTAGGAAATCTATGTTTCCTCTTTTATCCCACCTCTCTTTACATGAAAAAAGTATCCTGTCAAGTTGTCTAAGGAGGTGGCAAAGATAAGATAAGATAAGCTTTGGCAGTCACTTGGCATCCTGTGTGCATAGTGAGTATGAAAATAAAGACATAGAATCAGTGTCAAGTATTGTCCAAAAAGCTGAGAGATTCAGGGTGAAAGTATGTTTGTACAACACTTACTAACCCCTCCAAGACTGGGCCAATTTTGGCCTTAAAGTGGAACGTCGATAGAAAGCAATTTTTTTCTAATCAACTGTTACCAGAAAGTGAAACAGATTTGTAAATTACTTCTATTAAAAGATCTTTCAGCTGCCGTATGCTCCAGAGGAAGTTGAGTTGTTCTTTTCAGTCTGACAACAGTGCTCCCTGCTGATACCTCTGTCCATGTCAGGGACTGTCCAGAGCAGGAGAGGTTTGCTATAGGGGGATTGTTCCTGCTCTGAACAGTTCCTGACATGGACAGTCGTGACACTTTTCATTTAAAGAAGAAAAAATAAGTAAATATTGTAACTTTTGAGTCTTTTGTTTTTATTCCGTGCACTTAAAGGAGTAGTCCAGTGGTGACCCAGTATTGAACAACTTATCCCCTATCCTAAGGATAGGGGATAAGTTTGAGATCACGGGGGGCCCGACCGCTGGGGCCCCCTGCGATCTCCTGTACGGAGCCCCGACAGCCCGCGGGAATGGGGCGTGTCGACCTCCGCACGAAGTGGCGGCCGACACGCCCCCTCAATACAACTCTATGGCAGAGCCGAAGCGCTGCCTTCGGCAATCTCCGGCTCTGCCATAGAGATGTATTGAGGGGGCGTGTCGGCCGCCGCTTCATGCGGGGGTCGACACCCGCTATCTGGCCGGAGAGCCTGGCCCCCGTACAGAGAGATCGCAGGGGGCCCCAGCGGTCGGACCCCCCGCGATCTCAAACTTATCCCCTATCCTTAGGATAGGGGAATACGTTTTTCACCACTGGACTACCCCTTTAATGACAAAACTAACATGGGTCAATACCATTATAATGATATCCAAATTCAGATAACTTTTATACTATGATACTGCTTTCAAAAAGGAAAATTTTTTTTTTTCTACTAAAAATATATGCTTGAAATGTAAATTTTCTGACCCCCTTTAACTTTTTGGGGCTATTTAATGGCTTTTTTTGTGCCGCTATCTGTGTTTTTTTTTGTTGCCATTTTGGTTTAGACGGGACTTATTGATGTTGTTTTATAATTTTTTTCCTTATATACGATGTGACTAGGGATGAGCGAATTGAATCTGACTAATCCGAATTCATTATGAATTTCATGAAAAATTCGATTTGCAACAAATGTGAATATCGCCGAGATTTGTTTGCGCAAATCACTTCATTAAACTAAATTTAGTGTGGTTCAGGCTCAAGGGCATCTAAAATGGCGGATCCACATGTGAGGACATGGGGCAAGGAATCCTGGGAAGGCAGGAACAAGGGTCGGCGGGATGACCCTGAATCACATGCAGCATGCAGCCTATCAGCAGCCAGCCACCCCTGTGATGTCACAGCCTTCTATTACTGAGAGAGATGGACAGACAGCAGTGTGTGTTGCACAGAAAAGCATTTTATAGCAGTGATTCACCTTCCAGTCACATCAGTGTTCTATTGCAGAGAGAGAGAGGGACAGAGAGCAGTGTGTGTTGCACAGAAAAGCTTTTTTACAGCAGCGATTCACCTCAAGACCAAATCCAGCCTACAAGCACTGATAGGGAAGGGAGTGAGATTGAGAGAGAAAGTGCAATTTTGGGTGTAGTACACAAAGACTGTGCGCTGAAGCTGGTGTGTACAACAAATGAAAAGCCAGTAGTAGCCAGCCAGTTAGGGTGAGCAGAGCACTAAAAGTGTATTGTCCTCTATTAAGTGTAACCTAACATCTAAGTGGTGTACCATTTTATTTCTGTTAAAGTCTTAAGGGCCTAGATACTGGGAAAGACCAGTTAAAAGTACACACCTGCTGGTGCATACCACATATCTACATCTAAGTGATGTACCATTTTGTTCCTGTTAAAGTCTTAAGGGCCTAGATACTTTGAAAGGCCAGCCAATAGTACTTATTGTCCTCCCCTCATAAGTGCATAAAGTACGCATTGTCCTCCCCTCATAAGTGCATACCACATACGTACATCTAAGTGATGTATCATTTTGTTCCTGTTAAAGTCTAAAGGGCCTAGATACTGTGAAAGGCCAGCCAAAAGTACGCACCTGCTGGTGTTGTGGACAAATATTGTTTAAGCATACTGGAGCGCATTGTTCTCCCCTCATAAGTGCATACCACATACGTACATCTAAATGGTGTACCATTTTGTTCCTGTTAAAGTCTATTATGAAAGGCCAGCCAAAAGTACACACATGCTGTTAAGCGTAGTGGAGCGAATAGTACTCCCCTCACATACGCACTAATTATGTCAGGCAGAGAAGTGCCAGGATGTGCACAGAGGAGTGGAAAAGGCCTCAATTCATCAGGCAGAGGTCGCAGAAGACTAGGGCCGAGTGGCAGCAGGAGTCGCAGTGAGAGGCCTGAGCTCCCGGTATCAGCTAGCGGTCATATCTCGACCAGCAACCCATCTGACGTCATCAATTGGTTAAAACATGATCCACTTCATCACAAGTGACATCTGACACCCCCAGTCAACAGTTGATGGGTTCCTCAGACACAACCCTCCATTGGCATGGCCCGGGAGCAGTCCCTGACCTCTCATTGCCTCTGTCCTATGCTGTTCCCTCCCCCACAGAATTATCTTATGATGTGGGTTCAGCTCCACTATTTAGTGAGGACATTCTACTAGAGGACAGTCAGCAGCTACTTCCCAGCCAAGAAGTGAAGGAACTGTGGAACTCCTGCAACTGGACTGATGTCCTGGGGTGGATGGGGAGCATGGCAGGCTGAAACTATTACTCCCAGCAGCATAAAGATAAGTATTTTAGAACTACAGGACTTGCATTTCTGTGTATTGGACAATCTAAGACTAAAACTCTCAGAGTGGTCTCTCTGTATGTGCAGCACAGAGAGTAGTCTTAGATTGTCTATTTGCTCTTTAAAATGCAAGTTCCCCTATGAATCTGCAGCTCCTCTAGGACTTAAAGGACTCAGTCTTTTGCAGGATGATAACTTATGGCAGGGGCGTAGCTAGAAACCACAGGGCCCCAAAAGACAATAATCATTATTATTCTGCTAAATACTATACCCCCTGAATATAATACTGCCACCCACTTTATCCCCTGAATATAAAACTACCTTCCACTGTACCCCTTGAATATAATACTGCCACCCACTGCACCCCCTGAATATAATACTGCCATCTACTGTACCCCCTGAATATAATACTGCCACCCACTTTATCCTCTGAAAATAAAACTACCTTCCACTGTACCCCTTGAATATAATACTGCTTCCCACTGCACCCACTGAATATAATACTGCCATCTACTTTACCCCCTGAATATAATACTGCCACACACTGTTCCCCTGAATATAATACTGCCACACACTGTGTCCCCTGAATATAATACTGCCACACACTGTATCCCCCGAATATAAAACTACCATACACTGTACCTCCTGCATATAATACTGCCACCCACTGTACCCCTGAATATAATACTGCCACCTACTGTTCCCCTGAATATAAAATTGCCACCTCCTGTTTCCCCTGAATAAAATATTGCCACCTACTGTTACCCCTGAATATAATCCTGCCACCTACTGTGCTCTCTGAATATAATACTGCCACATACTGTTCCCTTTGAATACAATCCTGCCTCACACTGTACCCCTGAATATAATCCTGCCACACAATGTACTCTCTGAATATAATACTACCACACACCGTACCCTCTTAATATAACATTGCCACACAGTGCCCATGAACAAAATACTGCCGCCCACTGTACCCCTGAATATAATACTTCCACACACTGTGCCCCTGAATATAAACCCTCAAAAATAACCATGTTATACGCTGTACCATATAACCCTGCCACACACTACCTTCCAAATATAATAATCCCTCCATAATAAAAATACTAATACTGTTACATACTGTTTCTTCTCAGTTTAGCTGAATCACACCTGTCCTTCTCCAGACCCCTCTGTCCTCCTCCTAGCTCCTCTGTTCCAACCCCCATTTCCTCCCAGACCCATAAGTCCTCCTACATGCTCCTCTTCCGCCCTCCCTAGACCATCTGCCACCCCCCGCCCCTCCAACACACACACACACATGCATAATACATACATATACACGCACATCATATACACACATACATTACACATAAACACATACACCTGCCGCCTCCAGATCTCCCAGCATAATACATCTCCACACATCATACATACATCTTGCTTACACACATCTATAATTCATACACACACCATTCATACACACATCATTCATACATCATACATACAATACATACATACATACACATCATTCATACATCATACATACAGTACATACACACACATCATTCATACATCATATATACAGTACATACACACATCATTCATACATCTTACATACAGTACACACATATCATTCATACATCATACATACAGTATAAACACACATCATTCATACATCATACATACAGTACATACACACACATCATACATACACATGCCACCCCCTCACATGCATAATACATACATACACACATCATACATAAACACATCATATACACCTCAAGATCCCCCATATACACCTCAAGATACACACACATCATTCATACACCATATACACATCACACATACACCATACATACAGTACATACACACACATCATACATACACCATACATACAGTACATACACACACATCATACATACACCATACATACAGTACATACACACATCATACATACACCATACGTACATTACATACACACACATCATACATACACCATACGTACAGTACATACACACACATCATACATACACCATACATACAGTACATACACACATATCACACATACACCATACATACAGTACATACACACATCATACACACATCATACATACACCATACATACACACACATCATACACACATCATACATACACCATACATAAAGTACATACACACACATCATACACACATCATGCAAACACCATACATACAGTACATACACACATCATACATACACCATACATACAGTACATACACACACATCATACACACATCATACATACACACTCTGCCTCCGGACCCGAAATCAACACGTACCCACCCTCACTCCAGTCCCCCTCCCCTCCGGACCCGACATTAACACCGACTCCCACTTCCCCCCTCTCCGGACCCAAAATTAAGCCCCAGCAACCTGACCACCTGGCCACCCCCGCCGCTCCTCCAGACCCAAAATTAAATTAACCCCTCCTCACTCACCTGTGGCCGCCATGATGGAGACCTGCTGGTGATCCGGTCCCTCCTCTGTGCTCACTCGTAGGCCGTTGCTGCAGGCATTAGGAAAATGTCTGCATACAGTGAGGGGAGGAGGGGGTGTACGTCTCGGCAACATTAGGTGTGCTTAGGAGTTGTGGGGGAAGTGGGGGGGTTGAGGCTAGCGCCGCGCCTGGTACTGGCACCGCAGCTGCCACAAGCCTCCCCTTCAGGCCCGGGACCTCGGCAGGGGAGGGTAGGGGTGGGGGGTTTGAGGCTAGCGCCGGGCCTGGTCCTGGCAACGCCACTGCCGCAGCGTCCGCGGCGACAGGCCTCCCCTTCAGGCCCAGGATCTCGGGCTTTGCCTGAGGGCCCGAAGTGCGGCAATAGTGTAGCATAGTGTCAGGGGCCCGATCGCGATGGCAAACTTTGCGACCTCTATAGCTACGCCACTGACTTATGGGTACTTACAGAGAATAAAATAGTGTAAAAATACAAAAAAACTTTTTTTTAAATCAACTGGTGCCAGAAAGTTAAACAGATTTGTAAATTACTTCTATTTAAAAATCTTAATCCTTCCAGTACTTATTAGCTGCTGAATACTACAGAGGAAATTATTTTCTTTTTAGAACACAATGCTCTCTGCTGACATCATGAGCACAGTGCTCTCTGCTGACATCTCTGTCCATTTTAGGAACTGTCCAGTGCAGCATATGTTTGCTATGGGGATTTTCTCCTACTCTGGACCGTTCTTAAAAGCAGAGAGCACTGTGCTTGTGATGTCAGGAGAGAGATCTGTGTTCCAAAAAGAAAAGAATTTCCTCTGTAGTATTAAGCAGCTAATAAGTTCTGGAAGGATTAAGATTTTTTAATAGAAGCAATTTTCAAATCTGTTCAACTTTCTGGCACCAGCTGATTTAAAAAAAAAAAAAAAAAGTTTTCCGCCGAAGTACCCCTTTGAATAAATATACCCTCAGAGAAATTGTAATTGCCCCTTCCCCTTTATAAAAGAAAAACAAATAAAACATGTCTGCCTGTATGGAAATGTCCTGTCTACTAACCCCTTGAGGACGCTTTTCAAAATCTGTTAGTTTTTCAATTTTCCATCTATGGGGCCATATGAGGCTTGTTTTATGAACCTAGTACTTAGTAATATGAGCATATGGCTGCTGGTACTCCGGGGGGTTAGCTATCTACAGGGGTACTGCTACCTAGCCAGGGACAACTATCTGGAGGGGTCTGTCTACAGGGGGCAGCTATCTGGGGGGGTCTACCTACTCTGGGCACCTACATAATAGGGGAAAATATGAGAGGGGATCCGACTTTCTACTGGAGCAGCCAACTTTCTCTAATGGGGGGAACCTTCCTACTCTTTTCCAACAAACTTATCTACTCACGCTACAATGCGAGGCGCCAAGGTGGGCATTATTACTGTTTAGGGCACTGCAGGCATTGGAAAAGTACATAGCCTAAGTGTTTTTTTTCAGCAGGTTTTATAGAGACAATTTTTAACTGGAAGGAATCCTCATGATGGTCTGAGCTAGTTGGAGAAGAAAAAGGAAAATGAACGACTTCAATCAGAGAAGACGTTACCTGTGAGTCACCAGATATAACTGCACTGTAATCACTTTATTGGTCTGTCTGTCATGGTAACAATGGTGGCTGGGAGGGGGAATTAAAATGGCCCAGGGGGATCAGAGGGGGGATTGAAACCGCACAGGGGGGGTCGGGGAAGAGGGGGGGTTTAAAATGGCGCATAACCCCTATGCCATTTCAACCCCCCCTTTTATCCCTACTGTGCCATTTCAATCCCTCTCTGATCCCCTTCTGCTGTTTCAATCCCCCATCCCTCTGATCCCCCCTGTGCCATTTCAATCCCCCCGTCTGATCCCCCAAGTGTAATACAAAAATGGAGGTCCCCCCTGCATTGTATCTCCTAAATCACTTCCTGGGATATCACAAATATATTAATTATATAAAATTAGCATGGACATTTTTTTACTGCAAGAAAGGTGGCAACCCAAGTAGGGAAGGAGTTTTGTAGGTTGAGAAAAAGGCATTTTTATTTGCTAAATGTTTCATTTGTTTGTTTGCACTTATGATTTCTGCACAGTTTGCTGGAATGACAGCACTCATTTAAATATTAAGCCATATTTGCACAAAACATTCTTGCATGGAGGCCACCATGCCCCCTCCCATAGACTTGCATTGAGGGGGCGGGACATCATGAGGGGGTTTGGCTAACCCCCGCAGCACGCGCAGTGTTCAGCATTGAATGTTTCAAACGCTGGCCAGTGGAGTACCCCTTTTAAGGGGTTATCCAGGAATTTTTCTACACAGCTCATATCTTTCCACAACTGCTTCAATTCCGTCTCCAAGTTGGGTGTGGTTTTACAACTTGGCTCCATTCACTTCAATGGAACTGACCTGCAGAACCACACCCAACCTGGAGACAGACAGGGAGCTCTTTATGAAAGAAAGCGGCTCTGTTTTTATATTCCTGGATAACCCCTTTATCTCCTCTAGCATGGCCTCACTCAGAAACATCACTATTTGGCTCCATCAATGATAATATTTTTAGACCATTGCCAAGTCAAGTAAAATCCACATAGCCTGTTACTGTAGGTTCATATTCCTTTAATTCAGAATAATAGCTACAATTCCGATAATCCAAGGACTGCATCGTCCCCTCTGCTTAACCATGCGTAGTAATTGAGTACAATGATCCCCATCCGTTTGTGGTGTTAATGATCTGAAGTTCTATGTGGTAATTCTGTGTGTATTGCTGGAGATTTACTGTGCGCTTTTTCTAAGTGACTCACAAGCGATAAATCCCACGGCTAAGTGTAATTAGCGTCGACGTTCTCATTGAAAATGATAATTATATCTGATATAAGTTCTACTGATTCGCTTTATTAAAACAGATACTTGCTCATAAAAGGAGAAGTTAATATAAGGATTATAGAGCGGGATTTAATAGCTGAGCCGCAGTTGGATGTTCCTGGAGAAATCAGACACCATAATTAAGTGTAAACACACTTCTAAACACAGATTTATAGTAGCCGAGGAAGGGTTTGTCGATACAAGCGTAATAATGGGGGACAATTCCTGCACCTATGAATAATGGGCCATTAACCAAGGGATCTAATGATCCTTGTGATCTCACATAAGTCTGAAGCCTAATGAGAAGCATGCAGGTATGGGGACCTTTTGTGGGCACCTTGATTAAGAGGCAGAAGGGAAAAAGAATTATCAATCAGCCCTGGAATTTTATTTAAGCATAATTAAAACCATGCTTTGTTAGTTTAGCCGTAATTGTAATCTTCCACCGCTAACAGGACAGTTTTCTCCCTCCACAAATGATATATTGCAAAAAAAAAAAAAAAAATGCTTTTTTTAATGTTTCCTTTTATTGGAATAAATCTTTGAATGGCAAGGCAAGTAGCAAATGTACTAATGCAAATTATATCAGGGCACTGTAGTCAGACAGAAAAGAAAAAGAAATTAAAAAAGAAAAGAATCTCCTCTGTAGCATACAGCAGCTGATAAGTACTGGAAGGATTAAGATTTTTAAATAAACACAATTTAAAAATCTGTTTACCTTTCTGGCACCAGTTTATTAAAAAAAAAATGTTTTCCACCAGAGTACCTATTTAAGTACTTATCAGCTACTGTATGCTGTTGTGTAATTCTTTCCAGCCAGACCACAGTGCTCTCTGCTGCAACCTCTGTCCATGTCAGGAACTGTCCAGAGCAGGAGCAAATCCCCATAGCAAACCTCTCCTGCTCTTTTTAGTATACAGCAGCTGATAAGTACTGGAAGGCTTAAGATTTTTAAATAAAAGGGATTTAAAAATCTGTATAAGTTTCTGGCACCAGTGGATTTAAAAAAAAAAAAAAATTCCCACCGGAGTACCCCTTTAAAGGGTTGTCCTAGGACGAGCTCTAGATTGTCAGTCAAGTAAAGTGGAGATCAAGGAATTCCCTGCTCCCTAATCTACATTTCTTTTTAACCCCTCAACAACATCGGACGTAAATTCACATCCTGGTGCCTTGGTTCTAAACGTACCAGGATAGACATTTATGTCTTAAGAAGGGATTCACAAAAAAAGGAAAAGAACAAAAACGGATATATTAAAGTGCCATTCACACCTACGCTTTTTTTCTTCCTTTTTTTGTGTATGACTATTAGGATAGACTGCATTGCACCCTGATATATACTCTCTAACATAGAGGTTGAACCCCCCTGTTCTGGTGTTTGATTGATTATGAAGTGAGCCCAGAAGCAGACCTCACCGCTAATGACGAACATCAGCAATCAGGCTGAAGCTGACATTAACCCTATAGATGTCATGATCAATACTGATCATGCATCTAAAGGAATTGTGGAGATTAGTGACACTCATCGGACAACAGCACATACGCAGGGGACCGATGTGTAAAGATGACGGACAGAGATCTCCTCACCTGCTTTATCCACACAGGCAGGCTGTACTAGTAGATCACCGATGTTACTGATTAGTGCTATGCCATTACTATTAATATTACTATACTATAGGGACTGTAAACTAGTAAAAGAAAACATTTTTTTATGCGATTAAACCCCTTTCCCAATACTTTTTTTTTTACAAAGAAATTATGAAAAATAAATAAACATATTTGATATTGTTGCTTGGGGAAATGTCTAAACAATTAGAATATAATGTTAGTGATCCCCTGCGATGAGCAGCATAAATAAAAAAAAAAAGTCCAAAATTGAAGATTTTTGCTCACATGACATTCTACACTTACAGCCTCATATACGTAAAAAAAGTTATAGTGAACAGAATTGGAAAATTTTAAGCATACTTCGTTTGTGAAAAACTTGTTGACTTGTAAATAATAAAGCTTAATATATCAATATCAATATCATTTTAATCGTCTTGACCCGCAGAATAAAGCTAAAATATCAGTTTTCTTGTAAAGTGCACTGCATTAAAAAACGAATCCCCCCAAATGTGCAAAATTCCGGTTGTCTTTTCAAATGTAATAATTTTTTTTGTTGAGCCATACTTATTATCCTAAATTAAAATGTGTTACTACAAAGTACAATTGGTGGCTGTTAAACCGAGCGCTCTGGGTCCCTGTTCCTCCCCGGATCGCTTGCAGCATTCTCATGCATGCAGCGCCCCGGTCAGACCCGCTGACCGGGAGTGCTGCTCTAGTATCACCAGCGGGGATGCGATCCGAGTGGCGGGATGCCCCCGCCCGCGGGTCGCATCCATATCTCCTCACCTGCCCCGTCCTCCTTCTGTCCCGTCCTGGCACGTGCGGCCCTGCTCTCTAGGGCGCGCGCGCCGGCTCTCTGAAATTTAAAGGGCCAGTGCACCATTAAATGGTGCCTGGCCCAATTAAGTGTAATCACTCCCTACACATAAAAACCCACTCCCCCTTCCTGTCCTTGCCGAATCTTGCTGCCCTAGTGCCCTGAGAAAGCGTTTTGTGTGTATTCCTAGGCTGTGTATCCAGACCCTTGCCATTTCCCTTACTACGAACCTTTGCCACCTGCCTTTACCTCTTGCTACGTCCGACCTTGCCTTCGCCTTGTCCTTGTGTACCACGCCTATCTCAGCTAGCAGTGAGGTCGAGTCACTATCAGGGGATATGACCTGGGAGTTACCGCAGCAGCAAGTCCATCCCGCCTTGCGGCGGGCTCTGGTGAAGACCAGTAACTTCTTAGAACCGGTCCCCTGGTACGGCCCACGCCATCGCCTCACTGACACGGAGGATCCACTACCCGTATCCTACCCACATAGCGGTCTGGTTCCTTACAGTGGCCCAATTTCAAGCCCTCACTCTTAAAAGACGAGGAGGAAAAAAACAAAAATGGAAAGGGCAAAGCGGGCTGTTTCCTTAAGAAGTTAAAATTTTTATTCAAATTTTTTATTTAAAGTTTAAATGTTTTCAAATACTTTTATAGGTAACTGCACAGTCGGTACATACAGTTCAAGTAAGGCTATTGGCTAAAGCTATATATATATATATATATATATATATATATATATATATATATAATAAAACAGTACTAAATGTTCCGACATATGGTTTACTGCAAAAGCTTATAAAGTGTAAAACATCTATAGAGGTATAAAGAATACAGATACACTTGATATAGAACATTTTGAGATACAATGAATGGCAGAAATCCGGAGGTCAATATCAAACATATATATTTATCGACAGAATGAATAGCAGTACTGTAGTGCAGTTAGAAGGATATCATAAAACAGTGATACAAACTCTAGTGTGACATAACAATAGGTAAACACAATTCAAGTATAGATAACATATACATAATAGAACAGTACTAAATGTTCTGACATATGGATTGCTCCAAAAGCTAATGTAGAAGTATAGATCATCTATTAAGGCATGAAGAATACCAACACATTTTAGAAGTTAGCCCAAGAACATTTTGAGATATGTAGAATAGTAGAAGTAGTAAAGTCAATATTGAACTATATTTATCAGAATGAATATCAGTCCTTTTTTGTGTAGTTAGAAGAATATGAGAAAAAAAATGGGCAGCTTCCATCATCAATGTTCTGATTCCCAAAAAGAACATAGACCCGAAATAAATAGAGTCTTATAGGCCTATTTCTTTATTAAACACTGATGCAAACATTTTTGCTAAATTGTTAACCCTACGATTAAAATCTTGCATGAATAGGATAATTTAGCAAGATCAGGCAGGATTTATGAAGAACAGGAACGGCCTGTCGTTAGACGCAGCAAGTGTTTGTCAGGGGGTGTGGGTCTTCCTCTGAAAACTATGGATCGTTTCGGGTTTGGGGAAAAGTTTATTAATCTAGTTAAGATCTTATATTGTGAACCTAAGGCGAGAATTAAAATAAATGATGGAGTAACTGAACAATTTGTGCTTACAAGGAGTACCCGTCAAGGCTACCCCCTTTCTCCTTTTTTTTTTTCTTATTATTATTTATAGAACCTCTTGCGTTTTTTTATCAGGGAATGACTTAAGTTTGAGGGTTTTGGACCTAATGGCCTCAGTGATAAAGTTATTTTATATGCGGACGATATTTTACTTTTTATTAACAACCCACAGTTTCATATTGAAGAGATTATAGTGGCTATACAATCCTTTGGATCTTTCTCAGGATTGAGCATAAGCTGGAACAAATCCTCCTTCCTGATACTGGAACCATGTGGTGGTGACTTTGGAGATCTGAAAAGAATCAGATACCCAGAGAAAAGAGAATACCTGAGGATAACTGTAAGTAGCAGGATAGAGTAAAATATTAAACTGAATATTGCACCGGTCTTCGAGAAACTGCGCAAGAAGATAGAAGTATGGCTTAGGTTGCCTCTGGGAAAGGCTCCAATATTATTTACTGTTTGAGTCGGTGTGGAGCGCAAATATTTCATATATTTGCGAATATCGGCACTTCCAGAGGACACTAATCCCTCCCTTCGTTTAGGTGAAAGATATAATCGCGCGTGCGCACTATGCGAATTTCATTACAAATTTTTGCATGGAAAAAAATACGAACGAAGGAACGAACATAGCAAATATGCAAATTTCGGGAACATAGGACTAATATTTGTCCATATATTTGTGAAATATCTTGAATTTGAATATGGCCCCTGCCGCTCATCACTAAATTAGAATCAGAGTAAGAGATAGACAGTGTTACAGAAACATGTTTAGGAATGTTTGGAATAATCATGGCTCCTGTGGATCATTGTGGAAAGTTCTGTGTAGACTCTGCTGAAAGAATGACTGTGGTCATTGTTTCGGCGGAATCCGCTAGGATGGCAATGGCAAGGCACATGTCTGAACAGTCCTACCGCTAAATGATTTTAGTTTCTACCTGCTGTGCAAAGTATGAGCGCACAGGATTTATTTGGATGGACAATCGGCTGTGGGCATGTAGCCTCAGTATCCTTGCATACTCCATTTATTGGATGTTCCTGCAAAAAAAGAGTGTGACCAGCTGTATAGTGTAGATGGACTTAAGAAAAAGGAGTGGTATTCTGACATGTGGTTGTAGTTGCTGATGTCCGATGGACATGGACATCCTCCATGTAAAGTGGTGAGTGCAGACAGTCAGAATTTTATATTTAAAATCTATACCTAAAGAGGGTATTGGGAGCTCTGTAACAGTTGAACAGAACTCAATCTTATATAAGGAATGAAGTTGAAAAAAGAAAGAAAGAAAGAAAGAAAGAAAAAAAAAAGAAAGAAAAATAAAAAAATAAATCAACACAGAATTTAGATATTCAAAAAGGGACATGATAGATAACTTGTCAGATTTGACATTTTGGACTGTTATTCATAAAAGCTGAGTGTCAAGGTATAATGGCAGTCATATTGGATTTCACACGGCTTTTCCCCCTTTATTGTATATTTACTGGTGATTTTATTCTGTTTCTGTGGAAATGCTCTCCCACTCAAGTATTTATGGCAAAGGCTTCTGTCCTATAAAATCCATTTATCTATCTTTCTTTGCTCCGAGTATGAATCTTTCAGCTACATAAAGATCAGGGAAGACTGGATGATTTGAAGAGATGGATACACAGAATGTTATGAGCCATTAATAGGCTGATATCATTCAGGATCTCGCATGCTCTAAACATAATAGGGTCAAGACTGGAAAGATAGTGTCTTATTAGCCGACCTGTGCCTTGCATGACTTAATCTGGATCAAAACTACTTTTTATTTATGAATGTGCCTCACAAGGTAAAATAAGGATAAAGTATGAACGTTTGGTTGCTAGGTTTTGATTCTTTAGTTTCTATTGCCCAAAGAAATAACTTACTTTACAGACCTAGCACTTCCCAATCTAAGCAAACTTAAAGTGTAACTGTTGCTTTGAAAAAACTTTTGACATATCATAGATACATTCCAAAATTTTTGATCAGTTGGGGTACGAGTGTTCACACCCCAACCAATCGCTAGAATGCTTCTCTGCCAAATCTCTGTGATGGCAAGCAAGAATATCGTATAGACTCACATTGTAAGTCTGTCTCGATCACCTGACACTATTTTATGTATTATGTTTAAAGGGGAAACAGCTTATCAACTTCAATGTAGAATACTTCACTAAATAACTTTATGGTTTTGCAAGGCATTACAGTCAATAACATGTATGTGTGGTGACCCACGGTGATGGCGGGACCACGGTGTAGGTGGATTGGGCATGATGGTATTAACCCCAGGGGCAAAGTGTTATTAACCCCTAATGTTTGTGACGCCAGAGTGGTTTTTCGGTACTGGAACCACCCAAACCGCATCCCCACTATTCCAATAGCTGAGCAGTGAAAATGAGAGTCCACAACCAGGTTATGGTTTAAAAGAGTCTTTACTGAGGTCAGATAGGTGTTATTTGTTCACAGCTAGGCAAGAATCCCAGAGAGGTGGCCAGGAACACAGAAGGACCTCGAAGCTTGCTGGGACCAATTATACTTGTAATGGACTTAAATAATTGACTTGAGGCTTGACTAGACAGTAGATAGTGACAGCAGACATAGACTTGACTTACTGGAATCACTGTAGATTTGAGGCCTTCCAGGTACTGGACACTAGCACTGAGATCTCTGGTGTTTTCTGGTCTCAATAAAGTGAAAAAAGTGCCAAAAAGAGAGAGAGAATTGTAATGGCCGCCCCCTTATATAGAGGGGGGCTAAGCAGAGGCCCATTGGTCAAGCTGCGAGTCATGTGTTAACCTGATGCCCTCTAGGTAACATGTGATAACATAAACATAACATGTGACATTTCACAGGTCCTTTAGACATTTACTGGAGTCCTCGAAAGGTCCTTTATACTGACTATGCATTGACATACTGACTATAATCCCATTACATTAAACAACACTATAATAACAGCAGGGGAGACACTGCAGGAGAGCCCCCCAGATCACCAAGGGACTCAACCTGACAGGGCCTAAGTGTAGTGCAGGACCATGTCCTGTACTGGTACATCACAAACCCCCCTATTTAACACAAGTCACCCTCAATGCAGGTTCTGTTACAGTTGAGAGTCAAGGTGGTCCCGGGGCCGGATGCAGTCCTGAGTCATTTTCTGCAAACAAACCTCCTTCCCAGGCTGGTAGAACTGATGACATAAGAATCACTGTAATATTGTCCATACATGCTCTGATTTTTGGTTGCTCAACTGAGAACAGGATTAGTGAAGACTAGGACTAGTACTGACAACCTATAATTATGCATTTGATGACTTGACAATGTATAACAGTTGACTAGACTATGCAGGTGTCCCTTGGCATTTAAAACACTTCTCCCCAGAACACTGTATTTAAGTTTATGCTAGACATTTTTATGCTAGACATTTTATGTTGATAACATTTCACATTTCTGTTACCTTAGACTTGATTATGTGCATTACTTAGTATCAGGAATACCTTCTGGCTAGGAAAGTATCCTGTGCAGTAACACAAGAACATATGACATTAGACATTTGACATATGACATTAAAGTAGACTGTGTAATTTTGAGTGCTACAGTACTACTGTATGTGACTTAAGGTGTACATTACTTGTACGTGTACATTGTGTGCACATGACTATACATTTTGTGTAGTACACTACTGTTTATGATATATGATGCTAGTGGTGGGGTGACGTTGCTTTTCCTGAGGGGCTCAAGACAAACCCCTGTAGAGATACAACCAGTCATCAGAAAAAAAACGTACACGGTGACTTTTGGTGTACAGTAACTTATTTACATTTTATTAGACCTTAGCAAACATAATACAGGACCATAACATTTTAGTGTACCTCTGTAACCATTTTTATAGAACAGAATATATTACTTTAGGTATTTTCATAACAGTTCATGTGCTGCTCAGTAGTCCATGTACATTAAAGAGCTCGTGGATGTGGCTCAAGTCAGGGTCCCCTCCTGACTTGTTTGTGCCTACGTAAAGCAAATAGTGAATCTCCTCTCCAAGGAATCTCTGTGCTGAAGCCGGCACATTACTTACTAATCTTGGTTGCAGTGAACTTATCTTTTACAAGTCTGTCAGGCACAATTCTTGACCGTTGTGATCCAATCTGAAACAACAAGAATGTGTGCTGGTGCACAACAGTAAATCAGTCACACGACCAAGTCAGGTAGATGTTTTTCTGTACATGAATTACACAGGTAATTTTCCATCCCAGTCTCTCCTGTCAGGTTGGACCCTAGATTGTGAGATGAACCTGGGGTTGCGAGACTGGGACCCTTGCATGGGGTCTACATGAGTGTCCCAAGACACATGGGACAAACGGGAAACAGTAATGGTCAGACTGACTATAACCACTACTTGCACTGCAGCGGCTTGCGCTACTGAGGGATCCGGCCAAACCTCCGTCACTGCAGGAGTAGGCCAAGGCACTTGAGTTGGTACCTGCGGGTTAGGTCACACCTCCTTGACAGCTGAGTAGGCCTGGGTACTTTTGCTGGTGACGGTTGGTTAGACCAAGCCTCCTCGCTCACAGGAGTAGGCCTGGGCACATCTGCAGACTGGTACAAATACTTAGAAGCCATAGCAGGCACCTTGGACAGGATCTTCCACAGTAGGTGGGAATAGTCCAAAGGGATCTGTGTCACAGTCGTCTGTAGGGAAGTACACAAACGGAAGTTGTGTGGGATTCTGTGGGCGAGTCACTGCCATTGCCCATTCTCCCGTCAAGCTCTGTACTGGTGTGTATTCCACTATCTCTCCACGTTCCAGAGAGTGCATATGTGGTGGGAGTCTCTCTGTACAGCCCTACTGTTGACAAGAAGGGTACCCCGTGTTGGCAGTCCATTAGGGTGCCAAATCCCCTTACTTTATCAAATTTTACTATCTGCCCCCCCCCCCCCCCCGGCAACAAGCGGCAGACCTTTCAAATTCCATTTTGGCCTGGACACTACAACATGATCTCCACGCCCGGGGGCTGGACGCTGGCTCTGGTGGGAACCTTTGGCGCGCCTCTCGACCATCAAGTTAACCCTTACAGGTACAGCAGACTTTTTGGCGTGCAACATGGCCTCTAGCCTGACTTTGCACATAGTTGATTTAAGTCTTGCAGCTTTCTTGACAATAGACATTACAGTATTCTTCACCTCCCCTTCTAATTTTTCGGTGCCATGGAAAAGACACATTTCAATAACACAGTCCCGTACACTTTTGTGGCGCACACTTTTTTGCAACTGCATGTGATTTTTCACTAGGACACAGTTCAGACTGTGGGGGGGGGGGGTTCGGGAGGACTTGTGGCACTTTGCTTATGGCATACACCCGTATCTTGATAACCGTGACTTTGCTTGACTTGGTGGTTAAGTGGTTAAGGGACACACCTGTATCATGTTAACGGTGACTTGACTTGACTTGGTGGTTGAGTGGTTAAGGCACACACCCGTATCCTGTTCATGATGCCAAAATTGTGGTGACCCACGGTGATGACGGGACCATGGGGTGTAGCGGTGTAGGTGGATGGGGCAAAATGGTATTAACCCCAGGGGCAAGGTGTTATTAACCCTTAATGTTCGCGACACCAGAGTGGTTTTTGGGTACAAGAAACACCCAAACAGTATCTCCGCTATTCCAATAGCTAGGCACTGAAAATGAGAGTCCACAACCAGGTTATGGTTTTACTGAGGTCAGATAGATGTTATAATCTTCACAGCTAGGCCTCAATGCCAGAGAGGTGGCCAGGAACACAGAAGGACCTTGCAGCTTACTGGGACCAATTAAACTTGTAATAGACTTTAGATAATTGACTTGAGGCTTGACTAAACTGTACAGTAGATAGTGACAGCAGACATTGATTTGACTTACTGGAATGACTGTAGATTTGAGGCCTTCCAGGTACTGGACACTAGCACTGAGATCTCTGGTGTTATCTGGTCTCAGTGAAGAGCCAAAAGAGAGAGAGAGAGAATTGTAATGGCCACCCATATAGAGGGGGCTGAGCCAAGGCCCATTGGTCAAGCTGCGGGTCATCTGTTAACCTGGTGCCCACTGGGTAACATGTGATAACATAAACATAACATGTGACATTTCACAGGTCCTTTACAGGACTCTTACTGGAGTGCTCGAAAAGTCCTTTATGCTGACTATACATACTGACTATAATCCTATTACATTAAATAACACTATAATAGCAGGAGGGGAGACACTACAGGAGAGTCCCCAGATCACCAAGAGACTCAACCTGACAGAGCCTAAGTGTAGTGCAGGACCATGTCCTGTACTGGGACATCGCACATGCAGGGCATCAAGTCCAGATCACTACAATCTTGTTAAGATCCACCAGACTTTTTGTACTCTTGGTGAAGCTCATTGTCTTTAAGGGGTTCCTGTCATTAAAAACAACTTTTGACATGTCGATCAAACATGTCTGAAGTTCATGACAGCACCTGGTCTCACTCCTGATATCCACTGCCATCATAAGGTACTAGCCAGGGAAGCAAGAGGTATTGTGCTCCACTCCCCATAGACTTCTATGCAGAGAAATGGATGGATCTCTTGGCCGGCCGTGGAGCTCAATACTGCCCACTTCCTCAGCTAATAATTTGCGATCGCAGTGGGTCTCAGGAGTGAGAACCAGTAAGATTGACAACTTTTGATCAACATGTCAAAAGTTATTTAATGGTAGTAACATTTAGCACTAGTGTTGAGCGGCATAGGCCATATTCGAATTTGCGAATATTCGCGAATATATGGACGAATATTCGTCATATATTCGCGAATATTCGCATATTCGTAATATTCACTTTTTATTTTCGCATATGCGAATATTTACGCATGCGAAAATTAGCATATGCGAAAAGTAGCATATAAAAAATTAGCATACACAAAAATTCGCATATGCGAAGATTAGCATATGCTAATTTCCGTATATGCGAAAATTCGCACACCAGTCTCACACAGTAGTATTAGAGCCTTCTTTACACCACACAAGCTGGAAGCAGAGAGGGATGATCACTGTGATGTGTACTGTGAAAAAAAAAATAAATAAAAAACGAATATTCGTAATTACAAATATATAGCGCTATATTCACGAACATTCGCGAATTCGCGAATATGCGATATTCGCGAATAAAATTCGCATTGCGAATATTCGCGCGCAACACTATTTAGCACTTATTACCGGTATTATTATTTTTTTATTTACACGTTATCTAAATGCAAAAAAACTACACAGAGTAAGATAACTTGGAGTCTGATGGACTTTCTGCCTTCTCATTGTTAGAGATAACAGCAGGGGGACATTGCAGTCCAGCTCAGGTAGTACCACAGGGAGTAGAGGAACCCTGGAGGACTGCTCATGCAGGCTGGAAAGAAAAAGGAGAGCTCATTAAGAGAAAAGATAGAACTCAGAATGCAAAAGTACATTATAGAAGCTGTTGAAGCAAAAGTAAGTAACATTTTTAATTAAGACCATAATATGTGCAGGAGTGGAAATTCAGGAAGTGGAAGCAGGGTGGAGGGGTTAACAACATTGCATCTTAGGAGGGTGACATTGTCAGGTATCAAGAGTGAGAACTGTAGTCTGAGATGTCTTGCTGTGGAGAGATGTTTTGGCTGAGTCTGGTTAAAAATTGCAGAGATGTCATGAGGAGCCATAAGAATGAGATCATGAACAAGAACTAGGTCAGAAGTTTTGTCCAGGAGTGCCTTTGCAGCAAAGACAGCTCTAAGGCAGGACGGGCCTACTCTGGCCACAGCATCAAGTCTGCAAGAGTAATATTCAATAGGTCTTGTCCTCCTGCTGTGAGACTTGGCTAGGACACCAGTGGCATGTCCCTGTCATTCCAAGACAAAGAGCTTGAAGGGTTTTTCATAGTCTGGCAAGCCAAGTGAGGAGATGGCATCCTTGAGTTTCAGGAAGTTGGAGATAGCCTCCTCAGAGAGGTCAAAGGGATCCATCTTCAAAGCATTGTATGAGGTTGCATCAATAGAGGTTGGGTCTTGCTGGTACAGGCATATTCTGTATGGCTTGAATTCTGTCTTGAGTAAGGTCAGACACCAACAGCTGTCACGTCCCCTCCCATAGGCTTGCATTGAGGGGGAAGAGGGTGACGTCACATGGAAGAGGAGCCATGACGCCACAATATTTCGGCCCCGCGATCGTCAGTCATCAGACCTGGAGCGAACATGCTCCGGGGGATGATGGTAACAGGGTGCTGTGTGAAAGATCACGGGAGTCCCCAGAGGCGGGACACCCACGATCAGGCATCTTATCCCCTATCCTTTGGATAGGGGATAAGATGTCTTAGCACCGGAGTACCCCTTTAAGCCCTTCACTGCCATTGACTACCACAGATATTGTCATGAATACCTCATCCATCCTGAAAAAAATCATCAAAATATTCTCTTTCAGACTTCTAACTGAGTAGTTTTAAGGGTTGTCTTCAAGCACCAACAGAGGGATCCCAAAATGTCTGAATGATAACAACCACACATTTAAATTCTCTCATTCTGGAGTCAATAGCATTAGATTGGAACCAGCTTATCAGCTATTCTTACATTTCTGGATGTTTATAAAGATGTATAATATTATATCTTCTACTTTATATTTTTTTCTTTTAATTAGGGGAAAACCTAATTTGTTATATTTTTCGCCTAGATTTGGTAAATTTTCACCTAATTTTGCAATTCTGCTGGTAAAAGAGACGTATTACCAAACTTTCTGCATGATCATCTGCCAGAATAAATTTTATGTATATCCATACTTTAATTTATTATTTTAGAGATCACATAGAAGAAATCCTGCACTCGCTGCAACTATGTAGTTCAGTATAAGAAGTCTTTAAATGAGATCCGGAGATAGCACGGGGGCTCAGAGGCACGCCTCTGAGCCCCCCGTGCTATCTCCGAATCTCCATGGAAGACTTCTTTGACTGAACTACATAGTTGCGGTAATATTTTTGCCTTTTTGTCTTTTCTGAGCACCACTGCATAATTGTATATACTTTGGATTATGGACTTTACGGGACTATTGTGAAAGTGATATCTTTACATTGGGCCATTTTTTTAATTGTGCCTCCACTTGCATCTTCTCAAATTTTTTTATTTTGTATTTTAATTTATTATTTGCTTGTTACTGTTAAGCTTGTTACTATATAAACAAACAAATAAAACAATCAACAAGTAAAAACAATAATAATGGCATGATAAGCCCAATGCAGTTCTGCTGAAATATTTCAATCCTTCCCCAAGTCTATTTCTCTCTTTTCTTACTTTACTTTTAAGCAGAGATTTTCCAGAGAAAGGTATTTCCACTGAAACCCACATTGTCAGTGAAGTCAATCAAGCGAGGTAGTTTTTAAGATGTTATTTTAGTGAAGACTCCCATGTGAGCTGACTCTGAAAACCAAGAAATTGTACAAATCCTAATTTTGCAGAAAAATCCTGAGATGAAGCAAAAGATTGATGAGACTGTGTGGCATGAGGTGAATCCACTGGCTGCCGGGTCGCTTCCTTTGGTGAAAAGTTTCCTGGGCTCTGTTCCCTGGAGACAAAGAGAAGTACAAATTCTGCTCCAAAGTGACTTTGTCATCTGCTGTTTGGCTGACGATCTGATTTAAAGGCTTCGCTAAAAGGCTTCGCTAAAAGTCTATAGTCGGCTACATGTGGAAAAAAATTAACTGAGTTGGAGTAACTGTTCTGAAACATATTCTGGGGAATATCACTGCTGAAGGAAATCAATAGCAATATATCCGGCCATATACTATTAGATACTTTAGCAAAAAAAAACAAAAAAAAAAACATAACATAATAGGGTGCCATGGGTGGCAAAAATTAGGAGGGTGCTTTTAAGGTGTTTCCTTTTTTTTCTTTTAGCAGCTATCACTAGTAGTGAACATTTTCCTCATATTTTATATTTCTTAAATGGGAACTCCAGTGGGAATTTTTTTTTTTTAAATGAACTGGTGCTAGAAAGTTAACCCCTTAAGGACCAATACAAATAAACCTGTACACCCCTGAAAGACCAGGCCTGTTTTTTTTCACATCGGGGATGTCTGTCTTTATTAGAGAATAACTCTGGTAACGTTTTGCCAATCACAATAATTCTGAATTTTTTTTGTCACAAGTTGTCCTTCATGTACATAGTAAAAGTAAGCCGATATCATTTGTAGTTTTTTTTTTTACAATGCAAAAAATCATGAAATTTGTAAAAAAAAATTAAGATGTTTTGCTATTTTAACACTAATAGGTTGCATATATTTATACTTCCTGACCAAATAGTTTATGTAACTTATACTTTCAGATGTCTACTTTATTTTGATGGCATTTTTTTAGTTTTTAATTAACATTTTAAATTAATTAGAAGCCTAAAAATTTAACTTGAAATTTTTTAAATTTTTTAAATTTGAAAAGTACATATTTTTTTATGTGCTATGCAAGGTTTGCAGAAATTTGAAGGTGGTAGAACATAGGAACACCCCCCAAATGACACCATTTTAAAAACTAGATCCCACAAGGTTTTCGCTAGGGGGTACAGTGAGTATTTTAACACCATAGTTTTTTGGCAGGAATTATTACAAAGTCAACGTAAAAAATTCGAAATTTGCAATTTTTCACAAATGCATTATTTGTGGGGCATATTTTTTGTACATCACTTCTGATATTGCAAGAAATGCACCCTATATTTTATTAAGCTGCTCGGCCCGTTTTTGGAAATACCCCCGCTTAGGCTATATTTGGTTCCTTGGCCGCGTGGTAGGACCCCAAAGGGCATCATTATATGAATAGTCCCCATTCATACTGCGTTTCTGCAGTATAGGTGTCCGTTGTCATATCAAAAAAGGGATGCCAATGTATATTGTACTGTCTCATTCAGAAATGAATGGAGATGCTACAGTATACGTCAGCATAACTCTTTTTGACATGATGCTGACGGATACCTCTAACACTGCGGAAACGCAGTATGAAAGGGATGCAGTGTAGGGTCACATAGAGCGCATCCGCAGCGTATTTCACACCGCAGATACCCCCAGCAGTCACAAGGGCGAGATCACTGCTGTGGCTGGGTAGCTCAGTGTGTCCGCTCATGACTTCCAGCGGGAAATCCGACGCTATTAGTGGACACACAAGGCTACCCAGCCGCAGCATGGAGCTCATTATTGTGACTGTTGGCGGGCATCCACAGCACGTAATATGTTGCGGGTGTGCGCCGTGTGATCCTACACATTTTTTTTATACTTATTGTTGTTACACCGCCTACTGACCTACTGATTTGTGGCGATCCTCGTGCCACAAATTAAAAAATATGCCAGCTATAATCTGACATTGATTCCATTTACAATTTATGCAATTTTTGAAGTACATAACACAAGTACAATACATGTATTGTTAATAAAGAAAAAATATAAATTTTAGGGTGCATTCCCACCTAGCGTATATGCAGCGTACTTCACGCTGCACAAAATTTACTGCAGCAGCAGGAAATATGCTGCGTATTCCTTGCTCACTATACACACAGGGCTTTCCAGCAGCAGCCCTATGTGTGTAATGAGTTTTGGAGGCGGGACCGTGTGCCGGTGTGACTGTGACACGTGGCTCCACCTCCAAAACTCACTGCACACATAGGGCTGCTGCCGGAAAGCCCTGTGTGTATAGTGAGCAAGGAATACGCAGCATATTTCCTGCTGCTGCCATAAATTTTGAGCAGCGTGAAATACGTTGTGTATACGCAAGGTGGGAACGCACCCTTAATCTTTATTAATATAACACCAACATATTGTGCAGCACTTTAACATTCAGAGAGTACATACTGTATTTAACTGGTGTGTGGTATTTGGTCCTCATATAGTAGTATTAATAAGTAACTATTTATGTGAAGAGTGGGGTGTGAGGGGGATATATGTACCTTAGGGCTTGTGGAGTTTTCTGGGATCCTTCCACAGATTTTAAATGATAAGTATCCTCTAACAAGCTAGTAACTCCTCTGGAAGTACTAAAATCATCAATGGAGCTTTCTGCACGTCACCCTGTGATTTGGCTGAATTTTATTGTATTGCTTGTAAAATATTTCAGAATTAGGGTTCCCACTTTTTTTTTTCTTATGTATTACCAGAGTAATTTTTTTTCCTCAAAATTTACCCTGTATGCCTCAAATAGAAATTAGAGGCACATGGAGCTTCAGTATAGGCCCATAATTTATGAATGCCCTATTACTGATCCACCTTATAACACAGTTCTGTACTATGAACAGGTATATGATCCTCAAGGCTGGGTTCACCACAGTTTTTGGTCAGTATTTGTTCTGTATTTTGGTCAATATTTTAGCCAAGCCAAGAGTGAGTCAACCCCTCCCCCCCCCCCACACACACACAAATCTTTCCATTATAGTTTTTTTTTCAATTATTCAGATCTACACACAATTTTGGATTAAAATATTGCTGAAAAATGCCAACCAAAATATTCCATAAACCCAGCCCAAGAGTAGCTATGTAGTAGTCTATGTAGCTATATCTAATTGGATTATGTAAAACTGGCCAAAAATCGACTTGGCAGCTACTCATACATTAAAGAACAAACTCCCCTTATTTTCAAAAACAAAGCAATGGAAAGAATACAGTATCCATTTGTATATGTAAACTGACTAACCAAGTTGAACATTTTTGGACCGAGTCGCGTATTGTTCTGACTCATATACCTCCAAATGACTATGTTTAATCTGAATCATCCAAATCTGTATATACCGGTCACCAGCTTCACTACTTCAAAGAGAGATAATTGAATTACCCACCCAATTCACTTTTATGCATCAACCGTTTTGGTTAATAAAACAGAATATAATTAAATTACAAAAGAATAGCATTGTTTTATCTGTTAATTACAAGTCTGCCATCTCTTAAAATGGGCATTGAAATGTAATTAGTTATATCGTCACTTGTTCCGTACGCCTTTTCCTGTAAAAATAAATGAGTTGCAGATGGGTTCTCATTTGTCCGTTCCATTGAGATAAACGTTTTCCGTGCATGCCTCATGAATGCTGCTCTGACAGAATGCACTATAATAGTTTGTGAATGTTCAAAGATAGATGACTGTGTTCTTAAATGGGATCAGTAAACAGGAAATGAATCTCTGTCTCTGCTTAAAATGCAAGGTCATGTCTGGTATAATGGCCAGAAAAAAAAAAAAAAAACATTTTCTGAAATGAAGAGTTCAGGCTGAACGCTACTTTCATGTATTTAGAGGGTACAAAACATAGACAGCAATATAACAATACCAATGGAATTCCATTTCATTTTCAAAAATGTAGAGAATATTTCATATTAGATATTAAGTCATATATCTACACATCTGTGTAACCTATTATTAAGCCCATAAAAGTGCTTGATTTCTTAAGTTAGATGAGTATGTAGGGATGGAATGGGTCTATTTGGCCCCAACATACAGAACAGGTGCATGTGCAATATTATATTTTATAAACATAGAAATATAGAATGTGTCAGCAGATAACAACCATTCGAGCCATCTAGTCTGCCCAATATTCTGAATACTATTAGTATCTTATATCTTATATGAAGGATAGCCTTATGTTTATCCCATGCATGCTTAAATTTCTTCACAGTATTGACAGCTAACACTTCTGCAGGAAGGCTATTCCATGCATCCACTACTCTCTCGGTAAAGTAATATTTCCTGTTATTACTTTATGAACCTTTGCCCCTCTAATATAAAACTATGTCCTCTTGTGGTAGTTTTTCTTCTTTTAAATATAATCTCCTCCTTTACAGTGTTGATTCCCTGTATGTATATAAAAGTTTCTATCATATCCCCTCTGTCTCATCTTTCTTCCAAGCTATACATGTTAAGGTCCTCTAACCTTTCCTGGTAAATTTAATCCTGAAATGCATGTACTAGTTTAGTAGCTCTTATCTGAGCTTGCTCCACAGTATCTGTATAGCTCTAAATATACTTCCTCCAGTACTGCGCACAATACTCCAAGTGAGGTCTCACCAGTGTTCTGTAAAGCAGCATGAGCACTTCCCTCTCTACTGCTAATACCTCACCCTATACATCCAAGCATTCTGCTAGCATTTCCTGCTGCTCTATGACTATTCATGCCTAACTTTAAGTCTTCTGAAATAAATACCCCTAAATCCCTTTTCTCAGATACTGAGGTTAGGACTGTATCACATATTCTATACTTTTATATTTTTTTTATTATTGCATTATTTTGCACCTATCCAAACAACATTTTAGTTGCCAGAATTCTGACAAATTTTTAGCTTACCTAAATCATTTTCTATTTGCCATATCCCTCCATGAACATCAACCCTGTAATAAATCTTTGTGTCAAACAGACCAGTACCTTACCATCGAGACCTTCTCCAATATCACTAATAAAGATATTAAACAGATCCCTTCTTTCCATAGGGGTGACAAGTACAAGCATTAAACAAATATTCAGAATTTTTGAATGTTTTCTTTCCCATCACCTGATAGCTTTCGTTGATCTATGAGACATATTTTAAATTATTTATACAGATAACAAATTAGATTCTTCTTTGGCAAACAAACAATTTAGTAGATTAGGACTCAAAGTGATTTTCATGTACAAACAAAGGATGATAATGGCTTTGTGTAATAATATCCTACTGGGAACTAGGTATGAATGTAGTTGAATTTGGGTCACTTATCCTTTGTGTAACATATAGGATCCAGCTGTAAAATATCTCAATAGGATAGCATAGTTCACTGCCTAAAATGCCCTCAGTGTCCTGATAAGGGCCACTTCTAAAACAAAATCTTGCCCAAAAAGCCTTAAAGAGAATGTGTTATCAGAAAATGACCTATTGTTAAATAACGTTTTTTATGTTAAACTGTCACTGTCATATAAAAAATAAAAATAAATGTTTATATATATGTTTATATCATAGAGACAAGTCAAAAGTTTTGATCGATCAGTGTCTGGGGGCTGAGTCAGAAAAAAAGTGCTCATCCAATGACTTTTCTTCTTAACTCTCTCCACACTACAGGAGACAGGCTTCATAGACTTTCTATAGAATCCAACTCCTGGTGTGAGGAGTGAGACATTTAAGTGATTGGTGAGGTTCTCAATCTTGCAGTTTTCACTTTGGCCACTAGGTGTGAACACTTCCTGTACTGTAGAGATCACTTTTCAGGAGAGATTTCCTAATCATTACAGACAGGATTGCAATTAGAGGTGACACTAGCATATAGATATGACAGGATCGGCCACCATGTACAACAAAGCTCAGACTCCCTCTCCTTATACAGTGATCTCTGCACAGGATACCTACATGATGAAAAACCTCTTCCATGCAAAGCAATAGGGTCTGCTCCAGACCTTTTAAATGCCTGTAGATAGTTATTTTGATTTATCTTTCAAGGGTTCAGATTGGGTGCAGTTAAGGGTGCAGTGTTATAAGGGCATATTTGTGTTTGATATAGCTCAGACATCTGTATTGGCTTCAGTTTAACATCTAAATGCCAACAAAATTACCAAAACAGAAAGAAATACAGAGATGGACAAAACGTTGGTAACTTTTATCTGTCCAAAGAACAAACCACAAAGCTTCTAAGAGAATGGGTGGAATTCATCGAGTGGTGTAGGTGTGTGTCTTTTTACCCCATTAATTGTGTAGTGGAAACAGTATACCTGCATCAATTTTATTAGATGGTTCGGGGCATGGTGCTCATCACATTTCTTACTTCAGTACTCCACTTTGTTTGGAGCCCCCTCTGCAACTTTTTGTGTGACTTTTGGTGTAGATTTGAGACAAATTGAGGGCTTAGCGACAAACTGTGCACAATCACACATGATAAATTCTGACCACTGAAAAAAGTTAACCAGACTACTGCACAGCTCCGTCATTTTCTAAAAAGCTTCTAAAGCAAGTTGAAAAGTCTCTAAATAGCTTCTGAGACACACTGGGAGACAAATTTATACCACAAAAACAGGGTAAAATCAATGATAAATTCCACCCAATTTCCTTAGGACAGATAAGACAAAACTGGATCTTTTTGTCGAGTCACAACAGCTCTAAGTTCACAGATATAAAAATGAAGCATACAAAGAAAATAACACGGGGGGGGGGGGGGGGTTGTTGGAGATATATCAAATCTGTGCAGAGGAAAAGTTGACCAGTTGTGAGAGGCCCTTTTAAAAATGACAGAAGCAATCTGATTGGTTGCTATTGGCAACTGGTCAACTTTTCCTCTGCATGCATAGGTTTTGATAAATATTTCCCACTGGAAGTTACTGAGTTGCCCATAGCAACCTATCAGATTGCTTCTTTCATTTTTGACAAGGCCGCTGAGAAATGAATAATGAGATCTTATTGGTTGCTATGGGCAACTCAGCAACTTTTCCTCTGGACAGGTTTTGATAAATCTCCCCCACAGTGTTTAAAAAATGTGTATATCTTTGGGTGAAAAAGTGCTGTCATTGCAGCTATTGCCTGTGTGTCTCGGTGAGGAGACAAATACAGGAAGAGAGGGCAGGACAAGCAGCGCTCTGTGCAGGCTCCTGGCTTGTCAACCATTCTGCTGTGTGAGCCAGGAGAATGTCACAGAGCCTCAGTGCACAGAGCCCTGCTTGTCCTCAGTGCACAGAGCCCTGCTTGTCTTCAGTGTACAAATCCCTGCTTGTCCTCAGTGTATAGAGCCCTGCTTGTCCTCACTGCACAGAGTTTTTCTTGTAATCAGTGCACAGAGCCCTGCTTGTCCTCAGTGTACAGAGCCCTGCTTGTCCTCAGTATACAGAGCCCTGTTTGTCCTCAGTGTACAGAGCCCTGCTTGTCCTCAGTGCACAGAGCCCTGCTTGTCCTCAGTGCACAGAGCCCTGCTTCTCCTCAGTATACAGAGCCCTGCTTGTCCTCAGTGCACAGAGCCCTGCTTGTCCTCAGTGCACAGAGCCCTGCTTGTCCTCAGTGTACAGAGCCCTGCTTGTCCTCAGTGGACAGAGCCCTGCTTGTCCTCAGTGCTCAAAGTCCTGCTTGTCCTCAGTGCACAGAGCCCTGCTTCTCCTCAGTGCACAGAGCCCTGCTTGTCCTCAGTGTACAGAGCCCTGCTTGTCCTCAGTGTACAGATTCCTGCTTGTCCTGAGTGTAGAGAGCCCATCTTGTCCTCATTGTACAGACCCCAGCTTGTCCTCACTGCACAGAGCCCTGCATGTCCACCCACACTTCCTCTAGTTGGTCTCTATACAGAGACACACAGACAATAGCTGCAGGGACAAAAATATACACATTTTTTAACCAATGTATATTACAAATATACTGAGAAATGGGAAATGAATAATGAGATCTTATTGGTTGCTATGGGCAACTCAGCAACTTTTCCTCTGGACAGGTTTTGATAAATCTCCCCCACAGTGTTTAAAAAATGTGTATATCTTTGGGTGAAAAAGTGCTGTCATTGCAGCTATTGCCTGTGTGTCTCGGTGAGGAGACAAATACAGGAAGAGAGGGCAGGACAAGCAGCGCTCTGTGCAGGCTCCTGGCTTGTCAACCATTCTGCTGTGTGAGCCAGGAGAATGTCACAGAGCCTCAGTGCACAGAGCCCTGCTTGTCCTCAGTGCACAGAGCCCTGCTTGTCCTCAGTGTACAAATCCCTGCTTGTCCTCAGTGTATAGAGCCCTGCTTGTCCTCACTGCACAGAGTTTTTCTTGTAATCAGTGCACAGAGCCCTGCTTGTCCTCAGTGTACAGAACCCTGCTTGTCCTCAGTATACAGAGCCCTGTTTGTCCTCAGTGTACAGAGCCCTGCTTGTCCTCAGTGCACAGAGCCCTGCTTGTCCTCAGTGCACAGAGCCCTGCTTGTCCTCAGTGTACAAAGCCCTGCTTGTCCTCAGTGCACAGAGCCCTGCTTCTCCTCAGTATACAGAGCCCTGCTTGTCCTCAGTGCACAGAGCCCTGCTTGTCCTCAGTGCACAGAGCCCTGCTTGTCCTCAGTGTACAGAGCCCTGCTTGTCCTCAGTGGACAGAGCCCTGCTTGTCCTCAGAGCCCTGCTTGTCATCAGTGCTCAAAGTCCTGCTTGTCCTCAGTGCACAGAGCCCTGCTTCTCCTCAGTGCACAGAGCCCTGCTTGTCCTCAGTGTACAGAGCCCTGCTTGTCCTCAGTGTACAGATTCCTGCTTGTCCTGAGTGTAGAGAGCCCATCTTGTCCTCATTGTACAGACCCCAGCTTGTCCTCACTGCACAGAGCCCTGCATGTCCATCCACACTTCCTGTAGTTGGTCTCTATACAGAGACACACAGACAATAGCTGCAGGGACAAAAATATACACATTTTTTAACCAATGTATATTACAAATATACATAAATGTTATTTCGAACATTATATAAAAAGGGTTTGCTAATGACATGTACACTTTAATTTTTAGGACATTTTTTATTTATTATTACTTTTGTCAGTTTCAAGTTATTTCAGCAGCATTGTTAGTTTCACTGTCTTTAACAGAAGAGTTTGTATTTAAATTCCTGAACAATAAACTAAACAAATATGCACAACACAACTGATCCAGCATGGAACGAAGTATGGAACTAGTTAAGAAAAAAAAAATATCACATGTACTTAATCTTTATTTTCATATAGGAATGTGAAAAGCATTAAAGGGGTACTCCCCTGGAAAACATGTTTTTTTTTTTTTTTTTTTTTTTTTTAAATCCACAGGTGCAAGAAAGTTAAACAGATTTGTAAATTACTTCTATTTAAAAATCTTAACCCTTCCAGTACTTATCAGCTGCTGTGTGCTCCACAGGAAGTTATTTTCTTTTTGAATTTCCTTTCTGTCTGACCACAGCTCTCTCTGCTGACACCTCTGTCCATTTTAGGAACTGTCTGGAGCTGGATAGGTTTGCTATGGGGATTTGCTCCTACTATGGACAGTTCCTAATATTGACAGAGGTGTCAGCAGAGAGCACTGTGGTCAAACAGAATGGAAATTCAAAAATAAAATAACTTCCTCTGGAAAAAACAGCAGCTGATAAGTACTGGAAGGGTTAAGATTTTTTAATAGAAGTCATTTTGAAATCTGTTTAAGTTTCTGGCACCAGTTTATTTAAAAAAAAAAAAAATGTTTTCCACTGGAGTACCCCTTTAATGTTGATGTGTTGCAAATTATGCACAACTTGAATTCAAATGTCCTTATGCACCTTACGGATCCTCACCTATGCACAAGTCTTATAGAAATTGCAATGTCTCCAATAAATGATGCCATCATGTCAGTAAAGACCTGATTAACACATATTTATCAGTGCTTGTATGAAACAATATGCTGAATACAACCAATATTTTCTGATTATGTTTTTTATATATCTTTTAACTGCAGGCATCTTAACCTCCCTGTGTAAATACGGTAATAGGCATTAAATTACAAATTGAATTTTTATCAACAGTAAGTGAATGTTGAAACCGCAGCACCGGTGTTTTGCTGATATTTGATAAAGCTGACTTTTAAAATTCTCAAGTAGCTGCTTCCAATCGCCTAGAAAATGCATTGAGAATAAATTAGTAAGTGGAGCCTAAAATTCCATTTCTAGATCAATTTAATGGATTCATCCTTTTGACTTTTCAAGTTTTTAATCATTTCTTGTTTGTTTTTTTGTAAATAGCATTTCTTTTTTCAGAGCAACCTAAGAATGCAGATAATCTTAAAGGGAAAGTATCAGCAAAGTCCACATTCATAACCCTCTTGTACTGATAAATAGGTTGGAGAAGGTAGTTGAAACATCCCCTTGTTTAGCATACCTGTGAAAATGGTTTAAATGTTGTTATATAAGTGTTAAATAGGACTTACCTAGCCGTTTAAATTTTTTTGTAGAAAAGGCTATTAAAAATGATTGTTGGCTGAATGATTTGGCCAAAAGTTATTGAAAATGTATGGCTGCTTTTACAGATCCAAATTGAACCTATTAATCAGGCACTGGAATATGGGGAAGGTTCACTTAATTATCAGCTCTTGATAACATCATTAAAGGGGTACACTGGTGGAAGGGGTTTTTCTAGTTACGATGTTATCAGGAGTCAAGTTGTGGTCTCCCAGCACCAAAGGCTGTGCTGTGGGCTGCGAATCTTCTCGGGCATGCCTGCTGCTCTTGTGATGGGCCCACTGTTCTATTGTTTATTGTGTTTATGCACTTTGCTATATTTGCTGTATTCTTGTATTATATGTGTACTGTACACTTAAGAGGAAGATGCAGAGTGACCAGGTGACCCCTGTTACCCAATGGGAACCCCCAAATTGCCCTGTAGGGGGGGAGGAGTTGACCCAGTCTTAGTGCAGAGGTTCATGTGAGCTGCAGTGTGGAAAGGAGGTGAAAGGAGTGTGAGGTGATACTGAGGGAAGCCTGAAGAAACCTCTTAATCATGTCAACCATGCCATTCTGCAAGTGTTCCCCCTTACAGGAGTTGGTGAGTCATACCCTGGCGGTGTCAGAAATTGGACCTTAGCAGAACCCTAGTCAGTGGGGATATCTCTTAATCTCCAAGACTCAAGTCTCCAGTCTATCTAATTCAAGTGGGTGAAAACCACCATAGGTCCCAGCAAGGCAACAGGGCTCCCTATGGTTACACTGCATCGCTTCTACTCTGCTCTGTAATGTGAGTGTTATACCATCTACTCCTGCCTCAGTAAAAGACAGTTATCCTTAACCTGGCATCGGTGTGCTTATTCCCCTGTGTCTGGCCCAGGAGAAGCTGTGTCCACCTCGGACCATGTATAAGCTAATGATACCCTGCCATCCGTCTACTTTGCACCCCCATGTCACCGCAAAGTCCGAGAAAAAAAGTGTGGTTGGTCCTGCTAATAGGAACAGTGTTTCTACTGTGGAAAAATGTGCAAGAACTCAGTTCCCCTGCCTTCCTGCAAAGTACTGACTGTGATGCATAAACCCACGGAATCGGGAAGTGGATTGCATCGGAGACTGAAGCGGCAATACTGAAGGCATGGGGAAGTGAGAGAGGTAAGTATTTTTTTTTTTTTTATAGCAGACAGTTTTGGCATTTTTTTTTTCAATTCTTCCACTGGAGTACCCCATTAAAACCAGCCCAGCTAGAAGTATAGCCACAGAGAGCAAAGAATGAATGAGTTAAACAAGCCTTCACTGCAGTGGCTGGGAGTGGTCAGTAACACAGAGAGAGAACAATACAATAATAGGGCTTGTTCACACGGGCGGATCCACAGCATATTTTACACTGTGGATCCACCTACAATGGACCCCTAAAGTGTGCCTCCAGATGTACCTGCTCGGAGCAGTGTACTCAAATACATTGCGGCCACTCCCCCTGTTCCCTGAACTAGGATGAGAGCAGCCACGATGTGTGCGAGTACGCAACTCACACATGGCAGTGTATCTGCAGTGTAGCCGCTCCAAACAGGCACACTGTAAGGGTCCATCATCGGCAGATCCGCAGCACAAAATACGCTGTGGATGAACCTGTGTGAATGAGCCTATAGAAAAGACCAGTAAGGCCACATTGATGAGTATGGTGAGCAGCGAGCTCAATTGGAATATTATTATGCCATGCTAGCGCAGCCTAGCCTCAAAAGCTTTAATATATATATATATATATATATATATATATATATATATATATATAGACAAAGACTTCTGTTGCTGTATATATATATATATATATATATATATATATTTAAGGGTTAAAGGGTTATTCTAGATGTGCTTGAAAATTCTGAAGCTGCATGGAAAGCATAGGGGTGTCAGTTGTAAGAGAGTTTCCATAGACAAGGCTCTGATGATTTATTACATGCACACCTTCTTGATGCTTGTATACTTGAGATTTAATGAGTTTATAGTAAGTCAGGAAGAGGCCATAATGCATCTTGTTTTTGTCCCAGCAGTCACATGATCATCAGGTGGCGGATAGCTGCAAAAGCTGCTGGGTCATTGCAATGCAAAAAAAATGAAAAAATCGTAATTTTTAATGTCTACAAAGATAATGATTATATGAGAGGGCACAGTGTGTAAAAATAAAAAACAATAGCCCAGTCTTGAACTGGTTAATAAACATATTGCTGGTAAATAATCCTAGGGGCTGATATGAGGACTGTCTGCAGTGCCGGGGATCATACTGTCATGTTGACTTGTCAAGGAGGATCAAGTAAATGTTCTCCTTATTTACTTGCTTTTTAACTTTATAATATGTTAACATTGGAAGCATGTATTTCAGTAAATACTGACCATGGACTCAGATGGGAATTATTGGACTTCAGGGATACAATACAGGTGAGAATAAAAGGATTCATGTTAGTGTCACATTTCAGTGTTCCTTAAAATGACTATTCGTTCTACTTTTCTAACGAGAGGGGATGGAAATAATACTGGGCAAAGCCTATTTCTTTAAACATTTATGCCATATGGGACATGAAAATATTTACTGTATCGCTGAAGTTAATATGAAGTGACTATACTGTACTATAAAGTGTTTGCTCACCCTTTAACATCTGTCCACAGGAAAACAGGGGTATAAATAAGACCATGGCTATATAGGGCTAGTCATCATGATTCCAGGCATATCTTTTATATTTAAAGAGGTACTCCACTGGCTAGCATTCGGAACATTTAGTTCTGAACGCTGTGTACACGCTGGTGGGGTGGTGGCCACCACGCCCCCTCCCATAGACTTGCATTAGGGGGAGTGACGTGACATCACAAGGGGGCATGGCCGACCCCCACAGCGGACAAATAGTGTTCCGAACTAAATGTTCAGAACGCTGGCCAGTTGAGTACCCGTTTAAACAGTGTTCTTTATCTGCAAGAGAGAAGCCTTTTTGTTGAAATGCAAATTAGGCTCAAGTACCCAGGGGGTGTTCCTCATCATGGCCAGAGATCAGGTAAGTCAATCCCATGCCCTCTTTATTTAGTGGCTGTCAATCACCCAGCATAGGCAGAAGCAAGCAGAACACATGGGCTGGACTTGCCTGGGCTCTTTCTTGCATATTCACAAAAGGCTTATATTTGCCTTTGAGGAGAACTATTAAACTATAAACGGTATACCCAAAATGATGATGACAAATCTTATCTAGCCATTGGATTATTTAAATCACTGTTCTTCTGCTGACAGGTTCGTTTTACCCTGATCGGTTCCAAAATTCTATTCTTGTCCATTTCTTAACATACAGTATATCTTCATAGCAGTTGTATTTCTGTTTTTCTGAAACACAGTTCCAAAATACTATCTGGGTAGAGTAGCCCAGACAAGTTGAGCGTAGAAGTCCCTTGGGCAAAGACTTTATTTGTGTCACAAATTACTGGGTAGTTTTGTTTACCTGTTGGGTCTCGTTGCAAGCTCCTGCAACTTTTGTAACAGGGTGGCCTAGTACAAATTAGGATGTCCTTGACCCAAGGGTACACTTGAGGAGGTGTCTGGAATGAGTGTGTGCACCAGTAATACTCCAGACAATACTGAAATATGAAAATGCGGTATAGCTTGACTGAAGTCCTCTGTGCAGAATCAGTATAGCCTCTTTATAGCACAGGGTAGCAAGTTACAAGACTTTGCAATTATACTGACTCGGCTTTTACATACTTTTTGCATTGCTAGTGAAATAAGTACAGTCCATTTAGATAATTCTCTTCTGTAGAGGGGCTGCAAAGACTTGTTACCTGATTACTCACTGTTAAGTGTGGCAGGGTTCCCTATTGTAGGGTGCATGCTCAAGTTTATTTTGAAGTAATAGCAACACAATACTAATTTCAGCTGGAAGCTAATAAACAGTTAAGTGTTTGCAGAAGAGTCCTTGCTCAGCTATTTCCCTCTGCTGAGTAGACAATTCTTCTCAGAGAAGGAAATAGGCAGTGTGAACTGGAGAAAGTCGTGTTTGAAAACCTCCTGAAACTCAACACGGTACTGTGATCACCGCAATCTAACTCTACTTTACTGCTTGTAGCAGGCATCTGTTTAAATAAAATACTGACTGGGCCTTGATCTTTTCTCATGTTACATAGTAGAGACAGAGAGAGCAGCCAGACTATGTCTACACATTTTTAATGGACAGAGCAAGACTGAGCTAAAACTCTTCCCTCTGGCTTTCTAGTAGTATCTGCATATAAACTAGCAGAGGTGAGTCACGTGACCAATGTTCCATGCATTCTTACAACACATATAACACCAGGGGTGAATCAGTAGTAGCAATGTAATGAAGAAAATAACAAGTTATGCGTATTTTATTTACAATACTGAACTTTAGAAAAATTACTCTTCAGCCATTCGACACCTGTACACTTTAAACAGTATCGAGACACTGCAACTAGAGGGAGCTTGGGGCAAGTAAGATCATAGGTGCAAAAATGCAGTAAACCTATATAATCCCTACTAGCAGCTGTATGCAGGATGAAATGTATCTGTTAACACAAATTCTCTCTAGGGGATTTTGCAGATCTGTATCAGTAACACTGATCTCTCTATACAGATGTTTGTTCATAATTTAAGAGGTAAAATAATATAGTGTTAAAAGTTTAATATTTATTAATATGAGCAGAATGGTTCAGCAACATGTCTAGCTATAATAGCATATTGGGATAAAAGCTGTTCTCACAACGCAAATTACCTTCCCAGTACATCATATCTGCTTTCAATATTCCAATACACAGACTACATCTCTGGAATTTTCTACTGCGATTATGTATCTGATTAAACACAAGTTGTGGCAATTGAACTCTGACCTGCAGGGACATATAAATCCAAGTCCAGTAGATGCAGACTACAGGGTGGGCCATTTACATGGATACACCTTAATAAAATGGGAATGGTTGGTGATATTAACTTCCTGTTTTTGGCATATTAGTATATGCGAAGCGGGAAACTTTTCAAGATGGGTGGTGACCATGGCGGCCATTTTGAAGTTGGCCATTTTGAATCCAACTTTTGTTTTTTCAATAGGAAGAGGGTCGTGTGACACATCAAACTTATTGGGAATTTCATAAGAAAAACAATGATGTGCTTGGTTTTAACATATCTTTATTCTTTCATGAGTTATTTTCAAGTTTCTGACCACTTATAAAATGTGTTCAATGTGCTTCCCATTGTGTTGGATTGTCAATGCAACCCTCTTCTCCCACTCTTCACACACTGATAGCAACACTGCAGGAGAAATGCTAGCACAGACTTCCAGTATCTGTAGTTTCAGGTGCTGCACATCTCGTATCTTCACAGCATAGACAATTGCCTTCAGATGACCCCAAAGATAAAAGTCTAAGGGGGATCATATCAGGAGACCTTGGGGGCCATTCAACTGGCCCACGGCGACCAATCCACTTTCCAGGAAACTGTTCATCTAGGAATGCTCGGAATTGACACCCATAATGTGGTGGTGCACCATTTTGCTGGAAAAACTCAGGGAACATGCCAGCTTCAATACATAAAGAGGGAAACACATCAAGTGGATTGGTTGTCGTGGGCCAGTTGAATGGCCCCAAGGCTCCCGATCTGACCCCCTTAGAATCCTGTGCTAGCATTTCTCCTGCGGTGTTGCTATCAGTGTGTGAAGAGTGGGAGAAGAGGGTTGCATTGACAATCCAACACAATGGGCAGCACATTGAACACATTTTATAAGTGGTCAGAAACTTGTAAATAACTCATGAAAGAATAAAGTTACGTTAAAACCAAGCACATCATGTTATTCTTGTGATATTCCCAATAAGTTTGTTGTGTCACATAACCCTCTTCCTATTGAAAAAACTAAAGTTGGATTCAAAATGTCCGACTTCAAAATGGCCAACATGGTCACCACCTATCTTGAAAAGTTTCCCCCCCTCACATATACTAATGTGCCACAAATAGGAAGTTAATATCACCAACCATTCCCATTTTATTAAGGTGTATCCATATAAATGTCCAACCCTGTATACATCAAGGCATTGATTATACACAGCATATATCCTACTCCAGGTAGTGGAAGTTGGATATTTCTGCTAGATGGTGCTAGGTTCCTTTTTTAAGAGTGGTTCGTGTATAGGTAGCAACTAGCCCAGGGGACCAGAAAATGTTAGTGCAAGGAAGCAAGGTTTTAGGCAAAGGCAAGTTTGAGTCCAAGACTATGTTTTGGGCAGGGAGAAAACAGGGTGAACAATATGGATCATAGACCACAAAAGAATACCCCAGGGTAAGGATGAGGTATTCCCAAAAAAGAAAAATGTCCAAAATATCTAATGTCTTATTTTATATTATGTATTATGAAAACGAAAACATTTTATTAGAACATCTTAAAATACCGGGTTCCAAACACTATGATTTAAAATGTTGCAGGTCTCAGTCCACAATATCTATAAATTGTTTCTCCTTGAGCCAGGGCCTGTTACATTACACTGCCACGCAGCGTATCAAAGGCCAAGATGGGACATCGCTGCACCCAGCCATAAGCTTAGTGTAATTTGACATGTCAGGTCCCATAATGCAGGAGAACGGATCCCGGAAGACAGGAGAGCAATATTGGCGCATTGGGAGGTAAGTGAATATAATAAAACAGATGCATTTAGAATTGTACTCAGTCACGAGTACATCACATAGTAATCACAAAGAAAATATAGACATAAATAATAATAATAAAACTGGTAAAATTCAAAAAAGCTACCAGAAATGCATATTCCATACACAATGCTATAATATTCTATAATTTTTTGGAAGGGACATAAAAAAAAAATACTCATCTAATGTAGTCCAGAAATAAGCAATGTAAAATAAAGTACTGCCTTTTGTTTAACCCTTTTAGTACCCTGGTTACTAAATTCTATATATCTTTCTGTTTAACAGCCATTGCAAGTAAGTATAGTCACCCTCTCTATGCCTTGTATCTTCACAGAGGAAACCTCACCACACAGGTGAGGGTCTGAAGCAGTCATAAATAGGTGGTACAGGACCAGGATCGGTGGAGGACAGATTAGTGCACTTTCTGGTCCTTTAAGTTGCAGGCACAGTGCATACGCACACCTTATGGGCCACACCACAAACGTGAGCAGGAGGAGGAGCAGCATGGCGGCAAGAAAGCTGAAAAATGGCAGTGAACGACAGTACATCAGCAGGATTAATCTGCCAGAATTACAGCCTCCTCGGTGGAAAGCATTGCATGGTTTCTATTCAAATCAAAAGAGAATGAGTTTAATTCACTTGTAATGGCTGGGAACCATACTTACAATCTGGACAGTGGCACAGGAGAGGAGGGGGGGGGTAATTTATTCTGTCTGGATACACTTCCCTAATCAGATGAAATTATGCCATCTTCCCCTGATGTAGCCCTGATGATGCATGGTCATTGGGGACACTACACACTTGTAACAGACAGTCTAGATGTTGTGGACTCTCCCGACTGTGCCAGCTATTATTATCTACTGTCAGATCTGGGGAGGGCTATCGAGAAACTGTTCAAGATGCCTCCCTGGGCTATAAATGTGAAGAGACTGTGGATCTCATTGGAGTGAGGAGCAGATACTCTTCTTCTTAGGATACTCTTCTTCTTAGGATATTCGTAGCACATGTTCTACATTGAAGAGGAAAGTTTCCGATGAGGACAGTGGGGGAGATTTATCAAAACCTGTGCAAAGGAAAAGTTGCCCAGTTGCCCATAGCAACCAATTAGATCCCTTTCTTTTATTTTGCAGAGTCATTGTTAAAAATTATAGAAGCAATCTGATTGTTTGCTATGGGCAATTGGGCAACATTTCCTCTAGACAGGTTTTTATAAATCACCCCCAGTATGCCTAAGGTCATTCATCAGACATCAGAAGGAGGTTGTGGAGTTTTACTGCCCCTTGTGGTCGGTAAACTATGTATACCCAAAGAAAAAACTGAGCTATTTACACGAAATTATGTGCAAAAAATAGACAATCTCTATTAGTACATAGTGTATGACATACAATAAAACATCATATTAAAAGCAAGGAGAAATACAACAACAGAAGGTGGCAGCCTGGGACGTGTATAATAAATACTTTCAAGTGCTAAACAATTATGAAACGCAGTGTGGACAATATGGGTAAGATAGTAAAAGACTATACCATAAGAAAGGGGAGCCATGCAGTCAATAAGCATAGATAATGGTAAAGGCAAAAAAAAAGTGTGAATGCAAAAAGTACTATGATGCTATATTGAGACTGGCCACCTAAAAAAGCAGAGCACCATATCATAGATGTTAATACCAACCACACTGTAGTCTGAGAGCCGTGCGTCCCAGGATGCCGCCACCCCAACACATGTTTCAGTCCGGAGACCTTCGTAAGGGCGTCGAAGGTCTCTGTATTGAATTATGTTGTCAGGATCTGGATAGGAATGCAGCGAGGATACTGGTGGTGGATCCTCTGTGTCAGTGGGGTGATGAAGTGGGCCATACCAGGGGAACGGAGTCTAAGGGGTTACTGGTTTTCACCAGAGCCCGCTGCAAAGCAGGATGGACTTGCAGCGGCAGGTAACCCCCAGGTCGTTCCACCCGATAGCGACTCAACCCCAGCTGGCGGCTGAGACAGGCGCGGTACAAGGGACAATGCAAGAGCAAGGTCGGCCGTAGCAGAAGGTCAGGGCAGGCAGCAAGGATCGTAGTCAGGGGCAACAGCAGAAGGTCTGAAACACTGGCTTGGAACATACACTAAACACTTTCTCTGGCACAAGGGAACAAGATCCGGCGATACCAGGAAGGGGAAGTGGGTTTTTATAGGAAGGACAGTTGCAGGAACTGATTGGGCCAGGCGCCAATCAATGGCACACTGGCCCTTTAAATCTCAGAGAGCCGGCGCGCGCGCGCCCTAGGGAGCGGGGCCGCGCGCGTCGGGACTGAGCGGACGGAGGACGGGGCAGGTGAGGAGATTGGGTTGCGAGCTGCGGGCGGGCGCGTCCCGCTACGCTGGGCGCATCCCCGCCGGTGACACTAATGCAGCGCTCCCGGTCAGTGGGTCTGACCGGGGCGCTGTATGGAGGTGAACGCCGCAAGCGCTCCGGGGAGGAGCAGGGACCCGGAGCGTTCGGCGTAACATATGTTTTACTATATGTCATACACTATGGATTAACTCTTTAACGACGCAGGACGTATACTGTATTTATGTCCTGCGCCGCCTCCCGCGATATAAACCCGGGTGACACGGTGACCCCGTGTCATATCGGGTCGGTCCCAGCGGCCATTAACGGCCAAGACCCGCGGCTAATACCAAACATTACCCATCGCGGTGATGCCCTGTATTAACCCTTCAAACGGCGCTTCTGAATTGAAACTGAAAGCATCCCGGCAGCTCAGTCGGGCTGTTCGGAACTGCCACAATGAAATTGCGGCATCCCAAATAGATTGCAGGACAGCAGGAGGGATCCCTACCTGCCTCATCGCTGTCCGATCGCCGAATGACTGCTTCATGCCTAAGCTCAAGGCAGGAGCAGTCAAGTGTCGATTACACTGATCACTGCCATGCTATTGCATGGCAGTGAACAGTGTAAGAGATCAGTGTACAACTGATACAGTGTATCAACTTCCCATACTGGACTCTACCCATTTTCTGTGGACTGTGATTCTCACAATAAATGTTGGTGCTTTTCTTCTATCACTCGCTCTGTTAATTATATAAGAGTCTAATGTACTGTCACAGAGCCCACATGTTGTATACTTTTATTTTAACAGTGGCCTGGATTTCCTAAAACTGCCTATTTCTTACATAGTGCAAACTTAAATGGACAGTCTTTAAATGCACCTGATTTATTGCTCTGTCTCAGGCTGATTGAAAAACATGACATATCTGAAGACTATGATTCTGCATGATTCTGGTATGAAGTAAGCCAATAGTTGGTCCAAACTTAGACAAGACTGGGTCAACCCCCATTAACAGGAACCGTGCCCCCAGAAGCCTCCCCTCATTTGTTCACCCTGGTAAAAAAAGTGTCAAAAACTAATGATTAATGTGGTGCAAGGTATGTAAAACATGGCATCTATTTTTTGCCACAAATTGCACTAGAATTCATGTAATAGTATACCTGGGCCAGTGATTTTACCCCACCTATATTGATTGATCATAGTAGTCTTTCACAATAAGTCTTTCTCACCTCATTAATCCTCTACCACTGCCATTCTGATGCTCAATTGGTCCCTGCTGATCTCTACTACCAGTACCCGTCCAAACACACAGGAAATGCCCAATGATTAAACCACCAGCCAAAGCATAGAGCCTGCCTCAGCCAGTGATTGGCTAAGTGGGCATTTTCTGTATGTCAAGAAACGTCCAGAGATCATTGGGGACCTGCAAGCATTGGGATGACATATCAGGGGACAGATAGTGTGAGTAGTGCTGAGTTTTTTTGTTTTTTAAACCAGACTGCCCCTTTAATTTCTTCCCTAATGGACAATCCCTTTATTATTTGAATTGCAATGTTTAATGAAGTATATAACGTGGCATTACCTTACAAATAATGATCTCTATTTGCGGTTACTTGCATGGTGAATGATCTAAAGTACAACTTAGACTTAAATAGTTTGTTCCTGTTTTTCTCACTCGTATTCATCATCAAGAAATTGAAAGAAAATTTGAAGAATAATTATCCCGCCTTGAGCATAATGTTGTTAATCTATACGAGCCATTAAAAGCATAGGTACGATGACTAGCGAAGGATACAATCTGCAAGATTTCCTCTCTTACAGGCAGACTCTCCAATATAATGCACTGACTCCACATCCATCATAATAATTACCGTGTCATAACTCTCCTTCGTCTTGGCACGGCCACAGTAAGATAAAGTAGGCATTTAAGATAAAAATGCTTTTTACTCAGAAACTTACATCAACATATTATGCATGTCTTATTTATTTGCTGCATTATTGATTCAAATATGATTTCTATTATCTGTTTGTTGGTGCAATGGAACATATTTTCATAAAATGCTGTGTATGGAAATACAATTCAAAGGAGGTCACCTATAAACTGAAGCAATGCATTTACATTTATGGAGGTTATATATTTTAGCTTCCACTTTTGTGACTAAACGAGTATTCCAGGATTTCCTTGGATGACTCTTAAAGGGGTACTCTGGTGTACCAGCCTTCTAAACATTTTGTTCAGAATGCTCAGAGCAGGAGCCATGCCCCTTTGTGCCACCACACCAAGCCCCCTCCATTAACCCCTTAAGGACCAGGGTTTTTTCCGTTTTTGCACTTTCATTTTTCCTCCTTACCTTTAAAAAATCATAACTCTTTCAATTTTGCACCTAAAAATCCATATGATGGCTTATTTTTTGCGACACCAATTCTACTTTGTAGTGACATCAGTCATTTTACCCAAAAATCTATGGCGAAATGGAAAAAATATATAATTGTGAGACAAAATTGAAAAAAACAACAACACAATTTTGTAAATTTTGGGGGCTTCTGTTTCTACGCCGTACATTTTTCGGTAAAAATGACACATTCTCTTTATTTTGTAGGTCCATACGATTAAAATGATACCCTACTTATATAGGTTGGATTTTTTCGTACTTCTGAAAAAAATCATAACTACATGCAGGAAAATTTATACGTTTAATATTCTCATCTTCTGACCCCTATAACTTTTTTATTCGGTATGAGGGCTCAGCAACGGGGGGGGGGGGGTTTGGCTCAGCAACCGGGCCCCTACGATCAGGCATCTTATCCCCTATCCTATGTATAGGGGATAAGATGTCTCGTAGTGGAGTACTCCTTTAAACAGGTAGTGCTTTTATAGGGATGTAACAAGTGGTACATTGCATTTCTATGGCAAAGAAACAACCTAGTTTTCCTTGGCTGGTATGCTTTATATAAGGGTTTCTCAGCCATTTCCACTTCTATAACGTAAGGAATCAACTTCGTCTAACCAAACAGGTACTCATATTCATAGGGATCTAGCAAGCAAAAATAGAGGCGGTCAGTAGCGCATCCAGAGCATCAAACACAATCCTACCCTTAATGGTTACTTTCATTATAGGTGTCCCTTAATGGAAATAGTTAACATGGTTAGCTAGTATTTGATATGTCCAGAATCTCCAAGTCCCAGATTACTAGTAATTACTTTGTTAGTGTAACATCTGCTTCATGACACTCTATGCTCTCCTTGGAAAAGCAGAAAATATGTTCCCCCCCTTTTTCACAGCTCTTCAAAGGACTACATTATGTCTCCTAGCCTTCAGCCCACCACCTCTTTCATACTTCTGCGCATCTGCCTCTTCCAAAGATGGACAAGTTCCTCCAGATAAATAGGTCCATGGCATACATGACTCACAGGCCAACAGCACTTCATCTAACACCTCTTGCAAATTACCCAAACACTTTATTTGGTAGCACATAGGGGAAAGGAAATGACTGGCACTTCAAAGGAGTGAAATAATATTGTTATTCAGAATAACATGCAGATTATAGACATCGCTTTTAGAATCCCTGCTGCAGAGCGGCACAATGACAGAGCCTGGAGGTGGCATCAATATGAGGAAACCATATAGTGGCTGAATGACACAGTGTGGAGGTTTTGGCAGCATGTGAGACCATACAGCGGCTAAATGGCACAGTATGGAGGGGTTGGCAGCATAAGGAGACCATAGAGTGGCTGAATGATACAGCTTAGATGTGGCTGAAGCATGAGGAGACCATATAGTGGCTGAATGACACAGCATGAAGGTGTTGGCAGCATGAGGAGACCATATAGTGGCTAAATGGCACAGCCTGGAATTGGCAGCAACATGAGTAGACACTAGGGCTTCACACTCCCTAAGATTAAAAGAGGAATTTTGAAATTTAAATTGAAGATTTAGGGGAGCTAGTGCTACCATAAAAAAAAATTACGCCCAGACCAAGGCCCAGCAGCATCAGTAAACCATATATTGGCTGAATGACACAGCCTGGAGTTGGCTGAAGCATGAGGAGACCCTATGGTGGCTGAATGGCACAGCCTAGAGGTGGCTGAAGCATGAGGAGACTATATAGTGGCAGAATGACACAGCCTGGAGGTGGCTGAAGAATAAGGAGACCATATAGTGTCTGAATGGCACAGCCTAGAGTTGGCAGAAGCATGAGGAGACCATTGAAATTTAAGATTTTGAAATTTTAATGTAAGATTTTGAATCATTTTGAAATTGAAATTTCACTACTCTGTCTGACATACATATTGCGTATAAGATGGGAGCACAATACACTGCACTGTGCTTAAAGCAGTATATGTCTAGAACAGCAGCAGGTGTGTACTATTGGATGTCCTTTCACAGTATATAGACCCTTGACAGATTAACAAGCACAAAATAGTACACTACTTAGATGTAGGTATGTGGTAAGAAAAATGTGCTACAGTACGCTTAAAAATATTTATTTTTACCCCTGTGTCCCAGATTCCAAAAAGACCATATAGTGGCTGAATGACACAGCCTGGAGGTGGCTGAAGCATGAGAAGACCATACAGTGTCTGAATGGCACAGCCTGGAGTTGGCTGAAGCACGAGGAGACCATATAGTGTCTGACTGGCACAACCTGGAGGTGGAAGCAGCATTAGTAGAAACTAGGGATTCACAATCCATAAGATTACAAGATGAATTTTGATATTTAAATTGAATATTTAGGGTAGCTACTGCTACCATAAAAAAAATTAGGCCCAAGCCCAGCAGCATCAGTAAACCATATATTGGCTGAATGACAAATCCTGCAGGTGGCTGAAGCATGAGGAGACCATATAGTGTCTGAATGGCAAAGCCTGGAGTTGGCTGAAGCATGAGAAGACCATATAGTGGCTGAATGACACAGCCTGGAGTTGGCTGAAGCATGAGGAGACCATGAAATGTCTGAATGACACAGCCTGGAGCTGGAAGCAGCATGAGTAGACACTAGGGCTTCACAATCCCTAAGATTAACAGATGAAATTTGAAATTTAAATCGAAGATTTAGGGTAGCTAGTGCTACCATAAAAAAATTTTTAGGCCTAGGCCAAGCAGCATCAGTAAACCATATATTGGCTGAATGACACAGACTGAAGTTGGCTGAAGCATGAGGAGACCATATAGTTTCTGAATGCCACAGCCTGGAGATGGCAGAAGCATGAGGAGACCATTGTAATTTAAGATTTTTGAATAGAAATTCAAGATGTTTAAATTGAAATTGAGGATTTTGAAATTGAAATTTTAACTCCCAAGTTTTAGTGTCCCGGGCCATGGTATGTAGGTACAAAGGACCAAATCTAACAAGGAGTCACATGTCACATGGCAGAACAATGACCGAGCCTGGGTGTGGCATCAGTATAAGGAGACCATATAGTGGCTGAATTGCAAAGCCTGGAGTTGGCTAAAACACGAGAAGAGACCATATAGTGGCTGAACGAGACAGCCTGGAGGTGGCATCAGTATGAGGAGACCATATAGTGTCTGAATGACACAGCCTGGATTTGGCTGAAGCATGAGGAGACCATATAGTGTCTGAATGGCTCAGCCTGGAAGTAGCTGAAGCATGAGAAGACCATATAGTGTCTGAATGGCAAAGCCTGGAGGTGGCCTAAGCATGAGGAGACAATAGGGCCTCACAATCTCTAAGAATAAAAGATGAATTTTGAAATTTCCATTCAAGATGTATGGTACCTACTGCTACCATAAACATATATGGGTAATGTGCTAAGCCCAGCAGCAACACTAAACAATGTAATTGCTGAATGACACAGATTGGAGCTGGCTGAAACATCAGTAAACCATATATTAGATGAATGGCACAGCCTGTAGGTGGCTGAAGCATGAGGAGACCATATAGTGGCTGAGTGACACATCCTGGAGTTGGCTGAAGCATGACAAGAGACCATATAGTGCCTGAATGAGACAGCCTGCATCAGGAGTCCTGAAAGTGACCGGGTGGGTGGCAGTACCAGTACCCAGTGACCAAAGTGGGTGAAAAAAGGTCTGATGCGTGATGGCTTTTTTCTGTTTGTACAGTCGGTCAAACATATGGAGGGTGAAATGCCAAGGTGTGGCAACGTCAAAAATCAGACTATGTTGGGGGATACCCTTCTGACGCTGCAGCTCAAGGAGGGTGAGCGGTGTACAAGTGGCTGAAGTGCATGCAAAGTTTCCTTCCCATTGTTAGGATGTCTAGCAAATGGGGGGGGACACTTCAGGAACTGCTTCACAACTAAATTGAACACGTGTTCCTTTCAGGGCGCATGGCTCAGCCTTCCCAGTCGCAGCCCATGCAAGATGTTTTTCCCGTTGTCAGTCAACCTGGTTCCCATTTCCAATTTTTGTGGAGTAAGCCATGCTCTGATTTCTTTACAAATTACTTTTAGCAGTTCCTCCCATGTGTGACTCTTTTCGCCAAGGCAAACCATGTGAAGAACAGCATGACACCGCCTTGCATTGCACACATAGTATGTTGAAGGGGCACTGAGACTTGTCTGTTCAGTGGAGGCTGAGGACAAGGGGGAGGATGAGGAAGCGGAGTCGCACACTGTCACAAGACCAACGGCCTGAGAGCGTGGAGGAAGAAGTGGCGTGACCTGTCCAAGTTGGTGTTGTAGCTGTGAGGGAACCACATTCACCCAAAAAGCATTAAAGGACATGTATTGTCCCTGACCATAGTTACAGCTCCAGACATCGGTGCTGCCATGCACTTTGGTACACACCGACAGGTTCAAGGACTGACACTAGGACCTTCTGACACTGCTTCTCTCGCAGCTTTATCTTATGGTGACCTTCACTTTTCCCATACCCCCAGATCTGACACCAGGCATGGTGGAGGAGTTGGGGTGCTTCTAGCCCCACAATGCACTTTTCAAGTCATCCCACCATTACCCTCACTCACATTTCCCTCTTTTGAGGTCCACACCCTCAGGCTCTTCCGCCCATTGTCTCTCAGAGTGGCGGTCATCTATCGTCCTCCTGGTCCTCCCCAAATGTTCCTGGATCATTTTGCCACCTGGCTCCCTCACTTTCTTTCCTCAGAACCACCTACACTCATCATGGGTGATTTTAATATCACCATTGATACCCCAATCTCCTCTTCTGCCTCTCGGCTTCTGGGAATACACTGGACTTGATCTTCTCTAAACTTTGCTCTGTCTCTAAATTCACTAATTCTCCTTTTGAGCTCTCTGACCACAACCTTCTCTCTTTCTCTATCAGTAACTCCTATCCTCTTCCAGACACTCCAACCTTGTACACTTACATAAACCTGTGTGCCATAAACACCAGTCAATTTATAGACATTCTACAATCTTCACTATCACCAATCTCTTCTCTCTCCTGCCCTAATCTAGCAGCCAAACATTACCATGACACCCTAAAGTCTACCCTGGATCAAATGGCACCCCCTAAAACACGAACCTCCTGACACAGACGGCAGCAACCCTGGCACACGCTAACAACCAGCTTTCTCAGGCGATGTTCTAGGTGTGCTGAACGTCTGTGGAGGAAAACAAAGACTTCTTCAGACTATCTGCACTATAAATTCATGCTTAAATCCTATTACTCCGCTCTTCATCTCACCAAACAAACATATTTTACCTCCCTCATCTCCTCTCTGCCTAACAACCCAAAACGCATTTTTGACACGTTCAACTCTCTCCTTCGGCCTAAAGTACAGACCCCAATCACTGATCTCTGTGCTGAAGACCTGGCCAAATACTTCAAAATTAAAATCGATGACATTCGTGATGAAATCCTCTCCCAGTCCCCTAAAAGTTCTGATCCAATTCCCAGCCACGTCTCCTCTTCATCACTCTCAGTTTTTGAGCCTGTAACGGAGGATGAGGTTTCCAGGCTCCTCTCCTCTGCCCGCCCCACTACCTGCTCTAGTGACCCCATGCCTTCACACCTTATCCAGTCTCTCTCTCCTGCTATCAGCTGTCACCTAACTAAAATCTTTAACCTCTCCCTCTCTTCTGGGGTCTTTCCCTACTCCTTCAAACACTCTATCATAACCCCACTATTGAAAAAACCATCTCTGGACCCGTCCTGTGCAGCCAACTATCGACCTGTTTCAAATCTCCCCTTTATCTCCAAACTCCTGGAACACTTGGTCTCCTCCCGCCTTATCCGCTATCACTCCGAGAACACTCTCCTTGACCCCTTACAGTCTGGTTTCCGCTCCCTTCACTCCACAGAAACGGCCCTAGCCAAAGTCACTAACGATCTTCTGATGGCCAAATCAAATGGAAATTTCTCTTTACTGATTCTCTTGGACCTGTCTGCGGCTTTTGACACTGTGGATCACCAACTCCTCCTCAGTAGTCTCCGCTCCATCGGTCTCAAGGACTCTGCTCTTGCCTGGTTTTCCTCCTATCTCTCTGTCCGCTCCTTTAGCGTCTCGTTTTCTGGCTCTACTTCTTCTCCTCTTCCCCTTGATGTCGGGGTTCCCCAGGGATCGGTCCTGAGTCCTCTACTCTTTTCACTCTACACATCCTCCATTGGAAAAACAATCACTAGATTTGGTTTCCAGTACCACCTCTATGCTGATGACACCCAACTCTATACCTCTTCCTCCAACATCACCCCTGCACTCCTACAGAATACCAGTGACTGTCTCTCTGCTGTCTCAGACATCATGTCCTCTTTATATCTGAAACTAAATCTTCCTAAAACAGAACTTCTTGTTTTTTCTCCATCAACTGATACTGTACCTAACCCTGACATTTCCATCTCGGTATGTGGTACTACCATAACTCCCGGGCAGCAGGCTCGCTGTCTTGGAGTTATACTTGACTCCGATCTGTCTTTCACTCCCCATATTCAGTCCCTTTCACGTTCTTGTCACCTGCATCTCAAAAACATTTCCAGAATCCACCCGTTTCTCACTACTGAAACTGCTAAAACTCTCATTATTGCTTTGATTCACTCCCGCCTCGACAACTGTAACTCTTTACTAATAGGCCTTCCGTTCTCCAAACTCTCTCCTCTCCAGTCCATCCTTAATGCTGCAGCCAGACTCATCTTCCTCTCCAGCCGCCACACCGACGCCTCCTCCCTGTGCCAGTCACTACACTGGTTACCAATTCAGGCCAAAATACAGTACAAAATCCTCAGTCTTCCACACAAAGCTCTCCACAATGCTGAACCTCCCTATATCTCCTCTCTCATCTTCATCTACCATCCTACACGTTCTCTCCGATCTGCTAATGATCTCACACTAACATCTTCTATAATCCGAACTTCTCACTCCCGTCTCCAAGACTTCACTCGTGCTGCACCGGTTCTCTGGAATGCTATCCCTCAATCCCTCAGACTCAACAACAACATCCATAGTTTCAAATGTGGCCTAAAAACACATCTCTTCAGACAGGCCTATAACATTCTCTAATTGGCCTCAACATATCATCAACATATCCCCACACCTCTTGTTTGAATAGTTATTGTGTAATATTATGTCTGATACTTGTCTTTGTTTGTACCCCATAATTGTAAGCGCTGCAGAATCTGTAGGCACAATATAAATAAATAAAATAAAATAATAAAAACATCCCTCAGAATTGGATCACCTTTTGGTATGTACCAATATTTATTCATTATTGTTTTTATTTTCGGTGCTGCACAATTAAAATTCGTAAAAAAATTATGGCTATAACAATTATTTGTCTTAATATTTTTCCCTACAATACTATTAGTATTCCCATTGTCAGGGTTATCTCTAATCACTTTTTTAGGGGTTAATAAATCCCCCTGTTGTTGCATTTTCACTAGATTAAAAGCCTTATTAAGTATGAATTTAGGATAATGTTTTTCTTTAAAACGACTTTGCAAGATGTGAGACTGCTCAATAAAGTTCAAATTAGAAGTCCTATTTTTTCGGATTCGCAAATATTGCCCATAGGGCACATTGTGAATCCACTGTGGGTAATGAGAACTGTTGAAATCTAACAGGCTGTTAATGTCAACAGGTTTAAAAAACGTTAAAATTTTTATGCTGCCATCAGAATCCTTTCTGAGGTGTAGATCCAAAAAGTCAATAGAAGAAGAGGAACAGTGTAACGTAAATTTAAGACCCCAGGTGTTCATGTTAAGTGTATCCACGAACTCCTGGGCTTGTAAAGCAGACCCTGTCCAAATAATGAACAGGTCGTCAATATATCGCCTATAAAAGGTGTCGTTGTTGATATATATTTTTTACACATTATTGTTGGTTTTAACATGGACTTTTTATTAGACCGTGAGTCTGCAAGAGACACTGTTATCTCTCAACTTATTGGTAATGCTGTAGTGGAGAGAGTATCTGAACCTGAGACAAACCACAATACATTGTCTGAATTGGATCTTAAGACATTGAATGACCTTTTTAAGCAATATGAGGATGTTTGTAAACTAGAAACTAGAAATACAGAGTATTCATGTGCTTTTTCTATCAAGATATGTAACTAATAATATTTCCCCTAGAGGACTTCGTCCTCCGATTGAATCTTCATTTCCTAATGACGTTTTTTCTCGTGATTGGGCGGAGTTTCTTGAATCCTGTTCACAAGGAATGATTGAACGTTAGCGTATTAAGAGAAGTAGTTTGTCTAAAAATTATCTGCAGTCTACATGTAATATTAGAGGGTTATTAACACCTTTTGGTCAGTATGGTATTTAAAAAAAAATGGATGCTGTCATTCTTAACAGGTTAAAAAAGTTTTAATTGGAAATTATTAACAAGAAAGCACATACATTTAATAGGGATATGAATAACTATGCCTGTGGCCAAGTCCATAAATGGCCCAGATATAGCCAGAATAATCCTAAACACATAGGATCTCTTCATGACCAGGTTGTTGATCCTCTCGTGGCTTCACCCTTGGTCGATATCCCCACTCATGACAATGTTCATTCGACTTTGGTTGAACCAACTTTAGGAAAAAAATATTGCTAGTCCCCACACGGGCCTGAATAGTACCAATATGAACAAAGATCTAAATTTGAATCCAGTGGATGTGAATTTGAGACCACAGAGTTTGGGAGCAGTTCCTAAAAAATATCCGAGTACTAATCAGAATGGTTATTCTAATAATGTTAACTTTTCTAAAAAATAATCAGTATAAAGGAAAATACAACACTACAGATTTTCAGCTGACAACCTTTCCTGGGAGGATAGTGCCGGTATCAGATAATTTTACAGTACCTACGAATGTTAGGACTTTGGATTCGATTCCGAATATTGCTACTTCACTGAACATTAACCAATCTATGGAAAAGACGCAACATATTAATGTGAACGAGACCCTTCCATCTACTTTTTCACTGCAATGTATGAATTTGGTTCATACTCCAGTGCTACATGACAACTCGGTTCATGGGTTACCGCAAGATGTGAATTTGTTCCACACACCGGATCCGGTAATGGAGGGATCTAGTTGTGAGAAATCAACTCTAGAAGATAATATACTTAATAGTTCTAAACTTACAGTACATGATATTTCCTCTTCCACCTTGACCCGGAGTCCGACAGAAATGAGTTCTGAATCTAGTGCCAGCACTGTAACACTCCAACAAATGGAAGAAGTTGTAATATCGAATCGCATCTCCCAATATTTCCAACCTATTGCAACAAAGTCAATAAAAAGAAAATTCGATGCCGAGGCTGTAGGGGAGGTAGAAAATACAGATCAAAGAGGTCCTATTCCAGACTCCAAGAAAAATAAGAACCTGTTATAAGGAATCCAGAGCTAGAGCTGAATACCCCTGATAATATTGTTAGAGATGGCGATGGTAAAATTAAGATTTTTAATCTTTCCTCTTATGTTTTGGCTCAGAATGAAATTTATTTATTATCGAAAGGATTGTTGTTCTGCCCAGTTTCGTTACCCAATAATTTCCAACTATTTTTGGATTTAAATCGTTTTATACGGAAGCTGACACTTAGTAGACATTTTTCCCTTTTAAATAAACGTAATTCTCGGGCAGAAAACTCACATTTGGAACAATTCAATGTGGGCGATCTATTCCTCCCTGATCAATGGAATGACACCTTAATAAAACATGTGAAAGTAGCTCCTTCCTCTTCATTTTACCCTATCCATAATAAAGGCCCTTATGTTGAGACATTTTATCAAATTGTCTCTAAGGAACTCTGTACATTGCGAGACAGTTACAATTTTGGAAAAGTACAAGATAATTTAACTGTGAATGAACGGCAGGCTGTTAAGAGCCTTCAGGATAATCCATCAATAATTAACCGCCCCGCTGATAAGGGGGGGCAAAGTAGCGGTCTTAGATCGATCCGTGTACTCAGAATCCTTTCTGATAATGAGTATTATGAAATTTTGGTTAGTGACCCCTCTTCTGGTTATTATTTGGAATATAATCAATTAATAAAAAGAGCTATTGATGGTAATTTATTAAATAAAAAAGAACGTGACTTTTTGTTGGTTAAAAATTATGTATTACCTATTTTTTATTATTTGCCCAAATTGCCCAAATCTTTAGTTTGCCGCCCAGGTCGTCCTATTATTTCTGGTGTGGGGTCCCTTACGTGTAACTTATCACATTATATTGATTTGTTTTTGCAACCCTTTGTTCTTTCACTACCTTCTTATCTTAAAGATTCGACCCAGCTAATTAGGGAAGTAATATTATTTTTCCGCCCAATTTTTTGTTTCTTACATTAGACGTTTGTGCACTTTATTCGAATATAGTCACATCTATTGGTTTAGGGGCCCTAAGAGTTTTTTTTTGTCGGATAGTAATTTTTCACCTACCCAAGCACTTTTTATAAATGATTCCATTTTTTTCATATTAGAACATAACATTTTTAGTTTTAATGATATTATTTATAGGCAATGCAGGGGCTGTGCGATGGGGACTCGCCCCCAATTATGCCAATTTTGTAATGGGGCATTTCGAGTCCCTATTTATAGCACAGTCCCCTGTTTTTAGTCAGTATATCGCCTTTTATAGGCAATATGTTGACGCCTGTTCATTATTTGCACAGGGTCTGCTTTACAAGCCCAGCAGTTTGTGGATACAATTAACATGAACACCTGGGGTCTTAAATTTACGTTACACTGTTCCTCTTCTTCTATTGACTTTTTGGATCTACACCTCAGAAAGGATTCTGATGGCAGCATAAAAACTCAAAGTTTTTTAAACCTGTTGACATTAACAGCCTGTTAGATTTAGACAGTTCTCATTACCCACAGTGGATTCGCAATGTGCCCTATGGGCAATATTTGCGAATCAGAAAAAATTGTACTTCTAATTTGGACTTTATTAAGCAGTCTCGCATCTTGCAAAGTCGTTTTAAAGAAAAACATTATCCTAAATCCATACTTAATAAGGCTTTTAATCGAGTGAAAATGCAACAACAGGGAGATTTATTAACCCCTAAAAAAGTGATTAGAGATAACCCTGACAATGGGAATACTAATAGTATTGTAGGGAAAAATATTAAGACAGATAATTGTTATAGCCATAATTTTATTACAAATTTTAATTGTGCAGCACCGAAAATAAAAACAATAATGAATAAATATTGGTATATACTAAAAGGTGATCCAATTCTGAGGGATTTTTTGGCAGACCACCCGGGTGTCACATTCCGCAGGTCAAAAAAATCTGCGGAATTTGGTTGCCCCTAGTGATGGTCTGAGAAACAGTCCCTCTAATGTCTCCGAATATACAGAACGGGATAATGGCACAATTGCATGTGGGAAAGTCAGGTGTAAATGTTGCACTATGATTGATAAAAGTGAGTTTTATTTCTAATGTTTCAAAAAAGTCCTTTTTAATCAATGGGCTACATGACTGTGAGAGCAGTTATGCTATCTACCTTCTTTCTTGTATATGCGGTTTACAATATGTGGGCAGCAAAATTCAGATGGTGCGGTCCCGCATGAAGAAACACCGGTCTAATGTAGGGAAGCAGTTCATGCTACATAGTGTTTCCCGACATATTTGTCAGATACATGCAGGGAATTTTGATTGTTTAAAAATGAAAGTTATTGAGGTTATATCATCTGCTGTAAAAAATCGGTTTCAGAAATTAATTAATAGAGAGTCCTATTGGATTTTTTCATTATGTTCCCTTTTTCCCGAGGGATTAAATGAGATGATCGAGAACGCGAGTTAGCATGAGCTGTTTCCCATCTTTTATCTTATATGTTTTTTATAAAAATTTTTAGACATTGATATTTTATGGTCTGCATATGTTTTTCGTGTATATTGTGTTTTACACCAGCAATGTATGGGTTAATGTTTGTGTATAAATATCCCCAGTCTTCCCCTTTCCCAACATGCCTGATGAAGCTGGTTATCCAGCGAAACGCATTGCATGCCAGGTACAATAAATAGTTTTACCCTTGGAGTCTTGTGCGCCAGCTCTATCCTGTGCTGTCCTCGGAGGGATCTGTTCTTTGCTTCACTGCGTGTTGCCAGGAGCGGCTGCCAAGTCTTGCCCATCAAAGGGTTTTATGCCTACACCATAGTTGTACTTGGTCGTAGTACAACCTACATCGGTGAGCTATATTGCTTCGGCTTTACCTCTTATCTATACGGTATCACACTAGGAGCGCTGTCTCCCTTTGTCTATAGTAACTGAGGGTTGTGTCTGAGGAACCAATCGACTGTTGACTGGGGGTGTCAGATGTCGCTTGTGATGAAGTGGATGACCGTGTTAACCAATCGATGATGGCAGATGGGTTGCTGGTCGAAACACAACCGCTAGCTAATATGGGAGCTCAGGCCTCTCGCTGCGACTTCTGCTGCCACTCGCCCCTTGTCTGCTGCAACCGCTGCCTGATGAATTTAGGCCTCTGCCACTTTTCTGCGTGACATACTTAGTGCGTATATGAGGGGAGTACAATACGCTTCACTACGCTTAAAACAGTATTTGTCTAGAACAGCAGCAGGTGTATACTTTTGGTTTGACTTTCACAGTATCTAGGCCCTTGAAAGATAAACAGGTACAAAATAGTACACTACTTAGACGTACGCATGTTGTATCCTCTTATCAAGGCAGAAAACTGCACTGCAGTGTAATGAATGATATGACGAACCGCAAAATGACTGCCGTATAGGGCTGCAACATCACAGGGGTGACTGGCTGCTGATACGCTGTATCCTGCCTGTGATTCAGGGTCATACCACCTACTTCCCTTCCCGCCTTGCCTTCCCGCTTTCCCAGCGTTCCTTGCCCCAAGTATTGATATTTTAGATGCCCTGGAGCCTGGAACGCTGTAAATGGAGTTAAATTAAGCGATTCGCGCAATAGAATCCTGGCGATATTCGCATTCGTTGCAAATCAAATATTTCATGAAATTTGTAACAAATTCAGACTTTGATTCGTTCATCTCTAGATGTCGCACTTCTTTATTGAAGAATGTCAGCAGGTAAACAGGTCAGTGTAGTGTCAGGTCATTCCTATTGTTCAGTTTAATCGGACCTAAAGCATCTAATCTAATAATCCACCGTGTCTCCGTTGGCTGTCTGGGCATGCTGGGAATTGAAGTTTTGCAACATCTGGAGGGCCGCAGTGTGAAACCACTGCCTTATAACTACTTTTCTATCCTCTGCATTATAGTTGACTGTTATGGAGTTCAGTAAGGTCTCTATTTCCACCTGTATTCTATCAATACATCTTATTGATTCCTGAGTTGAAATGATAAAACTTTTAAGTGAAAAACAAAAACCCCTTTGCCTGTCTATCAGGGAAAATAATGTGCTCGGAGCAATAATCTGCATTAGTCTCTGTTACATGACAGCTATAGAAAGGCCGGGTGCTTTGAATCAATACAGTAATCTGTAATTCAGCCAATCACAAAGGGAGCTTCAGGAACGATCAATGTCTTATCATTTACTGCTAAGAAATATGTCTGACTAAAGGTCTTAGTTCTAAAGTGATACCTCAGGCACCTTACTTAAAGCAGGTCGGGAATAAGTCTAATGTTGACATTTAACAAGATTACGGACATCGTCTTAGTGACTCATCCGCCCTATTGCAACCTTATATAACCATTTCACTACCAGACCATTTTTACCCCTTGATGACCAGAGCATGATGGTTAACAGTAGTAGTCTCAGGGATAAAAACTAAGTTTTAGATCGCGAGGGGCACGAGTGCTGGGGCCCCTCACAATCTCCTGTATGGAGCCCCAGTTTTTCCCAGAAGTTGGGCCTCACGTCTCATGCCCGAAGCGGGGCCACCACGCCCCCTTCATATATCTCTGTGGGAGAGTCAAAGATAGCCAAATGGCTCTCTGATAGAGATATATAGAGGAGGCATGGTGGCCATTCAGGGGATAACAGGGGGCCCCAGTGCTCAGACCCCCCACAATCTAAAACGTATCCCCTATTCTGCGGATAAGGGAATATGTTTTTATACACAAGATATTTCCTTTAATACAGTCATGGTCAACCTGACATACTGCGTGGGCCTCAAATGTGTCTCTTAATACTGCAGAGATGCTCCTTGAAGCTCCTGGATCGCAATGTGAAATCAGTAGCAGATACTCTTCTATGTGCCATTGATAATACTAAATTCTTCCTAAAGAGGCACTCTGTTTTTTTTTTTTTTTTTTTTTATTGCATAGTGCTGTATAGGCTATTATTAGAGAATAATGTAGAGGTTCTTGTGTATGCCTTGCACTTACCTGTTATAGCTATGTAGAATGTATGGGTTTTCAGCTGAAATGGCTTTCTAATGCTGTGGATGATAAAGAAGTCTCAGCACAACTGCAATGAGGGATGGTGCAGGTGGTAGCATCAAAGCCAAAGGTACAATATTAAAGGGTTATCCACCATAAGGTGATTTTAGTACGTACCTGCCAGACAGTAATGGACATGCTTAGGAAGGATCTGCGCTTGTCTTGGGGCTAAATGGCTATTTTATGAGATTACCATAACACTGTGGCTAGCTTTTTGTGAAATAGTATTTCCTGTTTGACTTTTCTTTTTTTGACTACAAATCCCACAATTCCATATTCCTCCCTCCCACACATAAGCCACCCCACCCATTGAAACATAAATGAGCTGCATCCATTCAAATGACCTGTGGTTTTCAATCAGGGTGCTTCCAGCTGTTGCATTAGTTGCAGTTGATCTCTCTCCCACCAAGCGATTCCTCCACCCATTGAAGCAGACAATGCTCCCTGTCATCAGCTGACTAGTGAGTCAGGTCTCGGCCGCATTGCAAGCTGGGAAAAATCTGAGACAACAGTCATTTTGTATGATGATAAAAATAAATATTGGGGTGAAAATCACATATGAATGGTTTGAAAACCACCACACACAGGTACAGACACTATATTATGAACTACACTAACTTTACAGCCCCTGTAGCATAGTCAAATAAAAAAAAATCCTGGAATACGCCTTTAAGAGAGTCCCAGCACTAACCAAGGAGGATGCAATAACTTGTAATCAGGGCTGGTTTTAGACTAAGTGTGGCCCTGGTACAAATGTTATAGGACTGGCTCTCACTAATTATAGATCAGGCTACCAGATGGGCACTTATACCTGTGGTGCAGAAAAATGAGCAATCGTGTACAAAATTAGAGAACTGGTGCTCAAGATCCTGAAGATAAAGCTAATAAATGCAGCTAATGGTAATTGTAAAATATACATTTAATGAAAATATAATAGAAAATCTGCATATATTTAAAATTAATTATTGGCACCGTAATATAGATACAATCAAATTCTACACTGTATATCCCTCCACAGGGCCCTTGTGGAAGGGTTTACATTCGATTATAAATAAATAAAAAAATAGGCATAAAAAACATGTCATTCACAAATGTACAGGGTGCGCCATTTATTTGGATACACCTTAATAAAATGGGAATGATTGGTGATATTAACTTCCTGTTTGTGGCACATTAGTATATGTGAGGGGGGAAACTTTTCAAGATGGGTGGTGGCCATGGCGGCCATTTTGAAGTCGGCCATTTTGAATCCAACTTTTGTTTTTTCAATAGGAAGAGGGTCATGTGACATCAAACTTATTGGGAATTTCACAAGAAAAACAATGATGTGCTTGGTTTTAACATAACTTTATTCTTTCATGAGTTATTTACAAGTTCCTGACCGCTTATAAAATGTGTTCAATGTGCTGCCCATTGTGTTGGATTGTCAATGCAACCCTCTTGTCCCACTCTTCACACACTGATAGCAACACCGCAGGAGAAATGCTGGCACAGGCTTCCAGTATCTGTAGTTTCAGGTGCTGCACATTTCGTATCTTCACAGCATAGGCAATTGCCTTCAGATCGGGGGACTTTGGGGGCCATTCAACTGGCCCACGACGACCAATCCACTTTTCAGGAAACTGTTCATCTAGGAATGCTTGGTCCTAGCACGTTCCCTGAGTTTTTCCAGCAAGATGGTGCACCACCACATTATCGGTGTCAGGTCCGAGCATTCCTAGATGAACAGTTTCTTGGAAAGTGTATTGGTCGTCGTGGGCCAGTTGAATGGCCCCCAAGGTTTCCCGATATGACCCCCTTAGACTTTTATCTTTGGGGTCATCTGAAGGCAATTGTCTCTGCTGTAAAGATACGAGATGTGCAGCACCTGAAACTATGGATACTGGAAGCCTGTGCTAGCATTTCTCCTGTGGTGTTGCTATCAGTGTGTGAAGAGTGGGAGAAGAGGGTTGCATTGACAATCCAACACAATGGGCAGCACATTGAACACATTTTATAAGTGGTCAGAAACATGTAAATAACTCATGAAAGAATAAAGTTACAGTAAAACCAAGCACATCATTGTTTTACTTGTGAAATTCCCAATAAGTTTGATGTGTCACATGGTCACCACCCATCTTGAAAAGTTCCCCCCCCTCACATATACTAATGTGCCACAAACAGGAAGTTAATTTCACCAACAATTCCCATTTTATTAAGGTGTAACCATATAAATGGCCCACCCTGTAGATAAAAAATATATGATGTAAAATGCAATACACCTAAATGCGCAAGGATTTTTGGGATCTCACAATATGACAGAATTCTCAATAGAGAAGCGCTGTTCCTAATGTCTCATACTGGAGCGAAACAAAGTTCCTTGTATAGAATGCCGATCCAACATAAATGCTTAAAGTTCTAGTATTCCTACTATTCACTGAACTGATGCACATACAGTCAAATAATAGCAAATTGGTACACTGTACTGCTCACCCGGGCTGTGCGTGTGACTTCTGATTCTTGCCCTGACTGTGGCCTCTCGCGGTCCTGGATGCGAGCTCTCCATGCTTGCAGACCACGCCTCCTAGATGGAGAGGCAGCTAATCCTCCCTGAAGTCACTTGCTGATGTCTGTCAGAAACACAGACCAAGGCTTCCCGTAGTCCTGAGTGTGGGCTGGTCTTGAATCTAGGCTTGTGCTAAGGGACAGATGTAAAGGTGGAATTGCAAATAGATAGAGACCCGGCACTGTAGTGTAGTCTAGCGATCCCGTAATATGCTGAAGCTGTGCTGTTATGGATGGGTGGTGAGGCATGAATGTCAGGGGTGCGCTTACATGGAACATGTAGTGCTAAATGTGGCGAGTATCATGGAATATTCCAGGAGTTACATGGAATACAGGAATCAAGGTCGGGAAGAGGAAGGAGGTAAAGCTTGGCCAAGCTCGTGGAACGACGGTCAGGTTTCGCAAGTTCTCCGCTTGGTAAGGTGGATCACTGATCCTGAGAGCGGTAGTAAGCCGCTTGCCGGCATGATGGAATCCTTGTGATTTGAATGCGCACCAGATAGAACCGATACAAAGGTAAGGAAATTGCTAACTTAGACGCGTTTCAGGACCGCCTTAGGTTCCTTCTTCAGTAAGAGTAATATTAAAGTGAAAACATGGCCAGAGGGCTAATTATATTTGAGTTCATCAGGTGTTAGCTTGACAATTGGGACAAAACATGGCACAGATTAACTAGAACATAAGGTTTGAGACAAAACATGGCATAGATTGATTGATACCTATAGATAGGATCATATCTGTAAGGAATACTATGTAGTATATAATTATTCATAGGCTATGAAATCAGTCACATATAATAATGAATATAAAAGTATAAATAGAAATAAAAGGTAAATGCCGGCCCTGCTTGTAGTGTTTATTTACTTAAGGTCAGAATAAAGGTACAGAGAGGGCGCATTTTGGCACAACAGGCTGAGGAAGGATTTTTGTGCCAAAACGCATCCTGTCTTGGCCTCTATCCTGACCTGAGGTGAATAAACGCAACAAGTTGGATCCTACTTGGTGAGTGCTGGGTCTCTCTTAATTTAGATTTTCCATGGCTGCCTACATTTCCCAAGAATCCAAAGGGGAGGAGGTGGAGTTTCATCATTGCATTTCCCCTAATGAGATCATCTGGCTAGGCTCCACCAGCCAACAGCCTAAACTGCTGAGACTCATAAGTGGGTTGTAGTCAGTTCACATTATGTGCAGTTTTGATGAATTTTTACTTATTCATTTTTTTATTCAAGTTTTTGGGAAAAAAATAGCTATAAGGCAAAGACCTGCAATCACAATTAAATTGTTTTATAAAGATTTAAAGTCTTCTTATATTTACATGTTGCATGTTTGTACTGTTTTTACTATATTTTCACAGTTTTTGCTGTAGTTTTCTAAAATTGCAATTTTCTGTGATTTCGGAATGACAGGAAGAAATGCCGAAAAAATGCAATGTACACATCCTCAGGGGAGGTGTATAACTAGTATATATTCTGAAATCATATAGATTCCAGCGACAGCATACAGATCTGGGTAGGGAGGGGAGGGGTCTATAAGCAGAACCACTTTCCTGCGATTTTAGTTTACTAACTATATTATGTTATTATCCTTTGTTATGTTCTTTGTAGCGAAACCATGTGTGTGTTTCAAACTTTCTTTTTATATGCTCATTTTAGGCTTTTATATGCTCTTTGGGTTTAGGCTTTTCCAGGGACTCCATGTTGTAAAAAGTGGGTGGTGTTTGATCTAAGAAGTTTGTGTTCCTTTCCTTGAACATGTTCACTCACATCCGTTTTTTGCTGCATTTTTTTGATTCATTTGATTTGGGCCTTGTGCCTACCATTTTTTAGTTCTCATATGTGTACCTATTACAACATAAAATAGTAACATACCGTATTTATCGGGGTATACCACGCACTGGCCTATAACACGCACCCTCATTTTACCAAGGATATTTGGGTAAAAAAAGTTTTTTACCCAAATATCCATGGTAAAATGAGGGTGCGTGTGTGCGCGTGTATACCCCGATACATCCCCAGGAAAGGCAGGGGGAGAGAGGCCGTCGCTGCCCGCTTCTCTCCCCCTGCCTTTCCTGGGGTCTAGAGCGGTTCTGCCTGCCCTTCTCTCCCCCGGCTATCGGCGCCGCTGCCCGTTCTGTCCCCCTGACTATTGGTACCGGCGCCCCCAGCCAGGGGGAGAGAAGGGGCAGCGGCACCCATTGCCGGCGCCACTGCCCCGTTGCCTCCCCCCATCCCCGGTGGCATAATTACCTGGGTCAGGTCCGCGCTGCTGCAGGCCTCCGGCGGGGGTCCCCTGCGTCGTTGCTATGCACGGCGCGGCGCACTGACGTCATGCGCCGCGCCGTGCTGCGCATAGCAACGACGAAGGGGACGCACGCCGGAGGCCTGCAGCAGCGCGGACCCGACCCAGGTAATTATGCCACCGGGGATGGGGGGAGGCAACGGGGCAGTGGCGCCGGCAAAGGGTGCCACTGCCCTTTCTCTCCCCCTGGCTATCGGCGCCGGTACCGATAGTCAGGGGGACAGAACGGGCAGCGGCGCCGATAGCCAGGGGGTGAGAAGGGCCGGCAGCAGGGCTCTAGACCCCAGGGAAGGCAGGGGGAGAGAAGCGGGCAGCGGCGGCCTCTCTCCCCCTGCCTTTCCTGGGGCGGTATCGGCGTATAACACGCACATAGACTTTAGGCTAAAAATTTTTGCCTAAAAAGTGCGTGTTATACGCCGATAAATACGGTAGTTTGCAGGGTGGAAAAAAGACAAGAGTCCATCTAGTTCAACGTAAAACCCTACTGTGTTGATCCAGAAGAAGGCAAAAACCCACAAGAGGCTGAAGCCTTTTGCCGCATAACAGAGGAAAAATTCCTTCACAATCCCAATATGGCAATCAGAATAAATCCCTGATCAATGTTCTATCCCCCTAAGTCTACAATCCATAACCTTTAATGTTATTACTCTCTAGAAAAACATGTTATAGTACTTTGTTGTATTAGATTCTTTGCATCTAAACTACATGTTTATTCAAACTTTCATTATATATGCTCCTTTTCATTATATATGCTTCCGTCTATGTACAAATATATTCAGACTGTGACTAGGAGCACATTGCGTACTGGAGACGCGTCAGTTTAATTTGTGACAGATTCACAAGATGGCATGCTTGTCTTATATGACATTTCTACAATAAATCAAAGCTGATTTTAAGGAATTTGCATAGGACATCTTCCTTACATTCTGTATTTTTTTTTTTTAAAGTACAATTTAACAGAAAAATTGGCCCCTGGAAAGAGTGGGCCCTCTTTGTTCCAATCCCTTTGCTACTGTGCGGTAAGTACCAACCCTTTTGCTACTGTGCATTTAGGACAAGTTGAACCAGTGAAAATTTTAAAATAAAGAATTGGCCCAAAAGTCATGGTAAGGGCATGTAGAGGGAAACCATAAATTCCGAGCAACAGTAGGGGGCTGCAGTTCTCAACAACTTAGTAGCATTAGAGTAAAGAGACAAGCTTATCTTTTATTCTGTCTGCCATTTCACAGCTGTCTTTATGTGGTAGAAATAATGAAGCAATAATAACTAAATAGACTTCCCTCACCGTCAGATCGCCTAGTCTATGAGTTATGCACAGCAACTCTTCATTCCCTGTATCATTATTAATATTATAAAATAAGAACTAGACTCTGACCTTCTCTGCTCCTTCAGAAATTCCTAATCTTTCATTTCACAAACGAATGTTTCGTGTTCTCCTTCCGTGTTTGAGAATGAGAGGGGGAGTGAGAGAAAGCATTGTGACTGAGCGGTGATGAACAGTGATGCCTATGAAGAAAGAAAATTAAAAGCATCCGCTGAAAGCTGTAGAACAATGTTTTAACGAATCTTCAAAGTTTCTTTTTCCTGCAGAAAGTCACCTTGTACCTTTGGATCACAATGGCAAATGTGTATATCCTTTCACTGCTCGGACACAATTTATTTTTAGCTGCGAAATGAAAAGATACACATTTAGTGGCGAAGATAATTCCTCGTCAGAGTAAACTTAAACTAGACAGGCTGAGAATACACCAGATTTATCACATTCTGTTTGAAAATTTGGTGCTTCCTTAAAGGGGTACTCTGGCGCTAAGACATCTTGTCCCCTATCCAAAGGGTCACACCCCCTCCAATAGGCTTGCATTGAGGGGGTGGAGTGTGATGTCACATGGGGCAGAGCCATGGCATCACAATACTCCGGCCCCATGATCGGCAGTCATCAGACCCGGAGAGAACATGCTTCGGGGACTGATGGTAACGGGGTGCTGCGTGAAAGATCACGGGGGTCCCAGCGGTGGGACCCCCACAAACAGGCATCTTATCCCCTTTCCTTTGGATAGGGGATAAGATGTCTTAGCGCCAGACTACCCCTTTAAACCATTTGTTTGACTTAGCTTGATGCCAAAATATGTGTTCCAAAAATTGTAACTGTTTGCCTCCTTTCAATCTCAAGCCTTTTTAAACTGAAGCCAAACCCCCTGGTAGAGCAAGAACAAGTATATAAAAGACATACAACCTTCACTTCTCCATTATTATTTTTTTTTTTGCAGGTCAATGTTTTGGGTCAAAATTGCCTAACATAAATATATGGTTCATGAGGCAAAGTGGCTTTTTGGCCATATCAGACACTAGGCCTTGGATACAAATACTTCTTTTGAACCAATTATGGCAACTGTATGCTGCTGTGTGGTCTCCTGCTTGATTTTTCATATCCTGCAGATTTGATTTGAATTAATTCTAGAATGCAATTTGTTCTAATCTTTTATAAGTAACATGGATTTGTTCTACATTTATTGTCTGGTCAAATGCAGGTATATGATTTAGTTCACACACTAACTCTTAAATTATCCCCATTTTCTTCTTCTACTGTGTTTTAATGCCTGCAGATTTTCACCATAGTCCTCTGTACAATAAATGACATTACATGTTTAGAAAGTCAGGAAGAGTCATTTAAGACCATGGGAAATTGTAGTGGTGAAGGACAAAAGCTGTTTCTCTCTGTTCTATGTCATTAGCTGCATAAATTGTTGCATCTCTGTCGTTGGCTACAATCTTTTTTTCTTTGGATAGAAGAAAATTCAGGCTGCAGTATAGTCTTTCAAGAGTAGCTTCCACCATCCCTTTTTTTTTCTTTTCTGTCCCTGCCTATTGCCCATCTATCCCTAACCCCCGCCCTGCCTTTAATTATAATTTTTTTACTATATTAAAAAAGCCTTTTTGTCTGCCTGGTACTGTGCTCACTACCAGGCAGACTTCCCCAGCAGGCGTGACTTCACTGATGCCTGCTGGGGCCGACACTTCCGCCCTTAGTTACTCTATACAGGGTGCCTCCAGCTGTTTCACCACTACAACTCCCAGCTTGCCCTGACATCTATTGGCTTTCAGGGCATGCTGGGAGTTGTAGTGGTGAAACAACTGGAGGCACCCTGTGTTGAAACCAATATCTTTTGTTATGGCCGCTACCTCGAACCCCGCCGTGCAACCAGCTCTAACCACGAAGCCCCCCTGTCGCCGCCGCTCAAGCCACTTTACCCACCCCACCCCAAAAATCAATTACCAAAATGCAGGGGTGCAGGACAGTCATGAGGCAGCAGCAGCATCTGCTGGGAGGCAGGGCCGGTGTGCGGGGCCAGGGAGCCAATGGGTAACCATCCTCTGTGCTCTCAGCTCACTCCCTGCCTATCTGATTGACAGGCAGGGAGTGAGCGCAGGCTGATTGGCTGACTGAATTAGGACCGATTGCCCGGCTGGCATCGGTCCTAATTCAGTCGTGATATCACGGCAGACTGCAGAGGGCCATTAGGAGGGAGACCCCTAGTGGCCGGTTTTCAAATATAAATAAACTATAAAAGAAAAAATTATTAAAGTGTATTAGAGATATGTTGCAGTACATAGGTACTACAACATATCCAAAAAAAAAGGTTGGTGACAGTGCCCATTTAAGAGGTGATTTTTCATTTTGCATTCACCAAAGTTTCTGTTGCAATTTGTGACACAAGCTACACAAAAAAAATAACAATAATACAATTGGTGTATCACACAAGGGGGGACTCCATGTCCATAATGCAGGTGTTTGATGTGTGAAAACTCACCATGGATGCAGCGATCGCGTATATATATATATATATATATATATATATATATATATATGGTCAGGGCCTTTCAGTGCGTATGGAAAGTATGCCTACCTAACCTAACACTACTTCCTATCCTGTAACAAGAATACCAGACATAACCTACTTTACCTAATCTGCGGCAGAGGTGTGCCCGGGCCGCCGTCGGGGGTACACCTTAAGAGGGCAAAAACAGCATGCCTAGGGGAGTAGTATAACATATGCCCTTGAGTGATACCAGAACCTTAGCTGCCGACCCAGCCTTCAGGCCATGGTCCCAACCCCCTCAGCGAATATCCAATAGTACTGCGGACATCCCTATAATGACACCTACCTCACCAGAAGCCATAGCTACCATCTAGACACCACGTGCATATTCTCCACCTGAACTTGCTGAATGGACTGACCAAACCGCTCCCTATCCTACTGTACCTCATGACCCACTCTCAGTAAAACCTAGTATGCAGTTTCCAGGATTATGGCCAAACCTGAAAAACCGTAGGGAAACCCTAGAAAGAAACCCAAGTGTCATGAGACACCGAACATTACAGACATATACTGCCAATACCACAAACTATTCCCTAAATCAATGACCATAACTATGGGAGAAAAACAACTAACTGAACCATGTTACCATGTGTGAATATGTCACCTGAAAATGATCACTTAATACCGGTATAGCAGTCGTATCCTGCAAACATGTCAGAACATATGACTATACAGTGCATCCCACCAGAGAACGTGACAGGCATGACGGGTATACGGTTGCCTATGTGTAGTGCCGTTATTGCTCTGAAAACATGTCAGCAACAATAACCAAGTAGTATATCCCACCTGAGAACGTGACAGGCATGTCAGGTATATACTCCTCTATGTGTCCTGCTGCTATTGCTAGGGAAAACGTGTCCAAAACAATAGCCCAAATAGTGTATTCCCCTGCAACTGTGGCAGGCAGTCTGAGAAAATCCATAACCTGTAAACGTAACATGGTCCAAAATGGTTGATAATGCGCCTATGTGCATGATGCGTGTGACAATCACGTGTAAGATTCGTGCCCTGTGGTTACCTTGAAAGCAATCACTATGCCTAGCACGTAGTGTCATACCAGCAACAATTACGTAAGCGCATAACTACCATATGCAAAGTATGCTAGCTTGACGTAGAACCTATAACGGTGGTATGGTAACGTAACCTGACCTATTAATGAACGTAGAATCAAGACTAAGTTAACCTGCTTAAAATAACGTACGTGTATGGAGACATTTACTGGGTACCCGAAACAAATGGGCAGATAAGCATTGCGTCATGCAAGTAGTAACGTATACGTAGAATGCTCGAACTTACGTAGCGCATGTGCCGTAGACAATGCTATGCTAATAAGCGAAATGATGTAGGAGTACGTACCCATATTATGGCAACAAGACTCAGTTCACCCGTAAATGATCACTTTAATACCGGTATGGCAGTCGTATCCTGCAAACGTGTCAGAACATACGATTATGCAGTGCATCCCAACCTGAGAACATGACAGGCATAACAAGGTATACAGCTACACATAGCTGCCTATGTGTAGTGATGTTATTGCTCTGAAAACGTGTCAGCAACAATAACCAAGTAGTATATCCCACCTGAGAACGAGTCAGACATATCAGGTATATACTACTCTATGTGTGCTGCTTCTATTGCTCAGGAAGATGTGTCCGAAACAATAGCCCGAATGATGTGTTCCCCTGCAGATGTGGCAGGCAGGCTGAGAATATCCACAACCTGTAAACGTGACATGACCCAAAAATGGTTGATAATGCGACTCAGTAACACTTGTCTAAACCCAATTACCATAGACACCTATGCTTACTACAGTGTGAAAACATGATCCAGTTATACCATAGCCTGATAAGCGTGTAATACCGTATGGAAGGTTTACGGGTGTGTGTAAGCTATATGGAATTTGATCGCATTAATCGTATGGAACACCACGTTTTATGCCGTATAGACACATAAGCGTATAATAACGTGTGGAAACTAGTGTTGAGCGGCATAGGCCATATTCGAATTTGCGATATTTTGCGAATATATGGACGAATATTCGTCATATATTCGCTAAATTCGCATATTCGTAATATTCGCATTATATTTTTGCATATGCGAAAAGTTGTGTATGCGAAAATAATCGTATGCGAAAACTAGCATATCCCAAAATTAGCATAAGCGAAAATTAGCATATGCGAAAATATGCACGCCAGACCCACACAGTGGTATTAGAGCCTTCTTTACACCACACAAGCTGGAAGCAGAGAGGGATGATCACTGTGATGTGTACTGTAAAAAAGAAAAAAGAAAAAAAACGAATATTCGTAATTACGAATATATAGTGCTATATTCGCGAATATTCCCAAATTTGCGAATATGCGATATTCGCGAATAAAATTAGCAATGCGAATATTCGCGAGCAACACTAGTGGAAACCTGAGCATATACCACGTATGGAACATGAGCGTGTTGTACCATATGGTGAACAATAGTATGCCATACCATATGGAATATGAATGAAATCTTGTAAGGAAACATCAACGTTTTAACCAATTGGAAACCTAAGGGTCACACCATCTAAAACATAATCGTGTTATCCTGTATGGAAACTGAGCGTGTACCTGAATGGAACATACAAGTATGTATACTGAGTGCTAATTGCCAGCATACACCGAATGGCAAAACACCCGCGTGCACCCCGTATGCCAACCACAAGAGGGAACACCGTACGGAAAATACAGGCATGCCTGCCGCACAGTAGACACCAGTGCGCGCACCCACAACAACCACCGGCATACACACTGCATAGAACCACCAGCGTGCCTACAGTATGGAAAAAAGCGATCGTGCATACTGTATGGAAAATGCAATCATGTATACTGTACAGAAAATGCAATTATGTATACCGCACGGAAAATGCAATCATGCATACCGTACGGAAAATGCAATCATATATACCACACGGACAATACAATCGTGCTGTACAGAAGATACAATCACGTACACCATACGTAAAATACAATCGTGCATACCATACAACGCCATACAACGCCATGCGGAAAACACGGGTATGGTACAAAAAAGTTGCGGTCTGCTTGGTACAGGTTGCCATGTAAAACTCTTTTGTACTGTCCCAGTACGCTGGCAACACAGGCACATGCCTTCAGTTCCAAGAAGAAGTCCAAAGGGCCCTGATCTTTGCTGACCGGGAAAGAGCAGGCCGGAGTTCCCAAGGAACTGAAGTTATAGGTGCCAGGATCGTCCCAGGCCAACACTTTCCAGGTGAAGTCCCCCACACTGGAAGGAAGGGACGATCCCAGAAAAAATGCAGAGTGTGTAACAGGGGGGATACGGAAGGATACCACCACTCAGTGTGACACTTGCCCCGATCATCCGGGCCTCTGTATTAAAAACTGCTTCAGGGAGTTTCCCACTTCCATGCAGTACTACATTTTCTCTTTTCATTTTAATTTTCCATAATTTGACCCCAATGTACCATGTCCAGAGTACATTCCAAGTTTTTACCCCATAAACCACTAAATTGCCCCCAAAAAAATTTCATAAAAAAAAAAAAAAAAAAAATGATAAGACCTCTGGGGGAATTTTTTTCCAAAAATGGGTCATGGGTCACTGAGTCACTATCATTGGGGACTTTTTATGTTGCCTCAAATGCGCAGCGCTCTCTCTCCACCTTTGCGGGGTGCGCATTTAAGGCAACAGGTTAGGGACGGCCACACACATCACATTCCCAGAATGATGATTCAGAGCATAGGGTTTGGGTTGGGCATATTTTTTAGTTTTGGCTATGCTCTGGTTATCATTCTGGGAACATAACCTGTTTTATAATTTTATGTCCCACTGTACCCCACTTTAGTTACTTAGTGTACCCCAGTTATTTACCCCATATAATGCCCCTTGAGGGGGGGTCCCACTGTTCCTGCTCCATAGGCAGCAATGCGAAAGCTCAAGGCCCCTGACTGTGCTCCTGCTCCTACAGTGTGCACCCGCAGAGCTGCTAACATCCAGACATGAGGTATGTCCTTAATTCAAAGAAAGGTATTTACAAATTTATGGTGACATTTCAGAAGGGTATTTCAGAAGAGATGGGGTTAAAAATTTTGGGGGCATTTTCTCCTATTACCCCTTGTAAAAATGTAAAATTTTGGGGAAAACCAGCATTTTAGTGAAAATAAAAACAAAACATTTACACATCCAACTTTAACAAAAAGTTGTCAAACACCTGTAGGGTGTTAAGGCTCACTGTACCCCATGCTACATTCGCTGAGGGGTGTAGTTTCCAAAATAGTATGCCATGTGTTTTTTTTTTTTTTTGCTGTCCTGGCACCATAGGGGCTTCCTAAATGGGACATGCCCCCCAAAAACCATTTCAGCAAAATTTGATTTCCAACAGCCAAATGTGACTTCTTCTCTTCTGAGCATTGTAGATCGCCCGCAGTGCACTCGACATCCACACATGGGGTATTTCCATACTCTGAAGAGATGGGGTTACAAATTTTGGGGGGCCTTTTCTCCTATTACCCCTTGAAAAAAAAAAAATTTTGGGGAAAACTAGCATTTTAGTGAAAAAAAAAATCATTTACACATACAAATTTAACGAAAAGTCGTCAAACACCTGTGGGGTGATAAGGCTCACTGGACCCCTTGTTATATTCCTTGAGGGGTGTAGTTTTCTAAATAGCAAGCCATGTGTTTGTTTGTTTTTTTGTTTTTTGCTGTTCTGGCACCATAGGGGCTTCTTAAATGTGACATGCCCCCCAAAAACCATTTCAGAAAAACTCACTCTCCAAAATCCCACTGTTGCTCCTTCCCTTCTGAGCCCTCTACTGCGCCCGCCAAACACTTAACATACACATATGAGGTATTTCCTTATTCAAGAGAAATTGGGTTACACATTTTAGGAAGATTTCTTTCCTTTTACCCCTTGTAAAAATTCAAAAACTTGGTCTACAAGAACATGAGAGTGTAAAAAATGAAGATTTTGAATTTTCTCCTTCAATTTGCTGCTATTTCTGTGAGACACCTAAAGGGTTAACAAACTTTTTGAATGTCATTTTGAATACTTTGAGGGGGGCAGTTTTTATAATGGGGTCATTTGTGGGCTATTTCTAATATGAAGGCCCCTTCAAATCCACTTCAACTGAACTGGTCCCTGAAAAATTTCGATTTTCAAAATTTTGTGAAAAAATGGAAAATTGTAGGTGAACTTTGAAGCTCTCTGATGTCTTCCAAAAGTAAAAACATGTCAACTTTATAGTGCAAACATAAAGTAGACATATTGTATATGTGAATCAATATATAATTTATTTGGAATATCCATTTTCCATATAAGCAGAGAGCTTCAAAGTAAAAAAAAATGCAAAATGTTACATTTTTTCATCAAATTTGGGAAATTTTCAAGAAATGATGCAAGTATCGAGGAAAATTTCCCACTAGCATAAAGTTGAATATGTCATGAAAAAACTGTCTTGGAATCAGAATGAAAGGTAAAAGTATCCCAGAGTTATAAATGCTTAAAGTGACAGTGGTCAGATGTTCAAAAAATGGCCAGGTCCTTAAGGTATAAGTAAGTTGGGTCCTTTAGGGGTTAAGCAATAATATACAAAATCTCAAAATGATATACATTAATACAGATAAGGTGCACAATCTGAGTGCGCAGTCCGAGACGCCACCTATCACCCTTTACCAGCAGGAGTGAGGTGGTACCTTGCCACCTCATGATCGGCGTGATTAGTCGGCCGGACCAGCCGACCAATCACCCGTCCTGCTGGGGGGCATTGGCGGAGCATCGATGGTGGAGGGAGGGGGTGATTGGCGATGGGGGGTGTGGGGAAGCTTACCCGGTGTCCGATGCGGCGGAGGTCCCAAACGGAGGCGGTGCCAAGTGGCGGCGAGGTTCCCTGGTGGCGGCGGTCCCAGTGGTCTTTGGCGGAGGGATCTAACAGCAAGCTCTGTTTGCCTCCTGCTGTTGCCTAGCAACAACTCCCAGCATGCACATCCAAAGGGCATGCTGGGAGTTGTAGTTTTACAACCCCTGGAGGCTGTTTGGGCATGAAGGGAGTTGTAGACTAGTTATGAAATATTGTGCCTCCAGCTGTTGCATAACTACAACTCCCACCATGCATGGACAGCCAAAGGCATGCTGGGAGCTATAGTAGTGTGCCTCTAGCTGTTTCAAAACTACAATGCTCAGCATGCCCTTCGGCTGTCACTGCATGCTGAGAGTTGTAGTTTTGCAACAGCTGAAGGCACACTGGTTGGGAAACACAGAGTTTGTTACCTAACTCAGTGTTTTGCAACCAGTGTGCCTCCTTCTGTTGCAAAACTAAAACTCCCAGCATGCATTGACAGACCGTACATGCTGGGAGTTGTAGTTTTGTAACAGCTAGAGGCACACTGGTTCCTAAACACTGAGTTAAGTAACAAACTCTCTGTGTTTTGCGACCAGTGTGCCTCCAGCTGTTGAATAACTACAACCAATAGCATGCACGGACAGCCAAAGGGCATGCTGGGAGTAGTAGTTTTGCAACAGCTGGAGGTTTGCCTCCCCCTCTCATGTGAATGTACAGGTTACATTCAAACGGGTGGAGGTTTTCATCTTGAAGTTTGTGATGCAGCAAATTTTCTGCTCAAACTCCCTGCAAAAAACTTGCTGTGAACCACCGCCTGGGTGAATGTACCCTAAAAGCACTACACTACACTAACACATAATAAAAGGTAGAAAACACTACATATATACACATACCCGTACACTGTCGCCTAGCACCGCCCCCCCCCCCCCCCCCCCCAATAAAAATGAAAAATTCTGGTACGGCAGTGTTTAAAAAATGGAGCCTCCAGCTGTTGCAAAACAAAAATTCCCAGTATTGCCAGACAGCCATTGACTGTCCAGGCATGCTGGGAGTTTTGCAACAGCTGGAGGCACCCTGTTTGGGAATCATTTGCTTAGAATACCCCTATGTCCACCCCTATGCAAATCCCTAATTAAGGTCTCAAATGCGCATGGTGCTCTCTCACTTCAGAGCCCTGTCGTATTTCAAGCCAACAGTTTAGGGTCACATATGGGGTATTTCCGTACTAGGGAGAAATTGCCTAACACATTTTGGAGGGTTTTTTCTCTTTTCACCCCTTATGAAAAGGTAAAGTCGAGGTCTACACCAGCATGTCATTGTAATAAAATAAAAAAATTTACACTAACATGTTGGTGTTGCCCCATACTTTTCATTTTCACAAGAGGTAAAAGGAAAAATGACCCCCAAAATTTGTAACGCAATTTCTCCTGAGTACGGGAATACCCCCTATGTGGATGTAAAATGCTCTGCGGGTGCACAACAAAGCTCAGGAGTGAGAGCGCCATGTACACTTGAGGTGATTTGCACAGGGGTGGCTGATTTTACAGTGGTTCTGACATAAACACAAAAAAAAAACACCCACATGTGACCACATTTTGCATACTACACCCCTCACGGAATGTAACAAGGGGGTATAGTGAGCCTTAACACCCCACAGGTGTTTGAAGAATTTTTGTTAAAGTTGGATGTGAAAATGAATTTTTTTTTTTTTTTCACTAAAATGCTGGTGTTATCCCAAATTTTTTATTTTCACAAGGGGTAATAGGAAAAATGCCCCCTATAATTTGTAACACCATTTTGTCTGAGTATATAAATACCCCGTGTGTCGACGTAAACTGCTCTGCTGGAACACTACAGGGCTCAGAAGAGAAGGAGCGCCATTGGGCTTTTGGAGAGAGAATTTGACTGGAATTGAAGCCCATGGTGCCAGAACAGCGGAACCCCCCACATATGACCCCATTTTGGAAACTACACCCCTCACGGAATCTAATAAGGTGTGCAGTGAGCATTTACACCCGACTGGTGTCTGACAGATTTTTTGGAAAGTGGTCGATGAAAATGAAAAATAAAATTTTTCATTTGAACAGCCCACTGTTCCAAAAGTCTGTCAAATGTCAGTGGGGTGTAAATGCTAACTGCACCCATTATTTCACTCTGTGAGGCATGTCGTTTCCGAAATAGGGTCACATGTGGTGGGGTCCACTATTCTGGCACCATGGGGGCTTTGTAAACGCACATGGCCCTTGACTTGAATTCCAGCCAAATTCTCTTGCCAAAAGCCCAATGGTGCCCCTTCTCTTCGGAGCATTGTACTTTGCCCGCAGAGTACATTACATCCACACATGGGATATTTCCATGCTCAGAAAAAACAGGGTTACAATTTGAGGGGGGGGGGGGGGGCATTTTTCCTATTACCTCTTGTAAAAATTGTAAAATTGGGGAAAAAAACAAATTTTAGTGAAAAAAATTCCATTTAAACATCCAACTTTAACGAAAAGTCGTCAAACATCTGTGGGGTGTTAAGGCTCACTGGACCCCTTGTTACATTCCGTGAGGGGTGTAGTTTCAAAAATAGTATGCCATGTGTTGTTTTTTTATTTTTGCTGTTTTGGCACCATAGGGGCTTCCTAAATGTGACATGTCCCCCAAAAACCATTTCAGCAAAATTTGCTTTCCAAAAGCCAAATGTGACTCCTCTTCTGAGCATTTTAGTGAGCCCGCAGTACTTACATCTACTTGGTGTACTATTTTGTTCCTGTTAAAATCTTAAGGGCCTAGATACTGTGAAAGGCCATGCAAAAGTACACACTGGCTGGTGTTGTACACAAATACTGTTTAAAGCATACTGGAGCGCATTTTCCTCAGAGTTCCCCTCACTCAGGTTTATGGAACGGACTTTTGCAGAAATGCCTACAACTTAAATTGCATCCCTTTTAAATCCACCATTGATGACCTTGTCACATATAATACTACTTCTTTTTTTATAGCACTTTTATCACAGATTTTAGTCTATTTTTGAAGTTTGTGTTTTTTGCACCACTTGTATGTTCTGTAATCAGAGGCATGTGAGGCGAGTGTGGCAATCTCCTCAGGTGCGCTGTTGCAAGGGGGCGCAAGGGGGGTCCAGCACACATTACACTGAGGCATTGATTCTCAACCAGGGTGCCAGGACACTCTGGTGGGAAATATGGCGCAAACATTTTTAGATTTTTCTGCCCAGGCCTGCGCACCTGTGAGTCACAGGTGTGCAGGCCAAGCGGGAGAGAAGTCTGTGTGCAGTGCCAGGACGCGTGATGCTGCAGCTCCAATCTTCGTGTATCCTGTATCCTCCCTTTCATGTGGGTCAGCTCTGGACTCTGGATTCTCCCTGGTCCCTCAGCAGAATGATGTGGATGGAGGGAAGGAGCAGAGGCAGTGCTGACAGAGGCCTACTCAGCTTCAAGGAGTGCACCCCCCACCCTTCTTTCATTCCTCTACAGCTCTCTGTCACCCCTCGTAACCTCTCTGCAACCCCTGGATACCCCTCTGTTATCTCGTACACCCTTCTGTCACCCCTCCACACCCCCTGTCATCCCTGTATGCCCATCTGTCACCCATGTACACCCCTCTAAACCCCTGTCTCCCAAGTACACCCCACTGTCACTGTGTGGGGTAATGTAGGAGGCATTGTGTGTGCTTGTTGGGGGGGGGCTGGGGGCATTTGAGTGAGGCTGGAAACATTGGGGAAGATTTATCAAAACCTGTGCAAAAGAAAAGTTGCCCAGTTGTCCATAGCAACCAATCAGATTTCTTATTTTATTTTGCAAAGGCCTTGTTAAAATGAAAGAAGCAAGCTGATTGGTTGCTATTGGCAACTGGGCAACTTTAACTCTGCACAGGTTTTGATAAATCCCCCCCCCCCTTGTACGTTGTGGGAAGGCTAGTTGCGTTGTATTTGGAGGAGACTGGAGTCATTTGTAGGGAAAAGAGGAGGATAATGCTGGAAAAGTGCAGAGCCTAATACTATTATGTTTGTGTTGCAGGTTCCCTGATGTCCTGTGCCAGATGGAGAAGAAAAAAAAGAGAATGGCTGATTATTCGGTAAGGGTGTCCCACTAATTATTTTTCCCAAGGGGTGCCCCAAGCCAAAATCGGGGGTGCCCCAAGCCAATTTTCTGTTCTCACCTCAGGAGCAAAAAGAGCTAATCTGTGATGCACATCATGGTAACAATTTTTAGCACTTATAAGATAACTGTTATTATCTGTTCTCGCCTTTGGAGCAAAAAGAGCTAGCTACAGCTCTGTCTGTAATGCACATCATGTAACAATGTTTAGCACTTATAAGATCACTGTTATTTTCTGTTCTCGCCTCAGGAGCAAAAAAGAGCTAGCAACAGCTCTGTCTGTAATGCATATCATGTAACAATGTTTAGCACTTATAAAATCGCTGTTATTTTCTGTTCTTACCTCAGGAGCAAAAGAAGCTAGCTAAAGCTCTGTCTGTAATACACATAATGTAACAATGTTTAGCACTTATAAGATCACTGTTCTAAGAGCCTTGTAGTTTGCAGACTTTGTTTAAAGACATTTTATAATGAAAAGTGACTTGTAATTTTTTCAATAATATTTAATATAATTTAAATAAATAATTGCTATACATAAAAGCCAGGTAAGAAGTCCAGAATTATGAAAGGTAACTTGTCACTACATGTCAAGAAGGACATTTCCAAAAGAATCTACATGTCATACTGAATAACAGTATTATTTCACTAGCCCATCACACACCCTATGCGTGTTACAGCAAGGCAAAGTGTTCTGCACCCCTATTGAGGCTCTCTGTAGGCCATAAATAGCTGGTTTTAATAGTGATTTGTTGTGAATAAATTCAGACCGAAACAAATTTTGGGGGGAAATTTGGCAAATTGGCCCAATCAAATTTTCAAAAATTCACTCAACTCTAGTTGCAGCCATGGAGGAAGACGCCGTCTATTCGTCCCACCACTTCAAACATTGTCAGGGGTGGTGGCGTTTTATAGATGACATCTTCCTCCTGTGGATGGGTTCAGTTGAGGAACTTAATTTGTTTCATACTTTCCTTAATAATATTGATTCGAATATCCAATTTACCATGGTTCCGTCTAGTGACACTGTCAGCTTCCTAGATGTTTTGGTGAGAAACATTGGGGGTATACTTCATACTTGTTTTCCTTTTAAACCTACTGACAAGAATACACTACTTCATTAGACACATTGTCACCCAGAATGGTGGAATCTCTCCCTTACAGTCAGATGTTAAGGGCTGGAAGGGTGATTGATGATGAAGAGATTTTGTGTAACACACTGGATAGGATGACTGCAGACTTCATAAACAGAGGCTATCCATGGATGATAGTGGACAAACATAAAAGGATGGTAACACATATGACAAGGGAATCTACATGAGTGACTAAACCTAAAAAGATGCAAATAAGGATTCCATTCACTTCTACATACTCTACTTGCAGTGGACAAGTTCAAAAATCATAAACAAACATTGGTTTATTTTAAAAGACAGTTTTTGGGAGATTCAGGAATTTAAAAACAACCCTTTAATATCATATAAAAGGTCAAAAAATCTAAAAGACAAATAAGTACATACGATCATGACATCAGATAAAGGTATGAGACAAGCCACGTTAACCAATCCGAGATTAGAATCCTTTTCTTGCTTATCCTGCTTAATTTGCCTACTGAGGGTAAAGGGTTCAGTTTTATCCATCCACACACGAAACGTTCATATCCCCTGAAATATTTCATTACGTGTGACTCGACTTGGCTTATTTATGTTTTTGTTTGGTCCCAGTGGGACAAACCAGATGGAACCTGAAGACAAGGATAATTAATCATCGGTATTGTACTAGACGGGCCAGACTGGATCTTCCAGTCTCAAAGCATTTTTGTGAATCAGGCCATAATGAAAGGGAACTACAATTTATGGCCATAGACCATGTGCTAACTCCTGTGAGGGGGGGGGGGTAGATTGGCAATGTTGAAAAAGAGGGAGCTCTGGTGGATACACCAGTTGAACTGTTCACGACCAAATGGCTTAAATTTAGAGTTTAATGCTATTTAGAGTGTATACCCCATTGAATCCCTGGTCCTGTTGATGTAATTTCTACATATATATTTGATCTAACATTATATTTTTTATGGATATATAGAATGATGGCACTCACCACATGATGAAGAAATGGAGACTCTTTATTCGTGACAACCGGCATACTACACCATGCTGTGGTCTGCCAGTTGTCACAAATAAAGAGTTTCAGTTTCTTCATCTTGTGGTGAGTCCCATCATTATATATACCCATGTTCTTTGCTTGTTTCTGGATTAAGCACCCCATTGAAGTACACACGGACTCCAGTGTCCTTTTGGTATCCTAAACCTGTGAATAGGACCGCCTCGGAAGCTGTGCTGAACACTTTATCTATTGCACCTGCATTATATTTTTTATATATTCAGATTCTGAAGGTTGGAGTTGATCGAATTATTGTGAAGGAGGACACTGCTCGCTCTGTTTTTTTTTTTTTGTATTTGTGCTTGTGTTTTTTATTCTAAAATAAAATATAATGGAACCGGCTGGGATGATTGTGGCAATTTCTACTATATAGCAATATGTTTCAATCACATATTGAGAAACACAGATCATTTTATCACTCACTGGTACATATAAGTAATGCTTGTTTGACACATTGATTTACAACATTTGTATAGTTTTCATATTGTTCAATGATATATTTTTTCATATTTTTTATAATTTAATTTTTTTTGTAGATTATTACTTTTGGTTATATTTATTTACTTTATTATTAGTTATATATATTTTTTAAATCCTATATATGAGACTCCATTTATTTGGGGTGCACATAATTGGTTTTGGTAGCTATAGAATTATAGGATGACATATTATTGACAATTGATAGAGTGTTTCTGCCGGGTGGTTCTTTGTTTGATGGAGAATCATCCGACAGAAGCTATTCTGTAGTCTGCATAAGTATAAGCATCATTAGTTTGCTACCAATACTGTAGTGTCACTTTGGGGGTAATTAAATGGATTACGCTAGCGCATGTAAGTGTTGGCAATATCCATGGTGATGCGCCACATGATCATGATCCTTGTGAGATAGTAATTCACATCCGGTATTACTAGGTCATGTGAAGTCATGTGAGGGAGCCGCGATCATGTGCTCTGAGTTAACACATGACATGTAACGTGACTTGATTCCCACGCATGCTCAGTTCTAGGGTGCATTCACACTACGTAATCTCCGCTCGCTGAATTCCGCGAGCGGAGATTCCGCCTGGTGGCCGTTGCCAAGGGTACTTTGGCGCTAGGCCCGCGGGGCACTGAGCCGTCACCATTGACGGCTATGCAGTGCTTGCAGAATCTACGCAAAGAATGAACATGTTCTTTCTTTGCGCGGAACAATTTCAGCGGCGGAATTGTCCGCCATGGAAATTCCGCAGTGTGAACGGGTCTCGCGGAGACCCATTCACACTAATGTTAAGTTCACACCGCGGAATTCCACTTGCGGAGTTCCGCTCGTGGAATTCCGTGAGAATTCCGTAGTGTGAACATGGCCCTATTGTTTACAAGCCGAGACTGCCATTTCTTTCTACACAGAGTGGGTAAGTGGCTCCTGTATTCGTATATGTATCTAATTATATATTTCTTGCAGCTGTGTATTATGATAGATTGTTATGATGGAGCACTAAACTTCAAGCCTTTTGGATTTTAACCCCTTAAGGACCCGGGCATTTTTTGCACATCTGACCACTGTCACTTAAAATATTATTAACTCTGGGATGCTTTTACTTTACTCAATGTTTGCATTATAAAGTTGACATGTTTTTACTTTTGGAAGACATCAGAGGGCTTCAAAGTTCAGCAGCAATTTTCCACAGAATTTTCAAAATCAGAATTTTTCAGGGACCAGTTCAGTTTTCAAGTGGATTTGAGGGGCCTTGATATTAGAAATACCCCATAAATTACCCCATTATAAAAACTGAACCCCTGAAAGTATTTAAAATGACATTCAGTAAGTGTGTTAACCCTTTAGGTGTTTCACAGGAATAGCAGCAAAGTGAAGCGTAAAATTCAAAATATTCATTTTTTACACTTGCATGTTCTTGTAGACCCATTTTTGAATTTTTACAAGAGGTTAAAGGAGATAAATCACCCTAAAATTTGTAACCCAATTTCTCTTGAGTAAGGAAATATCTCATATGTGTATGTCAAGTGCTTTGTGGGTGCACTAGAGGGCTCAGAAGGGAAGGAGCGACAATGGGATTTTGGAGAGGGGATTTTTCTGAAATGGTTTTTGGGGGGCATGTCACATTTAGGAAGCCCCTATGGTGACAGAACAGCAAAAAAAAAAAAAAAAAACACACATGGCATACTATTTTGGAAACTACACCCCTCAAGGAACTTAACAAGGGGTCCAGTGAGCCTTAACAACCCATAGGTGTTTGATGACTTTTTGTTAAATTTGGATGTGTAAATGAATTTTTATTTCTAAAAAGCTGATCTTTCACCGAATTTTACATTTTTACAAGAAGTGAAAATTTGTAACCCCATCTCTTCTAAAAATGGAAATACCCCATGTGTGGACATCAAAAGCACTACGGCATACTACAATGCTCAGAAGAGAAGGAGTCACATTTGGCTTTTGGAAAGCAAATTTAGCTGAAATGGTTTTTGGGGGGCATTTCGCATTTAGGAAGCCCCTGTGGTGCTAGAACAGCAAAAAAAAAAAAAAAAAAAAAACACCTTGAACACTAATTTGGAAACTACACCCCTCAAGGAATGTAACAAGGGGTACAGTGAGCCTTTACACCCCACTGGTGTTTGATGACTTTTTGTTAAAGTCAGATGTGTAAATGAAAAAAAAAATCTCTAAAATGCTATTTTTTTTCCAAAAATTTGAAATTTTTACAAGGAGTAATAGGATAAAATGCCCCCCAAAATTTGTAACCCCATTTCTTCTCTCTGGACACTACAATGCTCAGAAGAAGCGCCATTGAGCTTTTGGAGAGAGAATTTGGTTGGAATAGAAGTCGGGGGGCCATGTGCGTTTACAGAGCCCACCCCCACCATGGTGCCAGAACAGTGGACCCCCCCATATATGACCCCATTTTGGAAACTAAACCCATCACAGAATGTTATAAGGGGTGGAGTGAGCATTTACACCCCACTGGCATTAGACAGATCTTTGGAACAGTGGGCTGTGCAAATGAAAAATTAAATTTTTCATTTTCACGGACCAATGTTCCAAAAATCTGTCAGACACCAGTGGGGCTTAAATGCTCACTGTACCCCTTATTACATTCCATGAGGGGTGTAGTTTCCAAAATGGGGTCACATGTGGGGGGGGGGGTCCATTCTTCTGGCACTATGGGGGCTTTATAAACACATGTGGCCTTCAATTTCTGACAAATTTTCTCTCCAAAAGCCCAATGGCGCTCCTTCTCTTCTGAGCATTGTAGTTCCCAGCAGAGCACTTTACATCCACATATGGGGTATTTCCATTTGGGGGTCTTTTCTTCCTTTTACCTCTTGTGAAAAAAAAAAAAAATATGGGGCAACACCAGCATGTTAGTGCAATTTTTTTTTTTTTTTTTTTTAACAGGCTGGTGTAGACCCCAACTTTTTCTTTTTATAAGGGGTAAAAGGAGAAAAAGACCTCCAAAATGTGTAACGCAATTTCTCCCGAGTACAGAGGTACCCCATATGTGGCCCTAAACTGTTTCCTTGTTTCCAGCTGTTGCAAAAGTACATCTCCCAGAATGCACTGATAGACCGTGCATGGTGGGATTTGTACTTTTGCAACAGCTGGAGGCACACTGGTTGGAAAACCTTCAGTTCGGTTCTGTTACCTAACTAAGTATTTTCCAACCAGTGTGCCTCCAGCTGTCGCAAAACTACATCTCCCAGCATGTACTAATCGCCAAAGGGCATGCTGGGAGAAGTAGTTATGCAACAGCTGGAGGTACGCAACTACAACTCCCAGCATGGCGAGACAGCCGTTTACTGTTCATGCATGCTGGGAGTGGTAGTTTTGCAAGATTTAGAGGGCCACAGTTTAGAGACCACTGCCCAGTGATCTCCAAACTGTGGCCCTCCAGGTGTTGCAAAACTACAAATCCCAGCATGCCCAAACAGCTGTCTGGGCATGCTGGGAGTTGTAGTTTTGCAACATCTGGAGGACTACAGTTTACAGATCACTGTTTAGCGGTCTCCAAACTGTAGTCCTCCAGATTTCATCAGTCAACAACTCACCGGCTTCAATAGTCTGCAGCACGCCGCACCAGGAAGAGGATCGCCAACCGCCGCAACCGATCACCGCTGGTAGGGGACCGCCGCCGCCGGTCACACTACAGTTCCCCCATTCTGCCCTGACTACCATGGGTGGGCAGAACGGAGGAACCGAACTTTAAACCCCCTTCCCCCGATCTGCTATTGGTCGGTCGCTTCTGACCGACCAATAGCAGGGATAGGAAGGGTGGCACCCCTGCCACCTCAGTCTTATCCCTTCAGGGGGATCGGGTGTGTCTTGGACATCCTCGATCCCCCTTATTTTCCGGAGACCCGTATGACCCGGAATCCACCCAGATCGCGGCGATTTGTGGCGATCGCCGACATGGGGGGATCTCAGGACCCTCCCCAGGGGTTTGCAAGGGGGGCCTGCTGAATGATTTCAGCAGGCATCCCGGTCCAGTCTCCGCCCAGCGAGCGGCGGGGACCGGGAATCCCACGGGTGTACAGGTACGCCCTTATACTTATAGATCACCTAGCTGATCCAAAAATACCCTATTTCCCATATATAAAAACTTTTGTACTTTATAGAAATAATAAAGTATGAAAGTTTTTATATTTGGGAAATAGGGTATTTTTGGATCACCTAGGACGGGTAATCTATAAGTATATGGAAATAATTGTACAATAGTAAAGAAAGAAAATAGCCGTCATGCACTGCCAGTGCAACAAATTTTACCAATCTGTATGATTCGATTGTGTCAGTTGCCTCTTATAGTAACATACTTCTGAAGTGGACCCAGTGAGTGGCGCGGCTTCAATGGTAGTAGTATAATCCAAGCAAACAGGATAACAGAAAGGCGAAGAATGAATCGCAGTCACCACATTTGATGTCCCAGGTAAGATAATCTTTTATTCCAGGAAATATGATGCAGCTGTTACAGGAACATAAAATTCATGGTGCGGGGAGTGAAAGCAGCCGCTCTCAGACGCAGGGGCACACCACAGGTGGCAAGTAGTTTCACGTCAGCCGACGCTCCTTCCGGCCAGGTGTGTTTTTTTGTTCCTGTAACAACTGCATCATATTTCGTGGAATAAAAGATTATCTTTACCTGGGACATCAAACTTGGTGAGTGTGATTCATTCTTCGCCTTTCTCTTATCCTGTTTGCATGGAAATAGTTGTACCCGCCATATATGGGTCTATTGGATATTTACAAGTACGCCCTGGGTCCTTAAGTACCAATGAGTCAGGGCATACCCATATGCCCTGGGCCCTTAAGGGGTTAACCATGCACTGTCACTGTATCATGCACTTTGAAATGTACCTAGGTACTCCTAAGTTTACATTGATTGCACACTTTATCTGTATTAATGTATGTAATTTTTAGATTTTGTATATTATTGCTTAATTGTTGTTAATGATGTAAATTATTGTGCATATCACATCTGGACATGGTAATATGCGAGGAGACGCAAACCTTTATAGACATGTGCTCTTATATAGTAAATAGTACAGAAGAATACACCACAAATAATGCAGTTGGCATGCTGGACACTCATGTAGTAGTACATTTGCTGCACAATATAGTAAAAATGAGTGGAATTTGCATTCCAAAAATCTCAGTGACACAGCCATATATACATGTTGTGCGCTTAACTGCTTGGTGAGGATATCCTTTGCAGTAGTGCTTCAATAGCAGGGGTGTGGGAATTTAATAAGAAACTACTTGTCCACGGGACTAAAACGGAGCAAAATCTACTTGTCCCTCATGACGATCCACTTGTCCGGGCCAATTTTCGCTTTTACACTCTGATTTTTTCCTCCTCATCCTATAATAGCCATAACTACCTACTATAATGATACCTTTTAATTTTTCAATAAAATATTCTCTGAAACAAAGAAAAAAAAATTATATATAAATAAATATATATATATATATATATATATATATATATAGATATATATATCTATATCTATATATATATATATATATATATATATATATATATATATTCGGTGAAGTTAAATTTAAATAGTAAAATATAATTTAGCAAATTTTGTGGTTTTCTATTCTACGCGATTTACCTTGCGGTTGAGCTAACATGTTGTTTTGATACTTTAGGCCGGCCTGATTACAGCAATACCAGATTTGGATAAAAAAAATTCTGAACTTTTTCCATTTTTTTTAATTGCCATTTTTTGACCCCTGTAGCTTTAAATAAAAAAAAATTATTGCGCATACCAGGCTGTATGAGGGCTCATTTTCTGTGCCATAATCTGTTTTTTCTATCGGTACCATTTTGGTATTGATCTGATTTTTTTATTGCTTTTAAACTTTTTTTTTCTAGGATATTATAAAAATTGCAATTCTGTGATTTGGTATTTTTTTCACATTTACGTCATTTACCGTATGGGACACATAATGTTATATTTTAATAGTTCGTACAATTACGCATGCAGCGATACTAAATAAGTTTATTATTATGTTTACATGTTTTTATATAGGAAAAGGGGGTGATTTGAACTTTTAACATGAAAGGGGTTAATGTGTGTCTTTTAAATTTTTTTTCACTTTATTAGACCTTTGGGAGGAATCAGTAGATTCCTCATACAGATCAATAGAGTTCTATTAAACTCTATTGATCTGTGTGCACTGGGATCCATTGATAGAGCCTAGTCCAGCCAGGCTCTATCAATGACAGAGCCACGGGACACCAGGGAACAGAGGTAAGCCCTCCGGCTACCTCTATAGTGGATCACCCCCCCGCGCTGCGGTGGGGGGGATACACCCCACTAGCCAACCAGGAAGCATTCACATGTCCCTTTAGACGCCACTGTCAGCTTTGCCAGCGGCGATCTAAAGGGTTAATAGCCAGCCGCGGCCTGGCACCCGGAACTGCATGTCCCAGGCGTCGGGTGATAGGAATTCCATATCCCTGAATAGTGAGGCACCCCTCAGATCTTGATAAGCCATGCTTACCAACCATCATGAAGTCAGTTTTTTGTTTGTTTCGGGGGGGGGGGGGGGGGGAGGTTGACGCGACACGTGAGCTGTGTGCTGGTTCTAAGGGGAGTATTCATGTATAGTGGCACTTTCAATGTATCAAGGCACTAAGGAAGCATTATTGATGTAAAGATTGGACACTATTTCTGTGTAGGAGCACTAGTCAGGCTCTTTTACTTTGAGAAGGTGCTAAGGATGTCATTATTCTCTCTGAGGGCCACGAAGGCAAAACTATTACTTTGAGAAGGGCAGTAATAGTCACTGTTCCTTTGAAAACACCAAGCGATCATTGTTAAATGTTACTATCATGATAAAAAAAAACTTTTGTTATATAATGAAGACTTGACAAAAGTTTTTATCAGTCTCCATGAGAGGCTTTTATGCGGATCCTTTTTATTTATTTATTTATTTTTTTTACTGGATAACCCTTTTAAATGCAGCCTAATTTCTGTATTTATGCTAGAATCTATAAACAAGAAATCACCTTATTTATTCACATCAATGCTTTGTAGACACAATGGTAAAGCCGGAAGCAAACACACTCCCCACAGACGTTTATTCAATTAAACGATGGACTGTAAACCTGAAGTAGCAAAGCTCAGAAACAAATAGCAGTCTTAGATTTACAGACTGGTTTTCTTTGTTTAATTGCTAAATAACGATCTAACATAAAAGGCAGTCTGGAAATAAAATGGTTTCCTTACACTCCTTAAGTCATAACCACAGGCACACTTCACTAGGTGTAGTTCTGATAAGCAGGGGTGTAGCTTAAAGAGGCGGGATTGGTAAGGCGTGTTCATATTAAGCTGCTCAATAAGTCACTTTTTGGCTTGGCCAAGGTACTTAGATACAGACCTAGAGAACAGGTTAAAATGTTTTCCACAGACTAAAAAAATCAAAGTGGTATTCCAGGATTTTTTTCTATTTGACTATGCTACAGGGGCTGTAAACTTAGTGTAGTTCATAATATAGAGTCTGTACCCGTGTTTGGTGGCTGGTCTCGCAATTCCTAGGCAACCTTTGTCCCAATGGTAATTTTTAGCATCACTGCTTTTCCCAGGTTGCAGTACAGCTGGAGGTATTACATCACTAGTCAGGTGTTGCAAGAGAGCCTGCCCTTGTTTCAATGGGTGGAGCGACCACTAGGTGAGGGGGAGATCATTCTCCACAGGGCCATAGGGAATTGTAGTTTCAATCACAGCACAACATGCAAGGGAGCTCAGCTGTGCTGAAATGGGTGGAGTGGCTGCTGTGTGTGTGTGGGGTGGGGGGGAGTGACCTCACAGTTACAAACAAGGGATCCCGGGAGGGAGCTGAGAGGGAGCTCTGACAGGAAATAGCCATTTCACAAAATAAAGGAGCCACATTATAATGGACTCACAACACAGCCATCTAGCCCCAATACAAGCACAGATCCTTCCTAAACATGTCCATTATTGTCTGGCAGTTAAATACAAAAGTCACCTTATGGTGGATAACCCCTTTAAAAAAAAAACTTGTATTTTATTTTACAACGTAGCTTCAACTATTCTTACTCATTCTGAATACACAGGTTCATTTTTTTTTTTTTTTTTTTAAACAAAGTGTAGTGTATGATTCACACATAAGTTTCTCCAGGCTTTTTCATATATTTTGTGGTTACAAATGTAGTTAATTATGAATTAAAGAAGTGACTGATTTTTAGAATAAATGACAATATTTTGATCCAAAGAATCAGTATCTAATGACAACATTAAAGATGTAACTCAGTAGCTTCTATTTTTTAGAATCTAATGAACTATTCAGACTGATATTTCAGCAATGCTTCATCATGAAAGGATACGCAAAGTCTGTAATAAACTCAATGTCTCTAATCATGTTTTCCCATCACTTCTATTTATAATCAATTTCCTGATAGAATCACAACAGAGGAAAACTGAATAATTAAAAAGGATATTATACACAGTGTTCTCTTTTATCATATTTGAATAGAAGTGGATAAGGGTTGAGATACCCAATTATGGACAGTTCAGTTAACAAGAACCAAACTTTAAGTGGATGGGAATATTTTCTGTTTCAACATTTATCTGTAGATAAGACTTATACAATTGTTATCTGATACAGGGCTTTATACTGATTCCACTTTATTTGTTTTATGGATCTACAGAAAATGTTCAGTTCTTAGCCAGGTTATTGCAAGTGATACTTAAAGGGGTACTCCATCCCTAGACACCTTATGCCTCATCCAAAGCATAGGGGATAAGATGTCTGATCACAGGGATTCGCCACTGAGACCCCCCATGATCTCTGACGCGACACCCCAGTCATCCGGTGCACCAGGGTCGTCTTTAATTTTGATTGGACTCTGGGCAAGCAATTCTTATGGGCCCCACCACACCTCCCCCCCCGCCTGACCGACCGACATACACTTACAGACACACACTATAGACATACACTTACTGACACACACTACAGACATACACTTAATGAGACACACTAAAGACATACACTTGAACTCACCTGGCCATCCGTGGTTTCTTCTTTCCTGCGGTGGCCGGGGCTGACGTGTAACGTCACTGAAGTCCTCTTGCCTGGGGCTGCGGAGGAACGTCACTTGCACAACATCCTCCGTCAGTCCCAGTCACAGGCTCACTGTTTTAAGGGCTGTGGCTCCGCTTTAGAACAGTGAGCCACAGCCAGGGCTGGTACAAGGATTTTTGACACCCTAGGCAAAAGCTCATTTTGCCACTCCCCTTCCTCACCCCTCCCACCCAACCCTTGGGGATCTGGGGATTTTGGTTTAAAAATATTGCCAAATAATAATTATTAATAATTAATTAATAATAACACCAAATATCAGAACAGAATAATACCGCCATACCGTGACTAAATAACACTACCATACTAGGAACAATATTGCCATACCATGACTGAAAAACACCACCATACCAGAACAGAAGAATACCCCCATACCGTGACTGAATAACACCGCCATACCAGAACACAAAAATATCGCCATACCATGATTTAATAACACTACCATACTAGAAAAAAACAAAACCACCATAGCATGAGTGAATAACAATGTCATACCAGAACAGAACAATTCTATCATAAAGTGACTGAATAACACTGCCATACCAAAACAGTTACAATACCAAATTTACAGTGACTGAATAACACCACCATACCAGAACAGAACAATATCGCCATACCGTGACTAAATAACAATGCCATACCAGAACACAACAATACTGCCATACCTTGACTAACACTGCAATAACACATACCGTGACTGAAGATGCAGGAGATATTTCTCACACATGCAAGGCATATATATATATATATATCAATTCTAACAGCCTAGAAATAAAGGACCTAAATTGGGATATAATTCTCATGGAGAAATTTAACATACCAAGAACAGATTACAACTCAACCTTGGTAACTCTCGGAGAGAACAACACCTTGTGAATGGTACTCTTGATGCGGACCAACTTATCTGGGGGAAGTCTGGCTTCCATGGCCTGTGTGTCGAGAGTGATTTGCTAGGACCCTCCACCTTGTTGCTAGATTGATCAAATGTGGCCAACAAGACCCCCAAGTCTCTAGGGCGTGTATCACCTTGTTCTATTAACAAAAAGTCATCGAGATAGTAAATGACATGTGCAGTTGAACCTGTGCTCTAACAACTAGTGTAACTCTTGCGCAAACCTATCGAACAACCAGGGACTGCTACGGGACCCGAACGTTAACTTGACTGCAAAATGGTACTTATTGCGGCATCTTAACCCGTGCCATTTCCATAGATCTGGGTGTATGGGCAGGGGCTTAAAGGCATCCGAGATGTTGGCCTTGGATAACCAACCCACACCCCCCATAGTCAGGATAACCGCTATGGCTTTGTCAATAGAGCCATATTTGAGGGTGAATTCCTCTGCTGGGATGAGGGAATTAAGACTTGATGTTGCAGACGAGTAAGGAGCTGAAAAATCATAAATTAATCTCTTTTTATTGCAAAATTTACCAACAACGAGTCCTACTGGATTCACCCTCCAAACGTCAAAAGGAGAAGTATCGAAAGGCCCGATAATGAAACCCTTATTTATTCACTAGCAATTAACCCATCAACCACAAAAGGATCTTTTATTTCTGATCTCAGATTCTCACACTCAAATGTAGCACCTGGAAGTGTCACGAAACCAGTGTGAAAACCCGACTGCAAACCCTCTAACAGAAATTCTATGAATTGGTTATCTAGGTGCTCCTGCAGACAAGCATTCTTTGGATGTGCTGCACAAACATGAAGAAGTCTGCATTGATTATGCTGCACACTGCATAGTTGTAATTATTGCAGATCTGGGACTTTCCCAGATACTTAATAGGTCTCCCTAGCTTGTCTGTGAAACCTGAAGACTTCTGATTTTTCGACTGAGTGGTGGAAGTGGAGGTCCCTGGGGGTGCCTCATTGGATGCATTATTGACACTGATACACCACTCCGTAGTGTGTGGTATAGACTGGGAACGGGCGCACACTGTGGCTTTTAGACCTGCAAAATGAATACAGAAAATTTCTGTATCAATTAATGCCTAATTCATAGAATAATTAAATTGTGCCAGAGCTGCTGCTGCTTTTGCCGAGGATGACTTGTGGTAGTCATAGAACGAGTGGCCACCGTATTTGTGCGAAAGTTCTGTCACCTTGTATAAATACAAATCTAGCTCTTCTCATCACTCTGGTTTTACTGAGCAAATGATGTCCCAGTAAATAGCGAAAGCCATGCTAAACTCGGCGAGGGACAATTTGCGACTGAGTCTAACATCTTTCACCTTGAGGATTACCGACACCTCCCCACAAGCTATGGTTTTATTTTTAGTGACATCATGAGTGGCAATGAGGAGAGACGCCAAATTGACATCCTTACCATCAAGTATGTCCTTCTTGAGGTTGGCCGGGATAAAGTGGGCTGGAGCAACATTGGGAATGACGGCATTGAGTCCCAAAGATGTAACCGAAACTTGTGGTTGCACAGGTGGAGCAACAGAAACTGGAGAAGTAGCACTACGATTTTCTAAAATCTCCAACCTAGTGGAAGGAGAGTTTACGAGGGTATGCAACTGCGCAATGGAAGTGTGCAGTGTCTGCATTAATACTTCCCCCGAGCTAGTGCCCACCTGGTTACTAGGACCCGCTTGCTAGGTGACTAATAAACAGTAAAGTTCTGCCTTGCAGGCTGTGGCCGGAAACGGAATACCCCTGCGCACGAGTTCGGCTGTCAGTTTCGGTATGGTTCAACTACGCAGAGAAGGAATACAGCCGTGTTCCAAGGTTCTGGTACTATTGTCCAGAATAAAGCCAGTATCCTCGACATCAGATGCGTGAGACATTTCTAATAAAAAAACAAGCAGTTTCACTGTGTGGTCAGCTAAACCTACTTCTCATTCGAACCAATAAACCATACCTCATTCTGCCATAAACCAGAATAAATAAAACTCACTGTCAGGATCCGGACTGGAATGCAGGGAGGACACAGGGGGTGGATCCTCTGTGTCAGTGAGGTGATGGCGTGGGCCGTACCAGGGGAACGGAATCTAAGAGGTTACTGGTTTTCACCAGAGCCCTCCGCAAAGCGGGATGGACTTGCTGCGGCAGGTAACCCCCAGGTCGTTCCACCCGATAGCGATTCAACCTCACTGACTGCTGAGTCAGGCGCGGTACACAAGGATAAGGCAAAGGCAAGGTCAGACGTAGCAGAAGGTCAGGACAGGCGGCAACGGTTCGTAGTCAAGGGCAACGGCAAGGGTCTTGATACACAGGCAATGGACACACGGGAACGCTTTCACTGGCACAAGGCAACAAGATCCGGCAGGGACAGGAAGGGGAAGTGGACTTTTATAATGTAGGGAGTGCTTGGAACTAATTGGGCCAGGCACCAATCAATGGTGCACTGGCCCTTTAAATCTGAGAGACCGTGCGCGCGTGCGCCCTAGAGAGCGTGTCGGGACTGAGCAGGAGGACGGGGCAGGTGAGAAACATGGGGCGTGATCCGAGAGCGGGCACGTCCCGTGCCTCGGATCGCGTCCCTTCCGGTGACATGGGAGCAGCGCTCGCGATCAGCGGTGCCGACCGGAGCACTGCATGCAGAGGAACGCTCCAGGGAGGCAGCGCTCCGGGGAGGCTCCGGGGAGGCAGCGGGACCCAGAGCGCTCGGCGTGACAGTACCCCCCCCCTTGGGTCTCCCCCTCTTTTTAGAACCGAGGAATCTGTGGATGAGATATTTGTCTAGAATATTGGCCTCAGGTTCCCATGATCTCTCCTCAGGGCCACAATTCTCCCAATCTACCCAACATTTTACCTCTGACGACTTTGGAGGCGAGGATTTCTTTAACGGAGAAGACATCAAAGGAGCCAGAGATAGGAGCAGGAACAGTGACCTTGGGAGAAAAGCGGTTAAGTACGAGAGGTTTGAGAAGAGACACATGAAAAGAGTTGGGAATAAGAAGAGAAGAAGGAAGATGAAGTTTGTAAGAGACAGAATTGATTTGGTTCTTGATTTTGAAAGGTCCGAGGTACTGAGGACCAAGCTTGTAGCTAGGGACACGGAAACGGATGTGCTTGTCGGAGAGCCATACTTTGTCACCCGGAGCAAAGACAGGAGGAATTTTTCTCTTCTTATCAGCACTGTCTCTTAATGCGAGACAAGGCCAGTAGGAGCGATTTTTGAGTCTCTTTCCAGATGGAGGAGAAGTCTTTTGTTAACTTGTCTACAGCAGGAACTCCAGAAGAAGTGGGAATGGGGAGGGGGGGAAGTGGGTGACGGCCGTACACCACAAAAAATGGAGATCTGGAGGAAGATTCAGAATTCTTGAAATTGTATGAGAATTCAGCCCAGGGCAGAAGGTCGACTCAATCATCTCGACAGGAGGAGACAAAATGACGAAGGCAGTCACCAAGGATCTGGTTTACTCTTTCCACTTGTCCATTGGATTGTGGATGATAGGAGGAAGAAAAATTTAATTTGATCTTCAATTGACTACAAAGTCCTCTCCAAAATTTAAAAAACAAATTGAACGCCTCTATCAGACACAATATGCGTGGGAAGTCCGTGGAGACTAAAAATATGGAGAAAAAATTGCTTAGGCAACTGAGGCGCAGAAGGAAGACCTGTAAGCGGGACAAAGTGAGCCATTTTGGAAAAACGATCCACAACCACCCAAATGACAGTGTTGCAATGAGATACGGGAAGGTCAGTGATAAAGTCCATACCTATATGAGCGCATGGCTGTTCAGGCACAGGCAGAGGAAGGAGAAGACCAGCCGGCTTCTGGTGTGGAGTCTTGTCTCGTGCACACACAGTACAGGCCTGTACAAAATCGGTCACATCTTTCTCCAAGGAAGACCACCAATAGTGTCTGGAGATTAGCTGTATGGATTTTTTGATTCCAGCATGACCTACCAGGTTGGAGGAATGACCCCATTTGAGAGTCTGGAGGCAAAGACGGGGAGGAACATAAGTCTTTCCGGGAGGAATTGGCACCAAATAAGCTGGGGCGGAAACGACCAGACACTCCGGAGGTATGATGTGTTGAGGAAGAATTTCAGATTTCGAGGCATTGGTGGCACGTGATAGAGCATCAGCCCTGACATTCTTGTCCGCAGGACGAAATTGAATTTGAAAATTGAAGCGGGCAAAGAACAATGACCATCTAGCCTGGCGAGGATTTAACCGCTGGGCGGACTGAAGATAAGACAAATTTTTATGATCAGTATAGATGGTGATGGGATGAAAGGATCCTTCCTGAAGATGTCTCCATTCCTCAAGTGCCAACTTAATGGCCAATAATTCACGGTCTCCAATGGAATAGTTCTTTTCAGGGGGAGAGAAGGTCTTGGAGAAAAATCCGCAAGTGATATTTTTTCCTTTAGTGGTCTTTTGAAGAAGGACGGCTCCGGCACCAACGGAGGAGGTGTCACCCTCAAGGTAGAAGGGCTTCAAAGGATCTGGCTTGGACAGGACTGGAGCAGAAGAGAAGGCGGCTTTAAGGTGTTTAAAGGGTTCCTCAGCCTGCGGTGGCCAGGATTTTGGATTGACATTTTTCTTGGTCAAGGCAACAATAGGTGCAACAAGGGTAGAGAAGTGGGGAATGAACTGATGATAATAGTTTGCAAATCCGAGGAAACGTTGGATGGATCGCAAACCAGTGGGACGTGGCCAATCCATTATTGCAGACAGTTTATCAGGGTCAATTTGAAGACCTTGACCTGAGACTATGTATCCCAAGAAGGGAAGGCTGCTGCGTTCAAAAAAAGGCATTTCTCCATCTTGGCATAGAAGAGATTCTTGCGCAGGCGCTGAAGCACTTGACGGACATGGAGGCGATGTTCTTCCAGGTTGGGGCGGTGTCCGTTGCTGCCGTGGCGCTGTGTCTGCAGGCGGGTGCGGCCTATAGACTGGTTTGAGAGGCATTGGGGCCGCTCTGCCAGTGGGTCGCCCCCCCCCCCCTGTGGGCACCTGTGTCGCGGCGGTGGTGGTCGCCGCCCGGTGCTACGCCATTTTATGCTAGGGACGTTAGGGACCCACTCTGAATAGGTGGCCTTGACGTGGCGAGTGGGCTTGTACTTTTTGATAAAAAATGTATACTAACAACCTGTTAGTTTTTGATATTGTGCTGAGAAGCAATCAGATCATTATACAAGATTGTAGATGTGCGCTATGTCTGTATTCTACTCGAATTCATATTGTGATTTCTATCCTTTCTTTTTTTTTTTTTTTGAACATGTGCTGCACTCTTCCCCACCCCCTCAGCCCAAACCTATATAGGTGGTAATTAGCCACACTAGGGCCATTTCACTCCTAGCAGCCTCCCAGTCTGACTGGGAGAGCAAGGGAAGTGAGCCATTACACCTTGTTCACACTGGTGAGGTGCGGGGCGGCGTCCGTTGCTGCCGTGGCGCTGTGTCTGCGGGCGGGTGCGGCCTATAGACTGGTTTGAGAGGCATTGGGGCCGCTCTGCCAGTGGGTCGCTCCCCCCCCGTGGGCACCTGTGTCGCGGCGGTGGTGGTCGCCGCCCGGTGCTACGCCATTTTATGCTAGGGACGTTAGGGACCCACTCTGAATAGGTGGCCTTGACGTGGCGAGTGGGCTTGTACTTTTTGATCAAAAATGTATACTAACAACCTGTTAGTTTTTGATATTGTGCTGAGAAGCAATCAGATCATTATACAAGATTGTAGATGTGCGCTATGTCTGTATTGTACTCGAATTCATATTGTGATTTCTATCCTTTCTTTTTTTTTTGAACATGTGCTGCACTCTTCCCCACCCCCTCAGCCCAAACCTATATAGGTGGTAATTAGCCACACTAGGGCCATTTCACTCCTAGCAGCCTCCCAGTCTGACTGGGAGAGCAAGGGAAGTGAGCCATTACACCTTGTTCACACTGGGGAGGTGCGGGGCGGTGTCCGTTGCTGCCGTGGCGCTGTGTCTGCGGGCGGGTGCGGCCTATAGACTGGTTTGAGAGGCATTGGGGCCGCTCTGCCAGTGGGTCGCTCCCCCCCCGTGGGCTACGCCATTTTATGATAGGGACGTTAGGGACCCACTCTGAATAGGTGGCCTTGATGTGGCGAGTGGGCTTGTACTTTTTGATCAAAAATGTATACTAACAACCTGTTAGTTTTTGATATTGTGCTGAGAAGCAATCAGATCATTATACAAGATTGTAGATGTGCGCTATGTCTGTATTCTATTCGAATTCAACTGATGATAATAGTTTGCAAATCCGAGGAAACGTTGGATGGATCGCAAACCAGTGTGACGTGGCCAATCTATTATTGCAGACAGTTTATCAGGGTCCATTTGAAGACCTTGACCTGAGACTATGTATCCCAAGAAGGGAAGGCTGCTGCGTTCGAAAAAGGCATTTCTCCATCTTGGCATAGAAGAGATTCTTGCGCAGGCGCTGAAGCACTTGACGGACATGGAGGCGATGTTCTTCCAGGTTAGAAGAAAAAATAAGAATATCATCAAGGTAGACCACCACACAGGAATACAGCAAGTCCCGGAAGATCTCCTTGACAAAGTCCTGGAAGACTGCTGGGGCGTTGCACAGACCAAATGGCATGACTAGATACTCAAAGTGTCCATCTCTGGTATTGAAGGCAGTTTTCCACTCATCGCCCTCACGAATGCGGATGAGATTTTAGGGGCCTCTTAGGTCAAGTTTGGTGAAGACCTTAGCTCCACGCAATGGATCGAATAGTTCAGAGATGAATGGAAGAGGATAGCGATTTTTCACAGTGATCTTATTAAGGCCGCGGTAGTCGATACAAGGGCGTATCGACCCGTCCTTCTTGGCCACGAAGAAGAATTCGGTTCTGGCTGGAGAAGAAGATTTTCGGATAAAACCTCTTTTGAGGTTTTCCTGGATGTACTCCATCATGGCTTGTGTTTCCGCGACAGAAAGTGGGTGGATCCTACCACAGGGTGGTGTGGTACCAGGGAGCAAATCAATAGGACAGTCATAAGGTCTGTGTGGAAGTAAGATCTCTGCTTGCTTTTTGCAGAAAACATCAGCATAGTCCTGATAGGCCTTAGGAAGACCTGGCAATGGAGTTGTAATGGAGACTTGGCAAGAAGGAACTGAGTGAAGACAACGCTTGTGGCAAGAAGGTCCCCAACTTTTAATGTCCCCAATGACCCAGTCGAGACTAGGCGAGTGACGTTGGAGCCAAGGCAAGCCCAGAAGAATTGCAGAAGTACAGTTGGGCAGCACAAAAAATTCAATGTGTTCGTGATGGTAAATTCCCACACTCATGAGCAAAGGTTGAGTGCGGTAACGCACAGTGCAGACCAGCCTTTCTCTATTGACGGATGAAATGAAGAGAGGTTTGACAAGACGGGTAACTGGAATATTGAACTTGTTGATGAGGAAGGCTTCAATGAAACTTCCTGCCGAACCAGAGTCCAAGAAGGCCACAGCGGAGAAGGAAGTATTAGCGGACGTAGCAATCCGCACAGGTATAGTCAGTCTTGGAGAGGAAGAATTCACACCTAGCAACACCTCTCCTACGTTAACTAGGTGCAAGCGTTTCCTTGAGGCAGAGGACGAATAGGACAGTCCTTTAGGAAATGTTCGGTGCTTGCACAGTATAGGCACAGGTTTTCATTCCTACGGCGAGTCCTCTCTTGTAGGGTCAGACGAGACCGATCCACTTGCATGGCCTCCTCGGCGGGAGGCACAGGAACAGATTGCAAAGGACACTGGAAGAGAGGTGCCAGGGGAGGAAACTGCCTGGTGCGAACAAGATCCTTTTCCTGACGAAGCTCCCGGCGTCTTTCGGTGAAACGCATGTCAATGCGGGTGGCCAAATGGATGAGTTCAGACAGGGTAGCAGGAATTCCTCGTGCAGCCAGCACATCTTTGATGTGACTGGATAAGCCTTTCTTGAAGGTCGCGCAGAGGGCCTCATTATTCCAGGATAGCTCAGAGGCGAGGGTGCGGAACTGGATGGCGTACTCGCCCACAGAAGAACTCCTTTGGACAAGGTTCAATAGGGCTGTCTTGGCTGAAGAAGCCCGGGCTGGCTCCTCGAAGACATTACGTACTTCTGAGAAGAAGTCCCAAAGCGGTGTGGCCCAGGACAAGGCCTTTTCAGATAGCAGGCTGACCACGAACGCCACCTTAGACCGTTCTGTAGGGAATTGGTCTGACATCATCTCCAGGCGCAGGGAACACTGGGACAGGAACCAATGGCCCAATTTAGAGTCCCCATCAAACTTGTCAGGTAGGGAGAAGCGGAGTCTGGAAGCCGCCACTCGCTGCGGAGGTGATGCAGGAGCTGGCGGAGGAGATGGTTGCTGATGTTGAGGCAGAAGCTGTTGTATCATAGCAGTCAACTGAGTCAGCTGTTGTCCTTGTAGCGCGATCTGCTGAGATTGCTGGGCGACCACGGAGGTTAGGTCAGCTAAACTGGGCAGCGGGACCTCAGCGGGATTCATGGTCGGATCTACTGTCAGGATCCGGACTGGAATGCAGGGAGGACACAGGTGGTGGATTCTCTGTGTCAGTGAGGTGATGGCGTGGGCCGTACCAGGGGAACGGAATCTAAGAGGTTACTGGTTTTCACCAGAGCCCGCCGAAAAGTGGGATGGACTTGCTGTGGCAGGTAACCCCCAGGTCGTTCCACCCGATAGCGACTCAACCTCACTGACTGCTGAGTCAGGCGGGGTACACAAGGATAAGACAAAAGCAAGGTCAGACGTAGCAGAAGGTCGGGACAGGCGGCAACGGTTCGTAGTCAAGGGCAACGGCAAGGGTCTGGATAAACAGGCAATGGACACACGGGAACGCTTTCACTGGCACAAGGCAACAAGATCCGGCAGGGACAGGAAGGGGAAGTGGACTTTTATAATGTAGGGAGTGCTTGGAACTAATTGGGCCAGGCACCGATCAATGGCCCTTTAAATCTGAGAGACCCGGAGCCGGGCACCCTAGAGAGCAGTGCCACGCGCGCCAGGACTGAGCAGGAGGACGGGGCAGGTGAGAAACATGGGGCGCGATCCGAGAGCGGGCACGTAACGTGCCTTGGATCGCGTCCCCTCCGGTGACATGGGAGCAGCGCTCGCGGTCAGCGGTGCCGAGCGGAGCGCTGCATGCAGAGGAACACCGTGAGGGCTCCGGGGAGGCAGCGGGACCCAGAGTGCTCAGCGTGACACTCCCCTATCAGATGACTTACCCCGGGAGCCTCAACCTGAAATTTTTACGAGACAAAAACTTCTTCCGACCAATAAGCTGAATGTGCAAGGAAAACGGAACCCATCTGATAAGCATTAAGATCTGAGGACGTGACAGACCTTCTGAGTTAAACGTGATTTGGTGTTGTTAGTAGAACCATACTCACAACAAGTGACAAGTGCAGCTTAACATGTGACAATGTGGTAATGCCCAAAGACGTGTTGGGCAGAGCGGTAAGGACAATACTACTCATAGGCGTGATAGGCACTAAACAAAAAGAAAACATCACTACCTGTTTCCTAGGAGATCTCGAACTTAGGACCTAAACTAACAAAACATGACATGACTCATGTAACCTCAACACTTACTGGCAACCTTAGAATTAGTCCCAAATGGACTTCAAAGGTGCAGTGGGTCTTTTGCGGCGCTGACTCGGAACAGGCACATCAGGTGAATATAAAAGATTTATTAAAATGCAACTCGTTTCACCACACATGAGCGGCTTCATGTGGCCTGATGAAGCCGCCCATGTGCGTTGCATTTTAATAAACCTTTTATATTCACCTGATGTGCCTGTTCCGAGTCAGCACCGCAAAAGACCCACAGCACCTTTGAAGTCCATTTGTCGCTATCTACTTGGTTGGGAGGCTGCAGACCGGGCTCTAACTATCCTTACACGCTGTCCATTGTTGTGTGTGAGCTCACACAACCACCTGGGGTAAGAGGCTTTAAAAAGAATCCTTCTACCAATACCTACCCAGTCTGTTTTACGCTATGGAGCGCTCTCTTTTATATTTTTAGAATTAGTCCCGACCTGAACCTACCCGAAAATCGACAGCAGAAAGCACCTGTAGATGATATCAAGGTGGGATCAATGATAATCTGAAAAATGTGCCGTACCGTATGCTATTTGCAGCTCCTATCCTGCATGAAAAGATAATAAATGACTAACCAGACCTTCCAAATTTTAAGAACCCTACTACCGTGTTACCCTACTACCGTGTTTTACGCTATGGAGCGCTCTCTTTTATATTTTTAGAATTAGTCCCGACCTGAACCTACCTGAAAATCGACAGCAGAAAGCACCTGTAGATGATATCATGGTGGGATCAATGATAATCTGAAAAATGTGCCGTACCGTATGCTATTTGCAGCTCCTATCCTGCATGAAAAGATAATAAATGACTAACCAGACCTTCCAAATTTTAAGAACCCTACTACCGTGTTACCCTACTACCGTGTTTTACGCTATGGAGCGCTCTCTTTTATATTTTTAGAATTAGTCCCGACCTGAACCTACCCGAAAATCGTCAGCAGAAAGCACCTGTAGATGATATCACGGTGGGATCAATGATAATCTGAAAAATGTGCCGTACCGTATGCTATTTGCAGCTCCTATCCTGCATGAAAAGATAATAAATGACTAACCAGACCTTCCAAATTTTAAGAACCCTACTACCTTGAAGACTACACACCTGAGGCTTCAGCAAGCGACTAGCAACTGTAAACACTCCGGGCTGAAGTTAACCAATAGACGGATAGCTGAATTCCTCACTAAGTAAGTCAATATGAACTTGCAACGGTCAATAACACACTATTTGCACTAAATCGCCTGAAGACGAGTAAGGCCGCTATAAATCGAGACATTTACTCAGACGTGTTGGGCAGAGATCAAGTGTGAGAATAATAAATGTTGTATGCATCTCGTATTACATCAAAACCTTCATCCAAACCTGATAAATTCCCTAAATCAGTGATAAACAACCATTGAGATTACCTGAATAGATCACCTATCGCAGCTCTATGCTATAATTACTACTGTGAGATTAATATTTTCAGGACAACCACTTGCTGAAGCAACAGACTATTATCTGTGTCTGAACTGAACAAATCAATCACAACGGACAAAGGTCTACGCATGCCAACTTACAGCACCTACCTGTGAATTCATGTATATGCTGTCACGCGTCACTGTGCATCTAGACAGTAGACCTATGAGCATGCGTATCTATAAGTAAAATATATTTTATTATTCTTGTTATTATATAATTTTGTTTATTTATTTTTTATATAATTTTTCATTTGCCTACCTAACTATGTTTGGTGAACTGTGAAAATATCTGCGCCTGGAATTCAGCACCACAACCCTTTCATTCACCCTATGGTCAAAAGATATGCCTTAATCAAATACGTGGATCAAGGAATATGTGAAAAGAAGGGTTGGACCCGTACCTGAAAAGCGAATGATATGACAAACCAGACCTTGAAGTAATGCAGCCACTAAACTGACAAAGATACGTGCTGCATAAGATAAAATAAAATATTGATGAGGTGAGCATCAATGAATATGAAGACCACGCAAATGTACAAGCATTATGTTCTGAAACAATAATCAACAACTTCCAACAACACTTAAATTGCCGTGTCAGAAAATACCTATCTGATACCATAGCGTCTTATCCCCAATCACTATACACTTACTCCCCCCCGACCTACGATGGCCCCGGCATACGATCATTTCAACATACGATGGCATCTCAGAGGCCATCCCATGTTGAAGGCAGCATCAACATACGATGCTTTTGTATGTCGGGGCCATCGCATAAACGGCTATTCGGCAGCCCAGACTGCTTCAGCTGCCACCGGATAGTAGTTTACGGTGCCCCGTGAGCTCCGGTGATGGTCTCCTACCTGTCCTCGGGGCTCCGGAGCCTCCTCTACGGGATCCCCTGCATCGTCATCACGTCGCTGCGCACGCCGTCCCGTCATCCAATAGAAGCAGCGTGCGTAGCTACGTGATGGCGGCGACCTAGAGCGAGGATCCCGGGGAAGCAGGGGCCTTGCCAGAGCGTCAGGGACACCCCGGGGACGCGGCGACAGAGATGTAAAGCGACATCTAGGGCAGCGGTGACGAGCGGTGATGGTCCGGAGTGGCGGGGACATGTGAGTATAACCTTCAATACCAGTGGTCTTCAACCTGCGGACCTCCAGATGTTGCAAAACTACAACTCCCAGCATGCCCGGACAGCCATTTGGAACGGATGGTCCATTTGGAACGGATTACCATCGTATGTTGAGGGACCACTGTACATGCCCCTGACACCAAGACCGTGAGTGCCCATACAGAAAGCCAAAGCCTGCTGTGACAGAGGTGACGTGGTCTCTAATCAACTAAACGCTTCTGATATGTCAACCTGAAGATGTGGAAACTTAGCGTGGTAACTTGTGACAAACAATAAATTGTGAGACTGAATACTGAGCTACAAAACCTAACCACCATTTATGCCATAACGTATTGATTACGAAGTTGTGCGTCATGTGAGCGTATATATTATCTGTTCGCATAAAAAAAAACGCACAGTACCTTGAAAATAGACATGCGACATAAGAACAATTCCTTATCACTCATACCTCTACTGCATGTATATGATGTAACTACTTTTATCACATTTGATGCTTGCACAATAACCTGAAGACATTAAACATGACTTATAACATGGTAGTATTCTCGAATGTCACGCAACTGAAGCCGAGCATACCCTGAATTCAGAATACCATGTTCAGGATGATAATAGCGTGTGGCTCCTGCATAATATACTATCTCAGCTGTAGGGGACTGATGTACTGCCGTGCTAGTAAATATACAATGAATCTACAATGAATGGGGGGGCGTAACAACTTCACAACGTTACCCAGTAATGTCACCGTAATGGGCAATGTGGGAGTGACATATATGTCCGAGCCCTCCTGCCCTGAAATAAACATACATTGGGGGCTGATCTAGCACTGACACTCGAGCGAGCTGAAGTCCCGGCGGCTAGAGTCCTAACGCGCAGGAAGCAGCCCGGACCTGTACATTTGCTGCCTGGGATTTCAGCCTCTTACCCCAATGAATTTTAACATTCCCCAGTCTAATGCGGAGTGCGACCAATGCGGAGTGACCTTGTGAGATGTGGCTGCGCCGTCACGAATACTTACCGCCCGTGGCTCTATGTCGCCGAACAGGGAGAACAGACAGGCATACTCCCCATCAAGACGGATGCTACTTCCTCCTTCTGGTCAGCTGACTTGCTGACATCACATGAAGAACCCGCGGCGTGTGAGACAGATACGGCTGCAGATTCGTAAAGGGAAACCCCGCCCCTCCCAAAATATAGGCTAAAGTATTAGACTTCACACATATATCAGCGTTTCTAAACCAGGGTGCCTCCAGCTGTTGCAAAACTACAACTCCCAGCATGCCCAATTGCAGTTTTACAACAGCTGGAGGCACCCTGAGAAACAATGGTATATGTGTTTGTCTATGTGTATATATCAGTGTTTTCCAAACAGGGTGCCTCCAGCTGTTGCAAAACTTCAACTTGCAGCATGCCCAATTGCAGTTTTGCAACAGCTGGAGCCCCCTGAGAAACCCTTCACATACAGGGCCACTGATGCACTTATAGGGAGCTGTCTTGCCAAGTGCCTGGAGGAAGATTTGTGTGCGGAAATACAGTAGCGGGACAGAACTGTAGGGAGGAGTGACCCGTATATTGTTAATGACCCTGTCTTGGTGCCCCAAAATATATCTAATGACCCCCTCTTGGTGCCCCATATATATTTGTTAACCCCCATCCCCTCTGTACCCCCATATATATATATATATATATATATATATATATATATATTTAATGACCCCCTCTTGGTGCCCACATATATATCTATTGACCCCCCTCTTGATGTCCTTATATATATTTAATGACTCCCTCTTGGTGCACCCATAATATATTTAATGACCCCCTCTTGGTGCCCCCATATATATTTAATGACTCCCTCTTGGTGCCCCTATAATATATCTAATGACCCCCTTTTGGTGCCAATATATATATATATATATATATATATATATATTTAATGACCCCCTCTCGGTGCCCCCATAATATATTTAATGACCCCCTCTCGGTGCCCCCATGATATATTTAATGACTCCCTCTTGGTGCCCCCATAATATATTTAATGACCCCCTCTTGGTGCCCCCACATATATTTATTGACCCCCCCCCACTGTGCCCCCATTTACTGCTGTAGGGCCTCCACAGACATACTGCCTCCAGCCATATATAGTGTACGGCTGCAAGCAGTATGTCTGTGTACCGGCCCGTTTTCGTGGTCTAATCACTCCTTGTTACGCCGAGCGCTCCGGGTCACCGTTCCTCCCCGGAGCGCTCGCCTCATCCTCGTTGCTGCAGCGCCCCGGTCAGATCCACTGACCGGGTGCGCTGCGGTACCGCCTCCAGCCGGGATGCGATTCGCGATGCGGGTGGCGCCCGCTCGCGATGCGCACCCCGGTCCCCGTACCTGACTCGCTCTCCGTCGGTCCTGTCCCGGCGCGCGCGGCCCCGCTCCCTAGGGCGCGCGCGCGCCGGGTCTCTGCAATTTAAAGGGCCAGTGCACCAATGTTGGTGCCTGGCCCAATCTTCCCAATTACCCATTAGTGTGATCACCTGTGTACTTCCCTATATTACCTCACTTCCCCTGCACTCCCTTGCCGGATCTTGTTGCCTTAGTGCCTAGTGAAAGTGTTCCCTTGTCTGTTCCTAGCCCGTGTTCCTGACCTCCTGCCGTTGCCCCTGACTACGATCCTTGCTGCCTGCCTCGACCTTCTGCTACGTCCGACCTTGCTTCTGCCTACTCCCTTGTACCTCGCCTATCTTCTGTATCTTCAGCAGCCAGAGAGGTGAGCCGTTGCTAGTGGATACGACCTGGTCACTACCGCCGCAGCAAGACCATCCCGCTTTGCGGCGGGCTCTGGTGAAAACCAGTAGCGTCTTAGAACCGGTCCACTAGCACGGTCCTCGCTATCCCTCTCTGGCACAGAGGATCCACTACCTGCCAGCCGGCATCGTGACAGTAGATCCGGCCATGGATCCCGCTGAAGTTCCTCTGCCAGTTGTCGCTGACCTTCCTACGCTGGTCGCCCAGCAAGCTCGTCAGATCGCCCAGCAGTCGCAACAGATAGCGCAACGAGATCAACAGCTGGCATACTTGACCTCCGAGGCACTGCGTATTCAGTCACAGATACAGCAGCTGCAGCCGCAGATACAGCAACAGCTACAGCTGCAACTACCATCTCCTCCGCCGGCTCCTGCAACTCCTCCGCAGCAACCGGTCCTTCCTAACCCCTGCTTGTCCCTGCCGGACAAATTTGGCGTAAAGATCGCCCAACGAGATCAACAGCTGGCATACTTGATCTCCGAGACACAGCGTCTTCAGTCACAGTTACAGCAGCTGCTGCCGCAGATACAGCAACTTCAGTCACAGCAGCTGCTGCCGCAGATACAGCAACTTCAGTCACAGCTACAGCTGCAACAACCATCTCCTCCGCCGGCTCCTGCAACTCCTCCGCAGCAACCGGCCGTTCTTAACCCCTGCTTGTCCCTGCCGGACAAGTTTGATGGGGACCGCAATGATTCTGCCACAGCCACAGTCCAGTCCTTCTTCGCTGAGGTCCGTGGTGTCTTCGAGGAGCCTGCCCGAGCTTCTTCTGCCGAGATTGCCCTGCTGAACCTGGAACAGGGTGTTTCTTCCGTTGGCGAGTACGCCATTCAGTTCCGTGCTCTTGCTTACGAGTTGTCCTGGAATAGTCAGGTTCTCTGCGCGACCTTTAAAAAAGGCCTATCCAGCAACATTAAAGATGTTCTGGCCGCACGAGAGACTCCTGCTGACCTACATGAACTCATTCATCTTGCCACTCGCATTGACATGCGTTCTTCCGGATGGCGTCTGGAGCTCCGCCTGGGTACGGACTTTGTTCGCACGAAGCGTTTTTTCTCCCCGGCTCACCTCTCCTCTGGTCCTCTGCAATCCGTTCCTGTGCCTCCCGCCGCGGAGGCTATGCAAGTTGACCGGTCTCGCTTGACACCTCTAGAGAGGACACGACGCCGCATGGAGAATCTTTGCCTGTACTATGCCGGTACCGAACATTTCCTGAAGGATTGTCCTATCCGTCCTCCCCGCCTGGAAAGACGTACGCTGACTCCGCACAAAGGTGACACAGTTCTTGATGTCAACTCTGCTTCTCCACGCCTTACTGTGCCTGTGCGGATATCTGCTTCTACCTTCTCCTTCTCTACTTTGGTCTCCTTGGATTCCGGATCTGCAGGAAAATTTTTTTTGGCCTCTCCTATCAACAGGTTCTACGTCCCTGTGACCAGTCTCGCCAAACCCCTCCTAATGTGCATCGGACCTCATCACGGAAAAATTTACTTTTTTTTCCTCAGGTTCTTTGGCCCCAAGAAGAGGGGGAGACCCAAGGGGGGGGGGTACTGTTACGCCGAGCGCTCCGGGTCCCCGTTCCTCCCCGGAGCGCTCGCCTCATCCTCGTTGCTGCAGCGCCCCGGTCAGATCCACTGACCGGGTGCGCTGCGGTACCGCCTCCAGCCGGGATGCGATTCGCGATGCGGGTGGCGCCCGCTCGCGATGCGCACCCCGGTCCCCGTACCTGACTCGCTCTCCGTCGGTCCTGTCCCGGCGCGCGCGGCCCCGCTCCCTAGGGCGCGCGCGTGCCGGGTCTCTGCAATTTAAAGGGCCAGTGCACCAATGTTGGTGCCTGGCCCAATCTTCCCAATTACCCATTAGTGTGATCACCTGTGTACTTCCCTATATTACCTCACTTCCCCTGCACTCCCTTGCCGGATCTTGTTGCCTTAGTGCCTAGTGAAAGCGTTCCCTTGTCTGTTCCTAGCCCGTGTTCCTGACCTCCTGCCGTTGCCCCTGACTACGATCCTTGCTGCCTGCCTCGACCTTCTGCTACGTCCGACCTTGCTTCTGCCTACTCCCTTGTACCTCGCCTATCTTCTGTATCTTCAGCAGCCAGAGAGGTGAGCCGTTGCTAGTGGATACGACCTGGTCACTACCGCCGCAGCAAGACCATCCCGCTTTGCGGCGGGCTCTGGTGAAAACCAGTAGCGTCTTAGAACCGGTCCACTAGCACGGTCCTCGCTATCCCTCTCTGGCACAGAGGATCCACTACCTGCCAGCCGGCATCGTGACACTCCTTCTCTAGTCTGGGGTCAGGATCTGCTGTAGATTCCCATCCCGGAGGAGCAGTGATCGGACCACGGAAGCTAACTAGATGCAGGTGCCATTAACTCACAATCCTGGCCGGCCCGTGCATCCTCCTCTTTTCTGCTCCACTTCCCGGTCAAATAATCAGGACGCTTGGCACATCAGTGGCGTTCCTGCATGCATTACTTCCAGCGGGCAGTGAGCTGGGTCAGTCATGGATCCCGGGACCCCCTGGGCACTGGGCCCCATATTGGGGTACTGCCTGCACCACACTGATGGTGGCCCTGAACACAGCCATCATGCCCTCTCTATTCATGTCTATGGGAGGAGGCATGAAAGCTATATAATAGCCATCACACCCCCTCCGATGGACATGAATGGAGGGGGCATAGCGTGACGTCACGAATATGGAAGCTTCAAGTTCCCTCTTTAGCAAAGGCATTTGTATGGCTAACTTCAAGCTAAATTTCACAGTTTACATATTGAACTAGTCAGTTTACAAAGCTGAGCTACTTTGAGATTACACAGATTTTTGACTTCAGACTGATTCTTCTTTATAGTGGAATCACTCACAGTATTAAAGGAGATCTGCAGCCATAGACACTTATCCTCTATCCGCAGGATAAGGGATAAGTGTCTGATCGCGGGGGGTCCTGACATTTGAGTTTCCCCAACTTTGTTGGTGGCACCCTTTTTAGAGGTGCATCGTTTGATGACAAACCTCTTCCAGTACCACCAATTTCTCGTATCACATTGCGCATCCTATGACGCATGTCATGATACCAGTATCCAATATCAGCATTAGAAATGTAGCTGCTACCCCCTGCGCTATTGTATTCTCCCTTGATCACCCCCTGTGCCATTTCATTACCCCCTGTGCCATTTAATCCCTCCTGCATTAATCCTTGGGTCATTTTATTCCCATACCTAATTCTCCCCTTGTACTGCTTCAGTCTCCCTCTTGATGTCCCCATGCCACTTCATTCCTCCCTCCTTGAAACCTTCTCTGTGCTACATAATTCCCCCATTGATCTCCTGTGTAATTTCACCCCCCCATTGATTCCCCCTGTGCATTTCCTTCACCCCTTTTATCATCCCCTATGCCACTGTATTCCTCTCCCTTTGCCATTAAAAATCCCCCCATTATCAGCTCCTGTGGCACATCATTAGCCCCCCCACTCTGATCACTTCCCCGTGCCACATCATTCTTACTCTTTGATACATTACTGTCTATATCTGATATCACTAGGAGGCGTGGCCATGACATCACATCCCCCATCTCAGAGGAAGCGCCTGGTACAGAATGCTGGGGGCTGCAACAAGATCGTGGGGGTCCCCAGCAGCGGGACCCCTGCAATTATACATCTTATCCCCTATACTTTGGATAGGGGATAAGATGTATAAAGCTGGAATACCCCTTTAAGGAGAATCTGAATTTGGTCACTGTCCTTTTATCTCCATTCAATCAGTATTGGACAATAAGTGTTATTCTTCAGTACTGGCTGAACTACCACTGATCTAACTAGCACCATAGGCAATTAACCTGTCAATGACTCCTGATTTATACAGACAATACAGAAAAGAAGCTTATATTTTTTATGTGGTTGCACAGAAATAACACAAAAAATAAAACTTAAATGTAGTATATGATATTTCCTTTATAATCAAAAAGGAAAAGAATAAAAACATATAGTTGCCAGCCAACAATGATTTTGTGTAAGAGCAGTACATATAATTTGCTGAGCATTCCTGAGCATCAAGGTCGTGTAATGTTTAATATGTATGCCGCATTATTTGGTCTGAAAAGATTTTAATTAACATTTGAGTTCATTGTAATGATAATTTACAGCTTTACACTTTGATATTGACCACTTATTTTGATAATTGTTAACTTGATTACAAAATACTATTACAAGGTCAAAGAAATACGTATGTCGACAAGAGTTTTAAAAAGTTCTTTAGTTAGAGTAAATTGACTGCAAAAGATTAGGGTATGTTCACATTGTGTAATGTGAACAGAATCTCCACTTGCAGAATTCCGCGAGTGGAGATTTCATCTAGCGGCAGGTAGGACCACGCGGTACTGTGCCGTCACCATTTACGGCTATGCAGTGCTCGCGGATGTCCACGCAAAGAACAAACATGTTCTTTCTTCACACTAATTTTATGAGTTCACTCAGCGGAATTCTAATGCGCAATTCAGTGTGTGGATTTCCGTGCTAATTACGTAGTTTGAACATGCCCTAAATCTTAACAACAGTGTGCATCTTACTTTACCTAGCAGCCATCTTGGGGTTGTTTGCATCATTCTTCTCATACAGTATTAAGGAGGCCATGAAATCAGGGTTTGGTGATATATATATATATATATATATATATATATATATATATATATATTATACAAAAAAAGAGGATTGCAGCAGCACACATTGGTCAAAAAATGTAGGCTCTTAGCGCACTTTTTGATCGAAACGTGTCCCCCCATCCACCACGGGGAGGTGGCCTCATTTAGGTTGGGACCCTAACACAAATTCTGAGCCTAACACTCATAACACTCACCTCTGACTGGGTGACATGTTGGATCCATTAACAATTTAAAACACCACCTGTGAAAAAGGGGGAGGGATGCACAGCTAAAGAGCGTGCCATTCCCCCCGAGTTGTACAAACAAGCAAAAAGAAGAATAGCCAGCACAACAGCCTAATACATGGGTGCACACTGCCATGGCAAATACAGAGTATACAAAAAAAGAGGATTGCAGCAGCACACATTGGTCAAAAAATTGAGGCTCTTAGCGCACTTTTTGATCAAAACGTGTCCCCGCATCCACCACGCGGAGGTGGCCTCATTTAGGATGGCCCATCACGTGATGTGCGCTAAGAAACTATGACGTGTGTCATCACATGACAACTGGCTGGTATTTGTGCAGTTCACATAAACTTTTGATAGCTTGTAAAGCATGCAAAACCAATAGGTTTTGCAATTGCTTTCATGAAAACATTTTCAGTATTTCATACTTAAAAAGCCAGCCATACAACTGCCCGAAGCCTGCTTGGACACATACTAGTCCTGCTGTGTCAATGCGTCATCATCTATGCCATGGACACACTTCCTTGATTGACAGCTGTGAGCGCAGCGCTGGAGTGTCCCGCTACTGTCAGTGAGGACAAGCTGGGAGTTGTAGTTTTGCTAATGATAGGGGAGATGTGAGCAGACAGCATACTGAGGGAGGGGGCGGAGACCTGCACAGTTTGGCCACGCCCCCTCCCTTTGAGAGGAATTCAGACTAGTGAGCTAAATTAAAAGTGTAATAAAAAATAACAAAGGTGCTAGACACATAATAATTGGATGTATATGGTCAGAATTAGGTACTGAGTGATATATTTAAAAAATATTTTTTTGTTGGATCTGACGGGTACACTTTAGCCCCTTTAGGACAAGGCCCATTTTGGCCTTAAGGACCAGGTCAATTTTATTTTTGCATTTTCGTCTAAAAATCATAACTCTTTTATATTTCCATCCACAGACCCATATGAGGGCTTGTTTTTTGCGACACCAATTTTACTTTGTTATGACATCACTTATTTTTATCTATGGTGAAAAACAGCGGCACCTTAGACTCCGCTCCCTGGTACGGTCCGATCATCTTCCACACAGGTCCAGCGATCCACATCCACCGGAGTTCCTGTCTTCTGAAACGTGAGTGTTACAGTATGTTTGAAATTGTCCTATTTTGACCACCTATAACTATCACATTTTTCCATATACGGGACAGTATGAGGGCTCATTTTTTGCATCGTATAGTTTTTATTGGTACCACTTTTGCTTAGGTTTAACTTTTTTAATCTTTTTTTTATAAAATGTGACAGAAAAGCAGCAATTTTCGAATTTTTATTTTTTTACATTTACGCCATTCACTTTACAGGATAACTAACATTATATTTTGATAGTTCAGACTTTTACGCATGCAAAAATACCAAATATGTTTATTAATAATTTTTTTTAACGCTTTTTGGGGGGTAAAATTGGGAAAAACGGATGATTCACGTATTTATTGGGGGTGGGTATTTTTCACATTTAAATTTTTTTAACATTTTTTTTCATTATTTTTACACTTTAACCCCTTAAGGACTTAGGACGTATGAGTACGTCCTAAGTCCGGTCCCTGTCTATAACGCGGGGTCCCGGCGGCTATTCACAGCCGGGACCCGCGGCTAATAGCGCGCGGCCACGATCGTTCGGCCACGCGCTATTAACCCTTCTGATGCGGCGCTCAAAGCTGAGCGCCGCATCAAAAGTGAAAGTAAATGCTTCCCGGCTGCTCAGTCGGGCTGATCGGGGTCATCCCTATAAAATCGCGATGCCCCAATCAGCTACCCGGAAAGAAGAAGGTCCCTACCTTCTTCCGTCGGCGTCCAACGGCAAGGCAACAATCTGTGTATGCAATCAGCCATTGCAAGCTCATAGGTCCCTATAGGAGCTATGAGCTCGCAAAAAAAAGTGTAATAAAAAAGTTAACCTTTTCAGGTATTCCCTTCTGTATTAAAAGTTTAAATCACCCGGCATTTCCTAGTAACAAAATAAAACAGTGTAAATAAAAATAAACATATGTGGTATCACCGCGTGCGGAAATGTCCGAATTATAAAAATATACCACTTTTAAAACCGCGTGTTCAATGGCGTATGCACAAAAAAAGTCCAAAATAGTGCATTTTGATCACTTTTTTATACCACAAAAAAGTGAATAAAAAGTGATCAAGAAGTCTGATCAGAACAAAAATGGTACCACTATAAACTTCAGATTATGACACAAAAAAGTAGCCCTCATAATGCCCTGAACAAAGAAAAATAAAAAAAAGTTATAGGGCTCAGAAAATGACAATTTTAAACGTATACATTTTCCTGCATGTATTTATGATTTTTTTCTGAAGTAATACAAAATCAAATCTATACAAGTAGGGTATCATTTTAACCATATGGACCTACAGAATAAAGGTAAGGTGTCATTTTTACCGAAAAATGTACTGCGTAGAAACGGAAGCTCCCAAAATTTACAAAATGGCATTTTTTCTTCAAGTTTGTCGCACAATAATTTTTTTTCTGTTTCCCTGTAGATTTTTCGGTAAAATGACTAATGACACTGTAAAGTAGAATTGGTGGTGCAAAAAATAAGCCATAATACAGATTTTTAGGTGCAAAATTGAAAGGGTTATGATTTTTTAAAGGCAAGGAGGAAAAAACGAAAATGCAAAAATGTGAAATCGCTCAGTCCTTAAGGGGTTAATAGTTCACATAGGGGATTATTTATAGCAATCATTTGATTGCTAATACTGTTAATTGCGATGCATAGGTCCGGTGTTCGCGGTCATGGTGGAGCTTAAATGTATGTCATGGTGCGTTAGGTACCAAGGCACCATGACGTACATTTACGTCCATTGTCATTAAGGGGTTAAGTATTATATATTTGTAATTGGCAAATTGTTATCCACTTTGGCGTGTGCTGCGTCTTTAGATACTTTATATTGAGTCTGCAAATCTTACTATGTACTTTATATAACTATGGGTGGGCTTTTATCAAAATAATTCTCATTGGAGGGGAGCAACTCTTGTGTATGTGGGCCACCCAAAACATGCTATTATCTGGAACGCTGGCGCATTCCCCCTGATCAGCCGCAAGGTATGTTACTTAATTGTTATGTGTGTATATATAGCACATGGAAGCTATATATTCACCACACCCCTGAGGAAGTCATCTGGAGTTGACATAGTGTGTGGGGTTCTAGTGGGGTGCGCACCCACACACTTGCCTGGTGCTATCTTCTATCTGGTCCAGTGTCCATACCCTTTGATTTACTGATCTTGAGAGGTTTACAATGTTGCTCATCTTGCTCATCATGTATTGGTTTTTCTATTTCAGTCTACTAATTCTAAGGAAATTCCATATTGTATTATTGTGCATGCGACAGTCCTCCTTTTTCAGGGAGGCCAGCTTATTTACTTGTTTACTAGGTGGGGAAGTGCCACTGGGGTGGGGTCCATGTCAGTTATTTGTTTTATTGTTTTTAACTAGAACTTTTTTGTGTGTCATGTACTTTGTGTTCAATAAATCATATTTTCTATAATTATGTATTTTGGTGAGCACCATTTTTTACAGTGTTGTCTTTCTTCTGGTGGCTTAAAACGGAGGGGAAGTGGGACAATTGCTTTGGAACATCTAGTATCTCCAATAATCATTCAGTCATTCCAACAACTTATTGTTCTTTCTTTATTTGTCTGGGAAAGGTTGACTCTCACACTAGTATCACGTTTATCCTCATTAGTTAACAGAGAAACACATACTGTATAGACATATTCCCTGTTTAATTTCTTCCAAAAATACTGTATATGCCTGTATGTATGTGTTACGCCGAGCGCTCCGGGTCCCCGCTCCTCCCCGGAGCGCTCGCAGCGTTCTCTCATTCGCAGCGCCCCGGTCAGACCTGCTGACCGGGTGCGCTGCGATATTACTCCCAGCCGGGATGCGATTCGCGATGCGGGACGCGCCCGCTCGCGATGCACATCTCGGCTCCCGTACCTGACCCGTTCCCCGTCTGTGTTGTCCCGGCGCGCGCGGCCCCGCTCCTTAGGGCGCGCGCGCGCCGGGTCTCTGCCATTTAAAGGGCCGCTGCGCCACTGATTGGCGCAGCAGGCCTAATCAGTATTCTCACCTGTGCACTCCCTACTTATACCTCACTTCCCCTGCACTCCCTCGCCGGATCTTGTTGCCATTGTGCCAGTGAAAGCGTTCCCTTGTGTGTTCCTAGCCTGTGTTCCAGACCTCCTGCCGTTGCCCCTGACTACGATCCTTGCTGCCTGCCCTGACCTTCTGCTACGTCCGACCTTGCTCTTGTCTACTCCCTTGTACCGCGCCTATCTTCAGCAGTCAGAGAGGTTGAGCCGTTGCTGGTGGATACGACCTGGTTGCTACCGCCGCTGCAAGACCATCCCGCTTTGCGGCGGGCTCTGGTGAATACCAGTAGCAACTTAGAACCAGTCCACCAGCACGGTCCACGCCAATTCCTCTCTGGCACAGAGGATCCACCTCCAGCCAGCCGAATCGTGACAGTATGTATTGTCTATTCGAAGGCAACATACCTTGAAGTTGTTTCCAATGTAGAGTATGAGCGAATTTTTGAAAAATTCGATTTGGCCAATTGGCAGAATTTTTGAAAAAAATTTGTTTTGGTCTGAATTTATTCGTGGTGGATCTGTATCAAAAATGCCTATTTCTGGCATACAGAGAGCCTCTGTAACTTGCATAGGGTGTGTGCTGGGTTAGTGAAATAATGTGTAACACTTTCCTATTGTAACAGGTGGGGGTAAAGAATTCCCCTGTAAGGCCCTACTCTCACCCTATTAGTTCCCTTCTTGGGAAGTGTTACTCGCCCAAAAAAGGGCAGCCCCTCACAGGAAACTCTCCCTATTTCCACTTAAAAAACCTGTGAAATGGCAGTGTTTGTAGGTGGAAATAGGGAGAGGTTCCTGCGTGGGGCCACACTTTTTAGGGCGAGTAACACTTGCCAAGAAGGGAATTAATAATGCAAAAGTATGACCTTACAGGGGAAGATTTTACCCCCACTGGTTACAATGGACCATACGTTGTTCCATTCCACCTTTTAGAGGTCTTTGCAACACATCAATACTTGGTGGTGTAGGTGGCACATTGTGTTTTTTGTACACCTTTCCTTTTGTTTGATTTAAAAAACATTTGGGGTACATATATTTTATCCTAAGAAAAGTTAAGTTTTAGCTAATGCATATCCTCAATTCTTACTTGTGGTCTGATGCAGAGGAATGTCTGTAACTGGGGAGCAGCCCCTTAAATATGTTTGGCACTATCCATATTTGTGAAGTGTTGGTGTGGCACCATGGTCAATCTACTCTGATGCATCAGGCATTGGTGGGTGGAAATCCTGGCTGATCCATGCCTTATTCATCTTCACAAAGGTCACTTTCTCTCTCAATCTCACTCCCTTCCCTATCATTGCTTCTATGCTGGATTTGGGCTTGAGTTGAATCGCTGCTGTAAAAAAAGGTTTTCCGTGCATACTGCTCTCTGTCACTCTCTGCAATAGAATGCTGATGTGACTGGGAGGTGAATTGCTGCTTTAAAAATGCTTTTCTGTGCAACACACACTGGTCTCTGTCCCTCTCTCTCTGCAATAGAACGCTGATGTGACTGGGAGGTGAATCGCTGCTGTAAAAATGTTTTTCTGTGCAACACACAGTGCTGTTTGTGCCTCTCTCTCTGTAATAGAATGCTGACGTGACTGGCCGCAAGATAGCTGCCGATTATATAGGGCTGTGACATTATACAGGGGTGACTGGCTGCTGATAGGCTGCATGTGATTCAGGGTCATCCTGCTTACCCGCCTTTCCGCTTTGCATTCTCGCCTTCCCAGGATTCCTTGCCCCATGTCCTCACATGTGGATCTGCCATTTTAGATACCCAGCCCCTGGAGCCTGGACAGCAGTAAATGGAGTTTAATTAAGTGATTTGCACAATCGAATTGTGGCGATATTCTCATCAGTTACTAATCAAATTTTTCCTGAAATTCGTAACGAATTTGGATTTGTCAGGTTCGATTTGCTCATCCCTAATACTGTACATTCTAAAACCACTAAATGGGGACATCAAATGCCAAGGCATTACCCATATAGGAAATTTTCATTATTGCATTACAGCATATTTGGGTGTGTATAATCTTTAAGTGTTGTCAGGCTGGTATACCTTTTTGTCTTACAGTATAGAAAAGCACAGTCATCTTGCAAAAAAACCATACTGCACTGTATTCTTTTTTTTTTTATCTTTGGACTCTATGGACAACATATTTAATTCTATGCATACACAGTGTTGTAACTTAAAACCTTCCATCGTTGATCAATGTTTGCAAATCCTCTCGAAGTATACGTTTGACAGTAGGCTTGAAAGGTGGTAAAATGGTGTCTCATCCATAGGGCATAAAGCAATCTTACAACTGTCAAAGTCTGTAGCAAAGCCCCTTCCTACCATGTATCAATCTTAATACTGGTGTCTTATGTAAATAAGAGTCCTCCAGGCTCCTTTAGGCACCAGAGCCCATGTGTGACTGCTGCCTCTGCACCCTCTATAGCAACGCCCCGTAAACACTCCAAATGGAGATTATCAATCTTAAGTGGAGATTGGATGCCAAGTGGTCATGCTCTTGTCTGTTTTTGATGACAGATTCAGAAGGCAACAGACACTGCAGTAATTACTGTTTTAGCAGGTTCATCGTATATTCACATTTACCAAGGATGAATCTGCCAAAAAGCAGTAAAAATATTTGTACAGAAAAATCTATGTGCTTGGAACAACAAAGTCCTGTAAGATGGAAATTCAGTAATGTCCTGTGACTTGCATTTCCTCCACTGACAACCAAGGCAAATAAAGATTACAGTTTATGACTTCTTAAGCTCTTTTTCCCATTAATTGGCATCTTCTCTATTTAGACATCTTCAAGACATGTGGAAAACGACATTAACATTAAGCTCAACAGGATTTTTATCCTTGGTAAATAAAAAATTACTTTTGGTTCTTAATCCTAGGCTTTAAAACCTGGGATCTTTGATGAATGACCCTCCCTTTAGAGAAGCTATATCAAAATGAATGTCTGAATGAATGTATTAGTTATGGCGAGACTCAACACAGTCTTCGTACACGTGTTTGATCAAGTTGTCAGCATTAGGGGCTAAAAAGTATATATTGAGTGCCTATGCTTCTCTCGCAGTTTCCAGTCTCCTTGTGAAAAGCATGAAAATAATTTCACACTCACTTCATACTCACTTTAAATGTAGCTATTTATTAGAATTCTTGTGAAGTACTTGCTTCAGGGAACTTAAGAATTTTAACAAGTTTAGCTGTGATGGATTCCCCCAAGGGAACAATAGGCATTAAGAAGCCAAAGATGCTCAAGATTTTAACCTTTGATTTGAATTTTGGGAAGAAACGTGCACTCCATTTATTCAGTGGGCACAGACTGGCTTAACATAGCCTTCTTACAAACTGATAAAATTAGCACGGAAATAAAAAGAGAAACATTTTCAATTACTTAAAGGAAAGAAAACTAATATGGACAAAACAATAATAAAGTCATATAATACTTTGTGTATTTGGTGTTCTTTGAATCCTTATGTCATGCACCATTAGGCATACCATGGTGTATTAGCTTAACAGAAATGTTCCTTTTATGTGGTTGTCATGCAATTCAATATTATATTTCTTTGTTAGATCAGCTTGAGCCTAACAACATTTTATAATGAGTTATTTAAGCAATGCACTTCTGAGTATAAATATTGCTGTTACATAATTGTTTTGGTGCCCTATGGTTTTCTTTTGATTCCCCTCGGAGGATGTCTTTTGGATATGGTTATGCTGGTTGACACACATGTTCAGGACCAAAGGGTGATGTCTTCTTGTGCAGGCCAGCCAATAAGATTTGTCACACTTTGTCACACCAGCACTGGATAAATTAGCTCAATATTCTAAGAGGGATTCAATCACCCAGGTGGTGCAAGGAATTCTAAATTAGAACGTTGAAAACATAGGTAAATGTTCAGTACAGTTTTTCAGATTAAAAGCTTCTCTTTATTTGAGACAATAAGACATATGTGGTAGAGGGTGTGATCAGGGCAGATGGAAATACCCTAAGGGTAGATTGCATTAACCCCCTGTGTTCATGATGCCAGGGTGTGGTTTATCCTCTACACCAACCAGAGGTATACAGCTGGATCCTGGGCTATCCATGGGGGGCAAATAATGACTCCAACGCCAAGTTACCGAACAACGGCAGCTTTACTGAGTCCGACAGGTGTAACAGTCTATAGAGCTTGGCTAGGCCCATGGGGATGACCAGTGACTTCAGAGACCTCAGGGCTTGCTGGAACTTATAGTGGACTTGGACAATTTGGAAGCAGGCCACGGTGACGCGAGGCAGGATGACTTGGACTGACTTGACTATAACAGACTATGACTGACTTCACCCCTTCTTTAGCTTACCAGGCTTTGACTTGACCTGTGGGGCAATGGACTTGAGAATCCGTGGCTGCTTGACTGACTTTAGGCCTCCTCTGGACTCCAGACACACATCTAGGACTTGACCTTACTGTTCCTCAGGAAAGACTAAGAGAAGAGAGTAAGAGAGTGAGCTAGTTCCACCCAGGGCCTATATGGGGAGACTAGGAGGGGTCCCATAGGTCACTCTTAGGTCCTATGGTCACTGATACCTCACTGGGTTACAATCACTTGACAACAGGTTAATCACATAACAACTGGTCTTAAAGGCATAACACATTTCAGGTATAATACATTATACAACAGGCATATAAATAAATAGACAATGGAACAGGTGCCGGATGGGGGGGGGGGGGGGGACACTGTATGGAGGCTGCCTGACAGGGCAGCAAGGGTACAGGGGTGCAACTCCTGTACTGGGCCACCACACATATAAAGAACGTGAACAGGTGATGCGTTTCGGTCGAAATATCCAACTTTAGTCATACTAAATGAGAACTTACATATAAATATAGATTCTGAGTTATAGCCTAAACTACAGTATATTCACACATGGCAGATCAATTGCAGAAATATCTACAACTAACAAGCAGTTGCATTTATTTAACCCCTTAAGGACCAAAGACGTACCGGTACGTCCTTGGTCCTGCTCTCCTGATATAACGCATATAAAAATGAATAAAAAGCGATCAATAAGTCCTATCAATGCAAAAATGGTACCGTTAAAAACTTCAGATCACGAAAATGAGCCCTCATACGGCCCCATACACAGAAAAATAAAAAGTTATAGTGGTCAGAAGATGACAATTTTAAACGTATAAATTTTCCTGCATGTAGTTAGGATTTTTCCAGAAGTCCGACAAAATCAAACCTATATAAGTAGGGTATCATTTTAATTGTATGGACCTACAGAATAAAGATAAGGTGTAATTTTTACCGAAAAATGTACTACGTAGAAACGGAAGCCCCCAAAAGTTACAAAACGGCGTTTTTTTTTCAATTTTGTCGCACAATGATTTTTTTTCCATTTCACCGTAGATTTTTGGGCAAAATGACTGACGTCATTACAAAGTAGAATTGGTGGCGCAAAAAATAAGCCATCATATGGATTTTTAGGTGCAAAATTGAAAGAGTTATGATTTTTTAAAGGCAAGGAGCAAAAAACGAAAATGCAAAAATGGAAAAAAAAACGGTCCTTAAGGGGTTAAATGGGGATGTTTCTGCAAAACCCATTCAGTTGATAATCCTTTATTTTATCAGGTCCAGAACTTTATTAACAATTCTTGTTCATGAAAGAAGACAACAATTGAGAATGCAAATAAATTTGCAGTTAGAAAGAAAAGAGTTTAAGTCAGAGAGCTAATGGACTTGACTAAGAGAAGTAAGGCATGGCTGCAAAAAAAATTAATTGTGAATTAAAACAAAGGATAGAAATGGAATGAAAAACCTGATTCCCCTTCTTCTCTCTGTCCTCCCAGTAACAGCGCCTAGAGGATCCAAGACTTGGCTCGCTTTGTTATTTTAGGTGCAAAGGCTGTTGTTCCCAGTCCCCCACTCCCCCCCACCCCCACTCCCTTTCATAGAATGGAAGAACTATTGGCTGCCTTGTGCCTCCAAGTGTATAAACATACATCTATCTGGTCCCCGTGGTTTTGCTTTATCTCCTCTCCAGCTTTCATGGACCTCCATGCCACCCCCTTGCTTCCACCCTGGTGGTATAGAGCCTAGGCCCACTCCAGTTTAGCCCTGTATGACTCTTGGAGCTGGATCTGCCTTGATCTGTGACCATTCCATGAGGTATATTTTTCTCTTCTTCCTCCTTTTCTTGTGGACCACCATTTCTACCCTTCTCCCTTTCCCTCCTTCTCTCTCCCCTCCCCCCCCCTTTCCACTACCCCTCCCCATTTTCCTCTTTCCCTCTCTTCCCCTTTGTGTCCCCTACTCTTATAGTTGTTAGTTAGTTTTTCTCTGCTTCCAGGGGAGAGCCTCTCTCCCCACGTACCTTCTGTTTGTTACTAGTTGCCTATGTGGGAGGATTTTGAATAGTGAATCCGCATTGTGTTCGGCTTCCCAATGTCATTGCCTGACTTTGCTATGCCTTTGTAACATGTTTGGTATGTTCACTTTGCATTAGTGAAAACAATAAAAACATTTATTTTGAAGCAAAAAAAAAATGTTGGCTATTCTTAGCCAGCTATATATAAAATTAGATGAATAAATGGTTATGGGAATAAATAAACAGAATTCTATAAAAGTAAAACATATGGGTAAACAAAAGAAGCCATCAAAGTGTCAGGATAAAATACTCAAGCAATATGCTTTGAAAATAGAAATGGATCAACAAAGCAAATTAATAACAAATAAAACAAATGGGTGGAAATGGGAGTGAAGGCTTCTAACAGAACTGTAAAGTATCAGCTGAACGAAATGGGATTTACATGTAGGAAAAACAAGCAAAACTGGCACTATCATGTAAACAGGAGAGAATAAGGTTACAGTAGGCTAAAGAAAAGTGATAATAAAGTGTTAAGAGGACTCCCCAATCTGCATTGGCAAAGGAGATGACACTGGAACTTTTCTCTGGTGCCATTCCAATAAAACATATTAAGATAACTGAAGAAATGCCTGAAGATAAATTACATTTATCAACTCAGTTATGATATATATGGAGCTGTATCTCATAAAAAAGAGAAAGACATCTATCATTACGTAAATTTTTCTGCAATTATTAAGTAATTTCTCAGGATACGAAAACTTTCCACAGCGCAAAAATTTTTAAAGCTTATCTTGAAGAAAGGTGCATCAACGGAATGTAAACAATTATAGTTTACAATTGGTGAAGTCCATGCCTCAAATAATTCAGGTGGCATAACAGCCATGTATTTTCAGGTAATAGGAATATCTTTCCTTGTATTTGTGCAACTGGTACTGTTCTTCAGGGGTCTCATACATTCATTTTACAGACCATGATCCTCTGTTCATATTATTCTGTCACATAACACATACTTCTTTTTTTTTGTCTGCAGATTATTTGATTTTTAAATAAAGCGGTCCAAAATACATGGTATTTTTTAAATAAAGTGGTCCTGGGTGGGAATACTAGAACAAATACCAGAAATGTGGACCATGTGGCATCTAAGTCAGCTCTGACTTTTCCTTTTATCTTTGTTATTAAATAGTAAAACATAGAAACATAGAATGTGTCGGCAGATAAGAACCATTTGGCCCAACTAGTCTGCCCAATAATCTGAATCCGATCAATAGTCCCTGGCCCTATCTTATATGAAGGATAGCCTTATGCTTATCCCATGCATGTTTAACCCCTTAAGGACACAGCCCTTTTTCACCTTAAGGACTGAGCCCTTTTTCGCAATTCTGACCACCGTCGCTTTACGAATTAATAACTCGAAAATGCTTTTACCGAATATTCTGATTCTGAGAATGTTTTTTCGTGACATATTCTACTTTATATTGGTGGTAAATTTTCGGCGTTACTTGCATCCTTTTTTGGTGAAAAATTCCAAAATGTCAAGAAAATGTTGAAAATTTAGCATTTTTCTAACTTTGAAGCTCTCTACTTGTAAGGAAAATGGATATTCCCAATGAATTGTATTTTTATTCACAAATACAATATGTCCACTTTATGTTGGCATCATAAAAAAGACATATGTTTGCTTTTTGAAAAAATTAGAGGGCTTCAAAGTAGAGCAGCAATTTTCAAAAATTTCATGAAAATGGCAAAATCTGAAGGGACAGATGTTACAGAACTACAACTCCCAGCATGCCTAAGCAGTCTAGGCATGATGAGAGTTGTAGTTTGGCAACATCTGGAGGACTACCATTTGGGCACCACTGTAACAGTGGTCTCCAAACTGTGACCCTCCAGATGTTGCAAAACTACAACTCCCAGCATGCCCAGACAGCCAAAGGCATGCTGGAAGTTGTAGTTTTGCCTTCCTAGTGGTTGCCACAGTAAAGATCACTTTACGTTCACTTTGCTCCCCCCCCAATCCCCCCCCCACCGTCGTTTCCCTACCTGAGCAAGGATCTTTGCAGTCTCCAGCGACGATCAGCGGTCCCCACGCATCTTCTCCTCCAGGTACCGGCCTCCATCTTCTCTCCACGTTCCCCACGACATCCAGGGGTGGGCAGAACGGGGGTTGCCATGGCAACCCACTGTCCTACGCTGCCATTGGTCAGAATCAGTTCTGACCAATGGCAGGGAATAGGAGGAGATCGCAGCACTGCGACCTCTCTCCTAGCCCTCAGGATGATCGGGGCTGTCACTGACAGCTCCGATCATCCCTATTTTCCAGGTGATTGGGTCACCAGAAACCCGATCAGCCCGGAATAGCAGAAAATCACATGTCTGAATTGACATGCGATTTTCTGCGATCGCTGACATGGGGGGGTCTCAGGACCCCACTGGGCAATGTGCCGGGATGCCTGCTGAATGATTTCAGAAGGCCTCCCGGTCCGGACCCGAACCGGAATTCCCACGGGCATCTGCATACGCCCCATGTCCTTAAGGACTCGGGATGCAGGGCGTCCTGAAGAGGTTAAGCTCCTTCACTGTTTTTGCAGCGACCACTTCTGCAGGAAAGCTATTCCATGTATCCACTACTCTCTCTATAACCTTGGGCTATGGCATCAATTACAGCAAACTTGTCACTAAGACACTGGGACAGATTTATTAATTAACAGAATCAAAAATGGGTATTCAGACCTCAAGGAACAGTTAGTGGGATGATGATATGATTTTAGGGTAATTTACAATAAAATAATATATTATATATCATAAGGCTGGAGATGCCGCTGGTATTACAATATAGTTTTATTCATATAACGATACAATAAAACGATGTACCCTGAGCAGGGCCCTTGCTACCGGGTCAGAGACTTATAAATTAAAAAATAAATTAAAATATATTATAAAATGTTATAAATATACATTTTGATGAGATGCATGAAAATTCTGCCACTTAAGTTGATAATGTCGTTTTGCACAATGTTCAGAGCTTTGGTAGCAGTGCTGCAGGGTTTTGATGTGTCAGATCCTAGTATTGTAGAAATGCAAGAGAAAATGGAATGCAGGAGAAATTGTAATTGCAGTCTATACGCAGAGTGGCACGGGTATGCGCCCAGCCTGCTGGATGAAAAGTACCTGCAATCCTGGAGTGGTGCGCAAATTATTGCGGTAGGAGGTGGTGGAACTTGCCTGTCTGCCGGGTGAGAAATGGTCTGTTTTTTGGATGGCACAGAGTGGCGTCCGGCTCGGTGGAGATGAGTCCAAGCTGTGAATGAAATACAAGTGCTCTCGGCAGCGGCGTCCTCGTGCAGTTGGTGCCATTCAAGCACACACTGTACGGTGGTACACTAAGCAGGGGACTGCAGCGCCTGCAAGTAGGTGCACATAGGGTAATAAGGTTATTAACGGTGACAGATCATATAGGATGATCTGTGATTTCCAGACGTGTTTTGGGGGGTTTCCCTTTTATCAATGGCTGAAGAAGGCCCTTTAAAGGCTATTTATAAAGGGGAACTTCCTGAAACGCGTCTGGACTTCACAGATCGTCCTGCATGATCTGCCACCGTTAATAACCTTTTTATAATCCTATGTGCACCTATTGCAGTCCCCTGCTTAGTGTACCACCGTACAGTGTGCGCTTGAACTGCACCAACTGCTTGAGGACGCCGCTGCCAGGAGCACTTGTATTTCATTCACAGCCTGGACTCATCTCCACCAAGCCGGATGCCGCTCTGTGCCATCCAGAAATCAGGCCACGTCTCCCCTGGCAGACAGGCAAGTTCCACCACCTCCTAATTTGTGCACCACTCCAGGATTGCAGGTACTTTTCATCTAGCAGGCTGGGTGCATACCCATGCCACTCTGCGTATAGACTGCAATTACAATTTCTCCTGCATTCCATTTTCTCTTGCATTTCTACAATACTAGGATCTGACATTTCAGACACATCATAACCCTGCAGCACTGCTACCAAAGCTCTGAACATTGTACAAAAACACATTATCAACTTAAATGGCAGAATTATCATGCATCTCATCAAAATGTATATTTATAACATTTTATAATTTATTAATTTTCTTTTTTGAATTTATAAGACTCTGACCCTGTAGCAAGGGCCTTGCTCAGGGTACAGCATTTTATTGTATTGTTTTATGAATAAAACTGTATTGTAATACCAGCGGTATCTCCAGCCTTATATTATATAATGTATTATATAGTACATCTTATTTTATTGTAAAGTACCCTAAAATCATATCATCATCCCACTAACTGTTCCTTGAGGTTGTAATACCAGCGGCATCTCCAGCCTTATATTATATAATGTATTATATAGTACATCTTATTTTATTGTAAAGTACCCTAAAATCATATCATCATCCCACTAACTGTTCCTTGAGGTTGTAATACCAGCGGCATCTCCAGCCTTGTGTTATATAATGTATTATATAGTACATCTTATTTTAATGTAAAGTACCCTAAAATCATATCATCATCCCACTAACTGTTCCTTAAGGTCTGAATACCCATTTTTTATTCTGTTTACTAATTATTGGCACTACGGGTACAGTGCATTCAGAACCTCAGTACAGTTTGGACATTTATTATCTTAGTGTGCAGCCACCCACCTTTTCTCTTCTCCATATTTATTAATTGCCTGAAGCCAAAACTATTTTTTTTCCCACTACAAACAATCACAGCTCGGCTTTCCTTTTACTAGAGCTCATTGAGATATATTGATATAAAAGCTGGGCTGTTATTTCTTGTTATGGGCAAAACCATGTAATTTTACTCACATATTTTGAAGCACGATACCTCCCTGTATGTAGGGTATACACAGAAAACTTCTGTAATGTGTTCAGCCACACAGCACTCCAACGGCAGCTCATTAAAAAGATTAGTGTATGCAGAGTGGCCCTTGTTCAGCTGTCTTTCTCTCTAACTAAACAAAGCTTGACGCACAGTGTAGCCTGAAAACAAGTTTTTGGACAAATAGCCCAAACTTTGTATAGTACACAAAGCTCAGGTCTGTCTCAGATGTGATGTTATTTGCAACACTTGCAAATGAAACGGGAGTTGTGGCTTGCTTAAATCAGGCTTTAGCTTAAACAAGATAAAGGAAACTGAAGAGGCTTAAGTACAGAGTGGGTACAGAGTGCCCAGAGCGTAAAGCGGTAGGCAGTAATGCATTGCATCCCTACTTATCCTCACAAGCCATACAGTGCACTGCAGTGCAAAGAAATGTTTGGATATTACTTTGTATTTTATTTTATTTTTTGCCCCAAGCTAATTCAGTCCATTTCAAAAGGGTATTGTGACATACCTCCTTACATTTAAATCTCCATTTATGGGACATTTTAATTACATTTTCATCTCCAATTGTGATCCTCTTGCATAATCATGTCCACATTGAGGTCTTTTTTGCTGGATTATCTCTCCCCCCCCCCCCTTCTCCCTAAAAAAAAAGTCTAATCAAGAACCCTTTTTAGATTCAAAAGCATTGCATACACCTCTAAATAAAACTCCATGTTTGTCTACATCCTTTGTAGATTTATTCACCTTATTGGGAGAAGTGGTCTGTTGATGTCAATTTTGGTGGGTGACTTACTTTCATTTCCTTCTCTGAAGAAAAAAAAAATGGCTCAGCTGGGTGACAAGATTATTGCCTATGTGAGAGGTTTGCTGTTTCTGACATTATGAAGTACAATAGACAGAGGAGGTTGGCAGAAAACAACGATGTCCGGCACCATGCAGCAGGTAAAAGTCCACTTTATTGAAGCAATCAATGAAAGTACAGGCAGGGCATAGTTGCCAACGCGTTTCAGACAAGCATGTTCTTAGTCATGACTAAGGACATGATTGTCGAAACGTGTTGGCGACTACGTCTGCCTGCACTTTTATTGATTACTTCAATAAAGTGGACTTTTACTAGCTGCATGGTGCCGGATATAGTTGTTTTCTGCCTATCTATTGTAGAGTGGTGACATAACCTTACAGCCCGGGCACAGCAGCGGTAGCAAGGATTGGAGTGGTCTACATACATTTGAAGTGAGACAGAGGAGATTGGTACAAGTGAGTTTCCCTTCTCCATGATTCTCCTCCCCTTTGAAGCCACCACAATAATGTACACACTATTGGTAGGTTTAAAAGTAGATAGGAACTCTAGCTATTATTTATGGCAAACCCTATGGAAGCGTAGAAAAACAAAGACTAGAACTTGAGATTATTTTCTCTATGATGTTTTGTATATTTTGTATTTTTATCTGTAAATCTCCAGGGAGGCCTCTGTACACCAGCCTGGTAGAATAAGCACAAGTGAAATAATAATTATTTGCTTTAGAGATTTAAAGCAAATCGTTTTCTCAATTGATTTCTTAAGTATTGTCTGGCAGATGCAACTGTCGCTGTTTTCGTGATTATGACCGCTAGGATATTTTGCAATGTTTTCCCAGAAAAATGAGTAAGTCATTGCTAAATGAAGACAATGGGGGAGACTTATCAAGCTTTCTTATAGAAAATGTATCTTTGTTGTGCATAGAGCTCAGCTTTCATTTCTCATATTGCTCCAGTGAAATGCAAACTGAGCTGTGATTGGCTGTTAGACAACAAAGCAAATCTTACTATAAGACCGTGTGATAAGTCTCCCCTTTAAATACTGTATATGTTTTACTCACAGCAGCATATGCAACATTTATAGAGACGAATTGATCCAGGAAATAATTGTTTTCTATGTTACTTATGCATGCTGCTTATGTCTATAGGATCCTTTGCATTACATAGGTGTTCATTCATTTGAAGGTACATTAAAATAGTTGTGGTCTAAACCGTGTCCACCTGTTTTTATTTCAAGAAGTAGTTGTCATGGTGATTGCTTGTTTCCAAAGGGGAATTTTTTTGTTGTCTAGAAGGGATTTAGGATCTAAGATAATTCATTGCCCAGATGGTAATTCGTGTTGCCAGCAACAAATAATTGTTTCCTAATAAATAATAATAAACAACAATAATGATACTAATAGTAAAAAAAAGTTTGTTGCGTCTGGACTATTTCTCACTACCTAGGGGCAATCGGACTTGACTGGAGCTTCTTCCTATACTTAGCAGCTAGATCAACCAGATCTGCTGCTCTGCTGCACCTCGGTTCCTTGACCTGCTTGTTGGAGCTGCTTTGGCACTATCCATGCTGATTATAAAGTGACTGGCCTTTAAGTTGTCATTAAAGGGGGTACTTCGGTGGAAAACATTTTTTTTTAAATCAACTGGTCCCAAAAAGTTAAAGAGATTTGTAAATTATTTCTATATAAACATCTTAATCCTTTTCAGTATTTATCAGCTGCTGTATGCTCCAGAGAAAGTTGTATAGTTATTTTCTGTCTGACCACAGTGCTCTCTGCTGACACCTCTGTCCATGTCAGGAACTGTCCAGAGCAGGAACAAATCCCCATAGCAAACCTCTCCTGCTCTGGACAGTTCCTGACATGGACAGAGGTGTCAGCAGAGAGCACTGTGGTCAGGCTGGAAAGAACAACACAACTTCCTCAGGTGCATACAGCAGCTGATGAGTACTGGAAGGATTAAGATTTTTTCAATAGAAGTAATTTACAAATCTGTTTAACTTTCTGGCACCAGTTGATTTAAATTTTTTTTTTTTTTTTTTTTACCTGAGTACCCCTTTAATATTCATTCATTCATTCATTCATTCATTTATTCATTTAGTGGGAAAACTAAGGCCCTTATTACACTGAACATTTATTGGCTAAACGTTCATCGCCTGATCATGTCGTTTGACCTTTGCTTAAAAAAAAAACAAAAATAAATAAAAAATGAAAATTGTTCTTCTGCCATACATCCTCTATTACATAGGGAAATGTGTGACTGACTAATCCAGTGATCATTGGTGCAGCCCACTTGAGTCTTGTTACATGCTCTGTATATAAGCCTCGATATGTGAGATTGACAATAATTTACAGCGAATGAAACACCAGGTAATAGGGCCCTAAGAAGCCTGACTGTGGGGAAACTGGGGACCTTCAGAAAAAAAAAATGCTCTGCAATGAGATATAAGGAAGGAATTAAAATATAGTAACGGTTTCAGATTTTTGGGGACATTTGAAAATTTGGTGCGAGTTTTGCTATCCTTTTTTTGGGGGCACAAATGGTACCAGATTCTTGGAACAGGACAATTTTTTATTATAACCCCCCCCCCCCCTTGTTGTAATGTAAAAAATGCTATCTTTGATTGATTTGCTATGTTGATGTACTGTACATGTGAAAGACAACAAAGGGATACAAAAAAAATTCTATTCAATGTTAAAAAGGGTAACCGCCCAAAAAGAAAAGAAAAAAAAAAACACATGATCATGACCATGATGAAATTTCTATGTTGAAAAAATCTTGAGATCATAACGCTATGGAAAAATAGTAATAAGTTCCTTAGTCTCTAAAATGTTATCCCAAGGTAAGAATGATAAAATTATAAGTCTTAATATATAGCGGGTAGGTGCTTCCTTGTGGTCCTGTACAGTAGGCACGCAGTAGGTACCAGTGATACAATATGGAACCACCTGTTGTCCATAGGAGCAGCTAGTCCTGGCACAGGTAGATCAATAAAGTATATACATATTAATTTCAACCTAATGTGGGGGAACTAAAAAAAATATATAAAATTGTACTATCCTGATCCCTATAACTCTTATTTTTCTGTATATGGGGATGTAAGAGGGTAATTTTTTGCGCTGTGATTTGTAGTTTTTATCGGTACCATTTTTGTTTTGATGGGACCTTTCAATTGCTTTTTAGATATTTTGTTATGGTATTTGAAGTGACCAAAAATGTGCAAATCTGGTTAGTGCACTATTACGACTTTTGAGGCCCCACTTTTGATTTTGCCCAGGGCCATGCTAAGCCTAAAACCGGCCCTGACCTAGACAGTAAGCTGTCAACAAGGGAAGGAAAGGAGCAGGAATATAAGGAGAAGGAGACAAGTTTGCTAAATGAATGTTTTTGCCAAAATATTTATCTTTGCGTGCTCTATAAGTTTAGCTACTTGATTTGAAATGGGAATATCCGTTTTACATTAGCATGTATTGAATTTTCCCCCAAATTCCCCTAAATTTCCCCCAATTTTCCCCCAAAGTCTGTCCTATAGCAGAAAATCACACTAAGGATAAAGGAATGAATTAAAGTCTCATTGTATGGCTTTGAGGATTAATTTATAGATTTATATACAGAGGAAAAGAGTTGTATCCATTTGTCGGTGAATGTGTCTCATCTTGTAAATCATCAGATCACTGACCTTAACATTATTGCCAGATTGTCACAGTTCAATATAGTTCAGATTCAGGGAAGCATCTATCACATGTGAGAATTCACAAGATATTAAAGGGATACTACGATGGAAAACAATTTTTTTTCAACTAGTGTCAGAAAGTTAAACAGATTTGTAAATGACTTCTATTTAACAATCTTAATCCGTCCAGTACTTATAAGCTGCTGTATGCACCACAGGAAGTTCTTTTCTTTTTAAATGTATTTTCTGTCTGACCACAGTGCTCTCTGCTGACACCTCTATCTGTTTCAGGAACTGTCTAGAGCAGTATAGGTTTGCTATTGGGATTTGCTCCAGTTCCTGACATGGACAGAGGTGTCAGCAGAGAGCACTGTGGTCAAGCAGAAAAGAAATTAAAAAAGAAAAGAACTTCCTCTGTAGTATACAGCAGCTAATAAGTACTGAAAGGATTACAATTTTTAAATAGAAGTAATTTACAAATTAAAAAAACTAAAAGAAAAATAGCCAGCACAACTACCTAATACACGGGTGCATGCTGCTGTGGCAAATACAGAGTATACAAAAAAAGAGAAGGTTGCAGCACACTTGGTCAAAAAATGGAGGCTCTTAGTGCACTTTTTGATCAAAACATATCCCCCCATCCACCACTCGGAGGTGGCCTCATTTCGGATGGGACCCTAAGACACAACACTCACCTCTGCTGGGCATATAGCCTCTGACTGGGTGACATGCTGGATCCATTATCAATTACAATTAAAATACCTCCTTTAATTTAAATTGACAATGGATCCAGCATGTCACCCAGTCAGAGGCTATATGCCCAGCAGAGGTGAGTGTTATGAGTGTTAGGCTCAGAATGTGTGTAAGGGTCCCATCAGAAATGAGGCCACCTCCGCGTGGACAATGGGGGGACATGTTTTGATCAAAAAGTGCGCTAAGAGCCTACATTTTTTGACCAAGTGTGCTGCAGCAACCTTCTATTTTTTTTTTTTTTTGTATAATTTACAAATCTGTTTAACTTTCCGGAACCAATTGATTTAATATTTTTTTTTTCTTCACCGGAGTACCCCTCTAACTAAACTCTGTAAAAATCAGGGGTCAATGGCTGATAACACACAGAGCACTGTACAAAAGAGAGTTGGGTATTTCTTTATTGTAGAAATTGAGTCTTCGTACAATAGAAAAGCATTGTAATCCCGCAACAAAGGAATTAAACATTATTATTGATTATTATTGACCCATATCAAATGCGACGTTTCGACGGCATCCCGCCATCTTTTTCAAGCATGCTTGTGAGCTCTCCACAGTGCTGGAGGCTCCGAGTGTGTAGCGTGTGTAGCGTGATGACCACGGGGCGGGAGTGTCGTGACATCATGACTCCGCCTCCATGTGACATCATGATCCGCCTCCTCAATGCAAGTCTGTGGGAGAGGGCGTGATGGATGTCACAAAGCTCACAAAGGTGGGTGCGCAGGACTCCTGCAATCATACATCTTATACCCTATCCTTTGGTTAGGGGATAAGATGTATTAGAGCCGGAGTACTCTGGTGCTCTAATGTTCTGAACATTTTGTTCAGAACGCTTAGAGCCAGAGGCCGTGATCGTGACGTCATGGTCACGCTCCATCGTGACATCACACCACGCCCCCTCCATTCATGCCTGTGGGAGGATGCGTGTCTGCCAAAATGCCCCTCCCATAGACATGAATGGAGGGGGCGTGGTGTGGTGTCACGAGGGTGTGTGGCCTTGATGTCACGACCACTGCTGCAGGAACCCAATGTTTGTTTAGAGCGCCGGGTGCTGCGGGAGATTGCGGGGGGGGGGGGGGGGGGGGGGCCTCAGCAGCGGGACCCCAAAGATCCTTTGGACAGGGCAACTACCACAAGAGGACAGAATTTTTCATTAGAGGGGAAAAAGTTTATGTAGTAATATCAGGAAGAATTACTGTAGTGGATGCATGAAATAGTATGGAATAGAGCCATGTCCAGCAGTCAAGGATATCTCACCAAGAGGTACACTATCTAAAAGGAGCTTTAGAGAGCCTTTTTTTATAGGGAAGCAGGAGAAACACATTAATGCACTCTTGTGGCATAATTTATTGTCTAATCAGACCACATCTGTAATCATTTACACATCCAACATTTCTGTCTGTGTAAATAATGTTTTTCTTTTCTTTTCTATAAGTGTATACTGGCGTAGTGTATAATTTTTAATAAAATAAATCATATCACTTTTTTTTCTAAAACCTGCATATCCCTAGTAATCGCATAGCTTTTGAAATACATTTCAGGAATTTCAACACAGGAATTTTTTTAAACTAGAAAGGTTATGATGACCGTTCTGTCCTTATTTTCGGACATTTGCATTAAATTTTTTGTTCTTTCCATCAAATATATCAACCATTCTGATATTTCCCAAATGCAAGAAGTCATCCCATTACATTAGGATCACAATTATCTCTCTTCTTGCCAAACTGACAGGTCTGTGGTGAACATAGTCTGGGATTGAGCCTAGCTTTGTAGTAAGGGCCCATTTTAACGTGTCCTTTCAATTATTTTGCTTTTCTTAGGATTCTGTCATTTTCTCCATTGATTGGACATTTTGCATATCACTGGCTGTTTTATCCTGGGCCTCGTTACAAAAACCCAATTGAACTGTACAAACCTTTAGTGTCCTGTCAGGCAGCTTTTTATGAGGTTTCAAAAAAGATCAAATCTTTGACTCAGTGAGTAAATTGTACAGGATGACAGTATAGTGGTTGTGTTTTTGCTTTCTTGTATAATGGAATGAACTTCAAACTGCTATAGAAAATAACAACGCTATCTGAGTAAGGGTGATCTGTCTGCTGCTGAGTGTTGTGAAACATCAGATTTCATATAGGCCACTACTGAATTGCAGACACTGACATTGTTCAAACTGAGACAAAAATGGCCCAAATAAGTTATGGCTCTTCTCCAGCCTATAAGTAAAAGATCCCATTAATACTAGCAATGCTCATTATTAGTTTTGCATGAAAAGAAAACAGAGAGATATTGCACTCACCATCCACAAGTTTTATTCACAGAAGTAAAGGCATCTGTAGTGGAGGCAGGGGCACAAACGGGACAAATTGTTTTGCGTGGATAGCGCTTCTTCGAGCCGATGTGTCACACATCGGCTCGAAGAAGCGCTATCTGCTCAAAACAATTTGTCCTGTTTGTGCCCCTGCCTCCGCTACAGATGCCTTTACTTCTGTGAATAAAACTCATGGATGGTGAGTGCAATATCTCTCTGTTTTCTTTTCGTGCTACACTTGCTACTTGCTTTGAGCTGCACCACCAAGATCCACTTCTATGCCACACCTGCAGCGACATTAACCTGAATTCCTACAATACACCCTAGTTCTGCAGTGTCGGCTCCACCACACTCCAGTCTATATTCATTATTAGTTTCCCCAAAGTGCTTGAAGTGCCAGCCACTCTAAACTGTTTGAGTCGGCAGCGCCAGGAAACAAAACGTCTTTTTTCTTCATACCCATCTACATAAATACCCAGGACAGCACATCTTCCTGTGTTCCTCCGACCTTCCCGGCATAGCAGCTGTCTCCACATCACTATGCACCAATAATTTAGGTGATACGCTTGTTTAACTTTATCTCAAGGTGAGCACCCATCTAAAGGGGGGGTTCAGGTCCCTGGAATTTTTGAACTTATCCAGCTCGCCAAGGGTAATACACGAGGCACCATACACGGTTTGTCTTTTTTCTACATTACCACATGTCATGAACTGTCCAGAGCAGGATAGGTTTGCTATTTGATTCTGCTCTGGACAGTTCTAGACATGGACAGAGGTGTCAGCAGAGAGCACTGTTGTCAGACTGAAATTAAATTCAAAAAGAAAAGAACTTCATGTGGAGCATAAAGCAGCTGATAAGTACTGGTAGAGTTAAGATTTTCAAATAGAAGACATTTACAAATCTGTTTACATTTCTGGCACCAGTTGATTTAAAACAAAATTATAATTTCCACCGGAATACCCCTTTAAACCAGTTTTCCACCCAGTTACAAACAAAAATTTCTAAAGCTAAAGACCAAATAAATTGTTTGCCACCAAAATATCCCTTTAAGGACTGTACCTAGAGAGTGGTGGTCAATGATTCGTACTCTGATTGGCCCCTGGTTATTAGTGGTGTGACCCAAAGTTCAGTAATGGGTCCATGATATAGGGGATTAATAGCTCAGTTGATAGCTCAGTTGCTATCTTTGTAGCATGGTACAGTCTATGGAAGATGTGCATAAAATACAAGCCAACTTGGACACATTAAGTGTCTGGGTATCCACTTGGCAGATTAGGTTCAATGTGGATAAATGTAAGGTTATATATCTAGGTACTAATAACCTACAGGCGTCATATGTCTTAGGGGGGTTAAAGGGGTTATCCAGGAAACGACTTTTTTTTATATATCAACTGGCTCCAGAAAGTTAAACAGATTTGAAAATTACGTCTATTAAAAAATCGTAATCCTTTCAGTACTTATGAGCTGCTGAAGTTGAGTTGTTTTCTGTCTAAGTGCTCTCTGATTATACCTGTCTTAGGAACTGTCCAGAGTAGAAGCAAAGCCCCATGGCAAACCTCTTCTACTCTGTGCAGTTCCCGAGACAAGCAGAGATGTCAGCAGAGAGCACTGTTGCCAGACCTGGGGGTATGTTGTGCTGCTAAATCAATAATATAGTTTCCAAAGAAAATGAAAAATCGCAGCAAATGCTATAAAAAAACAAAGCAACAATAAAAGCTAGGGATTTATTCAATCCCACAGCGATCCGGAGCATGTGTCATCCCCCATATTTCTTTACATGTGCCAGTTCATGACAGTTTCACTCAATCAATGGTCTTGTGCCCAGGGGCGTTGCTATAGAGGTAGCAGTCGCGCCAGGGGCCTGGTACCTAAGGGGGCCCCAAAGCACATCTGCCCCCTAAGAGAGCAGTACAATAATTGGCACATGGGGCTCTGTTGCAGATTTTGCATCGTAGCCCTGAAGCTACAAGCTACACCTCTGCTTGTGCCCTAATACTGGCATCACTGCTCAGCTTCTATGGGAGCCATGATGCCAGTATTATGAAACATGGTTGCTGAGGCCACTGAATCGGTACAAGTGAAGCTTCTGCTTTGGATGACCAGAGGACTGAAAAGGCTGTTAGTATTTCCTTATTTTATATCAATTGCTGATTTTTTTTGTATATAGTTTCTTTTCATTTTCCTTTTGCTTTTTTCAAAAACTGATAACCGCTTAAAGTAGTCAATTTCAATCTAGTTTTAAGCTGTTAGCAGAATTTTGAAAAGTGAGAGCAATGAAGCAGATATTTTCCTTATTTTCCCAAAATTGAATGAAACTTATAGTTCCCAAAAATATATTCATTTGCAGTAAAGCTAAATATGCATTGTTTTCTTCTTTCTCAGTCAGTATTTAGGCCCCAAGCCAGACAGAGTGTTTGAAAAGCTTTAGTCCTTTATCAATCTGAGATGGAAAAAAAAAACTCTTGTATAAAATTGTGTATGCCGGTCTTTGTGCAGTCAGACTGCAGATAAATTTGTTTAATAACAATCTCCTAGGATCTGATCTTTATAGCACTGTTATTAAATGCATTGAAATGAAACAAACAGCTGACTGGAGTTTTTTCTGGCCTCGGGCTGTTGTAGGAATGAAAAATTATATATGCAGTGTTTACTTATATAAAGGAAAGCTGCAAACAAGGTTCCAAACCAAAATAGTGTTTACAAGTCAACAAGTCAATGGTCAATTTCATGTTTTGCTGCAGGACTTTTGTAGTTTCTTACAGTTAAGCTTGACTTTTATACAGATGGCTGAATAGCCAAACCAAACAGAGACCAGCAAGCAAGGTCATAAAATATTTACCTATTTTGTTTATTTGAAATATGAAAACTATGAAGACACTCATGCACACTACAGGAGATTGGATAGTGGCAGGTGGAGTCCGTGTGGTGCAATATTTTGAATCCATATGGTGCTCCTTGTGTGTATTAGGCTACATTCACAATATGATTCAGACTCCGGTCAGCTAATTTTTAAACTGTATGAGTTTTTATTGCCGGACTGAAAACTGTGGGTGATGGTCCCTGCAATGGACCACAGGTAGGGGAGCAATGGTATTCAGAATGGTCAGAAAAAACAAGGTTGATAACACACAGGCATATAAGGTACAAATTTACACAGGCAAAGTCAGAGTCCTAGAGAGTAGTGTGGTACAAAATCAAAATGTAAATGCAACATTAAGAAACAGACAATGGGTCAAACCTAGACAGTGTAATAGTATGAGATTTATCAAGACCTGTGTAAAGGAATACAGTTGCCCATAGCAGCCAATTAGGTAGCTTCTTTCATTTTTTATAAAGGTCCCTGATAAATGAAAGAAGCAAACTGTATGCTATGGGCAACTGCTACATTTTTTTTCTCTGAACAGGTTTTGATGAATCTCCCCTAATGTCTGGGATACGTCAAAAGCCAAGTCAAAGGAGTTCAACAAGGATAAACAGGTACAGAAAACAATGAAGGTGGATGATGGCAAGTACCTCTAGCATAGGCACAAGTGAATACCCAGAGCAAGTTTAAATGTCCCTCTACTGGGAGGTATGAGCACTGTAGCCACGGCTGATTGGTCAGTTGGTGCTTCAATGTGCAGGGCTGTTGTTATGGTGAAGCTGCAAGACACACCGGGAAAAATCTGCCAGGCACACCGAGACTCAGCAATGGAGTCAGGAAAGGTGCATATGTTATGTTACAACACCATCACCTTATGGCCTCATGGTGTCTGTCAGAGAAAGGTATAGAATGGCTATCCAGTATTTATCTCTGATCTTTCATAAGCAACATCACCATCCCTCTGTATCACTACAATGAGTAGACCACAAATTATACCATCTTTTGGATTATAAATCTAAACTCTGGACTGATTAACCCCTTGCTGCAGAAAGCAGTCTTTAAACTATGCAGTGGCTTTAGATCAAAGTTCATCATGACATCTAAAAGTGCCAAAATCTGTTCTCGGTAGCTCAGGGTAGCTGATCGGAACCAATGCAGGGAAGTTGCGATGTCCTGATCAGTTGGAAGGACATAGAGAAGTCTCTTACCTGTTTCTCTGCAGTCCAATCGGTGCTCTCATGCTGCAGCCAGCCATTGCAGACTGTAGCAATGGATCACCGATAACACTGATCAATGTTCTTCTATGGAGAAACATTGATCAATGCATGCCATCTGATGATTGCAGGTAATATTTTCCTATGGGGACTAAAAAAAGGTGAATAATGTGTAAAAAAAAAGTTAAGAAATATGAATTAACCCCCTTTCCTAATAAAAGTTTGAATCATTCCCCTTTTCCCATTTTAAAAATGATACAATATAAACAAAAATGAACATGAACATATGTTGTATCGCTGCATGTGTAAATGTACATACTATTAAAATAGAATGTGAATTAACCCCTTAAGGACAATTACATTTTTGTTTTTTCCTCCTTGCCTTCTAAAAATCATAACTCTTTTTATATTTTCATCCACAGACTAGTATGAGGGCTTGTTTTTTGTGCGAACAGTTGTCCTTTGTAATTACATCACTCATTTTACCATAAAATGTATGTAGCAACCCCAAAAATTTTTGTGTGTGGAAAGTAATGAGAAAACCACAAATTTTTGAAGGTTTCATTTTCGTGCTATACACTTTATGGTGAAATAGACCTGTTTTCTTTATTCTGTGGGTCAATACGATTAAAATGATACCCATGATTACATACTTTTCTATTATTTTACCACTTAGAAATCGCAAACTTTTTAACCAAATTAGTGCATTTAAAATTCCTCTATTTTGCTGACCTATAACTTTTTCATTTTTCTGTATAAGCGGCAGTATGAGGGCTCATTGTTTGTGCCGTGATCTATACTTTTTTGATACCACATTTGCATTTATAAAACTAAATTTTTTATAAATTTTTTTGGAATAAAATGTTATTAAAAAAAAGCATCAATTTTTGACTTTTTTTTTTACGTTCACCCCGTTCACCGTACGGGATAATTGACATTATATTTTAATATTTCAGATGTATACGCATGCGGCGATACCAAAAATGTTTATTTAAAAAATTACACTTTTTGGGGGTAAAATGGGGAATAAGGGACAATTTAAATTTTTATTGGAAGGGGGGATTTAAAAAAAAAAAAATTTCGTTACACTTTACACTATTTCTACACTTTAATAGTCTCCATTGGAGACTATTTATAGCAATCATTTGATTGCTAATTCTGTTCAGTGCCATGCATAGGGCATAGCACTGATCAGTGTTATCGGCTATCTTCTGCTCTGGTCTGCTCGATCTCAGACCAGAGCGGAAGATGCCGGGAGACGGAGGCAGGTGAGGGTACCTTCATCCACCATTACAGATGATCGTGTGGCAGTGCTGTGGGCGATCCGATCATGCATTTTTCTGACTGCACTCCCGCAGATGCCTTGATCTGTATTGATCATGGCATCTAAGGGGTTAATGGCAGACATCCACATGATTGCGGATGTCTGCCATTACCGGCAGGTCCCTGGCTGACATCAGCAGCCGGGAACTGCCGTGTATGAACCAAGCATTGCTCCAATGCTCGTGGTCATGTACAGGATGTAAATATACGTCCTGGTGCGTTAAGTACCACCCCACCAGGACGTACATTTACATCTTGCGTCGTTAAGGGGTTAAACAGAATGGCATATTTTTAGTTTCTTAATATACCAGAAAAAAAATTATGGCGCAAAAAAATTTACCCTCATACTTTCCTGTATATGCAAAAAAAATGTATAGGGGTCAGAACAGAACAATTTTATACATACTCATTTTCATACAAAAAGTTATAATTTATCAAAAGTAGTAAAATAAAACAAAACCTATATAAGTTGGTAATCGTTCTAATCATATGGATTTACTGAATAAAGATAATGGCCCTCATTTACTATTGCAAACACAACATGTTTTGTCGGGTTGTGCGCCAGACTTTGCACCAGAATCTGCGCCAGAATTGAAAAAACCTGATTAACTCTCCATTTTACTAGAAAAACCTGGAAAAGGGCATGGCTGCTGGAAAAAGAGGGTGTGGTTACCTAAAGGGGCGTGTTCCCAACATTTTCACAAAAACCCAAAATATTTACTAAGGTTTCCACAGAAAATGTAGTGGATTTCAGCTGAGGAAAACCTGACAGGTCAGAGCAAGTGTAAAAAAGCAAAATGTAGGGAAAGGGGAAAATGTGGGGAAACCTTTGAAAATATTGTGGAAAAATAATTGTAGGGTATTAAAACCCACAAAGAAACCTACACTCCACTCTTAGTAAATCAGGGCCATTGGGGTTTATTTACTAACATGATTCCAACTCTTTTGTCGGGTTTTGTGCCCAAATTGTGTCGTTCGTTTCATGTGACACAATTTGCGACCAAACAAAAACCAAAACCCTCCATTTTACAAAAAGAAAAATGGAAAGGGGGCGTGGCCACAGGAGAAAAGGGGCGCGTCCCCGACAGTTTTGAAAAATCCCAACATATTTATCAAGGTTTCCAAAGGAAATATGGTGGATTTGAGCTGAGGAAAACCCTACAGATCCGTACAGTTTTAACAAAAAGCAAAACGTAGGGAAAAGTGCAAAATGCAGGGAAACCTTCATAAATACCTTGGGAAAATACCTGTCGGGAATCAAAACCCACAAAGGAAACTAGACTCCACTTTTAGTAAATAAACCCTATTGTATAATTTATACCAAAAAGTGCACTGCGTAGAAACGAAAGCCACCTAAATTTGCTAAATTGCTTTTTTATTTCAATCTCTCCCCACAAATATATATATATATATATTTTTTTTATTTCCCTGTAGATTTGGTGGCAAAAATTGTCATTACAATGTACAGTTGGTGGCACAAAAGACAAGCCCCGTAAATTAAAAATTAAAAGAGGAAAAAATTAAAGTGCAAAAAAAAAATAAAAAAAAATAAAAAAAAGGATGTCCTTAAGGGGTTAATTGTATAAGAGACTTCAAAAAGAGCATAAAAGCTGTACTAGACAATATTACTTGTGAAGACTTGCTAATTTTATTTAATCAAAGGCAAATTTGAATTTCAGATGAAACTTTGCAATACATTTAATGGGGGTGTTGCTGCATTCTAGCCTGTACAACTACTCCATCCCACCCCTCCAAGCCCTGGATGATTGATGCACATGATTGAAGTCAGTCAAGATAGAGTGGGATGGGAGAGGGAGGAGGTTTACATGCGGTGGCTCAGCAACACCTCCTTGAGGCATTAGCTCTGAGCATGATATAGAGCTTACAGATTCCCTTTAAGGGCCTAGCTAAGCCCTTTATCAGGCGTGGTGGTGTTTTAATGGCTTTTGATCTGATCTCTTGTTTATGATCAGGTGTTTGTTGGTGCTGCAGCACCCATATACACAGTGAACGCAGACAGTCTTCATCCATTGTGCAGTGGCCATGCTTGTTACCACAGCTCAGTTGGCATTGAATTCAATGAGAGACCCAGACATATGCAGGGAGAACATACAACTACACACATTAGCAATGCTAACCATGGAGCCACCATGCTATATTTGGTACATACTATAGTAAGCTGTGATACTGTATCTGATTTGTATCGACATGAAAGAATCACTGTTCTATAATAGGTTTGCATGAGAATGATTTTCTTTTACAAATGAAAAACCTGAAAGGGATTTGGTATCGCTAATATGAAAAAACGAGTTCTCAGAATCCTGGTATCTCTGCAGAAATAATAATAAATAGTATTAATAAAGCAGTGAAGTCAAGCTGCCAGCCTCATTTATATAATAAGGTATTAGAATCAAACATAACATTAATCTTGAAAACCAGCCAAACAGAAAACTGGAGCTGAGGGGCGATTATTTATCTGAGAACATAAATGCCCAATATTATGACTTGTATGGAGATGTATAAAAGAGAGAGAGAGAGAGAGAGTATTGCAATCAATAGACCATCTCCAACAAAATATACAACCCACTAAATGATATGTTGTACGGTAATCAATGCTATCATTTACTGGGGCACAGTGGAGATTGTAGATTTTCTTGGGCTGCTAACTATACATTTCTTACTCGCTTTATGACTCTGTCTGTGTTCCTATGTCAGCTCTGTCATCAGCCGCTGCAAATGAAGAGACTCGTCTGCAGTAGGTCGATTTAGAATTAGTATTCTCATTTACAATCTGACTGATTTTTACGTGATGAATCATAAGCACAAAAGATCTACGATGACACTCAACCGCGAATCGGAAAGTCGCAATAACTGTGCCGTATTCTTACAGTTCACTGGTCTATAAAACTGGCTCTGAAATGAATGCTGCCATTTAAAATTATAGAGGAGATTAACTAAGCAAAATGTGCCAAATTTATTATATGTTTTAGATGCTTTCTGAGACTCACTAGACGGTTTTGAAAAGTGTGTAAAAAAGGGGGTGTTGCTTAAAATTTACAAGACTTTTTATTGGCAAAGGCCGTTATTTTTAGTACAAAATACTAATGTAAAGAAAAAAGTGTCTAACATGTAGCATGGATGTAGCAGAGTAAACAGTCAGAGTCATAACACATTAACTAGTTGTGTATAACCACCAAGTCTCAAGTGCCACAGCCTGACATGTCTCCTCCCTGTCTCTCAGCTTCTTATTCCTCTAATATATCAGTAAAAAAGGGAGAGGTGAGAGCCAGCAAGAAGGCATGCCAGGCTGTGGCACTAGAGCAGCCCGGCCTACCTCCCACACATTTGACTGTGAAATAAAAAAGGAATTTTATAAGGAAAGGTACAGTTTGCTTTAAGGGTGCATTCACACCACATTTTGTACATACGGGTGCCGGATCCGGCGGGGGGAGGGGCAAACTGGACGCTCCCGTACGCCGGCCGGATCAGCCCGTGACTCCATTTACTTTAATGACCCGACCGGAGTCAAACGGTAACTCCGGTCGGCTCAGTTTTGACCCGTATGTGGTTTTGGACCGGATCTAAAACCGTAGTAAACTATGGTTTTAGATCCTGTCAGGAAACCGCATACGGTTCAAAACTGAGCCAACCGCAGTCACCATTTGACTCCGGTCAGGTCATTAAAGTAAATGGAGTCACGGGCGGATCCGGCACCTGTATGTACAAAACGTGGTGTGAATGCACCCTAATCCCCTAACAGCTATCCAATGGTGCCTTAAAAAATAGAGATGACCTTGTTTCCTTTAATTAAAGGGGTACTCCGGTGGATTTTTTTTTTATATCAACTGGTGCCAGAAAGTTAAACAGATTTGTAAATTACTTCTAATAAAAAATCTTCATCCTTCCAGTACTTATTAGCTGCTGAATACTGCAGAGGAAATTATTTTCTTTTTGGAACACAGAGCTCACTGCTGATATCACGAGCACAGTGCTCTCTGCTGACATTTTAGGAACTGAGTAGGAGCAAATCCCCATAGCAAACATATGCTGCTCTGGACAGTTCCTAAAATGGACAGAGATGTCAGCAGAGAGCACTGTGCTCGTCATGTCAGCAGAGAGCTCTGCCTTCTAAAAAGAAAATAATTTCCTCTGTAGTATTCAGCAGCTAATAAGTGCTGGAAGGATTAAGATTTTTTTAATAGAAGTAATTTACAAATCTGTTTAACTTTCTGAAACCATTTGATTAAAAAAAAAAAAAGTTTTCAACCGGAGTACCCCTTTAAGACTATAATGATAATTTTTTCACTATGTTTTCAAATGGAATTGTATACAAATATCTGAGGACATGTGAAAGAGAAATGTTGTTGTGCCTTGGCTATCTGCTTTACACAACTACTATTAGGGCATATATATATATATATATATATACATATATATATATATATATATATATATATATATATATATATATATATACTGTACTATGGAGCCCTTGGAGAGATAAGGCCAAGCCCTAGTTGATCCTGTACCCTTTGGAGAACATTTTCAGGGCTCCCCTCTGTAGAGAAATGTTTGTTAGCAAAGGCTGGATATTTTGAACAAGGGTTATAAAGTGGTCCCCCGACATACGATGGCCCCGACATACAATCATTTCCACATACAATGGACTCTTAGAGGCCATCATATGTTGAAGGCAGCATCAGCATACGATACCTCTGTGTGTCGGGGCCATTGAAAAAACGGCTATTCGGCAGTGCTGACTGCATCAGCTGCCGCTGGATAGCCCTTTAAAGTGCCCCGTTGAATGATACTTACATGTCCCCACTGCTCCAGCCCGTCATTTCGCTGCTCGACTGTTGCCACTGACCTGCGCCGTCATTCTGGGTCACCGTCATCACGTCACCATCATCACGTCGCCATTCACGCCGCCCCGTCATTCAATAGGGGCAGCGTGAGAGGTGACGTGATGATGGCGATGGAGAGCGATGGTGCAGGGCAGCGGCAACGTAGTGATACGGCAGTAGAGGAGCAGCGAACTGATGGACGGAAGATGTGAATTGACGGACCAGAGCAGCAGAGACACGTGAGTATGATCCATGGTAGGAATCCCTCAACATATGATGGTTTCAACAAACAATGGTCCACCTGGAACCAAATGCCATCGTATGTTATGGGACCACTGTTACAGAACATATAAAGGGGAAAATATAAGCAAGTGGCCAAATTCAGCACCAGAATTGGATGTATGCCATTATACATACAGAGTAGAGAACAACTGCAAGTAGGAAAGTTGAAGGACACAATTGTCTGCATAATATTTATATGTATAATCTATTAATTATGTCATGTAATTTGTCAATGGTCCTATTTTTATGGGGCTGTCCTTCAAAGTGAACCACAAAAGTGATGGGTTTTATGCAGATGTGCACAACAAGGTGTGTTTTCTGCTGTTTTGGGTGTGTTGGGAGTTCTATTTTTCAAACACCTGGAGGCACCCTGGTTGGGACACACTGATCTAGAGGTATATTTAACAATACACATAGGTTTTAATGTGTTTGCAGTCTTCTGTCTAGAGGACCTTATTTGAGTTGTGCTGAAAAGCGTAGAACAGAATAACATAGCAATATAAAAATGTTGTTTTACAAAAAAGTGTGTGAATGTACTTAGACTGCAAAAAGCAGAATGGATTTAGACTGCAGGCCTAGGGTAGCACAAGAGGTAAACACTCCGGAGCGCTGCACCAACAGTATGTAATAAAATAATATATGGATGGGTCCACTCTAACAGAGACAACACAGAATACAAGGCTGAAAAGGATGACTGAGAGAGATACAAGAGTTTGCTTTTGTCCTGTATGCCACAGCTAAGCACTATTCTGGCACATTGAACTGGGAAGGGATCTATCTCCATAAATAAATAAGTTACAGATGATCACTGCCTAAATGCATCCTGCCACATGCTCATTTGCACGGCCTCTCCAGGGGGCCTTAATCCGGCAAGTGAAATGAATGTGGCGGTCTTACAGATCACTGATGAGGTTCTGCCGAGACCCAAGACAGCCACAAAATGGGACATGTATAAGATATCTTCACTGGTAGAAAAAGGAACAGATTTATTATTTTTTTTATTTTATTATATCTAAATGAGACGGGAAGTAAGGCAATAATTCCAAACAATGCTGATTTATGACTAATGGGACTCGGTACAAATGTTCCCAAGTGCCATTTAGTAAATACAATACCATTCACTCATTTCCTAAAAAATGTGCAGCATTGTTGTATGAAAGGAAAGAAGTTTCACTGTAATTGTCTGCTATGGATTTATCAATGGAGTTCGGCATGATCCTTGTGAGAGTAACTGAAATAAAACGCAGAATAAAAGGTAGTGAGATATTGTTTAACATAGAATGTATTAATGGGTGTCGTAGCTTCAAGTTTGCTATTTTGTGAGAGTGTTTCCATCGGGGAAAGCTTTGAACCTAGTGGGAGATATCCAGTGAAGATCTCTTAAAGAGGTACTCCGGTGGAAAATGTTTAAATCAACTGGAACCAGAAAGTTCAACAGATTTGTAAATGACTTCTATTAAAAAATCATATGTTGTAATACGTCCCTGGAATGACAGAATCTAATGTCTTTCCCTGTGCATTATTCTAGTGAGAATGAGTTGCCATATTCTATTAAATAAGGGAAAAGGATCATCAGGGGACCAGATAGTCACATCATAAAGGGTGTATGTCACTACAAAACCCATAAATTTCACTAATCCCCTCCTAAATTGTCTTTTTCATGTTCATTTGCATTTTTGGAAGCAATTCTTATAAAATCCTTAATCTTTATTGATTATCATATGATCTTTATATGAAGCGATTATTAAGAAGTTTACAAAGTTTTTTTTTTTTTTTTTAAGTGGACATGTAAATGTTGTTTAAAGTGATACGGTGGGCCCTTCAGAATCATTTAGCCTTGGGAGCCCTAGGTAACTCAGTCCATCACTGGCTGATGACTGCATTGATATCCATCAGAAATAAAAGAAGAGTGGCACTCACCATTTAGTCTTTCCTTTATTTGTGCAAAGAGCAGTTAGATATTCTGCACGCAAACGGGTACCAACACCAGTTTGTATCAGAGGTGACAGCTGTTTTGTACATCTACAGATGCAAGTTAGTGCAAAACAGCTGTCAACACTGAGGTGACAACTTGCGCTCCGGCCACTCACTCTGGCTGTGAGCGCATTGTCCCTGTCTCGTCCCCAACCAGCAGGGCTGGGATTCGCATTGCGGGACGTGCCCGCATGCAAATCCAAGCCCGTCACTCACCTCTGTCCTCTGCTGCTTCCTCTCAGCTCTGGCGCGTGTGCCCCCACGTATTAGGGTGTGCGCGCTGGAGCTCTAAGATATAAAGGGCCAGTGAGCCCTTAATTATCCGTTGCACCCTTCACATGTGGTGCCAAGGTCTTGACAAAATTGGATTTGCGGGGAGCTTACAATCTGATTCGTATCTGTGAGGGTGACGAATAAAAAACAGCCTTTAACACCCGTGATGGAGTATCTGGTAATGCCTTTCGGTCTTTGCAATGCTACAGCCGTTTTTCAGGAATTCGTCAATTATATCTTCCGAGATCTTCTCTACACCTATGTTGTTGTATATCTTGATGATATCCTGATCTTCTCATTCAACCTTCAGGAGTATTGCACACATGTTTGTCTGGTTCTTCAATGCCTCCGGAGGAATCATCTATACGCTAAACTGGAGAAATGTCTTTTCAAGAAATCAAGTCTTCCATTCCTCGGTTATATTGTTTCTTATCAAGGCCTGCAGATGGATCCTGATCAACTGACTGCTGTTTTGGATTGGCCTCGCCCAACAGGACTTTGGGCTATTCAACGCTTTCTGGGATTTGCCAACTATCATCGTCAGTTCATCCCACACTTCTCTTCCCTGGTTGCTCCTATTGTGTCTCTCACCAGAAAGAACTACTTGCTATACAACTTGCCTTGTAGGAATGGCGTCATTTGTTAGAAGGGTCTTCACATCCGGTCATTATCTACTCTGACCACATGAACCTTCTATACCTTCAGTCTGCTCAACGTTTGAATCCCTGCCAAGCAAGGTGGTCTTTATTCTTCTCCAGATTTAATTTCTTCATTCATTTCCGCCCTGCTGACAAGAACATCACAGCTGATGCTCTTTCCAGGTCCTCTGATGTCGTGGATTTGGACTCCTCACCAAGGCAAATTATTCCTCCAGATCATTTAATTCCTGTCACTCCAGCAGTTATTCAACGTGTTCCTCCAGGATAAACTTTTGTGCCTGCCAAATTGAGATGCAGGGTTCTGAACTGGTGTCATTCTTCTTTGTTGGTAGGTCACAGATCATTTTCACCTTAAACCCTTAAGGACTAAGCTCATTTTAACCTTAAGGATGCAGGCCTTTTTTTTGCAAATCTGACCACTGTCACTTTAAGCATTATTAACTCTGGGATGCTTTTACTTTTCATTCTGATTCCAAGAATGTTTTTTCGTGACTTATTCTACTTTATGCTAGTGGTAAAATTTTGTCGATACTTGCATCATTTCTTGGTGAAAAATTTCAAAATTTTATGAAAAATTTGAACATTTTGCTTTTTCTTTTACTTTGAAACTCTCTGCTTATAAGGAAAATGAACATCCCAAATAAATTATATATTGATTCACATATACAATATGTCTATTCTATGTTGGCCTCATAATGTTGACATGTATTTACTTTTGGAAGACATCAGAGGCTTCAAAGTTCAGCAGCAATTTTCCAATTTTTCACAAAAGTTTAAAAATTGGAAATTTTCAGGAACTAGTTCAGGTTTGAAGTGGATTTGAGGGACCTTCATATTAGAAATACCCCACAAATTATAAAAAATATCCCATTATAAAAACTGCACCCCTCGAAGTATTCAAGATGACATTCAATAAGTGTGTTAACCCTTTAGGTGTTTCACAGGAATAGCAGCAAAGTGAAGAAGAAAATTCAAAATCTTCATTTTTTACACTCGCATGTTCTTGTAGACCCAGTTTTTGAATTTTTACAAGGGGTAAAAGGAGAAAAATCACCCTAAAATTTATAACCCAATTTGTCTCGAGTAAGGAAATATCTCATATGTGTATGTCAAGTGCTCTGTGGATGCACTAAAGGGCTCCTCTAGTGCACCCACTAGAGCGACAATGGGATTTTGGAGAGTTTGTTTTTCTGAAATGGTTTTTGGGGGGCATGTCGCATTTAGGAAGCCCCTATGGTGCCAAAAAGCAAAAAATACCTACATGGCATGCTAGTTTGGAAACTACACCCCTCAAGGAACGTAATAAGGGGTCTAGTGAGCCTTAACACCCCACAGGTGTTTGCCAGCTTTTCCTTAAAGTTGGATGTGTAATTGAATTTTTTTTTCACTAAAATGCTGGTTTTCCCCCAAATTTTACATTTTTACAAGGGGTAATAGGAGAAAGTGTCCCCCAAAATTTGTAACCCCACCTCTTCAGAGTATGGAAATACCCCATGTGAGGACGTCAAATTCTCTGCGGGCACACTACAATGCTCAGAAGGGAAGGAGTCACATTTGGCTTTTGGAAAGCAAATATTGCTGAAATGGTTTTTGGGGGCATGTCACATTAAGATAGCCCCTATGGTGCCACAACAGCAAAAAAAAAAACACATGGCATACTATTATGGAACATAAACCCCTCAAGGAACATAACAAGCGGTACAGTGAGACTTCACACCCCACAGGTGTTTGATGACTTTTCGTTAAAGTCGGATGTGTAAATGAAAAAAGATTTTTCAGTAAAATGCTGTTTTCCCCCAAATTTTAAATTTTTACAAGGGGTAATAGGAGAAAATGCCCCCAAAATTTGTAACCCCATTTCTTATGAGTATGGAAATACCCCATGTGGAAGTCAAGTCCTCTGCTGGTGAACTACAATGCTCAGAAGAGGAGGTGTCAGAATTTAATAAGGGGTGCAGTGAGCATTTACACGGACCACTGTTCCAAAAATCTGTCAGACACCTGTGGGGTGTAAATGCTCACTGCACCCCTTATTACATTCTGTGAGGGGTGTAGTTCCAAAATGGGGTCACATGTGGGGGGGTTCCGGTGTTTTGGCACCATGGGGGCTTTGTAAACCCACGTGGCCTTCAATTCCAGCCAAATTCTCACTCCAAAAGCCCAATGGCGCTCCTCCAATTCTGAGCCCTCTAGTGCGCCAGCAGAGCACTTTACATCCACATATGGGGTATTTATATACTTAGAAGAAATGGGGTTACAAATTTTGGGGTGCTTTTTCCTATTACCCCTTGTGAAATGAAAAATTTGGGATAACATCAGCATTTTAGTGAATTTTTTTTTCATTTTCAATGAAAATTATTCAAAGACCTGTAGGTTGTGAAGGCTTACTATAACTCTTGTTAGGTTCCTTAAGGGGTGTAGTTTCCAAAATGGGGTCACATGTGGGTGTTTTTTGGCGTTTATGTTAGAACCGCTGTAATTATAAGCCAGCCCTGTGGAAATCACGTCAAATGTACATGGTTCCCTCACTCCTGAGCCTTGTTGTGCATCTGCAGAGCATTTTACGTCCACCTATGGGGTATTTACGTACTCAGGAGAAATTGTGTTACAAATCTTGGGTGTTTTTTTCCTTTTGTGAAAATAAAAAGTATGGGGCAACACCAGCATGTTAGTATAAAGTTTTTATTTAATTTTTTTACAATAACATGCTGGAGTAGGCCCCAACATTACCTGTTCATAAGGGGTAAAAGGAGAAAAAGCCCCCAAAATGTGTTAGGAAGTACGGAAATACCCCATTTGTGGCCCTAAACTGTTGCCTTGAAATACAACAGGGCTCTGAAGGGAGAGAGCGCCATGTGTATTTGAGCCCTAAATGAAGGATTTGCATAGGGGTGGACATAGGGTTATTCTACGCCAGGGATTCCCAAACAGGGTGCCTCCAACTGTTGCAAAATTCCCATCATGCCTGTACAGTGAATGGCTGTCCGGAAATACTGGGAGTTGTTGTTTTGCAACAGCTGGAGGCTCCGTTTTGGAAACAGTGCCGTAGATGATGTTTTTATTTTTTATTGGGGAGGGGGGGGGACTGTGTAGGAGTATGTGTATATGTAGTGTTTTATTTTGTGTACTGTAGTGTAGTGTTTTTAGGGTACATTCACAGGGGCGGGGGTTCACAGTGAGTTTCCCACTGGAAGTTTGGGCAGCAGCGGAAAATTAGCTGTAAACCCCCACCCGTGTGAATCTACCCTGTACATTCACATGATGGGGGGGGGGGGGGGGGGCAAACCTCCGGCTGTTGCAAAACTACAACCCCCAGCATGCCTTTTGGCTGTCCGGGGGTAGTTATGCAACAGCTGGAGGCACACTGGTTGCAAAACACTGAGAGTTCGTTATTTAACTCCGTGTTTCCCAACCCGTGTCCCTCCAGCTGTTGCAAAACTACAACTCCCAGCATGCATGGTCTGTCAGTGCATGCTGGGAGTTATAGTTTTGCAACAGCTGGAGGCGCACGGTTGGAAAACACTGAGTAAGCAAACAGACAATGTTTCCCAACCAGTGTGCCTCCAGTTCTAGCAAAACTACAACTCCCAGCATGCCCAGAGAGCCGAAGGGCATGCTGGGAGCTGTAGTTTTGCGACATCTGGAGATCAGTTTGGAGACCACTGTGTAGTGGTGTCCAAACTGTAGCCCAGCAGATGTTGCAAAACTCCTAGCATGCCCAGACTGCCCAGGCATGCTGGGAGTTGTAGTTCGGCAACATCTGAAGGGCCAGATGTTGCAGAACTACAACTCCCAGCGTGTCAGTTCTGTCTGGGCATGCTGAGAGTTGTAGTTTTGCAACATCTATAAGAGCACATATTGGAGACCACTGCACAGTAGTCTCCAAACTGTGGCCCTCCAGATGTTGCAAAACTGCAACTACCAGCATGCCCGGACAGCCAAAGGCTGTCTGAGCATGCTGGGCGTTGTAGCTTTGAAACTCCTAGAAGCAGCAGTGAAGATCACTTTACAGTAATCTTCACTGCTGCCTCTGATGTCGATGCTGCCACTGCCTTCTCCACTTGCATGCCACTGCTGCCTCCTACACTTGTGCCTGCCGCCAGTCTCCAGTCCCAACTGCCGCGCTGGTCCCAGGCATGTGCTGTGATCCCCCCCGCAGCTCTCGGGATCCTCTTCCCCCGCTCTGCCCAACTTCTAGGGAGAAATTAACTTTAATCCCCCCTGTTAGCTGAGACACTGTGATTGGTCCACAGGAACCAATCACAGTGATCGCTGCACAGGACCATTCACTGATGGAACCAATGAAAGACCTTTGTCTAAGGACCAGAGTGATTTTATACAGCAATTTACAAGAGGAAGAGTTTGTATCTTCATAGTTATTTAGTCTTTCATATGTTAATCTATGTTATTCTACATAATTATGCCCACACTATTTCTTATGTAAGGTCACACATTTCTAACAAAGCTTTGTCTTGGGGGGAAAAAGCCACTCAGTTTCATAAGTCTCTATTAGGTTTTATTGTAAATACTGTAATGAATTGGCCTTTCACTTATGGGTTGAACAATAAGCAGAATGCTAGCATTGCCAAGGATAGGCGATGATGTCGACTTTATAAAAGATAACTGTTTCTAGGCCTCTAATACGAGATAATGTTTTCAATAAAGCTTCATGTTAGATTTAGTGATAAATGGTTACAGGTCATTAAAGGCCTTGTAGCTCTTAGTCAATGAAATTCTTTTCATCACAGCCAGCTTACTACCTTCAAAAAGATAATCAGTTAAATAAATGTAATTCATTAGTAATGCAAAATATGGTATTGTTTTATGGAATTATTATCAAAGGTTATTAAAAGAGTAGGAACTTACTGATAATAGGTGTTACTGATAATTGTTTTCTAGTGTCTTTATAATCCCCACTTGACCTCATGCATTGCAAGTAAAAAGACCACTTAAATGGTACCTGTCATTAGTAACACAAATTAATATGTTATACATTAGCCAATTTAAATTACTTTTCTAATATGCTTCATAATAACATTTTGTGACTTTATGTGTTAAATTATCCCTTAAAAGTTCAGCCACCAGGAGTCCTTCTTCTGGTCCTGCCTGCAGTATTGCTTGCAGATTGTCTCCTGCAGCAGCCGGGCCAAGACAAAAGTCAGGAAATGCAAGCAGGGCCTCAGCTCAGCACAGTGTATAGAGTGTACAGTAGAGTTCAGAGAGCTGAGGGGGAAGTGTGCTGTCTCAGCTAATCACCGCCCATCTCTCACTGAACTGTCCTCAGAGTGAAAGAGGAAGTTTTCTCCAGCAGGGCTTCAGATGATGTTGTGCTTGCTGGGGATTGCCCCTTCCTAGTCCGTGGACCTCACTAAGACTGAGCAGAAGATACAGCACAATATCAAGGTAGAAAACTAAAATAAATAATAAAAATAAAGGCAGGTGGTGGTTTATCATGATGGGGGAGTCAACTGGGAGGATTAAAAAATGTATCAAGATCATGACATGTACTCTTTAACCTGTTGGGGACGGAGGGCGTACCTGTACACCCTCTGCCCACTCCCTTTCTACAACGCGGGGCCACACCATAGCCCTGTGTCATAGTGGGTCGGGCCTGCCCTCTAACAATGGCCAGGACCCATGGCTAATAGAGTGCTGCATTGATCGCGGTGCCGCGCGCTATTAATCCTTTAGATGAAGCATCCAAAGTTGAACGCCACGTCTAAAGCGAAAGTAAACTAATGCCGGTTAGCTCAGGGGGCTGTTTGGAATCGCAGCGGCAAAAGCATGGCATCCCGAACAGCTGTAGGACAGCAGGAGGGTCCCCTACCTTCCTCCTCGCTGTCCAGACATGATCAGTCAAGCGGCAGAATCATTGATCAATAGTTTCCAATGAGACACCACTGATCAATTTAAAAGATCAATGTGTGCATTGTTATAGCCCCTATGGGTGCTGTAACATTGCAAAAAAAAAAATTAAAAAAAGTTAATGAAGATCATTTAACCCCTTCCCTAATAAAAGTTTGAATCACCCCCCCCCCTTTTCCCATTAAAAAAAAACTGTGTAAATAAAAATAAAAATATGTGACATCGCCACATGCGGAAATGTCCGAAATATAAAAATATATTGTTAATTAAACTGCACGGTCAATGGCGTACACACAAAAAAAAATTCAAAAGTCCAAAATAGCGTATTTTTGGTCACTTTTTATATAATGAAAAAACGAATAAAAAGTGATTAAAAAGTCTGATCAATACAATAATGGTACCGCTAAAAACTTCAGATCACGGCGCAAAAAATGAGCCCTCATACCATCCCGTACATGGAAAAATAAAAAAGTTATAGGGGTCAGAAGATGACAATTTTAAACGTATACATTTTCCTACATGTAGTTATGATTTTTTCCAGAAGTACGACAAAATCAAATCTATATAAGTAGGGTTTCATTTTAATCATATGGACCTACAGAATAAAGATAAGGTGTCATTTTTACCGAAAATTGTACTGCATAGAAACGGAAGTTACAAAATGGTGTTTTTTCTTCAATTTTGTCACACAATGATTTTTTTTTTCTGTTTCACCGTAGATATTTGGGTAAAATGATTGACGTCCTTGCAAAGTAGAATTGATGGCGCAAAAAATAAGCCATCATATGGATTTTTAGGTGCAAACTGGAAAGGGTTATGATTTTTAAAAGGTAAGGAGGGAAAAACTAAAGTGCAAAAACTAAAAAACCCTCTGTCCCCAAGGGGTTAAGTAGAAATGGTTCACTATTGCGAAACCAATCTTCGTGGTAGTTTTTACCCTGAAAATCCTGTAGCCCCATTTATCAAATGGTAGCTAGAAAGTTGTCTAATGTTGGAGTTGCATTATCATTAAATAGCGTAGGGTTCCCTAAGCAATTTAAAGATAATGCAATTGCATGTTTTCTAGGTTGGCCACAGGTCCTCTTGAAATGTTTGGGCCTAGTACGAATTCCAAAAAGATTATTTGTGTGCAACTCAAAACAGTAGACAACTTTCTAGCTACCTTTTCACAGTTTCTTGATTCTGACACCCTCCTGATTGCTGAGTTATGAGGGTTTATAGTTTGTCTGACAATTCAGGAAATCATTCAGATGGGAATGAATGTAATTTTGATAATAGGAAGATATTTCAGGTGATGGGTGGGATTATAAAGTCAGGGGGTATGAATGTTTTAGATTGAGGGCAATGTATGTTTAATACACCTTCCCTGACAGTGTAATCCTACCTATCACCTCATATTCCCATTTTTAATATTAAGTTCACACCCATCTGACTAATTCCTTAAATTGTAAGCCAAACTATAAACCCTTATCTCAGTATCAAGAGACTGTAAAAAGATGTTTCATAAGGGCATTCATAAGGGCATCTTAAGCTATATACTAGCATTAAATCTAGTTGTCTGAAGGGGTTGACAACAGGTCCTCTTTAAGTTGTGGCAAAATTACTCTTAGGACTTATTATGCACATGGCAGATGTCATGCTGGTCATGGAGAAATGTGGTCCTGAACTGGCTCACACCATCTGTCCCTGGTTTTTGAGGTACCCACTTCCTTAAAATGGGGGCCCAACCATGGTACTAGTCCTTATGCTTCTAAGATACAGGACAAACTGAGTCAAAGTAAAAAACACAATCAGGGAACAGGTCAGGGCAAGAACACACTAACCAACAACAGCACAGCAAAAACAGAGCAAACACATCCAAATGTATAATCAGAGTCAAACAAACCAAGTCAGTAATGGAGATAGCATCATACTGCAGATACAATAAGCAATAGAGGAGTTAAAGAAAGAGTCAAGAAACTCTATAGATACACTAGATATAGCAAAAATTTTAGACAGCGACAAGGATGATCCTTTTTTCTCAGGTAAATGGAGGGTATGATTGCTAAAGCTGGACACAATTGGCCAGTCATCACAGCAACAGGTGACATTGCACGGCAACAGGGATCATCATGGCAACAGGCAACAGTGCAGCTGGACAGAAGGGGCTAAAGCTGCTGTTAAAATAAGAGCCAGACACACCTGTTACAGCAGAGCAATTAATTTTTTTTTTTTTTTTTTTTTATGGAGATAAAAAAAAAACTTTATACAGTAGGGTACCTCTGTACACATGGAGTCCAGTGGAGTAATAGTTAGGAATGTCCCGTTACTGGTACTGGTACCGGTACCAGTGGCAACACTAGACATTTGCATTAGAATGTGTACTCATGAATTCGTATAAAAATGCCCCTGATACCTACTCAATACCCAGCACATGATAGATGCTTATAAAATGTCCCTGCATAATGTTTATGGCAGCAGAAAATGGCATATCCTTATCAATACAGAGTACTGTCTTGTTGGTCCAGGATAGGTTTAAAATTCCCCAAAAATCTCATAGTTTTAGACTAACACAATCAGGTAATGTATTTCAGGAAGTCTTATGCAAGTCGATGGGACTTCTAGAAATCACCTGATCGAGTTAGTTTCACACTATGAGATTGCCTGGGAGTTTTAAACCTTTCAAGGACCAACATGACACAATGTTTCAACTGTGCAGCAGACATCAGAGCCTATGTCCTGGACCGGTCAGTTAGTGTGGGGGGGGGGGGGGAGTGTTACTGCGGGGGGTGAGGGTCGGGAGAGCAGTTAGTGCCAGGGGCAGAGGCAGGGAGAAGAGTAGTGCGATGAGCGGAGTAAGTGCGGAGGGGTGGAGGGAGAGGGCACAGCTGTGATACATAGATACAAGTGCAGGGAGATCAAGCAGCCAATTACTGCTGGGACTGGGGCTAGGGCTTTAGGAGATCAGAAAAGGTGGGTAACAGGCAGTACACAGTGAAGGTCTCACACTACTTCTCCAGCTTTATGTGTACCACTTGACATTTTTTTCTAACCGTTTGACCAGGGGGTGAAAAAGAAACACAGAGGTGCTCAAAGTCAGCGAGGCAGCATATTGCAGGGAGCCAGGATTTTGTATCTTAAAGGGGTTATCCAGCAATAGAACTTACTAATACAATATTATTAGCCATAATGCATAGATATTCCATATTAGCTCTGCCCTCTCCATTGTAAGCTCTGAAAGCAGTCTGCTCTGTCCCTCATCCCCCACCCCTCCTGTCGGCATGGGAGGAGACCAGTGATGTGAGGAGGAGGGGGCTTTTATTACTGATCATTAGATTCATGACTGATTAGAAAAGGCAGGAGGGAGCCTGTTCTGATACTGTTCTGAAACTACTAAGAGTGAGAACAGGGGGACTGCTTAGCTGAAATGGAAGATCTCTCTACTAATAATTGTATATTTATAAGTTCCTTTAATATAACTTTTTACACCATAGAAAGGTAGTTTCTTTCACCAGACAACCGGCTCTTTAATGCTTAAAAGGATTTCTTCAGACACCAGACAATATGAAAATATCTCACAGAACTAATCTGAACAGAATAATAGACCAAAAAACATGATGTTAAGGTGAGCATTCATCTTAAGTGATAGATTAATTTTGGAATTCTATGGCAAGACATTCTGCCTGCTTGGAACATGTCAGGCAATGGATTTGATCTGTGAATATTTGCCAATGTTATTATACTCATTTACATACCAGTCAAAACAGATTGGCGCACTTGTATTTTGCATTACTTTTAAATTTCCTGAAATAACAGCTGAAAGAAAAAGACGAGCGCAATTCAATGGAATTGTGCAGTGCATGATGCTTGAAATTCATTTTATTCAAAGCCAGTGGGGTGAGAAATCATTTCTGCAATGCAAAAAAAAAAAAGTACAATCGCCTAAATCGGATAACAATATGTGCTCTGATTTCTCCCTCTTTTCTGGGTCATAAAGTAAAAGAAAATTATATGTTAAAAATCCTGCAAAATAACTTTAGCAGGTCAATTCTATAAGAAAGTCAATGGTCCGCATTCACTAAGAAGTGTTAAGTATTTGGAGTGCAGGTTGTAGGTATCAGAGGCAACTAGGTGTTATTCAGAGGAAGCTTCATATTCAGCATTAATGCCTAATGTTCTTATATAAATTGCTCATAAGCTGTAATGCCACTTGCAGAAATGTACAATTTATAAACTGTCTGAAATTTGTTAAATGAGATTTATCACTACAGATTATACATGGAAACAAAGAAATATCACATTGATATGGTATGATTTGGGACAGTGTCACTTTGTATTATTCATGCATCCCATCAATAATAAAATATTTTCTGTTGAAACCACTAATGATTTTGCTTTGCAGTACCATGCCAGACCTCATGGAGTGCTGTTACAAGACAATTTACAGCACTTTAAATCTCTATAGGGAAAGGGAACAGTTGTGTGCTACAAGCAATTATTGCATTACAATTACTTCACTTGTCTAGAGAGGTAACTTTTAACCTGATGTGTAGTGAACATGATCTGCTTTAAATCAGCTACTAGTCCTAGTCAATCCATGGTGCTTAGTGAACTATGTGGCTCTGGCATACAGAGAACATTCTTAAAATGAATTCACTATATTTTCCCCTATAGAAGAAAGTCAAAGTAGACAAACACTTTAAACTTTTATGTCTAAATAAAGCTGCCCATTCATATTAAAGTCAACCAAACCAATTTTGGGGGAATCAACCAACCATCTAACATGTATGTTGGCTTCCACACTCTCAGAAAACAGAAGGGTTGTGCCTGATGGACTTCAACATACCTATCCTGTCAGAAAAAAAAAAAAGAAAAAAAACACTGTCAGAGATGTCCGGCAGAAAGTTTCTTTCCTTTTCCTATTTTGAATATATGCAAGCGTTCACAATTTGCCTGACATCTATGTCAAATGTATAGCCAGCTTTGTACTGTGTACTGTAGATATGACCTTGACGGGCTCAAAATGAGAAGACATCCTTGGTTTCCTCCCAACTATACTGGAGACAATTATGCATACTGTATCTTAGGATAAGTTTAACCATTGTAAAATGAAAAGAAAAAAAAATGGCAGAAAACTAAGTTAAAAAAATTACCGCATTTTTGTTAATTTAATATAGTGCTATATTAAAGTCTATGGAAAAGGAGCCATCAGCACACACATTGTTTTAAAAAAATGGACATAATTTTAACACTGGAATCATGGATGTTTTTTCTACAATGTGTGAACTGACGCTTTTAAAATTCTTTAATAGAACATGTTATTACATTCAAAATACTGCAACTTTTTATAACTATTCATTTTTTGTTTCCATTTGACACTGCATGAACCCAGCCTTAGAGTATATTTACACACAGAAAAAGTATGGCCACCAATATTATTTTAATCCATATACAATTTCAACATTTACAAAGAAATGTGTTATTGCTCTTGTGCCCACATTTTGAAATAATTTACGCAATCATGTCATTGCCATCCCTACTTTGGCATATTTATTATGCAGCTGTTCCATTTTTGGGTGCATTTTACTTCTTGCTCACCCGTTTTGATTTATTTCCATTCTGACAGTTGTTCAGGACATGGCTTAGTAGATAAAACATGGATTAGGAAAAAAAGAAGGTCTGCTCCATGCATATCTATAAACGGGTCTAGTTTTACAGCACAGTCACATTTAAAGGGAACCTGTTCATTAAAGGAGTTCTCTGGATAAAAAAGTAAATATTTACATACCAATTGGTGCTAGAAAGTTTTACAGATTTTGAAAGTCTGTCTTTACAATAAATAAATAAATGTATAAAGTTTTCTAGTACTTATCAGCTGCTGTATGACCCAGAGGAAGTTGTCTAGTTCTTTTTAAACCAACACAGGGCTCTATTCTGCCACCTCTGTCCATGTAAGGAACTGTCAAGAGCAGGAGCAAAACCCTAGCAAACCTTTTCTGCTCTGGACAGTTCCTGACACAGAGGAGGCAGCAAGCAGATAAAGTACCGGGAGGCTTGAATTCTCTTAATAGAAATCATTTCCAAATCTGTATAACTTTATGGCAACAATTGACAAAGAATTATTGTTTTTTTCTTCCCAGTGTCCCTGGCTGAGTACAAAATAACATAACATCAGGTTATTTTATCCCCTGATGAGGTTATTTTATCCCCTGATGAGTGTCAGATTTCTCTCTATTACTTCTTTGGGAGAAATCTGTGAATCATCAGAAGGTGGATGGGGCAATGGCAGCAGCCACACTATAAATTACAGGAGAATTCTGGCAAAAAGTTTTATTTTACCATTATACCGGGGCTGCTGCAACTAAAATAGTAAATCTTAAAGGAGTATTCCGGGATTTTTTTTTTTATTTGACTGTGCTACAGGAGCTGTAAAATTAGTGTAATTCATAATATAGTGTCTGTACATGTGTTTGATGGCTGGTCTCAAAATCTTATGTGAAAAATTTCTATTATTTGATGTTCATTTTTAGCAGCATTCAAAATGAGTGTTGTCTCAGGTTTTCCCAGGTTGCAGTGTGGCCCAAGACATAACATCATTAGACTGGTGTTGAAAAGAAGCCTGTGGGAGGGAGATCCTTCTCCAGAGGGTTGCAGGGAATTGTAGTTTCAAAACAGATGTGTGAAAGGAAAGGTGACCTTACACTTACAAACTATGAATCCTGTAACTTGTAGTTGGAGGGAAGGAACTCCAACAGGAAATTGCCAGTTCACAAAAAGAAAGCAGCGTTATGGTGGACAGCCGTTTAGCACCAAGACAAGCACTAATCCTTCTTCTGTATGTCCATTACTGCCTGTAAGGTAAGTACTATAGTCACCATATGTTGGATAACACCTTTAACTTACTTTCCGTTTCTCCCTGGGGAGTAAGAGCTCATTATTTATTGTCCACTGCCCGGACATAATGGCAAAATAGCAAAATATAAATATATATATATATATATATATATATATATATATATATATATATATTCTTGAGTCCTCCTTTTACTGCCAGGCTCTCTTTAAAAGAACAAGGCTGAACCACAATATCAAACAGTCCATAGCCAGAGTAATTTTTTCTTTATTTATTTATAAAAACAGACCCCCTTTGCTGTCTCATGCAGCCCCTATATCAGATTTTCAAGCATTGTCCAGTGCTGCTATTTACTATTCACATAAAAAGAGTGAGGGAAATTGCATTTGTTAAAGTTCAAAAATATTCTCCAACCTTATACAAACCACAGAAGGCGTCTAGAACTTTCACTTGGCTGGGGAGACATAAGTGTTGTCGCACAATAATTCTAGATCACGCCAATAAGGTAAAGTATAATGACATCTCACTCTTCCCATCCCTCTCTTTTAGTCATCCCCCATCCATCATTATAAATGTGATTATAAATTGTCGTTTTCCAAATTATGTATCTTTCCTGCTGATTTCCTTCTATTGGCATGCTCCATTTCCTCTCGCACTATCAGTTTACACTATTTATCTTGATCAGTATTACATTATAATGTAATTACACTTTTCCCCCTTAATAATAATGTTTTCTGTGTTTCCGCTGTATTATTATTAATTGGCTTCATATTTTGTCATCACCGGCAGATCGCAGTATGGATGACTTGTCTGAAACCTAAATTGTTGTCAGCTGTTTGAAGCTTGCAGGTGCAAAGATATGAAGATTAAAGATGCTACAATGATACAAAAAATACAGAATTACTGATATTATCATAATAGTAATGGATTAACTCCAATAGAAGTCTATGGGAGGTAATTGGGTTCAGAATTGGCTTTTTATTTTTCTAGTGCTCTTTTTCCCCAGTTCATTAGAAATCCTTGAGTCACGTAATGAAATAATCAAATGACCTGTAAAAAATGCCAAGACTAAAACCCACTATTTAAAAAATAAATGAATAAAAAATGACACATTTCAATTCAAATACCTCATATGTGAACGTAAAGTGCTCTTTGGGTGCATTAGAGGGCTCAGAAGCGAAGGAGCGACAAAGGGATTTTGGAGAGTGAATTTTGCTGAGATGGTTTTTAGGGGTCATGTCGCATTTAGGAAGCCCCTATGGTTCCAGAACAGCAAAAAAAAAAAACACACATTGCATAATATTTTGAAAACTACACCCCCCATGGCACGTAACAAGGGGTACAGTGAGCCTTAACATCCCACAAGTGTTTGACGACTTTTCGTTAAAGTTGGATGGTATGGAAATACCCCATGTGTGGACCTAAAGTGCTCTGCATGTGCACTGCAATGCTCAGAAGAAAAGGAGCCACATTTGGCTTTTTTATAGCAAATTTTATATAAATCCAAGACGCTCGTATTATGCTTTACTTCTTTTACTTAAATTCTCAGCAGCAAAAGAATTTGTATTAATACATAAAGAAAAATGGCATAGTCAAACATGCTGTTATACACATTGACCAATCAGAGTCCAGTATAGGCCATATAGGTGACCGTTGGTGTAATATCCTCCTCTTCTTTTGCTGCTCAGCAGTAGATCTAGATGAGTATATTCTTTCTCCCAAAATATTTTATTATTGTCATATTTTTCCTATATTTCATTGTGTTATATGCTTTTGATGTGTATATGTTTTTACCTATACATCATCTCCATTATATATAGTGGTGATTTTTTATATACTCTCATATTTATTTAATTATTATTATATTTCCTCGCTGTGTTTCTTCTATTATTTAATTCCCCTTTTTCCATTATTATACCGAACTCCCAAACCCCCCCCCCCCTCTCTTATACATTTCTTATTTGTGTTCATTTAGCGATTTCATAATTATTCTTTTCCCCTCTTCCGGTTTTCTTACTATATACATTATACTTTACCTGCATTTAACGTTCCGTTCCTCTCGCCGCCCTTTCGGATCCAAGAGACCACGCCGGCGCTGTTCTTCCCCGCTGTCATTATTTCCTGCTGCGTCATCGCCGCCATCTTCTTCGTCTTATCCGAGTTCACGTTGCTGATCTCGCGAGACTTCGCAGTGGAGTGGTTCTCACCCACTGTAGGCGGGAATTCCTGTCACTCATCGGAGCGGCAGTGAAGCGAGTGGACGTATCCTCCTCCTTCTATTTATCTAGTCTGTGAAACAATTTGTTTCTTTGTCTATACATTTTCTCTAGGTTCAAAACACCATTCCTGGTCTTGGACTATCATCCAGCATTGATTTTAAATTAATTCCCCTTATTGGTAATTTTCTATAAATAGATTTACCTCACAGATATTGAAGGGTGTATCTATATATATATATATATATATATATATATTCTAATAGTGTCTCTATTGGTTTCCCCCCCTTTTTATCTTTTATTTATTTTCAGATTAGTGTGGTGCTAATTATATTTAAAATGACTGATGAAATTAGACCTCAGAACACTGACCCCTCTAACAGGGAACTCATCCAGTCTATGGTGGATGATTCTGTGGCCCGAACTGTTAATACAGCTATTCAGTCTGCTGTCTCGGTGCTGCAGGATTCTATGAATAAAACTATTAATATGGCTCTATCTCTCCCTAGTTCTTCCCATGAGATAGTGAGTCCACATACTCCATCAGATTACTACTGGTCCCCTGAGGACTCGGTTTCCAAATTGGCTAGAGGTTTCCAGGGCCATAAAAAAGCCACTTGCAAGAGGCGCCATTCTGCGGAGGGCTATGTTCCCCTCAATATAAATAATAAGGGGTTACGCCAAGATGCCCCCCTTAATACCAGACCTGTGGTAGGTCAATCTGACTGTGTTTCCAAACAACACGTTATACCCTCTGCCCAAGAGGAAGATATTATTGATAGGGCTCAGATTACCGCCAAGCGGTCTAAACCTAATTCTTTCATTGAAATAGACTCTGATGATTCCGACGACTCTCAGGAGTACGAGGACGTCAATCAAGATTCTGACATTTTATACGGGGAAAATGCCGAAATGGTGGACAATACCACCTCTCCTGAGGATCCGGCTGCCTTGGAGGCTGACCAATCCTTATTTGATCCGTCACTTATCCGCCATCCTCGCTCTGGGGAGTGGCTTCCAGCCCCTATGGTAGCCAAATTTATTTCTACCAGAACCTTTAAGAGCCTTGACAAGGCTACTCGTAATAAATTGAAAGCGGAGTGCCCTAGACCATCACTCCCACATAACACTTCAGTTACACCTGAACTTGACCCCGTGTTGAATAAATTTATCAACAAGGGAAGTAAAAATCCCAAGAAAGGGATAGACAGGAGCTTTCGCTCTTGTCAGGATAAGCTCATGGACATGCTTGGCCCCCTAACAAAGATAGTGGACATCGCTGAAGCTTCCAAAGCCTCTAAACAACCGATGGATACGGATGTGGTGTTAGGATGGGCACAACGTGCTGTATGCTTCTTCGGAAATGCCAACGCGGCACTTTCCGCTGAACGTAAGAGATCCTTTCTTATTAAAATAGATCCACAATTGACCAATTTGGCTACCAATGAATCCCCTCGCCCCACTGAGGGTATGTTGTTTGGGGAAGATTTCATAACAGAAATGGGCAAATATGTTGGTATGTTCTCTTCCATCAATAAAGCCCAGTCTTCAATTAAAAAAGTGTTCTCTCAACAAATTTTTGGCAGGGCCCGGAAAGGCAGGAGCCGCTTCCCCGGCCGTTCTATGCCATCAAAAAGAGGTTCCTACCAACCTACCCAATCCTTCCCTGCCGCACAGACCAACCCATCTCCATTCTTCCCCTATCGGGCCAGACCCTGGAGAACTAGAGGACAAAGAGGAGTTCCACGAGCCAGACCCTACTCAGGTAAGTCTACCCATTTTTTCCCAACGGGTTCCATTGGGCGGAAGACTCATACATTTTTTGAAAAATTGGACTATGATTACATCCGACTCTTGGATAATCAATACAGTGTCAGGTTTCCAAATAGAATTTGTTTGTCAACCTATCCAACTTTCTCTTCCTCACCCTATTCAATTCTCGTCAAAAGACCAGATCTTGATCAACTCAGAGGTAAAGGACCTCTTTACAAAAGGTGCTATAATCCAAGTACCCTTGGATTCCACAGGTTTCGTCAGCAATCTGTTTCTGGTGGACAAGAAAGATGGAGGTCACAGACCAGTCATCAATCTGAGACTACTCAACAATTACGTTGTATACAGACATTTCAAGATGGAGGGCATCCATCTTTTAAGAGACCTACTTCTGAAAGACGACTGGCTGATAAAGATAGATCTGAAGGATGCTTACTTAACTGTACCAATTCATCCTTCTTCACAAATATTTCTCCAGTTCATCTGGAAAAACACAAAGTGGCAATTCACTTGCCTACCATTCGGCCTATCCTCGGCCCCATGGTGTTTCACGAAGCTACTAAAACCGATCGTTTCTTTATTAAGAAGTCGAGGGGTTCGTCTCATTATTTACCTCGACGATATTCTCCTTATGGCAGAATCCATTCCTCTGCTTCTCACCCACAGAGACAGGACTTTGTCTCTTTTGACAAGTCTAGGGTTTCTCATCAATCACAAAAAATCGGTTCTTCTTCCATCTCAAGAGACCAAATTTTTAGGTTTCCTGATCAATACAAAATTGACAACTTTAAGTCTCCCTTCCAGGAGACTGAAAACCATTCGCAAGGAAATTCGACAAGTCCTGCACAAGGACCTTATTTCCTTGAGGACCATTGCTCGGATTGTAGGTCTTCTTTCAGCATCCATCCAAGCCGTTTTTCCTGCCCCCCTCCACTACCGAGCCTTACAACGGCTAAAAATCAAACACCTCAGAGAGGGGCTAGGATATTCGGACGAAATTTGTCTTTCTTCCGATGCCAAAGAAGAACTCCTTTGGTGGTTATCCCATATCCAAACTTGGAACGGGAAGGCCATATTTCATCCGAATCCAGATATCATTATCAAATCGGATGCAAGTCTTTCAGGATGGGGAGCGCGTTGCAGTTCCCTCTCTACTGGAGGGAAATGGTCTCCTTTGGAATCCAAACTTCACATCAATTGTTTGGAGCTTTTAGCTGGGTCGTTCGCATTAAAAAGTTTTGCGAAGGATTCTTCACATTGCTGTGTCTTACTGCACATGGACAACATATCCGCTGTACAGTATATCAATCATCTTGGTGGAACGACTTCCAAAGACCTTGCAGACATTGCCAAAGATTTTTGGCACTTTTGTCTAGACAGACATATCACTTTGAAAGCCGAATATCTTCCAGGCGTCTCCAACGAGATCGCAGACTGGAACTCTCGCTTTCTGACGGATTACAGCGATTGGCAGATTCACCCTACAATCTTTCGGAGCATAAACGCTCTTTGGGGACCCCTAGCCATAGACATGTTCGCTTCTCGTCTGAATTGTCAACTCCCACAATTCTTCAGTTGGAGACCAGATCCAGAAGCTCTGGGAGTGGATGCCTTCCTCCAAAATTGGCCGCAGGAAACACTTTATGCGTTTCCTCCCTTCAATCTAATTCCACGGCTCTTGTTTCAGACTTCCATTCGGAAATCAACATTGGTCCTCATCACTCCTTGGTGGCCAACTCAGTCGTGGTTTCCTCAAATACTGCATCTTTTAATAGATTTTCCACGCATCATTCCTCCTTCTCCGGATCTTCTCCAGGACCCTCTTGGCAACTTTCATCCTCTAATTCTATCGGACCAACTCACTCTAGTTGCTTGGTTACTTTCGGGGCTCCCACACCGTTTAACACACTTTCTCTCACAGCTAGAGAACTCCTCTCAGACGCTTGGGCTCCAGGTACCAGATCTGCTTACAGATCAGCCTGGAAGATTTGGCTACATTGGTGCTCTCAACGGGATTTGGATCCCTTACATGCATCTATCCCTAATATCCTAAATTTTCTTTCTGGATCTTTTGATTCTGGTAGAGCTTATAGAACAATAAATTTATATCGTTCTGCTATTTCAGCCAATCATTCCCTCATTGATTCTGTTCCCATTGGTAAACATCCCCTTGTCTGCAAACTCCTTAAAGGCATACGTTTTAGGCATCCCCCTCTACCTAAATATAATTCCACTTGGGACGTTAACGTTCTTCTGGACCTCTTCCTTTCATGGGAGGATAATGACTCCCTACCTCTTAAATTGCTTTCTTTCAAATTAACTGCCCTACTCTGTTTAATCTCAGTAAAGCGCGTTTCCGATGTCAGGGCCTTAGATATTCATCGTAGACAATACTCTCCGGAAGGAGTCATCTTTACGGTTTATCGTCGCACAAAAACCAACCTTCATTCCGTGTTTTATCCATCTTTTCCCCATCAACCTAAACTTTGTGTTGTAAGGTGTCTTCGCTCTTATGAGACTAAAACTGATTCTATAAGACCTTTATCATCTTCCCAGTTATTGATTTCCTATGTCAAACCGCATAATTCTTCTTGTACTTTAGCCCGATGGGTTAAATCTACTATGGTATTAGCTGGTATAGATGTATCTATATTTGGCGCTCATTCCACTAGAGGTGCAGTCTCTACAAAATTATTTCAATCTGGCGCTTCCTTATCTGACATTCTCAAGACTGCTAACTGGTCTTCCGACTCTACTTTTAAATCTTTCTATTTTAAACCTGATTCACATGTTTCTATGGTATTACTCTAATTTGTTTATCTATATTTATTTTGTTGTTGTTAATCTATAATTTACTATATGCTAAGCTTTAAACTAGCATAATACGAGCGTCTTGGATTTATATAAAATTGGAGATTTTCCTATCCTTGGTGAAGGAAAATATAGATTTTATTAAAGACAAGACGCGAGTATTATCCCTCCCTGGGAACCTATCCCTTAATTTGTTATATTTATTTATATTTACAGCCAACTAGACCTTTCCGTTCGACGAGATATTCTCCTTGGTTGTTGACGGAGTTCTATTTAATTGAAGATTCCGATCCACGTCGGTTGTTGTTTCAAGTTAGGTTTCTACTATGACCTGTTTACCGCTTCGAGTCAAAAGAAGAGGAGGATATTACACCAACGGTCACCTATATGGCTTATACTGGACTCTGATTGATCAATGTGTATAACAGCATGTTTGACTATGCCATATTCATGTTTTCAAAGTTTTTTCTTTATGTATTAATACAAATTCTTTTGCTGCTGAGAATTTAAGTAAAAGAAGTAAAGCATAATACTCGCGTCTTGTCTTTAATAAAATCTATATTTTCCTTCACCAAGGATAGGAAAATCTCCAATTTTGCTGAAATGGTTTTTTGGGGGCATGTCACATTTAGGAAGCCCCTAAGGTGCCATAACAGCAAAAAAAAAAAAAAACACATGGCATACTATTTTGGAAACTACACCTCTCAAGGCACGTAACAAGGGGTACAGTGAGCCTTAACACTCAACAGGTGTTTGACGACTTTTCGTTAAAGTCAGATGTGTAAATGAAATTTTTTTTCACTAAAATGCATTTTTTTCCCCAAATTTACAATTTTTACAAGAGGTAATAGGAGTAAAAAGCCTCCCAAAAATGTAAACCCATTTCTTCTGAGTAAGGAAATACCCCATATGTGGATGTAAAGTGCTTTGCGAGCGCACTAAAATGCTCAGAAGAGAAGGAGCGCCATTGGGCTTTTGGAGAGAGAATTTGTTTGGAATGGAAGTCGGGGGCCATGTGCATTTACAAAGCCCCCATGGTGCTAGAACAGTGGACCCCTCACAGCTGACCCTATTTTGGAGACTACACCCCCTCATGGAATGTAATAAGGGGTGCAGTGAGCATTTACACCCCACTGGCGTTTTATAGACTTTTGGAACAGTGGGCTGTGCAAATGAAAAATAAAATTTTTCATTTTCACGGACCACTGTTCAAAAATTCTGTCAGACACCAGTGGGGCGTAAATGTTCACTGCACCCCTTATTACATTCCTTGAAGGGCTTAGTTTCCAAAATGGGGTCACATGTGGGAGAGAGGGGGGGTCCACTGTTCTGGCACCATGGGGGCTTTGTAAACACACATGGCCTTCAATTCCAGCCAAATTCTCTTCCCAAAAGCCGAATGGCGCTCATTCTCTTTTGAGCCCTGTAGTGCACCAGCAGAGCACTTTACATCCACACATGGGGTATTTATATACTCAGAAGAAATGGTGTTAGAAATTATGAGGGGCTTTTTTCCTATTAACCCTTGTGAAAATGAAAAATTTTTGATAACACCAGCATTTTTGTGAAAAAATAAAAAAATTTCATTTTTATGTCCAACTTTAACGAAACTTCTTCAAACATCTGTGAGGAGATAAGGCTCACTATACCCCTTGTTACATTTTGTGAGGGGTGTAATTTCCAAAATGGGGTCACATGTGGGTGTTTTTTTTCCGTTTATGTCAGAACCGCTGTACCGATCAGCCATCCCTGTGCAAATTACCTCAAATGTACATGATGCGCTCTCACTCCTGAGTGTTGTTGTGTGCTCGCAGAGTATTTTACATCCACATATGGGGTAATTTCGTACTCAGGAGAAATTGCCATACAAATTTAGGGGGCCTTTTTTTTCTTTTACCTCTTGTGAAAATGAAAAGTATTGGGCAACACCAGCATGTTAGTGTAAAAAAAAAAAATGTTTTAAAATAATAAGCTGGAGTAGACCCCAACTTTACCTTTTCATAAGGGGTAAAAGGAGAAAAAGCCCACCGAGATTTGTTAGGCAATTTCTCCTGAGTGCGGAAATACCCCATATGTGGATCTAAACTTTTGCCTTGAAATACGACATGGCTCCGAAGTGAGAGAGCGTTATGCACATTTGAGGCCTGAATTAGGGATTGCATAGAGACGTAGCCGGAAGACACTTGTCTCCGATACTAAAATTATCCTACGGCAGTGTTTCCCAAACAGGGTGCCTCAAGCTGTTGCAAAACTCCCAGCATGCCTGGACAGTCAATGGCTGTTCAGCAATACTAGGAGTTGTTGTTTTGCAACAGCTGGAGGCACCGTTTTGTTAACAGTGCCGTACCAGATGTTTTATTGGGGGGGGGACTGTGTAGGGGTATATGTATATGTAGTGTTTTATTTTGTATAGGTGAAGTGTAGTGTAGTGTTTTTAGGGTACATTCACACAGGCTGGGGTTCACAGCATTTGCTGCATCTCAAAACTACAACTCCCAGCATGTACGGCCTTTCAGTGCATACTGGGAGTTGTAGTTTGCATCAGCTGGAGGCACACTGGTTGCAAAACACTGAGTTAGGTAACAAACTCTGTGATTCGCAACCAGTGTGGGTTCAGCTGTTGCAAAACTACAACTCTCAGCATGCACTTACAGCCGAAGGGCATGTTGGGACTTGTAGTTATGCAACAGCTGGAGGCACACTACTGCAACTCCCATCATGCCCTTTGGCTGTCAGTGCATGCTGGGGGTTGTAGTTATGCAATTGCTTTAGGCACACTTTTTCATAGAAAAAATGTGCCTCCAGCTCTTGCATAACTACAACCCCCAGCATGCACAAACTACTAAAGAGTATGCTGGAAGTTGTAGTTGTGCCTTCCGCTGTTGCATAATGACAACTCCCAGCATGCCCTTTTGTGCATGCTGGGAGTTGTTGCTAAACACTGATATAGTATAAAACAAGGGGGAGGTGGGAGATGGAGCAGCAGTTTTTCCCTTACTGTTTCAGTGAAATAATTTTATAGAGTTTGAAGAGATGAGAAGCCATGGAGGGAAACACCTGTTCTGCTCAAAGCACATATTATGGCTCTAATACAGTGTTCCCCAGGCAAGGTGTCTCCAGCTGTTGCAAAACTACAATCCCCAGCATGCTTAGAAAGCCTTTGGCTGTCTGGGCATGCTGGGAGTTGTAGTTTTGCAACAGCTAGATGCCCCCTGGTTGGAAAACACTGCTCTTATATAACATCAAGAAGAGTCTGCCACGTCCCCTACCATAAACTTTCTTTGAGGGGGCACGAGGGGTGTGGCAGTGACATAATGACCCTGACACCCGCACTCAGCGTTCTAAACGAACTGCACAGAGGTGCTGCACAGGGGTTGCGGGCTCCCGATGGCAGGGCCCCTGCAATCAGACATCTTATCCCCTATCCTTTGGATAGGGGATAAGATGTCTAGAAGCGGAGAACCCCTATAATCTTTGATCCCAGGTCACCTACTGGACTCTAAGACCAGAATGGTTATGGTGTCATTGTCAAGAATGGAGGCCAGAGACTTGAGTATTGTGAAGCACATTGCTTAGTTAAGGCCAACAAATTATCCTAAAAATCAGACCTAGTCTTTTTAACAGATTTCAAAGCTGTCAGACATATTGGGCTAAGTTGAACATGTAAGACTTCATTTTGTCTCGAACAAGTCACCTCTATGTGAAGTTTAAACTAATCATTCAGAGATCACTTAAAAACAAACCAACAAAAAAAAAAAAACATTAAATTGTGTTAACTGGAATATGCTGACATCAATTCCAGCATATTCCCATTTCTACAATAACAAAAGGTCGATGATGAGAAAGTCCCAAAACAATCTAAAGGTTAAGGCCAGATCTCACGGTAAATGAGACCAGGTGGACGCTATCATCTAACAAAGTTAAAATATATGACTGTTGTTGGCATACTGTGGAAGTCACACATCTCATTATATCTGTGTGGTCACTGGTAATTTTTCTGTAGATGGGCATTGTATAGCGCCATCTGCAGGGGAAATTGCACATTGCTGTCAAGGGGGGGTTTTTCCTCTGTCCTGGGGAGGCCATTTAAACCCATTGGTTGAGAAGTCCGTACCACAGAGTCTACTTGATTGACAGCAAGAGATCATAAAAGCACCTGGGGACAGGAAATAAGGGCAGTCGATGGGAACAGAGGACACCAGAAGATGTCATGAGGCAGTAAGCCGTCTCCACCCACCCCAAGGGGGGGGCGTATGCCAAGATGAGGGCCCAGAGAGACTGTCCCAGGTGCTGCTGCTCTTTTCTTTGTTCCTATATACAATGGTTACTTTGTTACATGCAACTGGCAACAACAAGTTAACTTCTTAGATGGTAATAATCAGAGTTAAGATGTGGATGGCATTATGGCAATTGAGACAGTGAATAGATCTATTAAATCTCCAGGTGAGATTGTAGTAGGTTTAGTATATAGCAATTATCCAACTTTCTTCTGCAGAGAAAGGGGGCATGGCCTATGCATATCAATGCATTAACATTAGTGCACATTTAGCATAGGTGCTGATCCTTCGCTACCTTATTTGTTATAAATACAAATATATCCACAGAGTTCCTAATAGGAGCTCCTGTAAGATTTATTACCTGATGAGATATATACAGTATATTTTTATTATATATATATATATATATATATATATATATATATATATATATATATATTGTGCTGTATCTAAACTGTTGTTTTGGTTGTGTGTGGTTAGGCAGAGGGGCTTGTGTTAACTTTTGTGTCACTTACATCCCCAATAGTGTTAACGATTGTGTCACTTGCATTTCCTATATCTAAAGAGTAGGGGGGGGGGGGGTGCCCTCTCTTTATTCATCTTGGTATAATATTCTCTCGGGGAGTGATGCCATAGATTTGATTTGCTGACCGTGTGGTGACTGGTGTGTGTACAGCCAGTTACTTGTAGCTAGTGTAATTCTGTAGTCTCTATGGGGAAGATTTATCAAAACTTGTCCAGAGGAAAAGATGTTAAGTTACCCATAGCAACCAATCAGATCGCTTCTTTCATTTTGCAGAGGCCCTGTTAAAAATGAAAGAAGCAATCTGATTGGTTGCTATGGGCAACTGGGCAACTTTTCCTCTGGACATGTTTTGATAAATCTCCCCCTATATAGCTACTATCTGCATAAGCTTAGTGTGCTTCTATTTATGTTCTATACATTTCTTATTTTACATGCTTCATATATGTAGTCATTGCGCTTATATATTAAATAATGCTTCAATAATGTCCTATATGTGTCATATTGATTAATGATTCATATATGTGTTAGAGATGAGCGAAGTTACAGTGATTCGATTCGTCACAAACTTCTCGGTTCGGTGGTTGCTGACTTTAGCCTGCAGAAATTAGTTCAGCTTTCAGGTGCTCCAGTGGGCTGGAAAAGGTGGATACAGTCCTAGGAGAGTCTCCAGCCCATCGGAGAACCTGAAAGCTGAACTAATTTATGCAGGATAAAGTCAGTAACTGCCGAGCCAAGAAGTTTGTGACGAATCGAATCACTGTAACTTCGCTCATCTCTTTTTTATTTTTTAAATAACTGTTTAAACTTCGCTCATCTCTAAAATGTGTAATCTCTTTATATACTCATTTTGTTTGTAAATCATAACCAATAAACCTGCATAGTTAATAATACATGTGTGTTATTTCATGATATTGCAGAACAGAAAGGATAAAGAAATGGAAAAAATGGAGGACAGCACCTCACGTAATTCTGTGGGCTAAATGTCCCCAGAGCCCTTGGATAGAAAATATGCTCACCTTCTGTGAACCTTGGTTTCATGCGTATCACCCTTTTACATTGGGATAGCAGTGTGGAATCTTGGGCCGCAGCCTGCAGGGATGACCGGCCTCCTCTTGGCGTTCGGTAGTGAGCCAAGAGAGTTCAAAGAATTCTGTGGTGGCGCTGCCTTGGTAGATTCACATGCAAAGCCGAGTCTGAGATAACAGTAACAATGCATTTTATTCAACACATGGAACTTTTACAGGGAAGTGCAAGACGCATTTCGAGGGTATGTTCCCTCTTTCTCAATTGCATAAAATCCTGGAACAAACTCGGTAACAGATCATCCGCCGCTAAAATTTGTTAGAGTGAATGGTGCTGCAGAATCCCATTGAGAGCAATGGGAGGTTGCTGAAACATATATTCCAAACAGATTTTATGCTGAGAAAAAACATTGTGTGAATGGGTCCGTAGTGTTTCTGTCTCCCATACAGCCGGTTCTGAACGCTCTTTGAAGCATAATGTACACTATACAGGAAACAGTAAGGTAGCAGAGTTCTGTATAGCTTCCAATGATGTACTGTATAAGTTAAAAGCAGACATAATAATGCAGATAATAACAGTGGGCCCTGTGGGCCCCGGCATCTGCAGGGGTACTGATGCCAGCCTGAATAATACGTTTGTTTATTAAAGTGAGCAACATAACCACATTGATCAATCCAGTCTTTAGCTTTGTTGTGACTTTATTATTTTCATCTGCTTTAATAATGTCACCAGTAAACGGCAGTGGCATTTACTTCTAATCTTTTTATTCAGGTCGTTCTTTAACAGGGTTTATTAAAGATAATGATATGGCAGTTTAGACAGCAGTTATCTTTGATTAATTCTCCTTGTTCCTCTTACAAGAAATAGGCATTTCATATGTCCCTTTCTGATCTGAACATAATATATAACACATGCCCAGGGATAGATTTAAGTAAAGAAATGACATTTTTTTCTCCCTCCAAAAACATGGAGTTTTAAGTCTGGATCTGATAAGAATAGAAGTATTTTCTCCTTTTCATTACTTGAAAGATTCTTAAAATAGAAAACATGACATGAGATGGTGGGCAGGAGGGACCTGAAGTCAGATTGGAAATATTTCAATGTCTTTGGTATGAAAAAGAATTGCAGAACAGATGTGAAAATAGTGAAAACAGGTAATAGATTAGCTTGGCTTGTAGAGGACTGTCACATTAAAGTGGATTCATCACCTTTCTTGTCATGAATTTATCCTTCCCTTTCTGAAGTACTAGACATATCACTGAGACACGAGGCCTCATGAACATTTGTTAAAACCATAAATGAATTGTTACCTGCCCAATAGGTTGCTGATGGTTGAATTTTATGGGATAACACATGCCTGGATTATTCATGACTGTCATGATGAATAAAGACACATATTGCATTATTCACCTGTTTTCTAGCAAGTAGTGCCTTCCCAAAATAGCCTAAATATGAGTTTATGTGCTTTACTTTAGATGGTGGCACTGTACATCCATACTGCACATAGCCTATTCCATAAAAAATCCAAAAATCCAAGAGTTGTGTAGTTTATTTTTTTATTTTTTTATTGTCTTTTAGCTCTTAAAGCCATTCTATTATAGCAGAACTAGTATTTTATAACAATTATATGTTAGCAGATGGTCTACGCCAGACACATTTGGCTCCAGACTTCCCACTGCTGCCACCATGCTGACTGCCAACCATGCTACCACCTTGCTGGCTCAACTGCTACCTCACGGGCAACCTGCCACCCTCTTCTCTTGATGATGTGCGATCGGCCAAGTGCGATCGGCTTCATCATCATCGAGTTGTGCCTGCACATCACTGATGCCCTCCTCAGGTTCCTCAACAGTGCGTGCTTCAGGAGCCTGAACGCTCCCAACAACACCTACCACACCACTCTCCTCGTCACTACTTGCCCGCCTAGCAAAGGAAGCGGGGATGTCTCCTCCACTTCTTGGCTGGGCAGTAGCCACTGACTGTCCTCTAGTAGATTGTCCTGACTAAAAAGTGGAGCTGAATACACAGCATAGGATACTTCTATGGGGGAGGGAACGGCATAGGACAGAGGCAATAGGAGGACAGGCACTGCTCCTGGGCCATGCCAACTGAGGATTGTGTCTGAGGAACCCACCAACTATTGACTGGGGGGGGGGTGTCTGATGTCACTTGTGATGAAGTGGATGACCGAGTTAACCAGTCAATGACAGCAGATGGGTTGCTGGTTGAGACACGACCTCTAGCTGATACCGGGAGCTCAGGCCTCCCGCTGCGACTCCTGCTGCCACTCACCACTAGTCTGCTGCAACCTCTTCCTGTGCCTGAAGAATTTAGGCCTCTGCCACTCCTCTGTGCACATCCTGGCACTTCTCTGCCTGATATAATTAGTGCGTATATGAGGGGAGGACAATACACTCCACTACGCTTAAAACAGTATTTGTCTACAACACCAGGGGGTGTGTACTTTTGGCTGGCCTTTCACAGTAACTAGGCCCTTAGGACTATAACAGGAACAAAATGGTACACGTAGATGTACGTACATGCTATGCACTTATGAGGGGAGTACAATACGCTTCACTTCTCTTAAAGGGGTAGTCCAGTGGTGAAAAACGTATCCCCTATCCTAAGGATAGGGGATAAGTTTGAGATCGCGGGGGGTCCGACCGCTGGGGCCCCCTGCGATCTCTCTGTACGGGGCCCCGGCTCTCCGCCGAGATAGCGGGTGTCGACCCCCGCACGAGGCGGCGGCCGACACGCCCCCTCAATACATCTCAATGGCAGAGCCGGAGATTGCCGAAGGCAGCGCTTCGGCTCTGCCATAGAGTTGTATTGAGGGGGCGTGTCAGCCGCCGCCTCGTGCGGAGGTTGACACGCCCCCTTCCCGCGGGCTGTCGGGGCTCCGTACAGGAGATCGCAGGGGGCCCCAGCGGTCGGACCCCCCGCGATCTGCAACTTATCCCCTATCCTTAGGATAGGGGATAAGTTGCTCACCACTGAGTCACCACTGGACTACTCCTTTAAAACAGTATTTGTCTAGAACAGCAGCAGGTGTGTACTTTTGGCTGGCCTTTCACAGTCCTATCAGACTGCAGCCTGAAAACAGAAAGAAGGGGGTTACAGAGCAGCCTGCAGTGATTGGATGAAGAGACCCAGCCCAGCACAGTGGGCACAGGGAGGAAGTGAACGCATGATGAGTAAGGGCGGGCTCATTGCTTGCCATGGACATGCCCCTTCCTGACCAGTAGATGTCAGAATGAGTGAGCAGCAGAAAGGATTTGTGAGCTAAAAACAGAAGCTAGACACATAAAAAGACATGTAAAGCATCTCACCTAGTGAGTAACATATCTAACCAGTATTTTTTTTTATTTGATATAACAGGTATGTTTTAACCCCTTCCCGCTATGGGACATATGCATATGTCCCAGTATCGGGCACGTTCGAATGCTGGGACGTATGCATACGTCCTCCTGTTCTCCTGCTCAGCAATGGGCAGCCCAGAAGATTGCCGGTGGGACCCGGCTGTCAATCACAGTGCGGGATCCACCCCAGCTGCCGAGACCGCGATCGCGCAGGTCCTGGCAGCATTAACCCCATAGATGGCTTGATCAATCCTGATAATGGCATCTATGGTGTTGATAGGGGGATGGTGCTCCCCCTGTTCATCAATGGCGGTGCCGTGATACCTCCTGTCTGCCTGCTGTAGAAGCGTGGGAGATCCAGCCACATGCTGGATCGCACAGGCTGTACTGTGTGCAGTTGATCAGGTCATACTGTGCTGCAGTACAAATGTATTGCAGCATAGTATAACCTGTAAAAAGGGAAAAAAAATTAAATAAAAGGTTCTTCAATAAAAGTATGAAGTGTAGAAAAAAAAATGCCCCTTTCCCAATAAAAGCCCTGTAACATCATCAATAAATAACTATACACAAATCATATACATACTAGATATTGCCAAGTCCGTAATGATGTGTACAATAAAGCTAATTATCCCACACGGTGAATGCCATAAAAACAACAACAAAAAAGTACAAAATTTGCCAATTTTGGTACACATAGTGGAATAAAAAAGATCAAAAGGTAACATGTATCACAAAAATGATGCTAATAAAAAGTACAGCTGGTCCCGCAAAAAATAAGCGCTCACTCAATGGTGTCGGACAAAAACTAAAAAAAATTACGGCTGTCGGAACATGATAACACAAAAAAAGGAAAAAAAAATTTTGTCGCGCAGGTTGTCGCGCCCGCCCCGCAAACCAGGGATCCGTGGACCAACGGATAGAGTCCTGGCTTATAATACAGGGACAGAGTCTTGTTATTTATATATACCTGCTGCTTTTCCCTACAGGATTTATAGTGATATGAGAATATTGTTATTGCAGATGGATGACCTGTTTCCTACGCCAAGGACCTCTTTAATACTTCCTTTGATTTGATATACCGATTGTATATACATAATACCTGTCAATCTGACTTATCTTCTCTGTACATATTATATGCCTCCCTGAGGACGCCATATAAATTTATGGCAGAAACGCGTCGGTGGTATAATATAATAGTGGTATGATTTGCTACTAACTTTGGTAACTTATAGTTACTAAGTAGCTGTGGCACAGTCTGAGCGTCTCCTCCGATCCTGGAAGGTTACTGCTCCTGATGGTCTACATCTATTCTATTTTTTAATGGTGTTGGAATCAAACACGTTTTTTTTGGGTGACTTTTAAATGACCCAAATAAAAGTTAATTTTTATGCACTACCCTGAACACTTATACTTTTTCTGTTCTTTTGACATATTCGAATGCTGGGTGGAATTACGCTTAAGCGTGGTCTGACGTGGGACCTAACATATTTACGTCTAGTTGATGAAAAAAAAAATTGCTCAGAAAAAGGAAGAAGAACATAGAAAGCTAAATAAAATGCATATTGCCATAATCGTACCGACCCACAGAATAAATATCACATCACTTTTACCGCACATAAAAAAAAGCCAGAAATTTTCAATTTTTTCACAATATTTTGGAGTTTTTCACAAAAAATACTTCATATGTCAACAAAAATGCACCACTTATATAAAGTACAATATGTCACGAAAATATTATCTCAGAATCGCTCCACTCAGAAAAAGCATTCTAAAGTTATTACCATTTAAAGAGACATATGTCAAATAAAAAATAAAAAAAGAGGTAAAGGTAAAAAAATTGGTCCGTCCTTAAGGGGTTAAGAAACGTTTTGTTGTATAGTAATGCTCTACCCACTTGACTTGGAGTATGCTGTATACAGTGTTTCCCAATCAGTGTGCCTCAAGCTGTTGCAAAACTACAACTCCCAACATGCCCAGACAGCCTTTGGATGTCTGAGCATGTTTTGAATTGTAGTTTTGCAACAGCTGAAAGCACACTGGTTGGGGACCACTGCTGTATAACCTCATTAGATATCATTATGTAAGTAACTATTTGCTAGAGGATAGTTTCAATTCTAATTTCATTCCCTGACAACCTATCCATCCTAGTTGGTGCAGATTATTGATCAACATTCTTTGTAATATTTAACATTTTAACTACATGGAGTTGTTGGGATTTTCCTTTCTACCATTTAACATTTCCCATGATAAATGTTCAGTTTTCTTCTTATGCATATTGATAATTCTATTAAATCTCTAATGTTTCCATGGTGATTTATATGCATAATTTGAAAATGCCACAAAGACCATTAGGTTGAAATATAGGCTTCATCATACAGTACAGTATGTATGTATGGTATGAATGAGAGTGATGCAAACATGCTGGGATTCCAGAGCTGAATGGTTACAATGGCTTTTCTATGAGAACTTGTAAAAGTGTTTAATGGCCTGTAGCCATGTATATAAAGGTATTAACTTCTTATAAAATATTCTTGTATAACTGTATTGTATCAGCAGGACAAGAATCCAACTTCCTTCTATAATAGACTATACGGTATATACATGTAATAAAGTTTATCTATTTTAGCCCTATGGGACAAGACTGCAAGGAATCCAAGTGTTGCAGCTGTAATATGGGCCCTAAAATGTGTCTTTATTATGATATTGGGAAATCTTAGGTGCTCATATACACAATAAAGCCGTGTGCATGGATGTTGGCAAACAGGGTCATTATTATGAACCTTCCCTCCATTTCATAGTGTATGTGATTTCTAAAATAGAATGCATTTAAAAAGTTTTCATATCCTCTATACATGTTATGTTACAGCCTTGTGCTAAAATAAAATCAAGTTTCCCCCTTTCATTCTGCCCACAAAGTGAAAGCAGAATTTTAGAAAATTTAACAAATTTATTAGCCAGGAAAAACAAAAATGTCTTATGCATATGAGTATTGCGATCCTTTTTCTATGACACTTAACATTTAACTCTGTGGTCTCCAATTTCTCTTCATCATCTTTAATATGATGCTACTGCTTGATTGGAGTTACCTGTGGTGAATTCAGTTTATTGGAAATCATTAAGAAAGATAAGCCGCTGTCTATATAAGGTCTGACAATGCATATCAGAGCAAAAACCATGAGGTTGAAAGAACTGCCTGTAGAGCTTAGAGACCCAGATCTAGAAAAAGGTACACAATATTATTTTGCACTAAATAATTCCCAAGAGCACAGTGGACTACATAATCATTAAATGGAAGACATTTGGAACAACCAGGATCCCTTCTACAGCTGGCAAACCCAACAAACTAAGTAATCAGGGGGTGAAGGAGCTTGGTAAGAGAGGTGACTATGAACCCGTTGATCACTGGCTGAGCTCCAAAGATCCTCCTGCTCTCTCCAGAGATGGAGAAACTTCCAGAAGGTCAACCATCACTACATCAGTATGGGCTTTATTGCAGAGTGGCTAGAAAAAAAAAGTCTTTCCCCTAGAAAAAGCAAATGAAAAACTATCTCAGACTGTGAAATACATGATTCTCTGGTCTGAGGAATCTAAAATTAAACTTCCTGGCCTCAATTCTAAGCATCATCTCTGGAGGAAACCCAGCACTGCTTATTACCTGCCCAATAACATCCCTTCAGTGAAGCATGGCAGTGGCAGCATCATGCAGTGGGGGTGTTTTTTAGCTGCTTGGCAGACTGGTCAGGGTTAAGGGAAAGCTAAATGGAGAAAAAAAAAAGAACAAAAATATTCTCAATGAAAACCTGATCTAGAGAGCTCTGGGCTTCAGACTGGTTTGAGGCTTCACCTCCCAACAAGACAATAACCCTAAGAACACAGCCAAGACAACAATGGAGCTGCTTAGGGACAACTCTGTGGATGTTCTTGAGTGGCTCAGCCAAAGCCCTGATTTGAACCCATTTGAACTTCTCTGGAGAGAGCTGAAAATGGCTTCCACTGATAGTCCCCATATTGAGTAAAGAGACTGAATATTTATTCAGAACATGTCAGTAGCACAAAGGTTAAGAAATGACAAGCTCAGAGTCCTATCTACAAATTCTCACAGTTTAGGTAATAAAATCAATGAACTTGGGTTATTAATGGCATCTGAGAATGCAGATTTTAGGCGGTTACTGAGACATGGTTTAATGAAAGTAATGACTGGGACATAACCAGACCAGGGTACTCTTTATACAGAAAAGAAGGCAAGAAAGGGGGAGGAGTGACCCTGTATGTGAAAGATAGCCTAAAATCTAACTTAATACAAGTTAGTGACGCCAGCATAGAGTCAGTTTGGGTTACGTTGCAGTTTGGTAATCATGTAGTAACTCGTCTAGGTGTGATATATAGACCACCTGGCCAAGTTAAAGAATTAGATGATCTACTAGTTGAGGAAATAGCTAAAATGACAATTAAAGGAGAAGTTATCATTATGGGAGACTTCAAACTTCCCGATATAAACTGGAAAACCAAAATGGGTAGTTCTGCCAGGAGTACAGATATTCTAAATTCCCTACTGGGATTATCTCTACAAGTGTTTGAGGAACTAACCCGGAGGCAAGCAATTTTTTGATGCATGTGTCTTTACAGAGGAAGAGGTTCTACATTTGCTGTCTCAAGTTAAGACAAATAAGTAACAGTGACCTGATGGGATACACCCAAAATTATTAAAAGAGCTTTGTGGTGAGCTAGCAAAACCGTTAACAAATGTATCTATCTTCACCAATCACTGGTAACAGGAGTCGTCCCGGAAGATTGTAAATTAGCAAATGTCTTGCCCATTCACAAGAAAAGTAATAGGGAGGAATCAAGCAACTATAGGCCAGTTAGTCTGACATCAATAATGGGGAAATTAATGGAAACCCTACTAAAGGATAGGATTGTGGAACATCTAAAATCCCATGAATTACAAGATAAAAAACAACATAGGTTTACTTCAGGGAGATCATGTCAAACAAATCTTATAGATTTTTTTGATTGGGTGACTAAAATAATAGATGGCGGAGGGGCAGTAGATATTGAATATCTAGATTTAAGTAAGTCTTTTGACACTGTTCCACATAGAAGACTTATCAATAAACTACAGTCATTAAGCTTGGACTCCCATATTGTTGAGTGGATTAGGCAGTGGCTGAGTGACAGACAACAGAGGGTTGTTGTCAGGATCCGGACTGGTATGCGGAGAGGACACTGGTGGTGGATCCTCTGTGTCAGTGAGGTGATGGCGTGGGCCATACCAGGGGAACGGAGTCTAAGAGGTTACTGGTTTTCACCAGAGCCCGCCGCAAAGTGGGATGGACTTGCAGCGGCAGGTAACCCCCAGGTCGTTCCACCCGATAGCGACTCAACCTCACTGACAGCTGAGACAGGCGCGGTACACAAGGACTAGACGGAGGCAAGGTCAGATGTAGCAGAAGGTCAGGGCAGGCAGCGAGGTTCGTAGTCAGGGGCAAAAGCACACGTCTGGGTACACAGGCTTGGGAACACACTAAAACGCTTTCACAAGGCACAAGGCAACAAGATCCGGCCAGGACAGGAAGGGGAAGTTGATTTTTATATGGAATGGGAGTGATTAACAACTGATTGGGCCAGGCACCAATTAGTGGTGCACTGGCCCTTTAAATTTCAGAGAGCCGGTGCGCGCGCGCCCTAGAGAGCAGGGCCGCGCGCGCCGGGACATGACAGCAGGGGAACGGGACAGGTGAGACAATTGGGATGCGACCCGCGGGCAGTAACAGTGCAGTGCTCCCGGTCAGCGGGTCTGACCGGGGCGCTGCAGACAGCAGAACGCCACGAGTGCTCCGGGGAGGAGCAGGGACCCGGAGCGCTCGGCGTAACAGTTGTAGTCAATGAAGAATATTCCAGTTGGGTACCTCAGGTATCTGAACTGGGACCAATTTTGTTTAATATCTTCATTAGTGAAATTACAGAAGGTCTTGATGGTAAGGTATGTCTTTTTGCTGAGGACACAAAGATATGTAACAGGGTTGATGTTCCTGGAGGGATATGCCCAATGGAAAAGTATTTAGGCAGGCTAGAAGAATAGTCAGAACTCTGGCAACTGAAATTTAATGTGGATAAGTGCAAGATAATGCACCTGGGGCGTAAAAACCCAAGGGCAGAATATAGAATATTTAACACAATCCTGACCTCAGTATCTGAGGAAAGGGATTTAGGAGAAATTATTTCAGAAGACTTAAAGGTAGGCAGACAATGTAATAGAGCAGCAGGAAATGCTTGCAGAATGTTTGGATGAATAGGGAGAGGTATATGCAGTAGAAAGAGAGAAGTGCTCATGCCGCTGTACAGAACACTCACTTGGAGTTTTGTGCGCAGTACTGGAGGACATATTGCCAGAAAGATATACACTGCTCAAAATAATAAAGGGAACACTAAGATAACACATCCTAGATCTGAATGAATGAACTAATCACATGAAATACTTTTGTCTTTACATAGTTGAATGTGCTGACAACAAAATCACACAAAAATTATCAATGGAAATCAAATTTATCAACCCATGGAGGTCTAGATATGGAGTCACACTCAAAATCAAAGTGGAAAACCACACTACAGGCTGATCCAACTTTGATGTAATGTCCTTAAAACAAGTCAAAATGAGGCTCTGTAGTGTGTGTGGCCTCCACATGCCCGTATGACCTCCTTACAATGTCTGGGCATGCTTCTGATGAGGTGGTGGATGGTCTCATGAGTGATGTCCTCCCAGACCTGGACTAAAGCATCTGCCAACTCCTGGACAGTCTGTGGTGCAATGTGGCGTTGGTGGATGGATTGAAATCGGATTCAGGTTTGGGGGACGGGCGGGCCAGTCCATAGCATCAATGCATTTCTCTTGCAGGAACTGCTGACACACTCCAGCCACATGAGGTCTAGCATTGTCTTGCATTAGGAGGAAAACAGGGCCAACCACACCAGCATATGGTCTCACAAGGGGTCTGAGGATCTCATCTCGGTACCTAATGGCAGTCATGCTACCTCTGGCAAGCACATAAAGGGCTGTGCGGCCCCCCAAAGAAATGCCAACCCACACCATTACTGACCCACCACCAAACTGGTCATGCTTGAGGATGTTGGTGGATGGATTGAAATCGGATTCAGGTTTGGGGGACGGGCGGGCCAGTTCATAGCATCAATGCATTTCTCTTGCAGGAACTGCTGACACACTCCAGCCACATGAGGTCTAGCATTGTCTTGCATTAGGAGGAAAACAGGGCCAACCAAACCAGCATATGGTCTCACAAGGGGTCTGAGGATCTCATCTCGGTACCTAATGGCAGTCATGCTACCTCTGGCAAGCACATAAAGGGCTGTGCGTCCCCCCAAAGAAATGCCACCCCACACCATTACTGACCCACCGCCAAACTGGTCATGCTTGAGGATGTTGGTGGATGGATTGAAATCGAATTCAGGTTTGGGGGACGGGCGGGCCAGTCCATAGCATCAATGCATTTCTCTTGCAGGAACTGCTGACACACTCCAGCCACATGAGGTCTAGCATTGCCTTGCATTAGGAGGAAAACAGGGCCAACCACACCAGCATATGGTCTCACAAGGGGTCTGAGGATCTCATCTCGGTACCTAATGGCAGTCATGCTACCTCTGGCAAGCACATAAAGGGCTGTGCGGCCCCCCAAAGAAATACCACCCCACACCATTACTGACCCACCGCCAAACTGGTCATGCTTGAGGATGTTGCAGGCAGCAGAATGTTCTCCATGGCATCTCCAGACTCTGTCACGTCTGTCACATGTCCTCATTGTGAACCTGCTTTCATCTGTGAAGAGCACAGGGCCCCAGTGGCGAATTTTCCAGTCTTGGTGTTCTCTGTCAAATTCCAAATGTCCTGCACGGTATTGGGCTGTAAGCACAACCCCCACCTGTGGAAGTTGGGCCCTCATACCACCCTCATGGAATCGGTTTCTGACCATTTGAGTGGACACATGCACATTTGCAGGTCATTTTTCAGGGCTCTGGCAGTGCTCCTCCTGCTCCTCCTTGCATAAAGGCATAGGTAGCGGTCCTGCTGCTGGGTTGTTGCCCTCCTACGGCCTCCTCCACATTTCCTGATGTACTGGCCTGTCTCCTGGTAGCGCCTCCATGCTCTGGACACTACGCTGACAGACATAGCGAACCTTCTTGCCACAGCTCGCATTGATGTGCCTTCCTGGATGAGCTGCACTACCTGAGCCACTTGTGTGGGTTGTAGACTCCGTCTCCTGCTACCACTAGAGTGAAAGCACTGCCAGCATGCAAAAGTGACCAAAACACCACCTGCAGAACCACTCCTTTATTGGGGGTGTCTTGCTAATTGCCTATAATTTCCACCTGTTGTCTGTTCCATCTGCACAACAGCATGTGAATTTGATTCTCAATCAGTGTTGCTTCCTAAGTGGACAGTGTGATTTCACAGAAATGTGATTGACTTGGAGTTACATTGTGTTGTTTAAGTGTTTCTTTTATTTTTTTTGAGCAGTGTAGATACTCTAGAGAGAGTACAGAGAAGAGCTACTAAACTAGTACATGGATTGCTGGATAAAACTTACCAGAAAAGGTAAAATGACCTAAACATGAATAGCTTGAAAGAAAGAAGAGACAGAGGGGATATGATAGAAACTTTTAAATACATAAAGGGAATCAACACAGTAAAGGAGGAGAGCATATTTAAAAGAAGAAAAACTATCACAAGAGGACATAGTTTTAAATTAGGTTTAAAAGTAATATCAGGAAGTATTACTTTACTGAGAGGGTAGTGGATGCATGGAATAGCCTTCCTGCAGAAGTGGTAGCTGCCAATACAGTGAAGGAGTTTAAGCATACATGGGATAATCATAAGCCTATACTTCATATAAGATAGTGCCAGGGACTATTGATAGGACTCAGTTTATTGGGCAGACTAGATGGGCCAACTGGTTCTTTTCTGCCAACACATTCTATGTTTCTATTTATGTAAATGTAAGATTTTAATTTTCCATTTTTAATTAATTGGCAAAGAATTTTAACATTCTGTTTTCACTGTGTCATGATAGGATATAGGGTGCAGATAAATGGGTGAAAATATGAATTTTGTTGATTTTGGTGCAAGGTCAAAGCAACAACATGTGAAAAAAAGTGAAAGAGCCTGAATAGTTTCCAAATGCACTGTATGAGTAAATAATTTAAAGGGATACCCCGCCCCCTCAATGCAAGTCTATTGGAAGGGGCATGGTGGCCATCACGCCCCCTCTGTTTCTCCAGTACTATTTCATAGCATAGCAGAGAGTAATAGGTACTGTCGTGTCATTGACCAGACAAGTAAGGGAAAGGATATACCCGTGCGAGTGCTGCTGGCAAACAAACCATCCCAGATCCCACTCCCTGAAAGCAATAGAAATAGCTGTGTACCATGGAGGAAACTCCCAGGGGATTAATAACAACACTAAAATACTCTCAGCATCACCTTAAAGGATAAATATAATAAAACAGTTATTGTCTTTAAAAATCTTTTGAACATGCTTTAAATCCTGTATTGACAGGAGAAAAATGTTTCCTTACGAACATAAGAAAGGACCCAAACAGAACAGTACACTATCATTTTTCTCTCAATGGGGACAATTAGACATTGACGTAGAAGTTCCCCTGAGAGTAGAAATCTCCCACTCGTTTCCCCCTAGTTAGAACTCAGGATGATGGCTTTGATAATTGTCTTGTTTTTGTTTGGGGAAGTGCAATGGGCCGATGTCTATTTTACAGCCTGCTATAAAGCTATTATTTGCTTGAACAATGGATCCGCTCACAGTATCACAGTTACTGAATCATTACATTGAAGCTGACAAAGGTTACATTCCGCTACATCAAATATGTTCATTTTCCTAGCAGAAGATGACTTGGCGGTCATTGCATTCAGCTATTGTACAGAACAGGTTGTTACAGTGATGGAGCTCTGTGTACCCATTTGATCTAAAGTAGTTTCTGTTTCCCTTTTCATTCTATGGAGTTAAATTGCTTAAATTGTAATTGTGCTCCACAATACTGCTTGAGCACTTGATACCTGCATTCCTTTAATCTATCCCCTTAGCACGGAATATAGACAGTGGTTTCATCATCAGCAGCTGTTTCACTTGTAATCATTATTTTGGCAATTACTTTGATTCATCAACAAAAAGTATTTGATAGACTGAAAGAGACAGCGTGGTGTTATTTTGAAAGGTTCTCATGGAAGAAAGAAAATGAACAGGACATAAAAAGAGAATCAGGAAATGAAGAAAATGAATGTTTCCACTAGAAATTGGTATTCTTTCAACAATTGTTAAGAGAGTGACAAGTAAATAAAATAAAAAAAATTAAAGGTGAATTCTGGGGCAAAAATACTATCACTTTTCCATTGACATGGTGATAAAGTTATATCAATAGGAGTTCAGCCACTGGGACCTCTTTCCAGTTCATATATATATATATATATATATATATATATATATATATATATATAACGTCCCTAGCATAAAATGGTGTAACACTGGGCGGCGACCACCACCGCCACGACACCAGTGCCCACAGGGGGAACGACCCACTGGCAGAGCGGCGCCAATGCCACTCAAACCAGTCCATGGGTCGCACCTCCCCGCAGACACGGCGCCATGGCAGCAACAGACGCCGCACAGCACCACACCAGTGTGAACAGGGTGCTACAGCTCACTTAACTTGCTCTCCCAGTCAGACTGAGAGGCTGCTAGGAAAGAAATGGCCCATGTGTAGCTAACTACTACTTATATAGGGTTGGGCTGAGGGGGTGGGGAAGAGTGCAGCACATGTTCAAAAAAAAAAAAGAGGGGATAGAAAACACAATGTGAATTCAGGTAGAAGACAGACATGGTCGCACATCTACAATCTTGCACAATGATCTAATTGCTTCTCAGCATAATTTCAAAAACTAACAGGTTGTTAGTATATACGTTTGGATTGCCCAGGACTTTTAAACATCCTGCCACCAGACAAAAGTATGACAAAAGTAAATGTCCAGCAGGCAGGTGCAGAGAATAGTTAGTGCGAGGTTGGGATATGAAGACAAGATATGAGAATGAGAGCATCATTGTTGCTTTTCCTCTCTCACATGGCTTAGGTAGGAAGACGCTGGGTACTCTGCAAATAGGAGTATAGGAGATAAATGTGAACAAAATCTTTGGGGTCCAGGACCTCTGTCTGTTTATTAGGTGAAAAATTTTATATTGGTAGGGGTCCAGCCCCTAGAACCCTTGTGAGGTTAAAAATATTAGAATGGTGGGTGTCCAACCTGCTGCTTTTATCTTAAGCTCTGACATATTTAGCTACAGCTTGCTGAGTGTTTTGTTAGCTTGATATGTAAGGAATTTATATCATGACCAAATGGAATCCTTAACTAAATGTAAGAAAAAGTAAGGGGCGAGACATTGGTTCCCTTAGCATTAAGAAAACTGTGTAGATGGTGAAATACATGAAGGAGAGATGGCTTCACTAAAAAACAAACAAACAAAAAAAACGATGGCTTTTTGGTGGTATTGGTCCTGCAAATTTTGTTTACTGAAAACCTCATTTTCTAGGGCTTATGTGTGCTGGGTATAAGTCTGCATACACAGGGGCACAGTATGAACCCTAGCAGTTTATGTGAAGTCTAGTCTGCGTAAAAGACAAACTCATATGTGCAAATAGACTGTTATGGATTCATACTTGTCACAAAACACAGAACTTGTAGGATTTTATAAGCATTTTAGTTGACTATTTTGTTTTGCAACATTTTTACCAGGCACAATTTTTTTGTGCCTTTTCAAGTTTATGAAAAAGTTTTATGCGTATTAAATGTAACATCTGTCTCATATCTATCTATCTATCTATAAATCTATCTATCTATCTATCTATCTATCTATCTATCTATCTATCTGTCTATCTCACATCTATCTATCTATAACATATCTATCTATCTATCTATCTATCTCATATCTATCTATCTCATATCTATCTATCATCTATTTATCTATCATCTATCTATCTCATATCTATCTATTATCTATCTAATCTATCTAGCTATCTCATATCAATCTATCTATCTATCTCATATTTACCTACCTATCTATATCTATCTAAGTAGAAAAAGCAAAACAGCACCTCCTATCAGGGCTGGATTAAGAGCATCATTGGCCTGGTGCTGAAGATTGTGATGGGCCTTTTTTAAATCAAAGTATATATATGTTCCCTTCACATATAATGCCGCATGTCCTGCTCCCTCAGGGGGCATTATATGTGAGGGGCACAGGACATGGGGCATTATATGTGAGGGGCACAGGACAGGGGGGCATTATAAGTAAGGGACAAATGTCAGGGGGGCATTAGAGGTGCACCTCACATATAATGCCCCCCTTTCCTGTGCCCATCACATATAATACCCCCTGTCCTTTGCCCCTCACATATAATGCCCCCTGTCATGTACCCCTCATATATAATACCCCCTGTTCTGTGCCCCTCACATATAATGCCCCATGTCCTGTGCCCCTCATATATAATGCCCCCTGTCCTGTTCCACTCACATATAATGCCCCCTGTTCTGTGCCACTCACATATAATGCCCCTTGTCCTGTGCCCTAACATATAATGTCCCCCTGTCCTGTGCCCCTCACATATAATGCCCCCTGTCCTGTGACCCTCACATATAATGGCCCCCTGTTATGTGCCCCTCACTTAAAATTTGCCCTTTTCTGTGCATGCAAACCACCCCCTGTACCATAGGGCGCCTGAGCACCTCTCTCCAGCTGTCACATTTCTCAGGCGCTGCTCCATTCTTGCAGTGTGAGAGCTGCGGGAAGGTGATCTCCAGGCGCCAGTGCGATGATGTGAAGTCATCGCGCCGGCCTGCCATGGATGGCGTCCCCGCGGCTCACACTGCAAGAATGCAGCAGCGTGTGAGAAATTTGAGGGAATGGTGGAGCGGGACAGTTGACAGCTTCCACTTCACCATGCTATAGTACAGGAGGGGCAACAATCTCAGGAGGCAATTGCCCCATGATCCCCTCCCCACTGGCAGCACGGAGGTGATAGAGCAGGGTTCTCAAACTCAAATTATCTGGGGGCCACTGGAGGTAGCAGCTGGGTGAGGCTGGGTCGCATGCGCCCCTTACATATAATGCCCCCATCATGCGCCACTCATAATCCACCAGCAACACCCCCCACCAGAAGTAGCACCAGCATCATCTACCAGCAACCCCCCCCCCCCCATTCCCTCTACCCCTGTGTGGTAATAGCATGAGGTTATGGATGGTGGTGGTGCTACTTCTGGGGGGGGGGAGGCATTAGGCAGACAGCAGTTTCCCCACATTAGGAAGGTAGCGGTTTCCCCATATTAGGAAGGTAGCGGTTTCCCCATATTAGGAAGGTAGTGGTTTCCCCACATTAGGAAGGTAGCAGTTTCCCCACATTAGGTAGGTAGCATGTTCCCCACATTAGGTAGGTAGCAGTTTCCCCACATTAGGTAGTAGCAGTTTCCCCACATTAGGTAGTAGCAGTTTTCCCACATTAGGTAGTAGCAGGTTCCCCACATTAGGTAGTAGCAGGTTCCCCACATTAGGTAGTAGCAGGTTCCCCACATTAGGTAGTAGCAGGCTCCCCACATTAGGTAGTAGCAGGTTCCCCACATTAGGTATTAGCAGGCTCCCAACATTAGGTAGTAGCAGGTTCCCCACATTAGGTAGTAGCAGTTTCCCTACATTAGGTAGTAGCAGTTTTCCCACATTAGGTAGTATCAAGTTCCCCATATTAGGTAGTAGCAGTTTTCCTACATTAAGTAGTAGCAGTTTTCCCACATTAGGTAGTGGCAGGTTCCCCACATTAGGTAGTGGCAGGTTCCCCACATTAGGTACTAGCAGGTTCCCCACATTAGGTATTAGCAGGCTCCCCACATTAGGTAGTAGCAGGTTCCCCACATTAGGTAGTAGCAGGTACACCACATTAGGTAGTAGCAGGTTCTCCACATTAGGTAGTAGCAGTTTTCCTACATTAGGTAGAAGCAGTTTTCCCACATAAGGTAGTAGCAGGTTCCCCACATTAGGTAGTAGCAGGTTCCCCACGTTAGGCAGTAGCAGGTTCCCCACGTAAGGTAGTAGCAGGTTCCCCACATTAGGTAGTAGCAGGTTCCCCACATTAGGTATTAGCAGGCTCCCCACATTAGGTAGTAGCAGGTTCCCCACATTAGGTAGTATCAGGTTCCCCACATTAGGTAGTAGCAGGTTCCCCACATTAGGTAGTAGCAGTTTTCCTCCATTAGGTAGTAGCAGTTTTCCCATATTAGGTGGTAGCAGGTTCCCCACATTAGGTAGTAGCAGGTTCCCCACATTAGGTAGTAGCAGTTTTCCCATATTAGGTAGTAGCAGGTTCCCCACATTAGGTAGTAGCAGGTTCCCCACATTAGGTAGTAGCAGGTTCCCCACATTAGATAGTAGCAGGCTCCCCACATTAGGTAGTAGCAGGTTCCCCACATTAGGTAGTAGCAGGTTCCCCAAATTAGGTAGTAGCAGGTTCCCCACATTAGGTAGTAGCAGTTTTCCTACATTAGGTAGTAGCAGTTTTCCCACATTAGGTAGTAGCAGTTTTCCCACATTAGGTAGTAGCAGGTTCCCCACATTAGATAATAGCAGGTTCCACACATTAGGTAGTAGCAGGCTCCCCACATTAGGGAATAGCAGGCTCCCGTCATTAGGTAGCATTGTCGTCATCCCCACATATATACACACACACAGACACGCACACATACACACAGAGACAGACACACACACACATAGATACACTTACCCATCCTGCGCTTCTCCTCTCCTCCGGTGGCCTGACAGGGGCCATAACTGACGTCCTGCGCGGGTCTGCGGAGGGACGTCACATGTGCGACGTCCCTCATCAGACTCGGGCCAGCCAACCGGAGACCGGGAGGAGGAGGGCGGGGTGAGTGAAGTCTTCCGGCATCTAGCGCTGCTCGCCTGAAGAACAGTTAAATGCCTGAAGAAGCTACCTGCCCGGTGCCCGGAACTGCATATCCCAGGCATCGGGCAATACAAATTTCACATACCGCAAACTTTTGTTCTGTGGGCCGCAAATGACCCGCTGGCCGGGAGTTTGAGGCTTGATTGCCGCGGGTGCCGGTCGGTCTGTGCGGGCTGTTTGTGCGGGCCGCCAGGCCTATTTTAACGCAGGGGCCTGGAGCTGTCGCTCCATCTGCCTCTACGTTAATCCGGCCCTGCCTCGTATAGTAAATAGAGTCCAAAAATCCAGTTGCACGCAGAACACAGACCCTGGCCAGAGGTCCCAATTTAAATAGAATGAAGAATATATCCGCAGCACACAGTTTCTGTGGAAAAAAGTTAATATTTATTCCAGCAAACGTGAATGCCACAAAGCAACCAGCTCTCCTGGCCGTTCTCAAGCTCAGTACAAATGGTGTGAGGCACACAATATATAACGGAACCAATTCAATTTCAATTAACAACTTAAATGTACGTATCTAATATTTATAATACAATATCAAGCATAAACTTGGTGTACAATCATAAACATATGCACTCATATTAATGATAATAGTGATAAAAAGCATGTCTCTTTAGTTACAGTGTACATACTATGGATTATAACCAACAATACCAGCCATATACCATAATCAGATCCTGATAATCACTCAGGACATGTGTGTAAGTGATTAAAATCAATTAAAAACAATATCATACAGTTACAAGGGAGCAATCACTCACCAGGAAGGTAATGGAGACCAATGGCATGGGTAAACTCTACTGCGCATGTGCGCCGGAAGTGCATAGACTAGAGCCAGGGACATGTGAACACTGAGTGTCTGTGTTACTTAAGTGACGCGATTCGTCATCCTTGTGTATGCGCACTGAGAACTGGAAGGTAGCGCTGCCATATTAGTATAGGGAAACCATAAACCATCATAGTGCATGCACTCAAGCAACAAAGAATATAGAACGGCAGATAGCACATAACTGAGGGCATAAATCCAGGCATGGCTTCAGGTCATATTAGTGGCAATTCATATATAGGTTTTATACATTTAGCGCCATATTATAAATGCAATGTATTGTGTAGTGATTCTAGGCTAAAAAAAATAATAAAAAATAGATTCACATGTCAAGGGCTCAAATGAATTATGGAAAAGCTTAAAAATTATAGGACTGAAAGCATCATCTGGTGAGTGACAGCTTATTTCCCATTCTGCAACTGTAAGAGAGGAGAGAGAAAGAAAATTAATCAAAATTACAAGCATAATTCACAAAATATTCATCATAATCTCGAAAACAATATTTGTACTGACTATACTGATACGGATAAATCACAGAGTTGTGCTGCAACAGGGTCAACCCCCTACCCCATGACCCTGTGTGGTGTTTTGAACTCAACATTCAAACCAGAAGGTTTCATTCTGTTCAGATCAAAAATCCAGTGTAAGGCTGGGTTCACACTACGTTTTCTCCCATACGGGAGCGCATACGGCAGGGGGAGCTAAAACCTCGCGCTCCCGTATGCCTTCGTATGCGCTCCCGTATGTAATTAATTTCAATGAGCCGGCCGGAGTGAAATGTTCAGTCCGGTCGGCTCCTTTTTGCGCCGTATGCGCTTTTACAACCGGACCTAAAACTGTGGTCAACCACGGTTTGAGGTCCGGTCGTAAAAGCACATACGGCGCAAAAATGAGCCGATCGGACCGAACGTTTCACTCCGGCTGGCTCATTGAAATGAATTACATACGGGAGCGCATACGAAGGCATACGGGAGCGCGAGGTTTTAGCTCCTCCCTGTCGTATGCGCTCCCGTATGGGAGAAAACGTAGTGTGAACCCACCCTAATTCAGATCTTTTTAGAATTCCTTGTCTGTCTCCCCCACCCCAACCCCCCCCGCCCCCGTGCGTTTTGATTGGGGACATGGTCCACCATCATAAACCGGAGATCCCTCTCATTGTGTCCCAACTCAGCGAAATGTTTCGCAGCAGGAAGATCCAACTTTTTTTTACGAATAGTGTACGTGTTGATTTAGTCTTGTTTTCAAGTCCCATGTGGTCTCCCCAACATAGAGAAGACCACATGGGCACAACAATATGTAAATCACAAATGATAAATCACTGGTTAGATAATGTCTAGTAAGTCCTAGTAACAGGGTGTTTAAATTCACTCCCTTTACACATTATATTCTATATGTCTTTCTATCTATCTATCTATTTAACCGTCTGGCATTTAATGACTAATTTTCATGAAATGTGCTGTAGAGTTATCCCTTTCGTTCCTGTTTAGAACATGACACAAGGAAGCATTCCATTTCATTGTTTTTTAAGACAGAATTCCTATTTTTTGTCGCATAATGGAATGATAAATAATGAATAGTAAAAGAATGATGAAATCTCTAAAGCTGTGCACTGTTATTGCTTCTCAAGGTTCCAAAACAACAATGAAGTGCTATTCTCTTCCTATTGTGCAACTTATTGATACTGTCATTTTTCAACAATAACATTGGAAACTAAATAATAATATCATGATATATTATAAATAAGATAAGATGACTTATGTCCTACTAACTAAAAAATGTGTATAAGGGTGCGCTCACGCGTGCATATTTTCTGTTGCAGATTTTCTTTAGTAGATTTTGCTGCTCATTGATGTCAAAAATATGCACGTGTGAATGCACCCTTAGAGTTACTGTTTTTCCTCAACATAGAATTTTTATTTGTTCCGGAAAAAAACATTGTGTGCTGAAAGTTCCAAAGCCCCCTAAAAGTCAACCAAAAATAGGTCAACAAGCTAGGAATGCTTTTTTAACCCGTTAAGGACCCATATGCCCTGGCCTGGGACTTAAGGACCGATTTGGTGTATCGGCGATATGTGGCAATTCTGAGTCAATCGGAACCCCGGTGACCCGGAAAAAAAGGGTGATAGGGACCGTCCAACACGGCCCTTATCATACTTTAGCAGCAAGAGTGAGGTGGCACTGGTGCCACCTCACAATCGTCCTGATTCGCCGGCCATTACCAGACGACGAATCAGGACGCCTGCTGTGGGGGTGTCCCTAACGGCACCTACTCCTCCCCCACTCTGAAGGGAGAGAGTGGGTGCTGGTACTATGTACCTGAAGTGGGGGCCCCTGATCCCCGACATTGGCGGCGGGATTGGAGCCCCTGGAGAGGAGACAGCAGCGGCAGGCAGGGTCCGGTGTGTGCAGCAGCAGGAGGTAAGGCTGGCCTCCAGGCTGTTGCTTAGCAACAATTCCCAGCATGCACAAAAGGGCATGTTGGGAGTAGTTGTTATGCAACAGCAGAAGGCACAACTACAACTCCCAGCATGCCCTTTGGTTGTTTGTGCATTCTGGGGGTTGTAGTTATGCAACAGCTGGAGGCACATTTTTCTATGAAAAAGTGTGCTTCCAGCAATTGCATAACTACAACCCCCAGCATGCTCAAACTACGAAATAGCATGCTGGGAGTTGCAATAGTGTGCCTCCAGCTGTTGCATAACTACAAGTCCCAGCATGCCCTTCGGCTGTAAGTGCATGCTGAAAGTTGTAGTTTTGCAACAGCTGAAGGCACACTGGTGGCGAAACACAGAGTTTGTTACCTAACTCAGTATTTTGCAACCGGTGTGCCTCCAGCTGTTCAAACTACAATTCCCAGCATGCACTGGTAGACTGTACATGCTAGGAGTTGTAGTTTTGCAACAGCTGGAGGCACACTGGTTGCGAAACACTGAGTTATGTAACAAACTCTCAGTGTTTTGCAACCAGTATGCCTCCAGCTGTTTCATAACTACAACCCCCAGCATGCATAGGCAGCTGTCATATAACTACAAGTTCCCGTGCATGCTGGGGGTTGAAGCTTTTGCAACACCTGAAGGCACACTGGTTGCAAAACACTGAGTTTGTTACCTAACTCAGTGTTTCGCAACCAGGGTGCCTCCAGCTGCTGCAAACTACAATTTCCAGCATGCACTGACAGACCGTCCATGCTGGGAGTTGTAGTTTCGCAACTCTGTATTTTTCAACCAGTGGGCCTCCAGCTGTTGCATAACGACAACCCCCAGCTTGGACAGACAGCCAAAGTGCATTCTGGGAGTTATAGCTTTGCAACAGCTGGAGGTTTGACCAACCACCCCCCCCCCCCGCTGCAAGTTTGAGCTGCGGCAAATTTTTGCTGCAGCTCAAACTCCTACTGGGAAACTCTCTGTAAACCCCTGCCCAAGTGAATGTACTCTAAAAACACTACACTACACTGACACAAAATAAAGGGTAAAACACTACATATACCACTACACAGTTACCCCCCCCCCCCCCGCCAATAAAAATGAAAAACGTCTGGTGCACTGTTTGCAAAATGGAGCCTCCAGCTGTTGCAAAACAACAACTCCCAGTATTGCTGGACAGCCATTGACTGTCCAGGCATGCTGGGAGTTTTGCAACAGCTGGAGGCACACTGTTTGGGAAACACTGCCATAGGGTAATTTTGGTATCGGAGGCAAGTCTAATTCTTGCATCCGGGTCCGTCCCTTTGCAAATCCCTAATTTAGGCCTCAAATGCGCATGGCGCTCTCTCACTTTGGAGCCCTGTCATATTTCAAGGCCACATATGGGGTATTAGGGCCACATATGGGGTATTTTCGTACTCGGAGAAATTGCCTACTAAATTTTGGTGGGCTTTTTTTTTCCTTTTACCCCATATGAACAGTTAAAGTTGGGGTCCACTCCAGCATGTAAGTGTAAAAAAATTAAACATTTTACACTAACATGCTGGTGTTGCCCCATACTTTTTCCCCTTTCATTTTCACAAGACACAACAACATTTTTTCAAATATATCACTCAGTACCTAATCCTGACCATGTACATCTAATTTTTTATGTGTCTAGCACCTTTATTTATTTTTTTATTAGATTTTTAATTTAGCTCACTAGTCTGAATTCCTCTCAAAGGAAGGGGGCGTGGCCTCACTGTGCAGGTCTCCGCCCCCTCCCTCAATATGAAGGCTTAGGGGCGACCTAATAACTATGTATAAATATATCAGGGGACAGTACAGAGATCTCTCCCATGATCTATTTATACCCAGGACTGTATCTATAACAAAGGGGCATCCTCTACACTTAGAGGAAAGAAGGTTTCTACACCACCACAGACGGGGGTTCTTTACTGTAAGAGCAGTGAGACTGTGGAATTCTCTGCCTGAGTAGGTGGTCATGGTTAACTCCGTAAAATAATTTAAGAAGGGGTCTGGATGCATTTTTGGAGAGTAATAACATCGCTGGTTATGTATACTAGATCTATAGGGGCAGGCGGATGATCCAGGGATTTATTCTGCTGCCATATTTGGAGTCGGAAAGGAATTTTTACCTCGAGTATGAGTTTTTTTTTGCCTTCCTCTGGATCAACTCAGTAGGGACTCATTAGGGTTATAGGTTGAACTTGATGGACTCTTTTTTCAACCTTATGAACTACACTAGCATGTTCTTGTAGACACATTTTTTTTCTCCATTTTTACAAGGGGTAAAAGGAGGAAAAGCCCCCCAAAATTTGTAACCCTATTTCTCTCGAGTATGGAAATACCACATATGTGGATGTAAAGTGCTCCGTGGGGTCACTACAAGGCTCAGAAGGGAAGGAACGACAATAGGCTTTTGGAAAGCACATTTTTCTGAAATGGTTTTTGGGGGGCATGTCTCATTTAGGAAGCCTGCATGGTCCAGAAAAGCAAAGAAAAACCCCCATGGCACAGTGTTTGGGAAACTATTTGGGCTGTGCAAATGAAAAATTGTATTTTTCATTTTCCCGGGCAACTGTTCCAAAAATCTGTCAGACACCTGTGGGGTGTAAATGCTCACTGTACACCTTGTTACATTCCGTGTGTGTGTGTGGGTGGGGGGTTCACTGTTCTGGCACCATGGGGGCTTTGTAAACGAACATGGCCTTCAATTCCAGCCAAATTCTCTCTCCAAAAGCCCAATGGCGCTCATTCTCTTCTGAGCTCTGTAGCCCTGTTGCAACAGCTTGAGGCATACTGGTTGTGAAACACTGAGTTAGGTAACAAACCCTAACCCAATGTTTCCCAACCAATGAGCCTTCAGCTGTTGCAAAACAAAAACTCCCAGCATGCACAGACAGCCAAAGGGCATTCTGGAAGTTGTAGTTGTGCCTCCGGCTGTTGTTTAACTACAACTCCCAGCATGCCCTTTGGCTGTGCATGCTGAGAGTTGTATTATACAACAGATGGAGGTACACAGCACTTGCCTCCTGCTGTTGTATCTTATAACTCCTAGCATGCACAGCCAAAGGGCATGCTGGGAGTTCTAGTTGTGCCTCCGACTGCTGTTGAACTACAACTCCCAGCATGCCCTTTAGCTTTGCATGCTGAAAGTTGTATTATACAACAGCTGGAGGTGCACAGCACTCGCGTCCTGCTGTTGTATTTTACAACTCCTAGCATGCACAGCCAAAGGCCATGCTGGGAGTTGTAGTTATGCAACAGCAGGAGGCACAACTACAACTCCCAGCATGCCCTTTGGCTGTCTGTGCATGCTGGGAGTTGTTGTTATGCAGCAGCTGGAGGTACACTTTTTCATAGAAATAATGTGCCTCCAGCTGTTGTCTAACTACAACTCCCAGCATGCCCTTTGGCTGTGCATGTTGGGAGTTGTTGCTAAGCAACAGCATGCGGTAAAGCCTTACCTCCTTCTACTGCGCTCAGTCAGATCCCTCGCTGCCGCCGCCTCCTCTGGACCTGGGGCCCCGATCCCGCCGACAATGCCTGGGATTGGGGGCCCCCGCTGCTGGTGTCAACTCCCGACACCCGCTCTCATCCTCCGGACTAGGGGCAGAAAGGTGCTTATAGTGACACCCCCAGCAGGAGTCCTGAAAGTGTACAGCGTGAAAACAAAACCTTCCCCTATAAGGGATAAGATGTCTGATTATGGGATCTAGCGAATAGGGACCCCCATGATCTCTGACACGGCAACCCAGTCATCTGGTGCACTAAACGAACACTGCTCCGTGCCGAGGGAATGTCGACCACAGCTGCCATGCCCCTTTATTCATGTCTGTGGGAGGAAGTGTGACAGCTATGTACAAGCCATCATGCCCCCTCCCACAGACATGAATGGTGGGGGCATGACGTCACGAACATGGAACTCCCAGGCTTCCCCGGCCTGGAGATTTGGATAGGGGTCAAGATGTTTAGCGTCGGAGTATTCCTTTAACCCCTTAACGACAATGGACACAAATGTACGTCATGGTGACGTGGTACTTAGCGCACCATGACGTACATTTAAGCACCGCCATGATCGCAAGCACCGGAGTGGTGTTCGTTTCATGCCCGGCAGGTCCCAGCTGCTAGCAGCAGCCAGGGACCCGCCGGTAATGGCGGACATCCACGATCGCGCGGATGTCTGCCATTAACGCCTCAGATGCCGTGATCAATACAGATCACGGCATCTGCAGCAGTGCAGTAATTTGAATGGATGATTGGATCGCCCGCAGCGCTGTTGGGGATCCGATCAGCCACCATGGCCAGAGGTCCCCTCACCTGGCTCTGGCCGTCTCCCAGGGTCTTCTGCTCTGCTCTGAGATCGAGCAGACCAGAGCAGAAGATCACCGATAATACTGAGCAGTGCTATGTCCTATACATAGCACTGAACAGTATTAGCAATCAACTGATTGCTATAAATAGTCCTCTATGGGGACATAAAAAGTAAAAAATGCAAAATAAAAAAGTTAAAAAATGTGAAAAATCCCCTCCCCCAATAAAAAAGTAAAATGTCAGTTTTTCCCATTTTACCCCCAAAAAAGCATAAAAAATTATTAATACACATATTTGGTATTGCCGGTTGTTTAAAAGTCTGAACTATTAAAATACATTGTTAATTATCCCGTACGGTGAACGGCGTAAACATAAAGAAATTAAAGTGTCCAAAATTGCTGCTTTTTTGTCACATTTTATTCCCAAAATTTTTTTATTAAAATTAAAACCTAATCAAAAGTGGTACTGATAAAAACTACAAATCATGGCGCAAAAAATGAGCCCTCGTATCGCCCCATATACGGAAAAAGGAGAAAGGTTTAGGTGGTCAAAATAGGGCAATTTCAAACATACAAATTTTGTTAAAATGGTTTGAGATTTTTTTTAAGCGGTACAATTATAGAAAAGCATATAACATGGGTATCATTTTAATTGTATTGACCCACAGAATAAAGAAAATATGTCATTTTTACCCGAAAGTGTACAGCGTGAAAACAAAACCTTCCAAAATTTGCTAAATTGCGGTTTTCTTTTCAATTTTCCCACATAAATAATATTTGTTTGGTTGCGCCGTACATTTTATGGTAAAATAAGTGATGTGATTACAAAGTAAAATTGGTCACGCAAAAAACAAGCCCTCACATGGGTCTGTGGATGGAAATATAAGAGTTATGATTTTTAGAAGTCTAGGAGGAAAAAACAAAAATGCTAAAATACATTTGGTCTGGTCCTTAAGTCCAAAATGTGCCTGGTCCTTAAGGGGTTAAAAGTTGACTAGTTCAGCATGGGAGGAGTTACCTTGCTCTAGGTACAAAATGGGATGGGGTTAATTGATCCTGGCTACAGGTTGGGTGGGGTTAGTGGTAGTTGTTAACTAGTTTCCTTGCTACATACAGTTGCATTCTTTATTTCTGGTCTCCTCCATGTCTAGTTACTGTATGTTTTTGCCTAATTCTTTGGCCCCATATCTGTCTGTTTGTCTTAGACCTCAATAACCTGTTCCTTTATGCTTTCTCTAACTTGGTTCCTCTACACTTAAAATCAAGAAAAGGGCATACCATAGACAACATGTAGAGTTGGGTACTGTTTTTCTCTGCATACAACAAATGCAGTATGTCACATACATTAAAAGGATAAACACTACTGTACTTCTGAAGTCATTGGTGTTTTTTAAAGTAGAATATCCTTATGTATATAGTCTTTTACTACATTAGTTCTCTTCCCTCTCCTGATAAAATTTGGGCAGCAGTAATGGGCGCCAGTGCCAAAATGCTTGCAAGTTCCATTCAAAGCATCGGGTAACTTCAAAGACAGTGTCAAATAATAGTCTAAACTTCAGTAGTGACCCATACATACATACCCATACGTCCAAGTTTCTAAAACATTGGATTGCCATGTAGGTGGTATATAAAGTTAAATCGCTCACACCATCACTCATAAAAAGACAATAAGTGACCATTAAAGAGTAAATTTGCATATTATACATTTTCTTTCTTCATGATGCTTAATGGAGAAATCCATTATTTTGCTGTTTATGTGCAGATCATTAAGTTTTTGTAGGATTAATACAGAGATGATTCTTTGCTGGCTTAACATAAAAGAAAAAGCTGTAGCCAGTCATTGGCAACTGAACCAAGCTTCAACAAGGTTTTTCATGTATTATACAGAGCTTCTCCAAGGAGATAAATGTTCCAGCCAGTTTGGGTTTGGAAATTCTGTTCCTTGCGTGAAAACAACTAGCACTGACTCAAACAATCTTTTAATGTTGAGCCAGATGGCACTGGGACTCAATGTTACATATTATATGACTTTTACTTGAGGTAAAAACATTATGTGTTTTACTGATGTTGCTTTCATCTGTCACATTTATATAAAACCATAAAGGACATTCAATCATATTGCATAGGTATAAGTGGTGCTCAAGTGCATCAAGCAAAGCATTTCATAACATTAAACATAATATTTCAATATTTTTTGTAACTACGTTTGGATGAAGTTAAAAGATCATATCTAGTTTGGCTGTTTTTAGTTGGATACACGGGTTTAACTAACAGTGTATTAGACGTAGCAGATGTTTTAGGGCCCAGAATCTAAGAGGTGAGATACAGCTACTGCAGTACATTGAATGCACAAAGGCAAAAAAAAAAAAAATGGATGCAGACTACTAGGACACCAAGCAAAGGTGGGAAAGACACAGACAAACTAGAGCCAATACTTGTTTTTTTGGTTCTTTGGTAGTCCAGGATTTATTTGACTATGCTACAGTGGCTGTAGTTAGTGTAGTTCATAATTAAGTGCCTGTACCTGTATGTGACAGTGATCTCGCAATTCTTCTGTGAGTTTTTTGCTCCAATATTTATTTTTAACAGCATTAAAAATTACTCAGGTCTCGGGTTTTCCCAGGTTGCAGTGCGTCGAGACATGACATTATTAGTCAGGTGATCAGAGGGAGCCTATCCTGCTTCATTGAGTGGAGCGACCGCTGGGTGGGAGAGAGATCATTTTGAGAGAGAAGATTTTTTAACCTCCCTGGCGGTATGATTATGTCAGGAAATTTGTACCAAAAGTGGTACAACTTTTTTCATGTAAATTTGGCGTTATGTATTGTACCTACCCATTTTATGCCCACCGCCCATTTCACATCACCCCCATGTCACACCCCCCCCCTTGTCACATTCTCCCCCCTTGTCACATTCTCCCCCCTCCTTGTCACATTCTCCCCCCTCCCTTGTCACATTTTCCTCCCCCTTGTCACATTCTTCCCCCATTTGTCACATTCCCCCCCCCTCCGTGTCACATTCCCCCCTGTCACATCCCCCTTGTCAGATTCTTCCCCCTTGTCACATTCCCCCCTCTGTCACATTCCCCCCCTTTGTCACATTCTTCCTCCCTTCATGTCACATCCCCCCTATCACATTCCCCCTCTTATCACCTTCCCCTCCCCCCTGTCACATCCCCCCCTTGTCACATTCTTCCCCCTTGTCACATCCCCCCCCCCTCCATGTCACATTGAATATTGTTGAAGTAGGGGAACTGGTCGAGCCGGCTCCCCTCCTCAAATGCATGCTGGAGCACAATGGCAAGGACCTTGTGATGGGCAAAACTGTGAATATACCTAACGAAAAAATAGTAAAACCTTGTTTTAACACTCTTTACTCACACTAGAATCCAGTGTACATCATGGTCTAGTGGGGGTGAACAGCTGTCAAATAATTTTAATGATAAACTATGTTACAAAAATAAAAAATAAAAAAATAAAAACACAGGCACACATGTTAAGACCTACCAAAAAATGGCAAAGACCTTGTGATGGGCAAAACTGGGAATATACCTAATGTAAAAATTTTAGTTAAACCTTGTTTTAATGCTCTTTACTCACACTATAATCCAGTGTACATGGTTTAGTGGGGGTGAACAGCTGTCAAATTATCTTAATGACAAACTATGTTACAAAAAAAAATTAAAAATAAACACAGGCACACAGTTAAAGGGGTACTCCAGTGAAAACCTTTTTTCTTTTAAATCAACTGGTGGCAGAAAGTTAAACATATTTGTAAATCTTAATCCTTCCTGTACTTATTAGCTGCTGAATACAACAGAGGAAATTATTTTCTTTTTGGAATGCTCTCTAATGACATCACGAGCACAGTTCTCTCTGCTGACATTATTATAATAATAATGTTTTATTCAATGTTGTCCTTAGTGCAATTTGAACCCAAGTCCCCAGCACTGCAAGGCAGCAGTGCTAACCACTGAGCCGCCATGCTGCCCTTAGCATACATCTGCTATGCATGGTTGCTAAAATGGACAGAGATGTCAGCAGAGAGCACTGTGCTCGTGATGTCATCAGTGTTCCAAAAAGAAAGGAATTTTCTCTGTAGCATTCAGTAACTAATAAGTACTGGAAGGATTAATATTTTTTAATAGAAGTAATTTACAAATATGTTTAACTTTCTGCCACCAGTTGATTTAAAAGAAAAAAGGTTTTCACCGGAGTACCCCTTTAATACCTACAAAAAAAAAATCATAAGCTTTTTATACCCTGATGAAGCCTAGTCCCATTCAATATTTCGCTAAGGTGTCCCATTTTTTGATGTACATCCCTAACCAACATTTCACATGTTTGTAATTCATATGATGTCAGGAAGGTTATTTGGCCAATGGCAACTTGGCATCTCTGTTATCCCTCTCTATAAACCCCCTTCTGCCCTTGGGAAACAAATATAGGATGCCAAGCAGTTAGATGGTAGCCTGTGGCCTAGTTAAGACCCCTAGGTCTGCCATCTTAGTATGGCTAATAAACTCTGCCAAAAGCAATCAAGGACTAAGGTATATGCACAAAATAAAAATAAAAACATTCATTAAAAAGCGATCAAAAAGACACATCTATCCCAAAATGATATTGTTAAATGTGCACTGTCATCAAACATGATTTTTAATATTTGATTCCTTATGACAGATACATAACTTTTGTAATTGGCTTCCATTAAAAAATAACAAAAAAAACTTTATGTTGCCTTTTCTGCTGTATACTTCTGGCCACCTGGGGTCCCCCTTCTCAGCCAGAACACATTCTGTCTGGTCAAAATCTCAGATTTTGGTTTCCTGCTTGTAATGGCAGGAGACCAAACTCAGGAAATGTTTCTCTGCAATGAGCTTGATTGACAGCTGCCCAGAGCCTCACTGAAAGCTGCACAGACTAAAAGCTTAACAGACTAAAATCTGAACAGAGCCTCACTGAAAGAAGCACAGACTGAATACTGCTGCACAGAGCTTGAGGTCTTCTATTCATCACAGCACTGCAACAATGTGAGGGCGGAAGTGGTCCCTTAGTAGGCTTCAGTGATGTCATGCCTTCTGGGAAACGCCCACTGGGAGATTGCACTTTGTGAGCAAGAATAAAACTATGATACAAGCTCTGAAATATTTTTCTAAGGGTGGAAGAGGTGTTAGGATTTGTTAGGGGACATAGCCTGAATTAGTGACAGGTACTCTTATTAAAAACTACATCTCATTCTACAAATCCTTATAAAGCCCAGTAGATGAAAATCATAAGGTTTTGGCCAAAGGACCACCAGTCTACCAAAAAAACATACTTCTGCTTAAGCAGTGGGGTTGACTCCCCACTGATTTTTCCCCCTTAAGAAAATATTGGCAGAATTTTCATTTTATATATATATATATATATATATATATATATATATATATATATATATATAGAAATTATTTGTAAGGTTAAAATATAGGATTTTATCATTAAAACTATTATTAACATCACTTCAGATACAACTTGTCCTGCAAACTATAATCCCCATTACAGTTCAGATAACAAAAAAAAAAAATGCATTAAAAAATATTATGGCTTTTAGAAGGCAAGGTATAACAAAAATTAAAAAGGCCATTATCTATAATATTTACAGTGGGAAGGTGTTAAAGGGGTATTCCAGGGGAATTTTTTTATTTGACTATGCTACAGGGGCTGTAAAGTTAATGTAGTTCATAATATAGTGTCTGTACCTGTGTGACGGTTTTCTCAAAATTCTTATGTGATTTTCACCCCAATATTTATTTTGAACAGCATAAAAAATTACTGTTGTCTCTGATTTTTCCCAGGTCGCAATGCGGCCCCCAATGATTTCTGATCGAGGTCCCACCATTCCAATTCCCCACCTGATCACAGGAAGGAGATGTAATGGGGTTAGAGCATAAGCCCTGAGCACTCCATTCATTGTTAGAAGGCATGAGTGTGAGAACTATAGATTTTTTAACTATTCTGAACATAGCTAATACATGTAAACCCATTGCACAGAATCATGCACATCTGTGGTGTATAGTTCCCACAGAATTATTATCCACCATCTGTGATGCGTGGATGTGTACTCCATCTGCTGGAAGTCCAGCTGTGACTGACAGCATGGATCCTGCTGTAGCCATCGGGATAAGTTAAAAACTCTGATCATAGTCTTTTAACCCTCTGTTGTGGTTTTAACCCTCTGTTGTGGGGTAGAGATTGCTTTGGACACCCTCCTAGTGCTGTATTGTTTCACTTTATTATATCGTGTGATATTGCTATATTATGTTATGTATTTTCTTGAGCACTGTACCCTTAAGAAATCAAAACAGAGTGACCAGGTGACCCTGATTGCTGATATTTTTGCACCGGGCCCATGAGACCATCAGTCCAGTATGTTCACCTAGGAGCTATCTCTTTTGACCTTCTCAAACACATTCATGTTCTACTCGGTGAAGACCCAAAAGGTTTGAGATCTCTATATTCTCCATTCATTCCTGAAATTCCCAAGATAATAGACTAATGTGACTTTCTCACATGCATGGATGATATAACAGACCTGTTTATCTGAATTTTAAATTTAATTTGTAATATGTATCATATGCATGGACATTTTATATTTTATCATGATCTTAAATATATATCAAAAGGAAAAATCTTAATGTGGAGAAAGTCAAAGAATCCAGGGTCATTGATCTCATATCCATGTTTTAGTTCTGTATTTCACGATTCACGTTTTATCATTATTTTTTAGGCAGCGCCCCAGACTTTCACATTTCTGGCTTGAGAAACGTATGTAAGGAAAGGAATTATCTGCTCTGATTTACACCCGGAATCACATCTGAGTTACCTTGGGATTTGCACATCTCACTTACCTCTGCTCTGTATGTCTCAGTGAAAGAATCCCATGGACCATTATTTTGTCTCTGGGAGTACAATTAAAATGATACGGACATGAATATCTTAAGTCTATTTCCCTCTGGCAAACTGTCCATTCCACGGTTTAAAGATGGAGCACATAATTGTTTTATGTTGCCTGAAATACATCTCATAGAATATATGAAATATTAAAATAAAAGATCAGAGACACATAAAACATTCATGCATAAAAAAAAACTATTGAAATTGATAATAACTTGAATGACTAAAGGCATTGTGGAGCTAAATGCAATTTAAAGCTAAATATTAAAAGATGTAAACATAATTGAGTTTTTATTGTACGTTTTCGAGAAGGTCTGTTTAAGAAAATTGCTTCATTTAATCATTTCCTTTGATGTTGGGGATAATTCAATTTATAACTATAGTAGTGCATGATAACATTAGTAAGCCATTGAAAAATATGCTACTTCTAAGACATAAGGGTTACCTTGTTTCAGATTGGTGTAGGCCATAAAGGGCACTTATTTTTTCATTTGAACAATAGATCAGTACCCAGGAGTGGGTTTCAGCTGGTTCTCACCAGTATGTATGAACAGGTTCTTAAAATCATAGCCACTTTACTGAGCTGGTAAGAAGAGGTGATCCCAAGCAATTTTTGTGAGCGGATAGCGTCCGGTGATTGCCAACTCACCGATGCTAATTCACCAAGAGTTGATGTCACTGCACTGACTCTTCACCCTCATAGTTACTTCTGCAGGCCTGGCTCCTGTCAGAGGATAGGGAACCACTGGTTGAAAAAGTGAATGCGGCCCCTGTCTGGAGTGTTGGACAGGGTTGGCTCTATCAGAGGGTGCATCATCCACTGGAATAAAAAAATGTGCATGTCCATATTTTATCATACCATAATCCTTTTTGTCATGATTGCACACATCAGACATCTATCAAGAGGGTTAAATTGGTTATTTGAGAGTCATTCAATAAGAAACAGACCCTAGTGGCAGATGATTGGCTTAAAGGGGTACTCCGCACCCCTAGACATCTTATCCCCTATCCAAAGGATAGGGTATAAGATGTCAGATCGCTGGGGTCCCGCTGCTGGGGACCTCCGGGATCTCGGCTGCTGCACCCACCTGTACGGCTTCCACCTCCCACCGGCAACGCTGGAGGCTTCGGATCCCGACCACAATGGCGGATGAGCGTGAAGTCACGACTCTGCCCCGTGTGACGTCCCATGGACTTGAATTCAGGGAGCGGGGCGTGACATCACACGGGGCGGAGTAGTGACGTCACGCTCGTCCGCCATTGTGGTCGGGATCCGAAGCCTCCAGCGTTGCCGGTGTGAGGTGGAAGCCGTACAGGTGGTTGCAGCAGCCGAGATCCCAGGGGTCCCCAGCAGCGGGACCCCGGCGATCTGACATCTTATCCCCTATCCTTTGGAAAGGGGATAAGATGTCTAGGGGTCCAAAGTACCCCTTTAACTATAACTAGCGTTATCTTCTGCTTGTTGAGGGGAAAGGAGGGGGGCATAATGGTGTAAGAGATTTGGCCCACTGAAGGATCTTCTGATACTCCAGTGAGCCTCTCCATGCTATTAAAAAAAAAAATAGCCCCACCTAGTGAATGTATTATTGCCAAACCAGAACATGCTGGGTAAAGGAATTATTTTAGCAAACCCAATGTATTGAGAAAACTCTGCACTGTCATTGTATCTCTTATCCAGTAGGGCATATAGAAAAGCCCGTTGTTAATCTTCTATTGTGGGGATCTCTCAATAACTTATTTGGCTGCCTTTAGAAGATGAATTAGTCTGTAAAAATATTTGTTTTTATAAAAGAGAGGTGGTTTTGTGTAGATTAGGCTGCACATAACAGAACTTAAAGGGGTTATTCACCATAAGGTGATTTCAGTACTTGCTTGCCAGATAGCAATGGACATGATTAGAAAGGTTCTGTTCTTGTCTTGGAGCTAAGTGGCTTTGTTGTGAGATTACCATATGGTCATCTTTTTTGAAATTGCTATTTCCTGTTGGAGTTCCGTCTCTACAACTAAAAGTCCCAGGATTCCTTGTTTGTAAGTGTTTGGTCTTTTTCTCTCTCCCACACATCAGCCACCCCACCCATTGAAGCACAAATGAACTGCCTTCCATGCTGTGCTGTAAACAATAGACCAGTATTTTCTAACCAGGATGCCTCCAGCTGTTGGCAATACTGCAATTTCCTGCAGAATAATCTCCTTTCCAACCAGCAATTGCTCCACCCTTTGAAGTAGACAGACTCCCTATGAACACCTGACTAGTGATGTAATATCTCGGGCCGCACTGCAACCTGGGAAAACCTGAGATTGCACTAATTTTGTATGCTGTTAAAAATAAACATTGGGGCACACATTACATAAGAATTTAAAGACCGCCATCAAACACAGGTACAGTCATTATATTATGAACTACAAAGTTTATGCAAGAAGCACGACACTGCTCTCTGTGGAGTAGACTCAATGTAGTGTATCTGGATTTGTATGGGAAGGTGGTGGTGCTCTGGTCAACAGGAGATAAAAGACTTCTTATACCTATAGCAAGGTAAAAAAAAAGACCGGCAGACTCACCACTTTTTCTTTCTTCTTTATTGCGTTAGCGGTACAAAAGCATACTCACTGATACGGGGTACAGGGATGTGCAGTGGGGGGACAAACAGGCAACAGATTCCGTTTCACACGGTTCACCGTGCTTCCTCCGGCCATGTTAGTTACTGAGTGATTGTGGAATATATACAGGTGTACAATCTATCTCTACCTATCACCTGTCAGGACGTGGCTGACGTGGGTTCTGACGTGACTGGACGGATAGAAGGTAAGTCTCAGAAACATGCTGTTAGTTCAGTGCGATCATTTAACCCTATACTTCCTGTGGCTCCTGATCTGACGATCCAGAGTGTCTCCTTTCGAAGCAACTTCTGATCAAGCCGTTCACCACCTGTGAACATAACTCTTTCCAAGCCTAGGAAGCGTAAGCAATGGGGATCATTGCCATGTACCTCTCTTACATGTGCTTGTAACCTAGATGCGCCAGGACGTCCTGTCCGTATAGAGTAGAAATGCTCTCTAATATGGATGCATAGCTGGAGACTGGTCTGACCTATGTAAAAGAAGTCACATGGACACAAGATCGCATATACCACGTTTTTAGTTCTACATGTTATAAGATCTTTTATTATGTGCTGTATCGGGCCAATTCGGAAATTTTTTGTTTCATAACAATTATTACAGAAGTTACAATTTCTGCATTTAAAACTCCCTTTTGGAGTGAAATCATCTATCCTAGTGTGATTCTTTTCTTTAGCTTGCTTATTACTTTTTATGGTTTCACCTATTGTTTCATTTCGTTTATAAGCAAACCTCGGCTTTTTTTCTGCTACTGTTCTCAGGTCATCATCTGCCTCTCTCTCTATGATCTGATTCATAGGAGAATTCTGAAATACAAAGGTAAATCTGCGGTTTTCTTCTGTTCTTTTTTCTTTTCTGCAATTTTTTAGTAGAGTATTTCTATCTAACCTATCAGCTTTTTTTTCTACTTTCTTTTACCATTTTTTAGGATATGCTCTATCTAATAACCTTATCTCTAAGTCCTTTGTCTGTTGAGAATAAGTTGTAGAGTTGCTGTTATTCCTTTTAAGTCTGACAAATTGTCCGTATGGAATTCCCTTTTTAGTTGATAACCTGTGTGAGCTCTGGAAATGTAATATGTTTTTTTTTGCCACTGTTTTTCGGTACCCTTCTGTAACTATGTGATTATTATCTACTACTAGTCTGATATCCCAAAATTCTAACGTATTACCTCCAATTTGATTGGTGAACTGCATGTTCACCGTATTTGTGTTTAAGTAAACTGTAAACTCCTGAAACTGCTGTGGTGTACCTGACCATCTTACGAGAATATCGTCTACGTAACGATTATAACTTTTTATGAACTGCAAAAAGGGGTTTTGACTATTATATATACTAATTTTCAAACACGTTTATACCATTGAGTATCGACTAAAAATGTATTGTTCGATAATACAAGGAGTAGACCTTCACAGACGAATTCTATTACATCATCAGTTACCTTTAACGTTTGTAAGAAGGTTCTGACCGCCTGCACACCCGCACTATGTGGAATGCGGGTGTACAGGCTGACAACATCAACAGAACACAGACAATTAACCTCCTCCCATGTCACATCTTCCATTAACTGCAGCAAATGTCTAGTGTCCTTAACATAGGAAGAGTTCAGTTTCTGCAGGGGGCTAAGCATCCAGTCTACGTACTGGGAAAGGTACTCGGTCACCGAGCCGATCCCGGCCACAATGGGCCTACCTGGGGGTCGGCTCAGTGACTTATGCACCTTTGGTAAATGGTACCATCGAGCAGGTCTCGGGGAGTCTGGTACAAGTTTCTCTGCTGTACTTTTGGACATGAACCCTTTAATTACATATTCTTGCAGAAATGCCTTAAGATTTTCCAGGATCTTATGAGTTGGATCGGCCGACAGGGGGATGTATTTGGTCCGATCACCAAGCTGTCTCAGAGCTTCAGCTTTATATTCTATGGTGTATTGGAACACAACACTCCCTCCTTTGCCGGCTCTAACCACGACCACATCGTCTCTAGATTTCAAAACATTAAGTGCTTCCGTTTCAGCATGGGTTAAGTTACTGGCAGGTTCTGGGTATAGGAAGGCTTTTACATCACGTATTACCGCTTTAGTAAATCAATCTAAACTACTACCTTGTAATATGGGGGGTGTAAATTTAGATTTTTTACCCTTCCCAAAAAAAAGTTTTATTATTAATAGGGTTAGTAGAATTCATATCTAGCTCATCCTTAAAACCTGTTGCCAGTAAATTCACCTATTCTTGCTCTTCCTCCGATAATTCAGATGGCAAAAAAACCTGTAGAAGCAACAGTAATGGGGACATCGCCTAATCTTTTTTGCTACTCTTGTGGTTTTTTTTTTAAAGAAAAACTTGTGCAGATTTATTTCCCTAACCGCTTTTGCCAGATCAATTTCAAACATAGTCTCATTGAACTTTTCAGGCAGACCAAAATTCAGTCCTTTAGACAATAGGGACACTGTAGCATCATTAAGAGGAATGTCTGTGAGGTTAATGACATTAGATGTTAAATTCTTGATTTCCCGGTCTCTGCTCTCCTCCTCTTTTGGTCTTGTACTACTGGGTTTGCAGTCTTTTCACTTTTTCCTCCCTCTGCGGACGCTCCGTTTCCTAAAGGGTGTTGTTCATTTATGTTAAATGGTTGTTCAGATTGAACTAGGTCAGCAGCATCAGGTTGCGTTTTCTGAGGTACCTGTTTATTATTCGATTTTATGGTAGCAGGGTACAAAGTGTTCTTGTGTGGCTTAAATTTTCCTTTTGTGCTCACAGGTTTAGTTTTCCATGTAAAGACGTTATCATTGTCATAATCTTTCTTGTCTCTCAAGAATTTGTCGCATTTTTGAGACTTCGTTTCCTCTTGTAGTGGTAAAAGTTTGTCTTTTAATTTGTCTAAGAAAACAGACGCTTGTTCCTTTGTAGATCTATTAATGAGAGCCAGTTTCACTTTCTGGAGGTCCTCCATAATTTTTTCGTGCTCTCATCTGTTGCGGGTAAGCACGATTTTTAATAATCTTTGGGCATGACCTTGATGAGCTTGTAGCCATGCTTTTTTTTTTAAATGTCATCATCTTGGAAAACCGCTGGCTGCTTGTAAAGACGCAAGCCTCTAGGGACCCGTTCACTTTGGGAGTATGCCTGCAGAGATTGAACTGTCCAATAGGAGGCTATTTCTTTTTCTGATAGCGACATTATTCGATATTCCAGAAACTTAAGACTAATAATATCAAAACCTTCCTTGACGTTACAGTTAAGGAAATATCTCCCCACGTCTTCCCTCCTCGTGAGTAATGCTATATCCAGTTTTTCCAACATTTCATTAGAGTCCGTTTCCATGTTTTCTGGCTTTTTCAAAGCCTTCATTCCTAGACAGCGTGCTCTGTGCTGAAAGAGGCCAGCCTCGTGGCTACAACAGTTCACAAAGTTTATGCAAGAAGCACGGCACTGCTTTTTGTGGAGTAGACTCGATGTAGTGTATCTGGATTTGTATGTGAAGGTGAGGGTGCTCTGGTCAACAGGAGATAAAGCAAGGTAAAAGATAGACTTACCACTTTTTCTTTCTTCTTTATTGCGTTAGCGGTACAAAAGCATACTCACTGATACGGGATACAGGGATGTGCAGTGGGGGGACAAACAGGCAACAGATTCCGTTTCGCACGGTTCACCGTGCTTCCTCCGGCCATGTTAGTTACTGAGTGATATATATATAATAGTCAAAACCCATTTTTGCAGTTCATAAAAAGTTATAATCGTTACGTAGACAATATTCTCGTAACATGGTCAGGTACACCACAGCAGTTTCAGGAGTTTACAGTTTACTTAAACACAAATACGGTGAACATGCAGTTCACCAATCAAGTTGGAGGTAATACGTTAGAATTTTTGGATATCAGACTAGTAGTAGATAATAATCACATAGTTACAGAAGGGTACCGAAAAACAGTGGCAAAAAATACCATATTACATTTCCAGAGCTCTCACAGGTTATCAACTAAAAAGGGAATTCCATACGGACAATTTGTCAGACTTAAAAGGAATAACAGCAACTCTACAACTTATTCTCAACAGGCAGAGAACTTAGAGATAAGGTTATTAGATAGAGCATATCCTAAAAAATGGTTAAAGAAAGTAGAAAAAAAAGCTGATAGGTTAGATAGAAATACTCTACTAAAAAATTGCAGAAAAGAAAAAAGAACAGAAGAAAACCGCAGATTTACCTTTGTATTTCAGAATTCTCCTATGAATCAGACCATAGATGTCATGCCGAGCGCTCCGGGTCCCGTTGCTTCCCCGGATGGCGCTCGCGGCGTGCTTCTGTATGCAGCGCTCCGGTCAGCACCGCTGACCGGGAGCGCTGCTTCCATGTTCTCGGATGAGACGCGATCCGAGGTGCGGGATGTGCCCACTCTCGGATCGCGTCCCGGGTCTCTGACCCACCACGTCCTCCTTCACTGCCCTCCCGGTGCGCGCGGCCCCGCTCTCTAGGGCGAGCGCGCCGGCTCTATGAAATTTAAAGGGCCAGTGCACCACTAATTGGTGCCTGGCCTAATCAGTTCAAAACATATAAAAACCCACTTCCCCTTCCTGTCCTTGCCGGATCTTGTTGCCTTGTGCCCTGAGAAAGCGTTTAGTGTGTCCCAAGCCTGTGTACCTTGACCTTCTGCTGTTGCCCCTGACTACGAACCTCGCTGCCTGCCCTGACCTTCTGCTACGTCTGACCTCGCATCTGTCTAGTCCTTGTGTACCGCGCCAGTCTCAGCTGCCAGAGAGGTCGAGTCGCTATTGGGGAACACGACCTGGTAGTTACTGCCGCAGCAAGTCCATCCTGCTTTGCGGCGGGCTCTGGTGAACACCAGTAACTGCTTAGAACTGATCCCCCAGTACGGCCCGCATCATTGCCTCTCTGGTACAGGGGATCCACCTCCAGTGTCTTCACCAGCCGCTAGTCCGGACCCTGACAGTAGATTCGGCCATGGATCCCGCTGAGGTACCGCTGCCAAGCCTCGCTGATCTCACCTCCGTGGTTGCCCAGCAGTCCCAGCAAATTGCTCAACAAGGACAACAGCTGTCGCAGTTGACCGCCATGATTCAACAGCTCCTGCCTCCACAGCCTCAACCGCCAGCTCCAGCATCTCCTCCTCTCCGAGCTGCTGCTTCTTCTGCTAGAGTCCGCCTGTCTCTCCCAGATAAGTTTGACGGGGACTCTAAAAATTGCCGGGGATTCCTGTCCCAATGCTCCCTGCACTTGGAGATGTTGTCAGACCAATTCCCCACTGAACGGTCTAAGGTGGCATTCGTCGTCAGTCTACTTTCAGGGAAGGCCTTGGCCTGGGCCACACCGCTTTGGGACCGCAACGATCCTGCCACTGCCTCAGTTCAGTCCTTTTTTTTCGGAAGTCCGCAGTGTCTTTGAGGAACCTGCCCGTGCCTCAACCGGAAACTGCATTACTGAACCTTGTCCAAGGAGACTCTACCGTGGGCGAATACGCCATACAATTCCGGACTTTGGCCTCTGAGTTAGCCTGGAACAATGAGGCTCTCTGCGCGACCTTTAAAAAGGTTTATCCAGCCATATTAAGGATTGTCTGGCCGCACGAGAGATACCCTCCTCCCTGACTGAACGAATCCACCTGGCTACCCGCATTGATATGCGCTACATTCAGGAGCTCCGCCAGGAGAAAGATCTCGTTCGCACCAGGCGATACCCGCGCCTGGCTCATCTCTTCCAGCATCCTTTGCAGTCTGTTACTGTGCCTCCCGCTGAGGAGGTCATGCAAGTGGACCGGTCTCCCCTGACCCAGCAAGAGAGGACTCGCCAGAGGAACGAGAACTTATGCCTATACTGTGCGAGCTCAGAACATTTCCTAAAGGATTGTCCTCTTCGTCCTCAGCGTCAGGGAAACGCTCGCACCTAGTGATCGTGGGAGAGGCGTCACTGGGTGTAAATTCTTCCTCTCCACGCCTGACTATTCCAGTGCGGATTTCTCCAGCTGATAAAGCCTCCTTCTCTGCGGAGGCATTCTTGGACTCTGGTTCAACAGGAAACTTCATAAAAGCCTCCTTCATCAACTGATTTAACATCCCTGTTATCCGTCTAGTCAAGCCCTTCTACATTTCCTCTGTTAACGGAGAACACCTGAATTCTACCGTGCGTTACCGCACGGCCCCTGTACGCATGACTGTGGGGGTTCTCCATCAAGAAAGGATTGAGTTCTTTGTCCTGCCTAACTGCACCTCAGACATCCTTCTTGGCTTACCCTGGCTCCAGCGGCATTCTCCTACCCTCGACTGGACCATGGGGGACATAAAATCCTGGGGCTCTTCCTGCCACTCACGCTGCCTTAAGTCGCTTCCCACCAGCCAAGTCTCTATTGCTTCTCCTTTGCTCGGCCTTCCAAAGGCCTATCAAGACTTTTCTGACGTCTTTTGCAAAAAACAGGCAGAGGTCTTACCACCACATAGGCCCTACGACTGCCCTATTGACTTGCTCCCTGGGACCACGCCGCCCTGTGGCAGGATTTACCCTCTCTTCCCTCTGAAAACTGAGGCCATGTCGGAATATATTCAGTAGAATCTCAAAAAAGGTTTCATCAGGAAGTCTTCTTCTCCTGCTGGAGCAGGATTCTTCTTTGTTGCCAAGAAGGATGGGTCTCTACGCCCTTGTATTGACTACCGCGGCCTCAATAAGATCACTATAAAGAACAGCTACCCTCTGCCACTCATCTCGGAACTCTTTGACCGGCTGCGCGGAGCAAAGATTTTTACCAAGCTTGACCTCAGGGGCGCGTACAATCTCATCAGAATTCGTGAAGGAGATGAGTGGAAAACTGCTTTTAACACTAGAGATGGTCACTTCGAATACCTGGTCATGCCATTCGGTCTTTGCAACGCCCCTGCAGTCTTCCAAGACTTTGTCAATGAGATCTTCCGGGACTTGTTGTATACTTGCGTGGTGGTCTATCTCGATGACATTCTAATCTTCTCCTCCAACCTAAAGGAACACCGCCTCCATGTTCGCCAAGTGCTCCAGCGCCTCCGAGTTAACCATCTCTACGCCAAAATAGAAAAATGCCTCATTGAACATATCTGTCTTCCTTTTCTAGGATATCTGGTCTCAGGACAGGGCCTTCAAATGGACCCCGATAAGCTCTCCGCAGTCTTGGATTGGCCACACCCCTCTGGACTTCGCTCTATCCAGCGCTTCCTCGGATTCGCTAATTACTACCGTCAGTTTATCCCCCACTTCTCCACCATCGTGGCTCCCATTGTGGTTCTGACCAAGAAAGATGCGAATCTGAGATCCTGGCCTCCACAAGCGGAAGAAGCTTTTTCTCGCCTTAAGGCCGCCTTCGCCTGCGCACCAGTCTTGACTAGGCCTGATCCACTGAAGCCATTCTTCCTAGAGGTGGATGCCTCTTCAGTAGGAGCCGGGGGGGTTCTTCTTCAGAAAAATGCTAAAGGAAAAAACGTCACTTGCGTTTTTTTCTCTAAAACATTTTTTCCTCCTGAAAAAAATTACGCTATTGGTGACCGAGAATTTGCTGGCCATTAAAATGGCACTCGAGGAGTGGAGGCATCTCCTGGAAGGGTCTCTCCACCCGATCACCATCTACACTGACCACAAAAATCTGTCATACCTACAGTCCGCTCAGCGCTTAAATCCTCGCCAGGCCAGGTGGTCATTGTTCTTCGCTCGCTTTAATTTCCAGATACATTTTCGTCCTGCAGACAAGAATGTCAGGGCGGATGCCCTTTCTCGTTCCGCTGATGCCACGGAGGCAGAAACCTCTCTCCGACACATCGTTCCCCCCTGAGTGTCTGATCTCTGCTGCTCTGGCTTCCCTGGCACCAGTTCCTCCAGGAAAAACCTTTGTCCCTCCACGTCTTCGCCTCCGGACTCTCAAATGGGGTCACTCCTCCCACTTGGCGGGTCACGCTGGAATCAAAAAATCCGCTCAGTTGATTGCCAGACACTATTTGTGGCCTTCCCTTGAAAAAGATGTAACTGACTTCATACGCTCCTGTACTGTCTGCGCACGTGATAAAATTCCTCGCCAAAGGCCCGCGGGTCTTCTTCTTCCTCTGCCAGTACCCGAACAGCCTTGGTCACACATAGCGATGGACTTCGTCACTGACCTTCCTGTATCCCATGGCAACACTGTCATTTGGGTGGTCGTTGATCGATTCTCCAAAATGGCCCATTTCGTTCCACTCCCTGGCCTCCCTTCTGCGCCACAATTGGCGAAGCATTTCTTTTTGCACATTTTTCATCTCCACGGACTGCCTACGCATATCGTCTCCGATAGAGGAGTTCAATTTGTCTCGAAATTCTGGAGAGCACTCTGCACCCAATTAAAGATTAAATTGAATTTTTCCTCCGCCTACCACCCGCAATCTAATGGACAAGTGGAGAGAATAAACCAAATCCTTGGTGACTACCTGCGACATTTTGTCTCCTCCCGCCAAGATGATTGGGTTGACCTGTTACCCTGGGCCGAATTCTCGTACAATTTCAAAGACTCTGAGTCATCCGCCAAGTCTCCATTCTTTGTGGTGTACGGCTGTCACCCACTTCCCCCCCTCCCTATCCCCACTTCATCTGGAGTCCCTGCCGTAGATGATTTGACCCGGGACTTTTCCCCTATTTGGAAGGAGACTCAAAAGTCGCTCTCGCTGGCCTCCTCTCGTATGAAGAAACATGCAGACAAGAAGAGAAGAATTCCTCCTGTCTTTGCCCCTGGTGACAAAGTGTGGCTCTCTGCCAAATATATTCGGTTCCGTGTCCCTAGCTACAAGCTGGGTCTACGTTACCTCGGGCCATTTAGGGTCAAAAGTCAAATCAACCCTGTCTCTTACAAGCTTCATCTTCCCCCTTCTCTTCATATGCCTAACTCCTTTCATGTTTACCTTCTCAAGCCTCTCATTCTTAACCGCTTTTCTCCCAAGGTCACCGTTCCTGCTCCTGTCTCGGGCTCCTCTGACGTCTTCTCGGGTAAAGAAATTCTCGCTTCAAAGATTGTCAGAGGTAAAAAAATGTTCTTGTTGATTGGGAGAATTGTGGTCCCGAAGAGAGGTCTTGGAGCGCTCGCGGCGTGCTTCTGTATGCAGCGCTCCGGTCAGCACCGCTGACCGCGAGCGCTGCTTCCATGTTCTCGGGGGGGACGCGATCCGAGGTGCGGGACGTGCCCACTCTCGGATCGCGTCCCGTGTCTCTCACCCACCACGTCCTCCTTCACTGCCCTCCCGGTGCACGCGGCCCCGCTCTCTAGGGCGCGCGCGCCGGCATTATGAAATTTAAAGGGCCAGCGCACCACTAATTGGTGCCTGCCCCAATCAGTTCAAAACATATAAAAACCCACTTCCCCTTCCTGTCCTTGCCTTGTGCCCTGAGAAAGTGTTTAGTGTGTCCCAAGCCTGTGTACCTTGACCTTCTGCTGTTGCCCCTGACTACGAACCTTGCTGCCTGCCCTGACCTTCTGCTACGTCTGACCTCGCCTAGTCCTTGTGTACCGCGCCAGTCTCAGCTGCCAGAGAGGTCGAGTCGCTACTGGGGAACACGACCTGGTAGTTACTGCCGCAGCAAGTCCATCCTGCTTTGCGGCGGGCTCTGGTGAACACCAGTAACTGCTTAGAACTGATTCCCCAGTACAGCCCGCGTCATCGCCTCTCTGGTACAGGGGATCCACCTCCAGTGTCTTCACCAGCCGCTAGTTCGGACCCCGACAATAGAGAGATGAGTGAGATGAAACTGGTTCCTCCTAGAGGCAGATGATGACCTGAGAACAGTAGCAGAAAAAAAGCCGAGGTTTGCTTATAAACAAAATAAAACAATAGGTGAAACCATAAAAAGTAATAAGCAAGCTAAAGAAAAGAATCACACTTGGATAGATGATTTCACTCCAAAAGGGAGTTTTAAATGTAGAAATTGTAACTTCTGTAATAATTGTTATGAAACAAAAAATGTTCGAATTGGTCCGATACAGCACATAATAAAAGATCTTATAACATGTAGAACTAAAAACGTGGTATATGCGATCTTGTGTCCATGTGACTTCTTTTACATAGGTCAGACCAGTCTCCAGCTATGCATCCGTATTAGAGAGCATTTCTACTCTATACGGACAGGACGTCCTGGCGCATCTAGGTTACAAGCACATGTAAGAGAGGTACATGGCAATGATCCCCTATCCTTACGCTTCCTAGGCTTGGAAAGAGATATGTTCACAGGTGGTGAATGGCTTGATCAGAAGTTGCTCTGAAAGGAGACACTCTGGATCGTCAGATCAGGAGCCACAGGAAGTATAGGGTTAAATGATCGCACTGAACTAACAGCATGTTTCTGAGACTTACCTTCTATCCGTCCGGTCACGTCAGAACACACGTCAGCCACGTCCTGCCAGGTGATAGGTAGAGGTAGATTGTACACCTGTATATATTCCACAATCACTCAGTAACTAACATGGCCGGAGGAAGCACGGTGAACCGTGCGAAACGGAATCTGTTGCCTGTTTGTCCCCCCACTGCACATCCCTGTACCCCGTATCAGTGAGTATGCTTTTGTACCGCTAACGCAATAAAGAAGAAAGAAAAAGTGGTGAGTCTGCCGGTCTATCTTTTACCTTGCTATATGTATATTATGAACTACACTAACTTTACAGCCCCTGTAGAATAGTCCAAAAAAGATCCTGAAATACTCCTTTAAACACTCTCCATAAAATTCCTCCCTGTTTTTTTCAATAGTGTTAGGTGACAGGGTTGTAACTATCATTTTAGAGGTAGCAGTTGCACCTGGGATCTTGTGTGTGCCTGTTTGCCACATAAGAAAACACCAGTATTATCAATGGCATATAATTGATAGGCACCTTGTTATAGTTTTTGCACTAGAGCCCAGTAGCAACAAGACTTTACCTCTTTTGCTAAATCTTGGTACCACCATTGACTACATTTTTAAAACAGAAATAAAAAAAAAATAAAAACAAACACTAAACAGACTGGAAAACATAAATAAATATTAAAATTAACCACTAGCCAAAAATATCAATAGGACCTAGTAATAATTACTTGAGATGAGTGGGAGGTAACCAAAAATAGGTGAAGGGGGCTGCACCTAAATGTAAGCAAACTAGTTATTATTACCCATTCACCAAAGGCCATGCCTTACTCTAGCTAAAAATTGTCTAATCTTGAAACTTCATTAAAGAAACTAGGAACAATATAGTATTTTTTGGTGAGTATCCAACATGACGACTGTATTGTCCATGGTGTATTTTTTGTGCTACGTAATATTTTGCCAACTGTTTGTTAATAGATGTTTGCCTCTTTGCCTCTCCTCGTGTCTTACCAAATAGATGCAAAATGTATAGTAATTTACCCCCTTCTTATTTTCTTAAGTAGCTTGGTTCCCTACTAAAACCGTGTATGTGATTGAGTCATTACACAATACATAATGACCAATACATTGGGCTTAGCCTATAAAGTCTTCTCTTTGGCACATTAATGTACACATGGCTATCCTCACAATTCTTTCCATAGCTCTAACACCAAATGTTACATCACATAGGGCTGTTATCCAATGTCAAAATAACTTTTCATGCTTTCTTTCTAGTGTATAATAAAACACTCACTCATATTGATTTGTAATAGTTCTTTGTTTATTTGCCATTTCTATATCAACATTTTATTCTAAGACTTTTCTCTATGGAAACAAATATAAAAGAACTACCTGTCCTGGTTTTCTCCTGGGATCTCTTGTAATCATCTAAGCTCTACATATGAGAGAGACGCCAAGTGCCCGATTCTATATTTGACGCATCCTTATAACCGCTGTAACCTCATATTTCTTTACACATCGGGATTCATTGTGATCTATTGTTATCTAAACATAATAGATGTTACTCTTTGCAACAAGATATTTTAGCAGCATACAAATGTCCCCGTAGAGGAAGGTGTCAGGGGAACAGCCATTAAACAGATTCTCAGGGGAGGTATGTTATCTCTACCTAGATTTTCTGGAACATCATTACCTTGTTGGCTATAGCAACATATACAAGAGTCTCAAATGATGCAGAAAGAAGATTTTGTCTTACATTAACATGTCCTGAACCTTGATCCTATGATCAATTGAGTGCTGCTTGTATCTCGGATATGGATGCAATGGGGATTAAACAATGACATACACTACACAGAAGAGAGAGGGTCTTATAGCAGAGAACAAAATGAGATGCCCATCATAAGACAAAATGTGGCATTGTGGACACAAAGGCCTGGTGTTTTCTTCCTCTCCCCCCCCATTTTAACAACTCTTGGGTTCATCTTCTTCCATGCAATTCGTTTGGGTCACCTAGTAGCAAAAGAAATGCTGCTTCTTCTTCACAGGTCCAAATAGTATGTATTTATGGTATTTAAAGGTTGGGAAGATCTGCTCTCTCAAAAGCAGTTATCTGAATCTCCAAGTCTATCATGGGGCTCATGATATCATGATGGGTAGGGATGAGTGAATTGAATCAGACAAATCTGAATTTGTTACGAATTTCAGGAAAAATTATCTTCGTAATGAATCCGAATATCACTGTGATTTGATCACATGAATTGCTTCATTAAACTCCATTTAGTGTGGTCCAGGCTCCAGGCCCTCTAAGGTGGAGGCTCCACATGTCAGGACATGGGGCAAAGAACTCTGGGAAGGCAGGAAGACGGGTAGGTGGAATGACCCTTAATCACATGCAGCATGCAGCCTATCAGCAGCCAGCCACCCCTGTTATTTCACAGCCCTATATAATCGGCAGCCATTTTATTGCAGAGAGAGAGAGAGAGAGAGAGGGACAGAGAGCAGTGACTATTGCACAGAAAAGCATTTTTACAGCAGTGATTAACCTCAAGCCCAAATCCAGCCTAGAAGTACTGATGTGGAAGGGAGTGAGATTGAGAGAGAAATTGCACTTTTGGGTGTAGTACACAGCGATTGTGTGCTGCAGCACTGGTGTGTACAACAACTGAAAAGCTAATAGTAGCCAGCCAGTTAGGGTGAGCAGAACACTAAAAGCCATAATTACCTACTATTAGTGCCTAATACAGGTTGCATAGTATAGCGTATTGTCCTCTATTAAGTGTAACCTGTGCGTACATAGGTGATGTACGATTTTGTCCCTTTTAAAGTCTTAAGGGCCTAGTTACTGTGAAAGGCCAGCCAATAGTACACACCTGCTGCTTTTCTAGACAAATACTGTTTTAAATGTAGTGGAGCGTATTGTACTCCCCTCATAAGTGCATACCACGTGCGTACATGTATGTGGTGTACCATTTTTTTCCTGTTATAGTCCTAAGGGCCTAGTTACTATGACAGGCCAGCCAAATATACAAACCTGCTGCTGTTCTAGACAAATACTGTTATAAGTGTAGTGAAGCTTATTGTACTCCCCTCATAAGTGCATACCATGTGCGTACATCTACATGGTATACCATTTTGTTCCTGTTATAGTCCTAAAGGCCTAGTTACTGTAAAAGGCCAGCCAAAAGTACACACCTGCTGCTGTTCTAGACAAATACTGTTTTAAGTGTAGTGGAGCGTATTGTACTCCCCACATAAGTGCATACTCCGTACGTACATCTACATTGTGTACCATTTTGTTCCTGTTAAAGTCTTAAGGGACAATTTACTATGAAAGGCCAGCCAAATATACACACCTGCTGCTTTTCTAGACAAATACTGTTTTAAGTGTAGTGGAGAGTATTGTACTCCCCTCATAAGTGCATACCACGGGCGTACATCTATGTGGTGTACCATTTTGTTCCTATTATAGTCCTAAGAACCTTGTTACTGTGAAAAGCCAGCCAAAAGTACACACCTGCTGCTGTTCTAGACAAATACTGTTTTAAGTTTAGTGGAGCGTATTGTACTCCCCGCATAAGTGCACACTACGTACGTACATCTATGTGGTGTACCATTTTGTTCCTGTTAAAGTCTTAAGGGCCTATTTACTGTTAAAGGCCAGCCAAAAGTATACACCTGCTGCTGTTCTTGAAAAATACTGTTTTAAGCATAGTGGAGCGTATTATCCTCCCCTCATATACGCACTATGTATGTCAGGTAGAGAAGTGCCAGGATGTGCACAGAGGAGTGGCAGAGGCCTAAATTCATCAGGCAGACATCGCAGCAGACTAGGGTCAAGTGGCAGCAGGAGCCGCAGCAAGAGGCCTGAGCTCCCGGTATCAACTAGCGGTCGTGTCTCGACCAGCAACCCATTTGCCATCATTGACTGGTTAACTCGGTCATCCACTTCATCACAAGTGACATCTGACACCCCCGGTCAACAGTCGGTGGGTTCCTCAGACACAACCCTCCATTGGCATTGCCTGGGAGCAGTCCCTGTCCTCCAATTGCCTCTGTCCTATGCTGTTCCCTCCCCCATAGAAGTATCGTATGCTGTGGGTTCAGCTCCACTTTTTAGTCAGGACGATCCGCTAGAGGACAGTCAGCAGCTACTGCCCAGCCAAGAAGTGGAGGAGACATTCCCCGCTTACTTCGCTAGACAGGCAAGTAGTTATGAGGAGACTGGCGTGGTAGATGGTGTTGCGAGCGTTCAGGCTCCTGAAGCACACACTGTTGAGGAACCTGAGGAGGACATCAGTGAAGTGCAGACACAACTCGATGGTGATGAAGCCGATCTCACTTGGGAGCCGGGTGCAGATGGGGCTTCATCATCATCAGAAGAAGAAGTCGGCAGGTTGCCTGTGAGGCAGCAGTTGAGCCAGCAAGGTGATAGCATTGTTGGGAGTCAGCATAGTGGCAGCAGTGAGAAGTCTGCGGTCAAACGTGCACGGGGTAGACCATATACTTTGCGGCAGCCTACCTGCCTGTGAGGTAGTGGAACAGGGGTCCCTGGTGTCTGCGGCAGTAGCAGTCAGTCAGTGCAGACTGTTGGGGGGAAAATCAGCCACTCTGCGGTGTGGCAGTTTTTCATCAAGCATTCAGAGGATGTTAGCATGGCCACATGCAAATAAAAAAAAATAACCTTCAATTGGGAGGTTCAATGGTCTCGTCAGGCTGCCGCCACTTCCAGGCTGTGTCATTCTGTCACCATATGGTCACCTCTTGCTGCTGCCACATCCAGACTTGGTCATTCTGCCACATTTTGGTCTCCTCATGCTGATGCCACCTCCAGGCTGTGTCGTTGTGCCTTCATGTGGTCACCTCATGCTGCTGGCACATTACACATACATTTTTTATGTTAATCTATTTAAAATCTTCAATTTTATTTTAAAATATATCTTCAATCTTTTCAATATTGAGGCCCTATGGTTTTTATCAGGCTGCTGCCACCTCCAGGCTTAGTCATTCCACCACATTTTGGTCTCCTTATGCTGGTGCCACCTCCAGGCTGTGTCATTGTGCCGCAATGTGGTCTCCTCATGCTGCTGGCACATTACATAAAAATGTTTTATGTTAATCTATTTAAAATCTTCAATTTAAATTTTAAAATATATCTTTAATCTTTTCAATTGTGAGGCCCTATTGTCTTGTTAGGCTGCTGCCACCTCCAGGCTTGGTCATTCTGCCACATTTTGATCTCCTCATGCTGTGTCATTGTGCCACTCTATGGTCTCCTCATGCTTCCGCCTCCTTCAGGCTGTCATTCATCAAGAAATTGAATCATGGTTTACTCCACAAAAACTGGAAATGGGAACTATGGTGACCGACAACGAGAAGAACATCTTGTCTGCACTGTGTCAAGAAAGCACCCTGCATGGCACACGTGTTCAATCTGGTTGTCAAGCGGTTCCTGAAATGTTTCCTCCTTCTGCAAGACATCCTAACAATGGGAAGGAAACTTTGCATGCACTTCAGCCACTCGTACACAGCAAAGCACACCCGCCTTGAGCTACAGCATCAGAACGGCATCCTCCAACATAGTGTGATTTGTGATGGTTCCACACATTGGAATTCCACTATAGATGAAAGCCGATTTCTTGATGATCCAAGGGGATAGGGGGACCTTGTGTAACTTCAATGTCAACCAGTGGCAGCTCATATGTGACACCTGCCGTTTGCACAGGTCCTTTGAGGAAGCCACATTATTAGTCAGTCACCAGGATTACGGGATGAATTATGTCATTACACTGCTTCATTTGCTACAACACGTGTTGGAAACAATGGCTGGTCAGGACCCACAAGACCTGTCGCCTACATCCTATGGCCACATGCGCCCTGTGGGGGCTTAACTGAAAGAGGAGGAGGGGGAGGGGGACAGTGGAGCACAGTTTAGGTTTTGTGAAATGGGTGGTTTTTCTAGTCATCTGACAGGAAAGGAGGAGCAGGAGCAGCCAGAGGAGCTAGAGGGTGATGAGGAAGATGAGACAGAGGACCCAGATACACCGTGGCAGTATGCAATGGAGATAAAGGCAGGGAGTCCCAAGTCACTTGCACAAATGGCATGATGCATGCTCACTTGCTTGTGTAGTGACCGCCAAATTGTCCCCATTCGGCAGCGAGATGACTTCTGGCTCTCCACCTTATTAGACCCTCACTACCGGCACAAAATGGGGGCCTTTTTTACACCCACTAAGAGGGAGGACAAACTGACCTACTGCAGAGACATCCTACATAGTCAGTTGGCCGATGCCTATCTGCGTCATCATCCATCCTCTCGCATGTCTGACTTGGGGGGTCCTCTGCGCTCACCTTCCACTGCAATGGCTTCTGGGGAGGGGTGGGGTGGCAGGAGCAGTACCAGCTCCATTAGCAGCAGTCTGAGTCTACAGTCGTTGTTGTGCTGCTTTCTTCACCCACATAGTGAAGCAACTCATCAGCAGCAGGTAGACCTGGAGCAGGACCTGAACGAGCAGGTGGTGGCATACCTTGACATGACCCTGCTAACACACTTTGAAGATCCACTGGACGTCTGGGCAGCCAAATTTGATTTGGGGCCGCAACTATCAGAGTTAGCCCTAGAAAAGCTGTCCTGCCTGGCCAGTAGTTTGCCATCAGAGCGGGTGTTTAGTGCGGCGGGGGCCATAGTAACCCCAAGTTAAAAATGTTTTTATTTTAATCTATTTAAAATCTTAAATTTAAATTTTAAAATATATCCATAATCTTTTCAATTATGAGGCCCTATGGTCTCGGCAGGCTGCTGTCACTTTAAGGCTGTCTTTCTGCCACTATATGGTCTCCTCTTCCTGCCGCCACTTCCAGGCAGTCATTCTGCCACTATATTGCCTCCTCATGCTTCCACCTCCGCCAGGCTGTGTCATTCAACTGCCATTTGGTCTCCACTGGCTCATGTCAGTTTTTTTATAAGTTTTCAACCAAAATATTTTCAGAAAATTCTGCTAATGAGACAAATGAAATTTTTATTAACATTCCATCATCACTAGTCCTCATATGTTATCTCTGGAATTACCACAAGAATCCAAAGAAATAGGTTGGAGCGAGAAAATTAAACCATAACTGATTAAATGAGACATTCAAAGTTTGATACACAGTTTCGCAGTACCACTCGTGTTTACTTTACACGTGCATTGCATGATATTTTGGACAGGCATTTATACTGCCAGGATCTACCCAGTAGCCCCCCCAGGTCAGGCCTTCACCACTGAGATGGTGTATAAACTGACACACTACTCTAAAATTGTGCCGCTCTGTGGCCTACATAGGCTGCCACCACCTACTGACTGTGTAATTGTGCTGCCATATGGTCTCCTCATACTGCTGCCATATCCAGGCTCTATCATAGTGCCGCCCTATGGTCTCCTCATGCGGCTGCAACCTCTAGGCTTTATCATTCATTGTGCCACCATGTGATCTTCTTGTTATATTGATCTTGTAGTTTAACAGTAAACGCTTCGGGCACCCAGGACACTCAGTCATGAGCTTTTATTTTATTTTTTATTTTTTGGGGGGGGTTAAAGGAAGGGGCTGGAAAGGTGGTAGCTGGCCTAACAGCTTGCTTTTAAGATACAAGTACAAGCCTTTTCACTGCAGCAACTTATACACTGCAGCAATTATACACTATTGGAGCTGGAATTATCACGGCTGCTGGCACCAGACTTGCCCTCCAATGGGTCCTCAAAAAAGGATTTACAGTTTGCTCATTCCAATTACCAGGCTCTGTCATCGTGCTGTTGTGCGGCAGTGGTTCTAATAGTGACGCCTGTGATCTGCATGTCATACTGGATAACAGTATTATTTCACTAACACAGCACTCTCCCTCTGTGTGTTATGACAAGGCAAAGTGTTCTACATGCCTATTGAGGCTCCCTGTAGCCCGGACATAGCTATTTTTAATAGCAATGCGCCACAAATAAATTCGGACCAAACCAAATTTTTGGGGAAAATTCGGCAAATCCGCTGAATTGAATTTTTCAGAAATCCGCTCATCTCCCATTAACTTCTATAAGATAAAGTTTTGTCTGCCGATGATAGGTGGTACATGTGCCCCAATGTGTAAAATTGCACAGTATATAAAAAAATGTACCACAATAAATACAATACAGAAAGACGTATAACCATAAATATGTGGATAATGAAAATAAATATAATAAATAGATGTTATCTTTGTGATGCTCAGCATGGTGACAACAGATTGCTGGGATAAGAACACATAATGCTAAACCAATGTTGTTAATGTTATTGCTAAGTTATGTATGACTTAAATACATGCTTAGCTGATTTTGTTTTTGGATAAAAAAAGTTTCAATAAAAATGATTTGTAAATAAAATGAATATAATAATAAGAAATAGAAAAAAGAAAAATGAATACATAAAGAATAAATATACCGTATATACTCGAGTATAAGCCGACCCGAATATAAGCCGAGGCCCCTAATTTCACCCCAAAATCCCAGGAAAAGTTATTGACTCGAGTATAAGCCTAGGGTGGGAAATACATCATCCCCCTGTCATCATCCAGACCCCCGTCATTAACATCCTCATCATCATCACCCCGTCATCATCCCCCCTTCATCATCACCGCCTGTCATCATCCCCCCTTCATCATCCCCTTGTCATCATCCCACACACCCCTTCATCATCCCCCTGTCATCCATCATCCCACACACCCCCTTCATCATCCCCTTGTCATCATCCCACACACCCCTTCACCATCCCCTTGTCATCATCCCACACCCCCCCTTCATCATCCCCTTGTCATCATCCCACACCCCCCCTTCATCATCCCCTTGTCATCATCACCACATGTCATCAGCCCCCCCCTTCATCATTCCCGCTTGTCAATGTCTGATACAGTGGTCTTCAACCTGAGGACCTCCAGATGTTTCAAAACTACAACTCCCAGCAAGCCCGGGCAGCCATCGGCTTCGGGCACGGAATAGAGGCGTTGCCTTGATGACGACTCAGAGGGACGTTGCTAATGAACGTCCCTGTGTGTCATCGTCAAGGCAACGTGACTATTCCGGGGCGGGGCCGAAGCGCGCAGAAGAGGCCCCCCCGGTGAAGATGGACAGCCCGGAACGACTATCCCACCGGACGACCTCCCCACCGGACAGTCCTGCAGCACCGGACCAGCTCACCCTAACGTCTCGTCGAGCGGAGGTGAGTACAAAACTAAAGGGGGTGGGGGGTCTGGATGATGTCGAAGGCCCCAGTGGTCTTCAACCTGCGGACCTCCAGAGGTTTCAAAACTACAACTCCCAGCAAGCCCGGACAGCCGATGGCTGCCCGGGCTTGCTGGGAGTTGTAGTTTTGAAACATCTGGAGGTCCGCAGGTTGAAGACCACTGAGGGTGGAGAGTTCACTCGAGTATAAGCCAAGGGGGGTGTTTTCAGCAGGAAAAATCATGCTGAAAAACTCGGCTTATACTCGAGTATATACGGTATATGGAAAAATGGAAAACAATGAAAATGCTCATGTAAGAAAATAAATATAAAAAACCATCAGCGAGCATTCTTGATCGTTTCAGTTAAGCCATTTGAGCTAGCTTCCCCCAAACTAAGTAATAGGGGGAAAAGGACCTTGCTAAGAGGGGTGTCAAAGAACCAAATGGCAACCATCATTACAGCACTCTATCAATCTGGTCTTTAATGCAGAGGAGCCAGAGAAGCCTCTCCTCAGTAAATGCCTGCCTAAAAGACTCTCAGACTGTGAGAAACAAGATTCTCTTTTCTGATGGAACCCAAAATGAAAGCAAGTGCTGCTTCTCATCTGCCCAATGCCATCCCTAGAATGAAGCATGTTGGTAGCAGCATCATGCTGTCGGGGTGTTTTTCAGCAGCTTGGACAGAAGAATGGTCTGGGGTGAGGGAAAACTGAATGAACCAAAGTACAGAGTTACACTCAATGAACCTGTCATGACTGACTGGGGGGAACAGGGAAAGTGAGCCCTAAACTGACCCTAAAACATCTCTCCCTGCTTATTTGCCCATCCATCCTAAAAGATGGATTGACATCTGGGCGCTGGTTAGACATGTGCAATTAGTTTCTTCACGAATGTCTAATTTACAGAATTTTACCGTTTTCGGGCATTTGGACCGATCCAAATGCACGAAAACATATTTTGAACATTCCCGAACAGTCACGATAATACGAATAGCAAAATAACGAATGCATTTGTTATTTACCGAATGCATGTGGTAAATAACGAATGCATTCGTTATCCGTAAATGAACGTGAAGAATTCATTCTAATAAAGAAAAATAATAAAAAAGATACAGTAGTGATGGAAAAAATTGTATCTAACGAAATGTATCTTTTTTATTATGAAAGGTTTATTAATTTTTAAACAGGGATCAATTTATGTGAGCGGGTAATGCACTAAAAATTTAGCTAACAATTATTAAAATGTAGTGTGTGCGTGTTTTTCACTTTTTTTAAAACATTTTTTATGTAGCACTACTACTCCCAGCATGGAACACACTGTTCCATAATGGGAGTAGTAGTTACCTGTACTAATTGACAGATCGCCGGGGTCCCTTGCGATCCTCTTGTATAATATATAGATGCCACGGCCGCTCTTCTATGGTCCCCTGCACTGACGTATATATACACATATTCATATTTCCCGCAGAGCTGTGATTGGCTAAATGGTTCCAGCCAATCACAGCTCTCTGTGAGAAATAGGAATATGTGTATATATACGGCCATGCAGGGGACCATAGGAGAGCGGCCGCCGCATCCATACATTATACAGGAGCATCACAGCGGGTGTCAGGAGTGATACCTGCTGTGATCTTTCCTTAACTACCAGTACTACTACTCCCAACATGGAATACACTCTGCTCCATGCTGGGAGCTGTAGTACCTGCATTAATAGACAGATCGCATCATGTGTCAGAAATTAGACTCGCTGCGATATGTCTATTAATGCAGGTACTACAGCTCCCAGCATGGAGCAGAGTGTGCTCCATGTTGGGAGTAGTAGTACCTGCAGTAACGGACAGATCACAGCGGATGTCACTCCTCCTGACACCCGCTGCGATCCTCCTGATTTGAATGTCGAGATCAGCTGTTCTCAAGGCTACAGAGCCGGGAGAACAGCTGAAGTTGAGGCGTAGGTATACATCGTATATCTACTGCCCAGCAAGAACTTACAGTGAGCCTGCAATGTGTATACAGTATACACATTGCTGGCTCACTTAACCCCTTGCTGAGCTGTGCGCTATGCGCAAGCCCAGCAAGGAAAGAGTTAACTTACACTGCTGGACAATGTAGGTTAACCCTTTGGGCGGTGTACACTATATACAGCTATCTATAGATAGCTGTATATAGTGAATACAGAAGACGAAGTCTGCTTATAGCTCCGGGCAGGTCTGTATAGCTCCGCCCCCTAGTGATGACATCATTAAGGGCGGAGCTACAGACAGGATTCAGGCTAGTCTAAAGCTCTGTTCGCATTGTCCATTTTGGATAATGGGAACAGACCCTTCTGCCAGTGTCTACCCAGACAGGGAGACTCCAGCTGTTGCTAAACTACAACTCCCAGCATGCCCAGGCAGCCAAAGGCTGTCTGGGCATGCTGGGAGTTGTAGTTTTGCACCAATTGGTGGCTCCCTGTTTGGGTAGACATTGCATCATGGGTGCTCTCCCCAGTCGACAGCACCAAAAATGTCATAACCAATTGTTTGTGTTTCTTTTCTTCTCGTTTCAGATCCGTTTATGCAGAGGATTATGGCGGATTCGATGGATTATGGCGGATTATTATTTTTTTCTTTTAATAAAATGGTCAACGAGGACTGTGGGGGAGTGTTTTTTAAAATAAAATAATTTTTCCAATGTGTTGTGTTTTTTTTTAATTGAATTTTCAGGCTTAGTAGTGGAAGCCGGTCTTATTGACGGAATCCATTACTAAGCTAGGGCTTAGTGCTAGCCCCAAAAACAGCTGGCGCTAACCCCCAATTATTACCCCGGTACCCACCGACACAGGGGTGCCGGGAAGAGCCGGTACCAACAGGCCCGGAGCATCAAAAATGGCGCTCCTGGGCCTAGGCGGTAACAGGCTGGCGTTATTTAGGCTGGGGAGGGCCAGTAACAATGGTCCTTGCCCACCCTGGTAACCTCAAACTGTTGCTGTTTGGTTGGTATTGTGCTGAGAATGAAAATATGGGGAACCCTATACGTTTTTTAATTAATTTATTTAAATAAAAAATATTTAAAAAAAGGATAGGGTTCCCCATATTTTCATTCTCAGCACAATACCAACCAAACAGCAACAGCCTGACGTTACTAGGGTGGGCGAGGACCATTGTTACTGGCCCTCCAAAGCCTAAATAACGCCAGCCTGTTACCGCCTATTCCCAGGAGCATCATTTTTGACGCTCCGGGCCTGTTGGTAGCGGCTCTTCCCGGCACCTCTGTGGTGGTGGGTACCAGGGTAATAATTGGGGGTTAGCGCTAGCTGTTTTTGGGGCTAGCACTAAGCCCTGGCTTAGTAATGGATTCCGTCAATAAGTTTAAAAAAAACTCTCCCCCACAGCCCTCGTTAACCATTTTATTAAAAACTAATAATAATCCGCCATAATTCATCGAATCTGCCGTAATCCTCTGTATACACGGAGCTGAAACGAGAAGAAAAAAAACACAAAAAATTGGTTATGACATTTTTGGCGCTGTCTGCTGGGGAGAGCACCCATGATGCAATGTCTACCCAAACAGGGAGCCACCAATTGGTGCAAAACTACAACTCACAGCATGCCCAGACAGCCTTTGGCTGTCTGGGCATGCTGGGAGTTGTAGTTTAGCAATAGCTGGAGTCTCCCTGTCTGGCTAGACACTGGCAGTAGGGTCTGTTCCCATTATCCAAAACGGACAATGTGAACAGAGCTTTAGACTAGCCTGAATCCCGTATTTAGCTCCGCCCCTAATTACATCATCACTAGGGGGCGGACCTACACAGACCTGCCCGGTACTCGTGGGAAGTAAGCGGACTTCGTCTTCTGTATACACTATATACAGCTATCTATAGATAGGTGTATATAGTGTATACCGCCCACACCTCTTGTTTGAATAGTTATTGTGTAATTTTATGTCTGATACTTGTCTTTGTTTGTACCCCATAATTGTAAGCGCTGCGGAATCTGTAGGCGCTATATAAATAAATAAATAAATAAAAAAAGGGTTAACCTACACTGTCCAGCAGTGTAAGATAACTTTTTCCTTGCTGGGCTTGCGCATAGCGCACAGCTCAGCAAGTTGTTAAGTGAGCCAGCAATGTGTATACTGTATACACATTGCAGGCTCACTGTAAGTTCTTGCTGGGCAGTAGATATACGATGTATACCTACGGCTCAGCGTCAGCTGTTCTCCGGGTTCTGTAGCCTTGAGAACAGCTGATCCCGACATTCACATCAGGAAAATCGCAGCGGGTGTCAGGAGGAGTGACATCCGCTGTGATCTGTCCCTTATTGCAGTTACTACTACTCCCAACATGGAGTACACTCTGCTCCATGCTGGGAGCTGTAGTACCTGCATTAATAGACATATCGCAGCGAGTGTAATTTCTGACACATGATGCGATCTGTCTATTAATGCAGGTACTACAGCTCCCAGCATGGAGGAGAGTGTACTCCATGTTGTGAATAGTAGTACTTGTAGTTAAGGAAAGATCACTGCGGGTATCACTCCTGACACCTGCTGTGATGCTTCTGTATAATGTATAGATGCGTCGGCCGCTCTCCTATGGACCCCTGCACGGCCGTATATATACACATATTCCTATTTCTCACAGAGAGCTGTGATTGGCTGGAACCATCAGGCCAATCACAGCTCTGCAGGGAATATGTGTATATATACGTCAGTGCAGGGGACCATAGAAGAGCGGCCGCCACATCTATACTTTATACTAGAGGATCGCAATGGACCCCGGAGATCTGTCAATTAGTACAGGTAACTACTACTCCCATCATGGAACAGTGTAAAAAATGTAAAAAAAAATAAAAAGTGAAAAACACGCACACATTACATTTTATTATTGTTGGCTAAATTGTTAGTGCTTTACCCGCTCACGTAAATTGGTCCCTGTTTAAAAATTAATAAACATTTCATAATAAAAAAGACACATTTGGTTAGATACAATTTTTTCCATCACTACTGTATCTTTTTTATTTTATTTTTTTTTTGGTACCCTATGAAATTTTAGTAAAAAAGGTATCTCCATAATTTTTTAGGATCGCTAAAGTCCAAAAAAGAATAAAAAGATTTACCCGAATGTACCTGAATACCAAATGTATCTGAAAGAAAATAAAAACCCGAATACTGAATGTATCCGAAAAATCTAACCGAACACCCGAATACCGAATGTATCTGAAAAATCAAAACCGAAAATATTACCGGACTGAAAATTTTATCCAAAATAAAAAAACTAAATGAAACGAAAATTTTTCTTGTGCACAAGTCTAGCACTGGTCACTTCCTGCGTTAAAGTGCAGTGGCGTAAAAAACACATAATATACATACTCGGTCACAGACCTGAACAGAAACAGAAAACTACTAGACAACCAGATATACCACACAGAATACAAATACTCGACAGGTGAAGACTTCCAGAGGGCTGTAGGGCATGTCGGCCCTGACCAAGATCGGACACGTCCGGTAAGTAAAAGAGGTTTTATTCAAGTGCAACGCGTTTCACCGCACTTGCGCGGCTTCATCAGGCATGACAAACAGGATAAGGAAGGGGTTTATATACAAAATAGTATTAACCCATTTTGTTTTAGAATACAAATACTATTAGGTCAGAATATAAACTCACAAACAGAGCAGACTATAGTAAATCAACAAACATTTCATAAAGCGGATATCAGATAAATGGCAGACAGCATAAAATGAACAAGACTAGGCATGATATGAGTGTACAGCAGAATCCAGGAGATGAAGGGGATAAACAGAACAGGTAAGCCAAAACACTAAACTGAACAGGTAACATAGGACACTGTTCACAAACAGGTACAAGTACAAAGGACAAAGATCAGATCAACCAAACAGGATATAAATATAGGACACTGTTCACACTCGGACACAGAACATAGAAACTGGACTCCCCACTCCACCAAAAGGAGTAGCCATTAATAATAAAGCCAAATAGGCTACTGGCCAGCGGACACACTCCACCATGTAGACAAAATGCTGACCCAGTAGGAAACAGAAATATAATACATGAAACACTAGACTAGAACCGGATGAGTCTGAATAGACTCCAGAATACCGAACAAGAATATAACATACTGAGCACAGGGTACAAGATAAACTCAGACACAGTGTGAACACAGACAGAGCAGAACGAACACACATAATCCTAAAACCGACTAATGTAACACAGACTAAAATACAAGGAGCATGCTATATAACCATGTTTAAAAACCCAGCTAAAATCTATATATATATAAAACTCAATGTGTGTGTATGTGTGTATGTATGTGTTTATGTTCCAGCATCACGTCCAAACGGCTAAAGATATTAACATGAAACTTGGCACACATGTTACTTATATGTCAATAACAAACATAGGATAGGTGATTTAACCCTTACCCACCCCCATTTGCCAGGGGCGGGGTTTATGTTTAAAGTCCCATACAAGTCTATGGGAAATATATGTTACTGCATAACTTTCAATCGGCTGGAGATATTTCAATAATACTTAATCCCATGTTACTTATATGTCCACTTAAAATATAGGATAGGGGGCGCATGCGCGCAGCTCACGGGGACAGACGTAGTTTATGTGAGCTCCGCGCCGACCGCTACTCTCATAGCTCTTTTCAGCGCCTAACGGGCTCCTACAGCGGCAGAACGGCTTGTAACCGTGGACCATGTCCTCCAGATCGAACAAGAGGCATAAACAGAAGCTGTCGGGCATATTATCCCAGTCTATCCCCGAACTGTTCAGAGCGTCCCCGGCTCCCAAGATGTTGCCGGCCTCTCCCTCACGCTCGGAGCAGCAGTCGGACGAGGAGGAGGTGGCTGACTCCGCGCAACTCACCCCGCCTACTATGTTCCGGAGTATTCAGAAAATGTTCCGTAACGAGCTCCAGAAGGCGGTGAGTGACTTTACCCAGCAGATACAGGCCCTGGGTCAGCGGGTTGCGGACACTGAGAACCGACCGCCGTGACATAGATTTGCACGAGGATAAACATGAAGCCCTGGAACTTAAAATTGAGGACCTTGAGAACCGTAACCGGAGGGCTAACTTACGTATTAGAGGTCTGCTGGAAACGTTTGCTGATCTTAAGGGGACGGTTACCTCACTCTTCGCTGCACTTCTCCCCCAGACCGAACCAGAATTGCTGAGGATGGATAGGATACACAGGGCCCTTGCCAAGCCTAGAAACCCTGACACCCCGAGGGACGTGGTCCTAAAGCTGCACTATGCTGAAATGAGGGACTTAATCCTGGCTGCCACCAGGAACCTGTCTACTTTACCTGATTTACCACCGGCGGTCAAGATATTTTCTGATCTGGCTCCGTCGACATTGGAAAAGAAGCGCACCATGCGCCCTATCACCCTGGCGCTTCAACGGGAGCAGATCAAGTACAGGTGGGGCTTCCCTTTTTCACTTACTTTTAGGGTTTGTTCCCACGATTATACGGAGCGCTCCCTGGCCGCTGCTCAAGAGGCCCTCCTCAAGGAACGTATTAAATGGACGGATGCCCTACCTGTGCCCCAGAGGCCTCCTCGCCCTGCCTGATCCTGGACTGTGGTGCCTTAAACTGTCCGAGCCGAGAATGAGGCCCCACCGGCCGAAGACCTGCCTTCATGATCTCTGTAGTATCACTGCGATGCTGCTGGTGGAACTTACCTTCTGTTTTAAGCCAGATATTGTTGCTGCCAGTCTCTGCCATAACTACTCATAGGAGCTTGGAGCGGTTGGGATATATGCTCCCTCCATGTCTGATATGGAAGATGGTCACTCCACTCTGGAGTGTGTGGTGACTTTCCATGTACCTGTACCGGTTTTGTGTTTTGTCATTGTGTTTTTCTTTGTTCTCTGTTTGACTGTTGGTATGTCACTGTCCTCTATGGTATTTCTCCATAATCTTGCAATGTATCCATGTTGTTTGCTATGTCCGTCGTTTATTGTGCCTTTTTCTAAATTGCTTATATGTACTTGTTGCTTAACTAATGTGCCGTATATTAACACACAATGTGAGGGGGTTTAATTCCCCCCCAAATGTAGGAAGGCGTTCAAGGATTATACCCGTCAGAAGCCAGAAGTTATTTGTATACAAGAAACCCACTTTACTCCGACCTCCTTTCCTTCCCATCTTCACCCTGCCTACTCTCGAGTCTATCTCTATTTGTTTGCATAATTCCTTCCCCATGGAGGTTACAGCAGTGCACACTGATCCCGAGGGTCACACTCTGATCCTTCAAGGAACGCTGTATGGGAAATCTGTTTGCTTGGTTAACTCCTATGCTCCTAATGATGACCCTATACCATTTTTTCTGTCCCTCTGTACCCGTCTGTCTTCTTTCTCCTATGAAGTTCTATTGTGGGGATTTTAATTTTGTTTTGAATGGCAAGATTGATAGATCCTCCAGTGTGTCATTTCGCCGTTCGGGTACCCAACAGAGATCGATAATGGAGCCGTTCCGGTTGCTTGCACTAGCTGACACATGGAGGGAACATAATAGCTCCTCCCGTGGGTACACTTACTACTCCCCCTCACACCATCAGTATTCCCGGATCGACTGGATCCTTACTAATACTCCTTCTTTACCTAACTTTCTGTACTCAAGACATATATTATCCTCATGGTCTGACCACGATATCGTATGTACTTAACTGGACCTTGTGGGTCGCCCTAACACACCATCTAGCTGGAGGTTGAATGAGGCTTTGCTCACCAAGCCGGCGGTTAAACAGCAAATATCTGACTCCCTCAAGACGTTTTTTGACACTAATGTGACTTCTGATAGTGATCCGATTTGGGTGTGGGTGGCTCACAAGGCCCATATACGTGGGTCTTTTATTGCAATTGCCTCGGGTATTAAGAGGGAGCGGGAAAGATATATTGCTACTCTAGAACATAGGATGTCTAAGCGGTCTCTGGCCCACCAACTCAATCCCTCTCTCTATCTTTAAAAGGCCTTACGAAACACAAGGTTGAAGCTGAATGCTGTCCTATGTCACCGGGTGCAGCAGGCGCTTCACTGGACAGAGCTATGTATTACCGTTTCGCTAACAAGCCTGACCGATTGCTAGCCCGCCAGCTGAGAAAGAGACGTATGCTTAATTACGTTCACAGGATCCAGCTTCATCCGGGTTCGTACTCCTCTCACCCTCAACAGATCTATAAGGCTTTTCATTCTTTTTACTCTCATCTTTACTCTGAGCCGAGCCCTTCGCCTGACTTCTCTTCACGCCTTTCCTCTTTCTTGGCTACTGCCAACTTACCCTCTCTCACTTCTGATGATAGGGAACTCCTGGGAGGCCCCATTTCGGACGAGGAGATTACTACTACTATTTCTGGTCTGAAATTGGGCAAAGCCCCCGGCCCGGACGGGCTATCAGCTCCGTACTACAAGAAATGTTACTCCCTTCTCCTGCCCCACCTTAATTCCCTTTATAACCACCTTTTTCAAGCTCCCTCCCTTCCCCCTGAATATTTAGATGCCCTGATCACGGTTATCCCCAAGCCGCAAAAAGATCCCCAACTATCCCCAATTACAGACCCATTTCCCTTATTAACCTGGACACAAAACTATTGACATCAATCTAAGCCCGTAGACTAAATGTTCTCCTTCCCCGTCTGATTCATGCCGACCAGGTTGGATTTATCCCGGGGCGTCAGGCCCCGGATAATTTGCGTAAAGTCCTTAAAGGGTACCTCTCATCAAATAAACTTTTGATATATTTTAGATTAATGAATGTTGAATAACTTTCCAATAACATGTTAATGAAAAATATGCTTCTTTCTATTGTATTTTTCCCGATAAGTCCTGTCAGCAAGCATTTCTGGAGTCCTAAACACTCAGAGCTGCCAGCCTGCTTTGTTCACAGCCAAACAGGCTGTGAACAAAGTAGGCTGGCAGCTCTGAATGTTCTCCTTTGTGAACAAAGCAGACTGGCAGCTCGTAGTGTTTAGGACTCCAGCATGAGTCTGAAATGCTTGCTGCCAGGACTGGTAGGGAGACCCCTAGTGGTCATTTCTTCAAAGTAGAAAATTAAATAGAAAGAAGCATATTTTTTAATAACATGCAATTGTAAAGTCATTCTGCATACATTAATCAATAATATAATATATATATAATATGTTTTTTTGATGAGAGGTACCCTTTAATGTTCTTAACTGGAGCTCTGCGTCCTCCACCCCTCTGATGGCCCTGGCCCTTGATATTGAGAAGGCCTTTGATAGCGTAACTTGGCCATACCTGTTCGGTGTGTTCCAATCAATGGGCTTCCCCATTTCTTTTCTCCATGTCCTTAGATTACTGTACTCCAGCCCCACCGCCTTTCTAAAGTACCGGCTACGACTCCCAGCCCCATCGGTGTTCGTCGGGGTACCCGCCAGGGGTGTCCGTTGTCACCGGCGCTTTTTGCGCTGGCGATGGAGCCCCTTGCGGCTATCATCCAGGCTTGTCCGGATGTCACGGGGAAGACTATTGGTGATCATCAATATAAACTGAGCCTGTTTGCCGATGATCTCCTCCTAACACTCACCAATCCTCTGGTATCACTTCCTAATCGATTTCATATTCCCTCTGACTTTTCTTCTTTATCTGGACTTAGAGTCAATAATTCCAAATTGGAAACGTTATTTAGTCATGTTCTCCTACGCACACAAAAACTTATTAACCTTAACTTTGGTTTCCCTGACTCTACTTCTAAACTATCTTATCTAGGCACTATCCTAACTTCTTCCCCTTCTTCTCTCTATTCTGCTAATTACCAACCCCCCCCTCTTCCACTCTATCCACATGGACCTTCGTTCTTGAGATCTCCCTTATTTCTCCTGGCTAGGGAGGGTGCATACCGTTAAAATGGTGGTACTACCTCGCCTCTTGTATTTATTTAGGACTCTCCCAATCCCTGTTCCCCCAGCAGACCTCCGATCCATCCAGCGAGATGTCTTTAGATTTATCTGGCGGGGTAGGGTTCCTCGTATTAAGAAGAAGATCATGTACTATCATAAGCAATTGGGGGGTCTCTCTGTCACTAACTTTCAAAAGTACTACCAGGCCGCCAGACTGGCGCAACTTATGTTGTTCCATGCCCCGCAGGGAGCTCCATTATGGGTACAGCTGGAAAGTTCTCTCTCTTCTCCCTATTCTCCCTCTGTTCCCGCCTTCTTTTGGTGGACTTCTTTTGGTGGACTACTAATGGTTTTCTCTCAGAAATGTGTGGTGTACATCCATTTGGTACATCTATTTGTATTTAAAAGATAATTTTTCCTTAAGAAAACAAACACAAAAAAATCCAGCTTTTTTATTTTATTTATTTTATTTTAATTTTTTTGTTGCTTGACAACCAGTTTGGTCACAGTTACAGGACTGGTTATGCAGTGACAGATTCACCTCCTGTATCTTTACATAACTTACAAGATTTGCCAATCACCTGATATTCTGTATATAAAAAAAAGATCTCATTACACAGAATATTGTGCAAGCAGCCACTGACAAGATGTCTTAAAACCTTACCTTTAATCATCAGTATATAGGGTAGCATTCACAGCATTGCCCTCCCTCCACCACAATATGCACCATTTGGGTTTGTAACCATATATTTCCTCTTGATTCTCCATTCTGGGGACACTAATGATCTGGATTATAATGGAATAACTAAAATAGTCAACTGGATTCTCCAAGTAACGAGAACAGAATAGGTACCCAGTCTACATCTTCAAAGAGGAGGACAAAGAAAACTGAGAAGCTTTTACGAGACAAGTAAGATGTTTATAAGAAGACATGGATAATGTATGATGAGAGGAAATACACTAAGATACATCAAGAGCATTATTCTGTTTTTAAGTTTTTACATGAAATCTCATTTAGTATATGCTCAGACCTGAATGAGATAACAGTCTATTACATAGTAGTATGGATTCAAGTATCTGCTGGAGTATGTTTTGTCAGTATGTGTTAAGATGCTTGAAATACAATGCCTTACTCTGCCTTATTTTACTCATTTACATTTTTTTTAAATGTTAGTACATTTAAATTGTATATATATGGGCCTTATAAGGGTTTGTTCTTTTGCACTATTTGTACTTTTAAGTTATACCCTTCATAATATTATATAATGTATTGTGAATTGTAAAAAAAAAAAATTATAATTTGCAGGGTGGAATGAAAAAAGCAAACAAACAAAAGAAAAAAAAAACAAAAAACAATACGTTCATTTTTTTGGTGGGTTGTTTTTGGACCATAGGATTCTTTAGGGCTTTAGGCCACAACTGGGAACAGATTGTTTACCCAAGAAACAATTCTTCAGATGACCTGCACCCTTCAGTGGGCATTACAGCACAAGTGGGAATTTAATACTCTTTATAGGAATCCACTGAAAGCTAACTAGTTTGGGCTATAGCAAGGTTAGGAAAATTCTTGGTAATTCCACTATCCTGATTCACTTTCACAAGGGTGAACCAGCCTTTTACTGTGAATTCAAGAGATTTTGACTTACTATTGAAGAATGAGTATTTACCATAGTAAACATAATAGCAGTGTACATCATGTTCTCTGCACTTCAACACCAACCTAGACGAATGGATGGTATGTGGAATACTTACCAGCATGGCATAACCTTGTAGAAGCCCTCTTGCTACAGTGATAAAAACTGTGATTAGCATGGAATCACAAGTTGTAGCTCCAGAAAACAGGTTCTCTCATACTGTGTTTCCTCTGGTTTGCTGCTCCTACCAATACTTGCGTTGTTTTAATGTTGTGAAAAAACTTTTTTTTTCTTGTTTACTTTTTTCTACTCTAATATTTAGTCCTGGTAAGAGCAAAGCCCTTGTATTGCAAAGTACTGTAATCTGAACCCTTTATTAAAAAGGTGTAAAAGGAGTCCTAAAACAGAAGGAAGAGGATTATTTACTAGGCCTCTAGATGCCAATGGATAAAAAAGAATGTTTTCACTTGGAGTCCCATCACTTAGATAAAGTGGCATCTTGGGAGTTAAACAGTGGCTGTCTGACAGCCTGCGCTCACCGTGTATGGAACTTGCTGTATACAATCTTCCTAGCATTAAAGGAGTTAACAAATTTGTGTATCAGAGAAGGGAGTACATAGAGCACATATTTAGACTGAAAGAGATCCTGACTCTTCATGGTTCACTGAATTGGCTGTTATTTTAACAACTGCCTTTGGAGAGCCTGAGAGAAATGGCTATTGTATATCCTACTCCAGCCATTAGCAACTATTGTCCACTTTACATTTATGATGTACGTTTGCCTTGTACCCTCTCAGTGTACATGTTCAACATCTCCATTTGTTAACATAGCCGAAAGTAGGTCAAGTGTGTGTCATGTTGGCCTCTCTCTAGCTGGTATACATTAAAGGGGTTGTCCAAGAAGCAGAAAATATATTGCGCTTTATCACTGCCCAGCACTCCACTTTTTCGTTGCCCTTGTCTCAGAACTATACTGAGAGTGGTAGGGTACCCAGAGCTGGCCCTACAATGGATCCCGCTGGGTTCATTGGACCCAGGCGGCACTTTCACAGGGGTGGAAAATTGCCGCCCTAAGAAGATATTAACTACTTCCCGACCCATGACATACCGGTACGTCATAAATCGGGTGAGGGGAATATGACACAGGCCCGCAGGTCGGGTCTGCTATCAGCATCTGATAACTGCGGGTAATGAAAGACATCGGAGCTGGCTTCGATGTACATCATTTAAATGGTTAAATTACATGATCAATGGCGATCACGGCATTTAACCCCTTAAGGACACGGACCATTTTGGCCTTAATGACACAGCCAATTTTATTTTTGCGTTTTCGTTTTTTCCTTCTCGCCTTCTAAAAATCATAACTCTTTTATATTTTCATCCACAGATCCATGTGAGGACTTGTTGTTTGCGTGACCAATTGTACTTTGTAATTACATCACTTATTTTACCATAAAATGTACGGCAAACCCAAAAAAGTTATTATTTTTGTGAGGAAAATGAAAAAAAAACTGAAATTTTGAGCATTTTGGAGGGTTTTGTTTTTACGCTGTACAGGTTACGGTAAAATGACATGTTTTCTTTATTCTGTGGATCAATACAAATAAAATTATACCCATAATTACATACTTTTCTATTATTGGACTTCTTTAAAAAAAAAAAAAAAACATTTTTCACAAAATAAGTATGTTTTAAATTGCCCTATTTTGACCACCTAAAACTTTCCCACTTTTCTCTATACGGGGACTGATGAGAACTATTTGAGCCATGATCTGTAGTTGTTTTTTTTTTTTTTTTTTTGGTACCACTTTTGTATATATCTGAGTATTTGTATTAGCATTTTACTATTTTTTTTGGAATGTGATGTGACCAAAACACAGCAATTTTGGACTTTCTTTTTTTCTTAAATTTACGCCATTTAGCATATGGAATAATTTACATTATATTTTGATAGTTCTGACTATTATGCATGCGGCAATACCAAATATGTTTATTTATTCTTTTTTTTAACGCTTTTTGGGGCTAAAATGGGGAACTGGTGTGATTTAAATTTTTAGTGGAAAAGGGGTGAAAGCTTCCATCTTCCTTAAGCTGCCGCTTCCGCCCCGGAGATCGTTGTGGTCCCCAGCTGTTGGACCCCCGCAATCAGACATCTTATCCCCTATCCTTTGGATAGGGATAAGATGTTTTTCGGCAGAGTACCCCTTTAAAGTGATTATGAAGCGAGTGCAGGAGCTGGACACTCATCTCTAATGGCAGGGAGCAGCAATCCCTCCGATACCTCTGATCCTTGCCATGGACCCTTTAGACATCATGATCAATGCCAATCATGGAGCCTAAAGAATTAAATGGCACATTCCGGTTAGCTTGGGGGGCTTATCAGACCCCCATGACGTGGTCCGGATGCCGGATCGCTGATTCAATGATGCCGCCTGCAGCTGGTCAACTTTTTTTTTTTTTTTTTACAGTGGGGCCCTATGGGTGATGGATGCCACTGTATGGTATATTTTACTGGGAGACATTAAATGGCCACATATTGAGAAAAAAAAAGAAAAATACTATGTACAATGGTTCCTCATTGGTAATGGATGACACTATTCATTTAAACAAAGGTCAGGCACTGGGGATCCCCTCAGGCTCTAGAGGTGCTTCTGCTATGTCCCTGTCTTTGGTTTTACACAGGACTGCAGATAAATTATGCTCAGTATTTTAACTCAGTAAGGCTGGGTTCACACAATGTTTTTGCAATACAGTTCCCGTATCAGGTTTTAGATTAAAAAAAAAAAATGGATTCCTCAAAACCGGACTAAACTGTATCAAAACGTGTGTACAAATTTAAATCTGTATACGGTTAAAAAACGTATACGGTTTGAAAAATTATGTCTGGTTGCATCTGTTTTTTAAGTATAAATTTTTAACTTTTCATTCCTATATGAATAAAGTTTCACTTGTTCCATTGAAATTCCAAGAAAAAAATTGTGCAAAGTCAAAACCCGTATGGTGAAAACCGGATGGAACGCACATACGGTTCTGTACGGTTCCCATTGCCTCCTATGTTAAAAAACTATGTTAAAAACTGACAAAACCATACAGGATGCAAAACAGTCACAACCTGATGAATCTTTTGGCATACAGTTTTCAATGGAGAGTCAATGCATACGGTTTTCAATACGGTTCCGTACAGTTTTCAAATTGAAAACGTATACGGGAACTGTAATGATGCTTAAGCAAAGCTAATAAAAGAAAAAAAAATCAGGTTTGCTACTTCTGTATGTGCAAAGAGCAAAATCAATATGCATATAAAATGGGTTTATTTTGTGGTTGGGTTGTATAAGTTTTATTATGTCTGGATGTGCACTATTATAGTAGCTATTTAGATACTCGATATCACATGTAGGGGGCGATGTTTAACCATAAGTTTGACCAAACAGCATTTTATCACCTATTCGCATAGATCTCATAAGCAGCTTTTCAAGAGGCCAGTGTAAATGTCCTCGGTTGCTCTGCATTTTCGGCTTACTGCAGAAGATGCTGGGATACATAGTAATTTAATGTAATTTAATATGGTAATTATCTGCCTGCTATGTTTATATCTGGGGGCTCTATATACTGTAGCATTGCAGATTCATCTTTTTAGCATTGCATGCTTCAGGGTAGTATGAAGCAAACAGCGTGTGAAGCTGGCCAGTGTTTTAAAGGCCAGCTCTGTATATCACACCCATTGATAGATTAAACAACTATGTGCACCCTGGAGTTTGCATTCAATTTTCGGAGGCCTTTAATGTCTGCTGCAACTCATAAGAAAAGCCACCTTGTGAACCGTTATTAGATTAACCATTTGCAGGTCATAATGTGACACAGATGTAACAAAGATCAATTAGCCATTTAACTCATCTGTTACATATTGTTAAAGAAGCACTAACACAATATGTATACAGACCCTATGTTCTGATACCGCAGAACAAGCACAGCATGAGGTACAGTACAGCTATTCTAATAACAGACCAGTAACTTTAACATTTTGATCACCTTTATGTCATTCTCACTTTGGTATGGTGGGGGCTGGATTTCTTATGGTACTTCTTCGTGGACGTTGCACATTGGCCTATATGCACTCACTGACTACTGTAATAGGTACACTTGTTCAATTGGTTGTTAACACAAATAGCTAAACAGACATTTAAATGGATTTAGGCATGTAGATGTGGTCAAGACGAGTTGCTGAAATTCAAAATGAGCATAAGAATGGGGGAAGAAAGGGAATTTAAGGAACTTTAAACATGGCATGATTGTTGGTGCCAGACGGGCTGGACTGAGTATCTCAGAAATTGCTGATCTCTTGGAATTTTCATGAACAACCATCTCTAGGGTTTAAAGAATGGTCTTAAAAAGAAAAATATCCAGTAAATGGCAGTTGTGTGGATGAAAATGCATTTTTAATTGTCAGAAGAGAATGGGCAGACTGGTTTGAAATGACAGAGCGGCATCAGTAACTTAACCACTTGTAACAACCAAGGTATGCAAAAAAACATCACTGAATGCAAAACATGTCCAATCTTGAAGTAGTTGGACTACAGCAGCCGAAGACCACACTGGGGGCCACTCTTCTCAGCTTAGAACAGGAAATTGATGCTACAATTCTCACAGGTTCACCAAAACTGGACAATGAAACACTGGAAGAGTGTTGCCTTACATAGTTACATAGTTACATAGTTAGTACGGTCGAAAAAAGACATATGTCCATCAAGTTCAACCAGGGAATTAAGGGGTAGGGGTGTGGCGCGATATTGGGGAAGGGATGAGATTTTATATTTCTTCATAAGCATTAATCTTATTTTGTTCCAGGAATGTATCTAATCCTGTTTTAAAGCTGTTAATTGTTCCTGCTGTGACCAGTTCCTGAGGTAGACCGTTCCATAAATTCACAGTCCTCACGGTAAAGAAGGCGTGTCGCCCCTTGAGACTAAACTTTTTCTTCTCCAGACGGAGGGAGTGCCCCCTCGTCCTTTGGGGGGGTTTAACCTGGAACAGTTTTTCTCCATATTTTTTGTATGGGCCATTAATATACTTATATACGTTTATCATATCCCCCCTTAAACGTCTCTTCTCAAGACTAAACAATTGTAACTCCTTTAATCGCTCATCATAGCTAAGATGTTCCATGCCCCATATTAGTTTAGTCGCGCGTCTCTGCACCCTTTCCAACTCCGCAGTGTCCCTTTTATGGACAGGTGCCCAAAACTGAACAGCATATTCCAGGTAAGGCCGTACCAATGATTTATAAAGGGGGAGTATTATGTCCCTGTCCCTTGAGTCCATGCCTCTTTTGATACATGACAATATCCTGCCTTATCTGATCAATCTCAACTCCGGCTGCGACATTTAGATTACAGGGTTAGAATTTGGATTTATTTTGCCCTGTACCAATGATTTAGGCTGGTAGTGGTAGTTTAATAGTATGGGGGCAATTTTCTTGGCACACTTTGGGCCCCTTAGTATCAATTGAGCATCATTTAAACACAACAGCCTACCAGAGTATTTTTGATGACCATGTCCATTTCTTCATAACAAGAGTGTATCCACAAAGCTAACATCATCTCATACATGACAATAGGAGAGATTTATCAAAACATGTGGAGAGGAAGAATGGTGCAGTTGCCCACAGCAACCAATCAAATTGCTTCTTTCATTTTTAAAGAGGCCTGTGAAAAATGAAAGAAACAATCTGATTGGTTGCTATGGACAACTGCACTACTTTCCCTCTAGACATGTTTTGATAAATCTCGCCCAATTAGCTTACTGTACTCCTATGGCCTCCACAGTCATCAGATCTCAACCCAATAAAGCACCTTTGGGGTTTGAGGGAACAAGAGATTGTCATTATGGATATGCAGACAACAAATCTGCAGCAACTGTGTGATGTTATCATGTCCATATTGACCAAAATAGCTGAGGAACGTTTACAGAACCTTGTAAAAAGTATGTCCCAAAGAATGAAGGCAAGTGCATTGCGTTGTGCAGGAAAATTGGTCCTCTACTGATACAGCCTGGCTCTGCCAATCAGGTGGCAGTAGGAGGGAATGGGGACCTCCACTGCCATTTTAACTCATCAGACCCCCACAATCACACTGCATGTGTCTTACGAGCAGTAGGAAACAACTAGCACCTGTCTTTTATTTTTTTAGATGCTGTCATTGGCATTGGTCACAGCATCTAAAAGGTTAATGATGGGCATCTGAGGGATCGCCAATGCTCGTTATTAGCGGTGAGTGCCCATCTACTAATTGTAGCCGTCACTCACCAACTATTAAGCAAGCACAGGAGCACTAAACTCTCTAGGGCATACAGATACACCCTGTTATGTTAAGTCCCAGATGGCAAGGGTGCACAGGTATGGCATGTGTCATCTAGGGGTTAACTGGTGCTGATCATGTCTGTGTGCTTAAATCCTTGTTTTCATCCTTTTATGGCTCCTAATTCCTGTATTTTGTTACAGCCAAGACCCAAAGCCAATGGCTGCAGGGACAAGACAATGTTCTGAATAGTAGAAGGACCCTTAGTGGGGAGCTTTTTTCACCCCAAAAATATATATTTTTGTAAACAATGTATAATTACAGATATACATATATTGTTATTATCTACATGATATAAAACCTTTTTGCTAATAATAGTGCCTATTAAAAGCCATATTTATGTTTTACTGCTGCTTTGGGGGTTGGTAGTCACAGTACTTGTGGTTTACTGTTGGCTTCTGTGACTGTCTGGAGCCTGTGAGGTGGCCACATGCTTAGGAGGGTGCAATAGTTTTGCGCTTGCATACAAGTTCATAAAAGGGGAAATGGGTAAATGTAAATCTATGACTGCTAGAACTGGGGAGAGGAGCAGTGTTATGGGCGGATCTCAGCGACCACCCAACAATCAACATCTGGAGAAGCAGAGGGTATAAAAAAAACTAAACTAAAAGGGGAGTGGTTACCAGCAGTTCCTGTTTCTGCAGGGATAGAGGAAGAGCCATATCTGTGTATAGAGAGTCCCAGTGTGTTTGGTCTACAAGAAGAAGCTTCATTCCTAGTGGAACCTTGTCCAGATGAAGAGGCTGAAAACCGAGGGCACCTGGTGTAGGACAGTGCTGTCAGTGAGTGAATTAACCAGCATAGCTGTGCTAAATTCAAGACTGTTAAATAGTTCTGTAGAATGTTCTATTGTTTGACTGAGCGATTACAGCTATTGTCCGATCTGTGCATTTGTGTCTGCAACCCAGTAAAATAGTTGCATTGTTACGCCGAGCGCTCCGGGTCCCCGCTCCTCCCCGGAGCGCTTGCAGCATCCTCTCATTCGCAGCACCCCGGTCAGACCTGCTGACCGGGTGCGCTGCAATATCACTCCCAGCCGGGGTGCGATTCGCGACGCAGGAGGCGCCCGCTCGCGATGCGCATCCCGGCTCCCGTACTTGACCCATTCCCCGTCTGTCTTGTCCCGGCGCGCGCGGCCCCGCTCCTTAGGGTGCGCGCGCGCCGGGTCTCTGCAATTTAAAGGGCCACTGCGCCACTGATTGGCGCAGCAGGCCTAATCAGTGTTATCACCTGTGCACTCCCTACTTATACCTCACTTCCCCTGCACTTCCTCGCCGGATCTTGTTGCCATTGTGCCAGTGAAAGCGTTCCCTTGTGTGTTCCTAGCCTGTGTTCCAGACCTCCTGCCGTTGCCCCTGACTACGATCCTTGCTGCCTGCCCTGACCTTCTGCTACGTCCGACCTTGCTCTTGTCTACTCCCTTGTACCGCGCTTATCTTCAGCAGTCAGAGAGGTTGAGCCGTTGCTGGTGGATACGACCTGGTTGCTACCGCCGCTGCAAGACCATCCCGCTTTGCGGCGGGCTCTGGTGAATACCAGTAGCAACTTAGAATCGGTCCACCAACACGGTCCACGCCAATCCCTCTCTGGCACAGAGGATCCACCTCCAGCCAGCCGAATCGTGACATGCATTAAGCAATTGCCTGTTATTGTTGCCTAAGACCTTAAACCTAAAAAAGGCAAGAAACATGGATTATACTGAAGAACACCATTCTGAGAAGGAGATAAGAGTTCAAGAAAGCCTCCTGAGTTTCCTTAAAGTGTACCTGCACGATCCCACATAAAGAAATAATAATATGTTATTCAGTATCTAATCCGGACCATGTACATCAAATTTTTAGCCTCTATCACCCATATTTATTATAAAAAATCCCTCTTTTTATTTGCTCACAGTGTTAGAAATCATCTCAGGGGAAGGGGGCGTGTCCCTCATAGTGGTGGTGGGAAATGATTGGTGTGTCTTCTCTTACAGCCTTGTCCAAGAGTCCTCTCTTGTCCATGATTCATGGACAAGCCTGGTACTGCTGCAGGCTGGGTTAGTGTCCCAGTAGGTATTGGGATGCCTACTGGTTGGATTTTCAGGAGCCATTATCTTTATTAAATATTCAAATTTTTTTAATCAACCATATTGCAATAAGGGCTTTAATTTTCATCAGTAACCACATATAAAAAGTTGTTGGATCTGACAGTGCTCATTTAAGGAATGTGAGGAACATCAGTAGAGGAGGAACCAACAGGAGATGCTTTTGTGGTCACTTAAATCAAATGATGACAAAGTTAAACAGATTTATAAATTACTACAATTTAAAAATCTTAATCCTTCCAGTACTTCCAGCTGCTTTATGCTCCACAGGAAGTTATTTTCTTTTTTAATTTATTTTCTGTTTGACCACAGTGCTCTCTGCTGACACCTGTGTCCATGTCAGGAACTGTCCAGAGTAGGAAAGGTTTTCTATGGGGATTTGCTCCTGCTCTGGACAGTTCCTGACATGGACAGAAGGGACAGCAGAGAACACTGTGGTCAGACAGAAAATAAATTCAAAAAGAAAATAACTTCCTCTGTAGTATACAGCAGCTGATAAGTACTGGAGGGATTAAAAAGTAATTAAAAAATCTGTTTAACTTTCTGGTGCCAGTTGATTTAAAGGACATCTGCAGCGTTACAAACACTTATCCCCTATCCTCAAGATAGGGGAAAAGTGTTTGATCGCGGGGGGTCCGAACGCTGGGGCCCCGGTGATCTCCTGTACGGGGCTGCTGCTCTCCCGTGCAGGGGGCGTGCCAGCCGCAGCATGACGTTGCGGCCGGCACGCCTCCTCCATACATCTCTATGGGAGAGGCGGGGAGGCAGCATTCGTGCCTCCCCGCATCCCCGCATCCCCCATAGAACTGTATGGGGACGGGGAGGAGACGGGCATGACCGTTGACCTCTCGGTCGACGCTACACGCCTTAGCGCTCACCATGAGCGCTTATGGCGGCGCCCCGTTAGGGAGATCGGGGGGGGGGGGCCCAGCGGTCGGACCCCCCCGCGATCAAACACTTATCCCCTAACCTGTGGATAGTGGATAAGTGTAATGCCGCTGCAGTTGTCCTTTAAGGTTTTCTGGTGCCAGTTGGTTTTCCACTGACGTACCCCTACAAGGCCTGTGTCAAAAACGCAATGGATGTGACTGGAGTCTTAAGTCTGTTGGAAATTAGCCTGGGGATTGAGTTATGTGTTGGTTGTTGATCCTGTTGCTTCTGCTCTGCTTTATGGACATGCCTTATCTACAGAAGACTTTACTGGTAACCCAAGAGGTTGAGGTAAAAGCAGCAGTATTGTTCTGCAATCTTTAAGTATGTTTGTTCCTGCTCGCAAGACATCAAGCCATCCTGTTCTTACCGCCAGCCTTTTCATTTGAGTAAAGTTTCAGTTCTTTAGCAACACAGCATCTGCCTTTTCCCATTTTAGCACTCACTTAAACCTCATGGGTATACTGGCTGGCCTCCACCCTGTGCCTCATGGCCCCGCATTACAAAAGTGACTGGAAGCAACTAACTCCAAGAAATGGTTAGGCTTGAGTCAGTCCATCTCTGAGCTTCAGAGAAAACAAGGGTGTTGTACCCTAAAAATATTGAGTACATTGAGATATTTTAAGTATAAGAGACAGTTCTTTATTTTATGTGTGACCACTAACTTATAGGTGTCTTGTCTGTCTTGGTCTGTGTTCAAACACAGCCATTGGATTTGCTTGTGTGTGAACAGTTTTATGTTCCCCGGTCAGGGAATAGTTAAAGCCTCTGGCTTGCTAGCCAATAGCTCCTAGGGTGTGTCTTTATAAAGTCAGCTCAGTCTAGCCTCTGGGCTGGTGATTTCAGTTTTCATATGGACTTCTTGATGTATTGCTGCTAAGATGCTGGACATGCTGCTAGGAGCTTTTGGTGAAACATTCCTTGTTTGAGCTTTTAATCTACTATGTCTGTTTAAGCATGCACCTTGTATGTTCTGGTTTTAGCCATGGTTATGTGGCATGCTCTTAGTAGATTTTAAGCTGTGTTGAGTCGGTTTAAGGATTTGTATATCCTTTCTGTTATGTATCTGTTCACACTGTGTTTTCTCTTGTATCCATTTCCTGTGTTATCGCTCCATGGGGACATTCCTGTGTCTACTGGAAGCTCTGATCTAGATATCCCTATCACCTGTCCATGGGGACTCCGTGTCTACTGGAGGTTTTCTGAGGGATTGCGATTCCTGTCTTGTGTTCAGTGTGAACAGTGTTCTATAATTACATCCTCTTGTATCAGTTTTCTGTGTTATCGCAATGGGGACATTCCTGTGTCTACTGGAGGCTCTAATCTAGATATCCCTTTTATCTGTCCATGGGGACTCTGTGTCTACTGGAGGTTTTCTGAGGGATTGCCATTCCGATCTTGTGTTCAATGTGAACAGTGTTCTATAATTATATCCTGTTGTATCTGTTTTCTGAGTTGTAACTAGGCATCCCTGTTACTTGTCGATGCCCTTAGCAACCAATCAGATTGCTTCTTTCATTTTGCAGAGGCCTTGTGAAAAATTTAAGAAGGGAGCTGATTGGTTGCTATGGGCAACTGGGGGGCAACTTTTCCTCTTGACAGGTTTTGATAAATCTCCCCCTTTGTGTTTACTGGAGGTTCTTGGGGAATTATGCTATTTTCTTGTCTGTTCCTGGAGTCTGTTTAGACTCATCCGTTTCCTTGTTTGGTGTTTTGTTCTCTGTTTGTTTATTAATTCTTAATTCGGATCTTTATAGTTTTTGTACATGCACTGAACTTAAAGTACATGATCACTTAGCTAGTGTTTTCCTATGTGCTTTACCATAGGTCCATAGTGTCCTCTGTGCTGCTCACTGATCTGTGTCCTCTGAACTTAATACTATAGAGTTCTATGTTCCTGTTATGTTTCTGGTTTGTGACCAACTATTTATTTGTATGTGTTTTTAAGGCCACTGCACTTTAGCTCAGGGAGGGACTGGCGCCCAGTTGTCGATCCACCGTTTAGGGTGGATGGGCAAGTAAGCAGGGAGAGATGCTTTATGCTCAGTTTAGGGCTCACTCTCCCTGTCCCCTGGTCGGTCCCTGACAATGGGCCTCTAAGTAAAAAGTTTGCACTGAAGAGTTGCATCCACAATGGAACTATCTTCACTCAGTTCTGACATAAGGAATAAGACAGACTCTGCTCTGCTACATCCTCATCCCAGCTACATCCCAGCTTTCCTTTCTTATTCTGATGCGCTCTATGGCAGGATACAGACTATAAATTTACTAATAAAACAAACCTATAACAAGTCACATCTTTGTCCACACACACTGATGGCAACTGCAAGGGTACAAAGCATTGAGGTTACGTTTTCTCTTTTCACTAAATCATAAGTAGTATGGCTCCTCGATTAGGACATCTCCTCAATTGGGACATCTCTGTGGACTTGCCTGTGCAGCGATCCCCAACTATTTCCCGGTCTACGAGGATAGAGGAGGAGTGGAATGTGGTCTCCCACCGCAAAAAGAAGACCAAGCCGTAACTTTTCTGACTATATAGTCATTTGGCCTAACTGCAGATAGTGGACCTTGCTCAACCCCCCACTAAGACTTACTACATGGTCTTTATTGCTCCTTACATTTTTTTTATGCTCTTTGTTTTTGAATGTTTTCTGTTCTTGTTGTCTGTCCTGTTGGTCCTCGTCTACTTGTCCTTTATGTTGCTTATATTTAGACTCTCCTACTCGGCAATACTGGCAGCGAGGGTGTATCTCCATGTCTACATGTCCACACTTATTAAGGTTCTTGTGTTACTGGTGTTACTAAGGATGTTTATGATTCGTATTTATGGCTATTAAGGTTGTGTCACTTAACGTGAATGGACTTAATTCTCCATACAAACGTTCATCGGTGTGGAGAGAGGCTAAACGCCTAAATGCTGATATTTTATGTATACAGGAGTCACACTTGGTAGCCTGTGATGCGGCTAGATTACAGAATAAGCGATTCCCTCATATATATCAGGCGCATGCTGTGCACAAGAAAGGTGGAGTAGCGATTGCATTTAAAAATACTTTGACACTTTCAGTTCAACATGCTGTGTTGGATGATAGAGGTCGATACATAATCTTGGTATGTCTACTAAATAACATTCAATTCACTTTAGCTTCAGTTTATGCTCCAAATGCTAAGCAGTGCACCTTTCTCAGGTCATTTGTGCGCAAACTAGATTCCTTGAAAAAGGGCCACTGTATGCTACTGGGGGACTTTAATATGACTATGTGGCCTAGTGTAGACTCCACTTCAGCCACCTCTCAAAAAGAGCCCACTGGATTTTTTAACTGTGTTTCCCAAAATGATCTCTATGATGTGTGGCGTATCTTCCATCCTACAGAGCGAGACTTCACCTTCTTCTCACATGTACACAAGACTTATACTCGTATAGACTATGCCCTTGTCTCGTGCTCTTTGCTCCCCTTGGTGTCTGAGGCTCAAATTATGCCTATAGAATGGTCGGACCATTCCCCCATTAGTGTGACTATTAGAGAGGCTTTCGTTTCCCGACCGACTTATGTGTGGAGGCTCAATCCTCTGATCCTACATGACCCTGAATACTCTGAGGCCACCAGATTGGCTGTGGATGCTTACTTTAGAATTAATGACACAGGGGATGTTTCTGACCCCACACTCTGGTGTGCGTTTAAAGCGACCATTAGAGGTCACTTTATTAGTCAAACTGCACATGATCGGAAGGTTCGCCAGACTAAGACATTAGAACTACAGCAACAGCTAGCAGACTTGCACAGGCGCAATAATGCCTCTTATTCTCCAGAGGTGGCTGAAGAAATCTCACTGATTAGTGCTAGACTACACTCCCTTTCCCTGCACAATTATGAGATGGCGCTGCGTAGGTTTAAGATGACATGGTACTGGCAGGGTAATAGATCCGGTTCCTTGCTGGCTAAACAACTCAAAAAACGCCAGGATAAGGGGAGAATTCCGTTTCTTACTAAGGGTGATGGATCCAGAGTTGCAGATCCGGAGGGAATTGCTAATTGCTTTGCGGAGTTCTATAGTAAACTATACAACCTTAGGGACAACACTGATACTGCTCAGCCTGACCGTACTGCTATTTCTACCTTTTTGTCCTCTGTGTCTCTTCCCTCTCTGTCTCAGGAACAGGCCTCTGCCTTGTGTTCCCCTTTTACTACTGATGAGATCCTTGATTGCATCCGCTCTCTCAGGTCCTCGAAGTCACCTGGTCCTGACGGCATCACTAATGAATTCTATAAGAAATTCGGCCCGTCGGTGGCCACTTTCTTAGCCAGAGCCTTCAATGATATTGTAGAAAGCGGTTCACCTCCTGAGGAGATGCTGGAAGCTCTGGTTGTTACCATACCTAAACCAGGTAAACCGCTGGATATTACTGCAAATTATAGGCCAATATCTCTTCTGAATAGTGATGTCAAATTGTACGCCCTGGCTCTTGCCGCTAGGTTGAATAGAGTGTTGCCGGAACTAATACACAAGGACCAGGTCGGCTTCGTCAGGGGTCGACAGACGGTGGATGGTACGAGACGTTTCCTCGATATTATCACTGCAGCTCACTCTGGTCGGACGCCTTCCCTGCTCCTTTCCCTGGATGCGGAGAAGGCGTTCGATCGGGTACATTGGGAGTATCTGAGATGTGTGCTGCGCAAATTCGGCTTTCCCCCACTCTTAGAGTCAGCGATAATGGCTTTATATACTTGCCCGTCTGCCAGAATTTATACCATGGGCACTCTTTCTGATAGATTTTCCCTTAGCAATGGAACTAGGCAGGGGTGCCCCCTGTCCCCACTCATTTTCACTTTAGTTATGGAGCCGTTTGCGCAGGCTATTCGAGCCTCCCCAGACATAGGGGGTGTTCGGATAGGGAATACAGACCATAGAATCGGCTTATTTGCTGATGACGTGGTTATCTGCCTCTCCAGTCCCCGAAGTTCCTTGGGCCCGGTGATGGAAATCATACATGCCTTTGGCTTGGTTAGCTACTATAAAATTAACCCTACTAAATCATGTATTCTACCGTTACATATCCCCCCTGATGTGCAAGGATGGCTGCAATCTAGATTTCCCTTTAAATGGGTAGATGACCAGATTCCCTATTTGGGCATTGTCCTAACCGCATCGCCTGAAAAGACGATTGCTACTAATTTTGCTGTTCTGAAATCCCAACTAACTAAAGAACTTGATAACTACTCTTTGCTTCCGGTTTCCTGGGCTGGCCGTATTGCTGCTGTTAAGATGATGTTGCTTCCTAAGATCCTATATTTCTTTAGATGCCTGCCAGTGATCACACCTGCTTACTATCTTTCACAGCTACAAAAACTGCTCATGAGATTCATCTGGGCGGGGAAGCATTCCAGGGTGAGTGCACATTTATTATACCGTCCGGTCCACAGGGGAGGTATGGGCGTTCCCAACCTTAAATTGCACTATCATGCAGTGCTACTTGACCAGATTAAAAAATGGTGGTGGCAAATTGAGTCCCCATTGTGGGTAGACATGGAGGCTGCTATCCTCAATGTCTCCACTCTTCACAACTTTCTCTGGGCACTACGCTTTAACCCCACTTTTGCTCCTTCCTCTATCTTTTCTATTATTGCGGCTGCTGTCAGGCTGTGGGGTAAATCTACACATGTCCGGAACCTGTGCCCTCCTAGAGTGAAAGATATTCCACTGACCGCTATAGGAGATTATCTCTCAGATATAGATTTCAGGCCCTGGACTGCTGCGGGTATTGTCAATGTAGCAATGATTAGTGATGTGAATGGCCTGCTGCCCTTCTCCAATATTGTACAATTGTTTTCGGTTCCGCAAAGGGACTTCTATAAGTACCTCAGGCTTAGACATTTTCTTCAGTCTCTCGTCTGGGATGATTCATTGCCTTGCACTATATATGAGAAACATTTTATGAATGATCAATCCTTTGTGAGAGGCATTTCCCTGGCCTATGTGGCGTTGACTGAAGTGGAGGGTAGTGATGCATGTACGTTTTCGTCCAGGTGGGAGGAGGACTTGGCACAGAGTTTTTCGTCCGAGCAGTGGAGCTCTGTGTTCGATTTACATAAGAAACATTCTAAATGTATTAGTCATTTTGAAGCCTCTAGGAAGCTTTTATACCGTTGGTACTATACACCCGTGCGCCTGGCTAAAATATACCCCAACACTTCCCCAGTCTGTTGGCGCTGTAATTCTGAACAGGGTACTCTTCTCCATGTTTGGTGGACTTGTTCCCTTATTAGGCCTCTCTGGTCTGAAATTAAAAGACTGCTGGACGAATTAATTGACTGCCCCTTCCCATGGGGACCAGAGAGTGCGCTTCTGTTCTTGTCCCTGGAAGTGGTGCCCCCATCCTTTATGACTCTAATATACCATATATTAACGGTAGTGCGGACCTCTATTGCTCGGAATTGGAGGTCAGCTGTTGTGCTGAGTCTTCCTGCCATTATGGCAGAGGTCCATCGTAACTTTGTATTGGAGGGCTTGATAGCGAAAAGATGTGGAGCTTCTGATAGCCGTATTGCCATGTTATCCAAATGGGCTGAAAGCTCAGGGACGGCTTTTCGAGACGTGGACTAACTACGTTCGAATTATGCTTTGTATTGTGATGCATGTATTAGGATTATGATTGTATTGGAGATGTCTTATCTCTTATTACATGCTTTGATGAGGACCCTGTTGTTGTTCCTTTATGTTCGCTCCTATGTTGGGAGCTAGTTTGTAACATTTTGAAAAATCAATAAAGAAAGTTTAAAAAAAGAATACTAAGTTCACAAAGAGAGGAAAAGAAGGAAGTTCATACAAAGATATATAGTCTGTTAGATACTAAGTTTACAAAGAGAGGAAAAGAATACAGCACTCACCATTGAAGTAGCTTATTCAACATGTTGAACAGGTATGGTGCAGGAACAAGGACACAGGATGGATATAGGAAGGGGGAGAGACAGGGCAGCCAGATGGATATAGGCATGGGGAGAGACGGACGCTGGGCGTCCATTTCTCCCCCTGCCTATATCCATCCTGCCGTCCTGTGTCCTTGTTCCTGCACCATGCCTGTTCAACATGTTGAATAAAGTGTGAACAGTTCAGCAGAGTGCCACATTCTTTTACTCTCTTTGTGAACTTAGTAAAAGGATATATCTTTGTATGTGAGCACCATCATATTGCTACTTATAAGAAATGAGTAATATTGGCATTCAGTTGGGGACTTCCTTGTGTTTGCAGGACAATTTGGACAATGCGGTGCTGTATCGCTCTCTTTGTGCTCCTCAGTGTGAATACCTGTGTAATATGGCATGAGCTAAAACATACCATAAAAAAATATATTTGAGTTGATATGAAACTGAAAGCACAAGAAGTAATATGGGCCTCTAGATTTTTGTGAGAGTCAATTAACAAATCCATAATATTGCTCTGTTCATGATCCATATTGCTGTCAATCACTAAGTCAGTTCAGAATATTTTCTATGGATTAGCCATAAATACCGATACAATGTCCTATGTGAACCATAATTAACTTGTTGTTATAATTTCATTTATTTATGCAGTGCTGATTATTAAGCAACGGGAAATTGTTCTGTAATTTAGCCCTTGACACTGATGGATGAGATCTGGCTGAACCCCACTGCCAAAGCTGCTGACTGGCTAAATGTTTTATTCATTTGGCTAAGGGCTGGAGTAGACGTCGTAGATTTTAGAATATTTTAGAAGCTCTCTGGGATGTCAAAAGGGATGTCAGTGTTGCTCAGCTCAGACATCTAAAGTGCAGCAAAAAAATAAAATAAAAAATCAAGCCCAAATCGTGCTATTCCAAGCAAGTGAAAAACTCTTCGCAATCGTCAGTCTGAGAATGAATCTAAACTGGGAATTTTTTTGGGGGTTATGGTATAAATATATGAAAATGTATGACAATCACATTGGAAATAAAACACAAATAGGTGCAAAACGGAGATACATTTTTATAAAAGGGCTGGGTTGAGTTTGCTATATTTTCCATCCAAAGTCATTATAACCATGAGGGTATATTTACTCTTAGCAGGCTTGCTTCCAACAATTTAGCAATTGCCTCATTAACCTGAAAATGTATGTGAAAAATACCCCTTTCACATACATTTGTACAACACATTTGCTGCATTTGAAGCATTACTGTCATTAAAAACAACTTTTGACATGTCGATTAGACATGTCGTAAGTTGTTGATCGCAGCAAGTCTCACATCTCCGATCCACTGCAGTTGTGAGTTATAAGCTGACATCGCGCTCAACTCCCCGGTCGGCAAAGAAAGGCTAGACTGGAGTTCAATGCCAGCTAATAGCTCATTATCACAGAGGGTCTCAGGAGTGAGACCAGGTGTGATCAACAACTTTTGACATGTCTGATCAACATGCCAAAAGTTATTTTTCATGACAGTAACATTTTAAATGACCACTGTCAGATCAAAAAACATTTTATATGTTGTTACTGATGAAAATTAAAGACCTTTTGTAATATGTGAATTCAACTTGAGAAAAAACAGACATGGTCGCACATCCACAACATGCACCTTGATCTAATGCTTCTCAGCAACATTTATTAAACAGGTCATTAGTGTACTTTATGATCATGAAGTGCAAGCCGGCTAGCCACGTCACGGCCACCTGTAAGTAGTGGGTCCCTAGCATCCCTAGCATAAAATGGCGCAGCACTGAGGGGCAACCATTACCGCCCCAATACCAGTGCCCACAGGGGGTACGACCCAACTGGAAGAGCAGCCCCAATGCCACTCAAACCAGTCCCTGGGCCTCGCCACCCCACAGACTCAGCAGCGGGGCAGCAATGGATGCCAAACAGCACTGCACCAGGGGGAACATATGTAAAAAACTCACTCACCATGATCTCCCAGTATGAGACTGGGAGGCTTCCAGGAGGAATAGGGCCCTAATGCAGCTGTCAGACAATTATATAGGCCTGGGCTGAGGGGGAGGGGCAGAGTGCAGACCAAGTAAAAATAAAAATAAAAAATAGAAAACACAATGTGTCTCTGCCTCCTACAGTCGCCGGTCCCTCACTCCATAAGCACGCTCTACCCCCTGGTCACACAGGTCCACTCTTCCCTATCCGTTCCCTACAGATATGGTTGGGAGAGGGAAATCAGCCACCCATTTGATGAGTCTGATTGAAGGACTGCCCTGGCCCGATGCTACTCTACCTCAATATCCTGCAAGGCTCAGGAAGCTAATTTTAAGATCCTGTCGCAGTGGTATCGGGTCCCGGCTCTTCTCGCTCATATGTTCCCGGGGTCTTCTGCTCTGTGCTGGAGATGTCTAGCTGCACGGGGCACTATGTTACATGTGTGGTTGACCTGCCCTACTCTTTCGACCTTCTTGTCCAGAGTGCTTGCTCTCATCACACGTATAACCTCAGTGACCCTCCCGTGCAGACTCGAACCCCTGTTGCTCTCCATACTACCCACGGGAATACCTAGAACTTCTGAACGGTTGATCACTTTCATGCTCTTGGCAGCCAGGATGGATATACCTCGATTATGGAAGTCACGCTCGATTCCCACTATCTCATCCTGGCTCTAGGAACTGTCACAATTGCATAGAATGGAGGAATCCTCCACAGACTATGCCCGACTTTACCTTGCAAACTAATCACTAAGTCTCCTTAAATACTGACCCCTTCCTGTACGAACTGCGGTGCCTCACCCTTGCCCCCTCCTCCTCCTGAGTATGACTGTACTGACCACCCCTTCTCCTGCCCCTTGACGTGACACCTCTGGTGGTCGGGGGAGCCTCCGGTCTCATCTGATCCGCCCGGTAAGTTCCTAGTGGTAAGTCGTGAGTCCTGTCTCTCCTCTTTTTTTCAGCTCCTTCTCCCTATCACTCCCCTTCTGCTTTTCTCTTCTCCCTTTCTTACTAGTCCTCTCTAGCCCTCGTGACCTGCCTATATTACCTTCCCTGGGCTTACATTCGCTGCCATACCATTATTAGCTTCAAACTGTCCAGGAAGACCTCTCCAGGTCACACTCACTTCCTGCACACCAGAATGGCCCTCCAGTCATACCACGGCTCGGAGAAGTGGCCTCTGGCTATTTCTAGCCCCTCCATCTGATATGCTCTGACATACTACTGAACCTAGGAATTGCTGGACCCGCCCCTGACTTGTGAGTTCCGCTGTATGGCTAAAACAGTTTTTTCTCACTATCCTCATCATTGTGAGCTGTGACCTGCTACATGTACTGTTTATCTGATTGATTTCCATTTGTTCCATTGTTAAAATTCAATAAACTTTAACGTTAAAAAAAAAAAATTATAAAGAAAACATAATGTGAATACAACTTAAGAAGAAACAGACATGGTCGCACATCCACAACATGCACCTTGATCTAATACTTCTCAGCAACATTTATTAAACTTACAGGTCATTAGTGTACTTTATGAACACGAAGTGCAAGCCCACTAGCCACGTTGTAACGGTCTTACCGTAAACGGTTGAGGTGGATCCGCTTTCCTGTGTGGACAATGACTAAGGTGCTGCTGGTTTTTGCCAGAGCCCGCCACAAAGCTGAATGTACTTGCAGTGGCAGGCGGCACCCAGGTCGCTACCCCCAGCATGATCCGTCCACACAGGTTGCCCAGATGTAGCTTGGCACAGAAGATAAGGCATAGTCAGACGAAGCACGGGTCAGAAGGCAGGCAGCAAAGTAGCATAGTCAGGTCACAGGCACTAGGTCAGGAGGCTGGCAGCAAAAGAGCAAGGTTAGGTCACAAGCGGGAGGTCAGGAACACAATAAGGCACACAAAATAAGACGCTTTCTCATAGGTACCAAGCACAAAGATCCGGCACTATAATTGGGAGGTGCCAGATTAATATAGGGACCGCCCAGCAAATAACCAATCATGGGCGTACTGGCCTTTTAAATTTAGCAATGCCGGCGCGCACACGCACTAAGGAGAGGGGACGAGTGTGCAGTTGAAGCAGAGCAGGAGATGGGCCGGGACCAGAGGGATGTGAGGAGATGCCCAGGGCTCGCATGCAGGCACATCCCGTGTAGCGAGTCCCGAAGCTGCCGAAACAGACAATAGGGGTGCACTCATGGCCGTACAGAACAGCCAGAGCGTTATCCATGGCAACGCCCAGGAAACGCATGTGGGTGTGTCCCGCATTGTGATTCCCAGAGCCACAGGAGACAGGGGAGAGGGAGCGCTCACGGCCATTAATTCTGGCGTGAGCACTGCCCATAACACACGTCACGGCCACCTGTGAGTAGTGCACATACAGGTGGCCGTGACGTGGCTAGTGGGTTTGCCGTTCATTATCGTAAAGTACATCAACGACCTGTTAGTTTAATAAATGTTGCTGAGAAGCATTAGATCAAGGTGCATGTTGTGGATGTGTGACAATGTCTGTTTTTTCTGTAGTTGTATTCACATTGTGTTTTCTATCCCCTCCTTTTTTTTTTTTTTTTTTGCTTGGTCTGCACTCTGCCCCTCCCCTTCAGCCCAGGCCTAAATAATTGGCAGGAAGCTGCTTTAGGGCCCTATTCCTCCTGGCAGCGTCCCAGTCTCATTCTGGGAACAATGAAAATAATACAACAAGAATTGTGTAGCTCACTCAGCCGGGGCTGACTCGAGGTTAACTGGGTAGGTCTATACCCCACAGACCTAAAAGTATATATAGAAAAAGGATGTATAACAAGTGTATACAAAAACCAGTCCTCTAGAGCCAGTAGAAAAAAGAAATGAGAAAATAGGAAAGAAAATAGAAAATAAATAAAATAAATGGAATAAAAATTATAGTGAATTAAAAGATATATATTCCTTAAAGGGGCTCTCCTCCCCTAGACATCTTATCCCCTATCCAAAGGATAGGGGATAAGATGTCTGATCGCCGCGGTGCCGCTGCTGGGGAGCCCCGGGATCCCCGCTGTGGCACTGCGCTATCATTACAGCACAGAGCGAGTTCGCTCTGTGCGTAATGACGGGCGATACAGGGGACGGAGCCGCGTGACGTCATGGCTCCGCCCCTCGTGACCTCACGGCCCGTCCCCTTAATGCAAGTCTATGGCAGGGGGCGTGACGACCGCCTCGCCCCCTCCCATAGACTTTCATTGAAAGGGGCGGGCCGTGACATTGCGAGGGGCGGAGCTGTGACGTAACGATGAACTGGCCCCTGTATTGCGCGTCATTACGTGCAGAGCGAACTCGCTCTGTGCTGTAATGATAGCGCAGTGCCGCAGCGGGGATCCCGGGGCTCCCTAGTAGCGGGACCCCGGCGATCAGACATCGTATCCCCTATCCTTTGGATAGGGGATAAGATGTCTAGGGGCGGAGTACCCCTTTAATAGTCCCGAATTAAAGTTGGATACATGAAGAAGAAATAACACATTTATTCATAATGTAATATACATCAGTGCAGGGCCCTTGCACAAGATGTATTACAACTGTTAAAAAACATATACTAATAAAAATATATAGAATGATGATATGCAAAATTATATATCACGATCAGCCACCTTTAACCCCTTCCCGACCTATGACATACCTGTACGTCATGGGTGGCAAGGTGTTCCCGACCCATGACATACAGGTACGTCATGAACATTACTGCCGCTACTCGCGGCATCCCGCAGCGCCCGGAAAGATGGTGGCTATCACTGATAGCCAGCCATCTTACCATGCGACCACGGGGGGTTTCATCCCCCACCTCCCCCACCCCCAGCGATCGCTGCTATCAGCTGGTCAAATCTGACTAGCTGATAGCAGCGTTTCGCTGTCAAAATACTTAGCAGCGCGGTGTGTGAGTTCCGATCATGGGGATCGGGACACACACCGCTCTGCTAAGTGTCCCTGACCCGTCCCCCGGAGTCACTTACCCGTCCGAGCGGTGTCCCGAGCGGTCCCGGCGGTCCCGGCGTCCTCCATGCGGTCCCGGCTGCGCTGCGTCCCGGAGGTGAGTTTGCAGCAGCAGTGCGGCATCTTCATTGGCAGCAGTGAGATCGCCGTAAAGCGATCTAGCTGCCGCCTCTGAGAGTTTCAAAACTGCAACTCCCAGCATGCCCAGACAGCCTTTGGCTTTCTGGGCATGCTGGGAGTTGTAGTTTTGCAACATCTGGAGGTCCTCAGTTTGGAGACCACTGTATAATGGTCTCCAATCTGTGCTCTTCCAGATGTTGCAAAACTACAAATCTCAGCATGCTCAGTCTGTCCAGGCATGCTGAGAGTTGTAGTTCTCTAACATCTGGAAGAGCACAGATTGGAGACCATTATACAGTGGTCTTTAAACTGTGGACCTCCAGATGTTGCAAAACTACAACTCCCAGCATGCCCAGACTGCCCAAGCATGTTGGAAGTTGTAGTTCGGCAACATCTGATCCTTCAGATATTGCCGAACTACAACTTCCAGCATGTCTGGGCATGCTGGGAGTTGTAGTTTTGCAACAACATTGTCCGTTTCCTACCTCAGTGCCTCCAGCTGTTGCAATTGTTGCAAAACTATAACTCCCAGCATGCACTGACAGACCATGCATGCTGGGAGTTGTAGTTTTGCAACAGCTGGAGGCACACTGGTTTGGAAACACTAAGTTTGGTTGCAAAACACTTGAAAGTTTATTACTTAACTTAGTGTTTCCAAACCAGTGTTCCTCCAGCTGTTGCAAAACTACAACTCCCAGCATGCACGGACAGCCAAAGGGCAAGCTCAGAGTTTGCAACAGCTGGATGTTTGCCCCCTCCCCCCAATGTGAATATACAGGGTACACTCACATGGGCGGAGGTTTACAGTGAGTGCTGCAAGTTTGAGATGGCGCAAATTTTGCTCTGCAGCTCAAACTTCCAGCGGCAAACTTGCTGTGAACCTCTGCCCATGTGACTGTACCCTAAAAACACTACACTACACTAACACCAACCTAAAATAAAAAGTAAAAAACACTACATATACACATACCCCTACACAGCCCCCCTCCCCCCCAAAAATGAAAAACGTCTGGTACGCTACTGTTTCCAAAACGGAGCCTCCAGCTGTTGCAAAATAATAACTCCCAGTATTGCCGGACAGCCATTGACTGTCCAGGCATGCTGGGAGTTTTGCAACAGCTAGAGGCACCCTGTTTGGGAATCATTGGCATAGAATACCCCTATGTCCACCCCTATGCAAATCCCTAATTTAGGCCTCAAATGCGCATGGCGCTCTCTCACTTTGGAGCCCTGTCGTATTTCAGGGCAACAGTTTTCGGACACATATGGGGTATCACCGTACTCAGGAGAAATTGCCTTACAAATTTTGGGGGGCTTTTTCTTCTTTAACCCCTTATGAAAAGGTGAAGTTGGGGTCTACACCAGCATGTTAGTGTAAAAAAATAATTTTTTTATACTGACATGCTGGTGTTGCCCTATACTATTCATTTTCACAAGAGGTAAAAGGGAAAAAAGACCCCCAAAATTTGTAACGCAATTTCTCCCGACTACGGAGATACCCCATATGTGGGCGCAAAGTGCTCTGGGGGCGCACAACAAGGCCCAGAAGGGAGAGTGCACCATGTACATTTGAGGTGATTTGCACAGGGGTGGCTGATTGTTACAGCAGTTCTGACAAACGCAAAACAATAAATATCCATATGTGACCCCATTTTGGAAACTACACCCCTCACGGAATTTAATAAGGGGTGCAGTGAGCATTTACACCCCACTGGTGTATGACAGATTTTTGGAACAGTGGTCTGTGAAAATGAAAAATAAAATTTTTGATTTGCACAGTCCACTGTTTCAAATATCTGTCAAACGCCAGTGGTGTGTAAATGCTCACTGCACCCCTTATTAAATTCCATGAGGGGTATAGTTTCCAAAATGGGGTCACATGTGGGGAGGTCCACTGTTCTGGCACCATAGGGGCTTCCTAAATGGGACATGCCCCCCAAAAACCCTTTCAGAAAAACTTACTCTCCAAAATCCCATTGTCGCTCCTTCCCTTCTGAGCCCTCTACTGCGCCCGCCGAACACTTTACATACGCATATGAGGTATTTCCTTACTCGAGAGAAATTGGGTTACAAATTTTAGGGTGATTTCTCTCCTTTTACCCCTTGTAAAAATTCAAAAATTGGGTCTACAAGAAAATGCGAGTGTAAAAAATGAAGATTTAGAATTTTCTCCTTCACTTTGTCGCTATTCCTGTGAAACACCTAAAGGGTTAAAACACTTACTGAATGTCATTTTGAATACTTTGGGGGGTGCAGTTTTAATAATGGGGTCATTTATGGGGTATTTCTAATATGAAGACCCTTAAAATCCACTTCCAACCTGAACTCGGCCCTGAAAAATTACGATTTTGAAAATCTTGAGAAAAATTGGAAAATTGCTGCGGAACTTTGAAGCCCTCTGGTGCCCTTCAAAAGTAAAAACTTGTCAATTTTTTTATGCAAACACAAAGTAGACATATTTTATATGTGAATCAATATGTAATTTATTTGGAATATACATTTTCCTTTCAAGCAGAGACTTTCAAAGTTAGAAAAATGCTAAATTTTCAAAATTTTCATGAAATTTTTTGATTTTTTACCAAGAAAGGATACAAATATCAGTGAAATTTTACCAATAACATAAAGTAGAATATGTCACGAAAAAACAATCTCGGAATCAGAATGATAAGTAAAAGCATTCCAGAGTTATTAAGGTTTAAAGTGACAGTGGTCAGATTTTCAAAAAATGCCCAGGTCATGAAGGTGAAAATGGGCTGGGTCATGAAGGGGTTAAATGAATGTCAATTTGCTAGAGAAATAGTCTATGATAAAGTGATGTCCGTGCATCAGGTAATGGTATATAGAGTGCCCGACTTGTTCACAATATTATAAAGGAGTTTCAGAAAACGCTGTACATACAGTGTGGTACCTGTAGTCCGGAACGGGATATGGCTCATGCTGTCTTGCGGTAGTGATGACACTCGGAGCTGGAACAGAGCTGCCTCTGGCCCAGGGGTGGTTGCTACAGCGGTCCCTGCGGGGTACAGGTGGGCACGGATCTGCGTTCGGCCGTAGCATTTGCTGGATGGTATAAACAGGAAAGTGAGCTGGCGTCCTCGTGCTGGATGGCGCGCGCGATCCCAATAGTGGTCCAAGATGAGGGTACTGCAGCGCTGCAGAAGGCTGTAACGTGGGTATCCAATAATAATAAAGGTGCTGATAGAAGTAGATAAGGATGGCAAACAGTGCTATATGCGTGTCACGATGCCGGCTGGCAGGAGGTGGATCCTCTGTGCCAGAGAGGGATTGGCGTGGACCGTGCTAGTGGATCGGTTCTAAGTCACTACTGGTTTTCACCAGAGCCCGCCGCAAAGCGGGATGGTCTTGCTGCGGCGGTAGTGACCAGGTCGTATCCACTAGCAACGGCTCAACCTCTCTGACTGCTGAAGATAGGCGCGGTACAAGGGAGTAGACAGAAGCAAGGTCGGACGTAGCAGAAGGTCGGGGCAGGCAGCAAGGATCGTAGTCAGGGGCAACGGCAGGAGGTCTGGAACACAGGCTAGGAACACACAAGGAAACACTTTCACTGGCACAATGGCAACAAGATCCGGCGAGGGAGTGCAGGGGAAGTGAGGTATAAATAGGGAGTGCACAGGTGAACACACTAATTAGAACCACTGCGCCAATCAGCGGCGCAGTGGCCCTTTAAATCGCAGAGACCCGGCGCGCGCGCGCCCTAGGGAGCGGGGCCGCGCGCGCCGGGACAGGACCGACGGAGAGCGAGTCAGGTACGGGAGCCGGGGTGCGCATCGCGAGCGGGCGCCACCCGCATCGCGAATCGCATCCCGGCTGGAGGTGGTATCGCAGCGCCCCGGGTCAGTGGATCTGACCGGAGCGCTGCAGTAGCGAGAGTGTAGCGAGCGCTCCGGGGAGGAGCGGGGACCCGGAGCGCTCGGCGTAACAGTACCCCCCCCCCTTGGGTCTCCCCCTCTTCTTAGAGCCTGAGAACCTGAGGAGCAGACTTTTGTCTAGAATATTGTCCTCAGGTTCCCAGGATCTCTCTTCTGGACCACAACCCTCCCAATCAACTAAAAAAAAAGTTTTCCCTCTGACCTTCTTGGATGCCAGTATCTCTTTTACGGAGAAGATGTCCGAGGAGCCGGAAACAGGAGTGGGGGAAACAAGTTTGGGAGAGAAACGGTTGATGATGAGTGGTTTAAGAAGAGAAACGTGAAAGGCATTAGGAATACGAAGAGAAGGAGGAAGAAGAAGTTTGTAAGAGACAGGATTAATCTGGCACAAAATTTTGAAAGGACCAAGATAGCGTGGTCCCAACTTGTAGCTAGGGACACGGAAGCGGACATATTTAGCGGAGAGCCATACCTTGTCTCCAGGAGAAAAAATGGGGGGAGCTCTTCTTTTCTTATCAGCAAACTTCTTCATGCGTGATGAAGCCTGTAAGAGAGAATTTTGGGTCTCTTTCCATATGGTGGAAAGATCACGAGATATTTCATCCACAGCGGGCAAACCAGAGGGCAAGGGGGTAGGGAGGGGGGGAAGAGGGTGACGGCCGTACACCACGAAAAATGGGGATTTGGAGGAAGATTCAGAGACTCTGAAGTTATACGAGAATTCGGCCCATGGTAGAAGATCTGCCCAGTCATCCTGGCGGGAGGAAACAAAATGTCGTAAATAATCACGCAAGACCTGGTTAATTCTTTATACTTGCCCATTGGATTGAGGATGATATGCAGAAGAAAAGTTTAATTTAATCTTGAGTTGTTTACAGAGAGCCCTCCAGAATTTTGACACAAATTGGACGCCTCTATCCGAGACGATCTGCGTGGGCAACCCGTGAAGACGAAAAATGTGTACAAAAAATTGTTTTGCCAACTGAGGCGCTGAAGGAAGACCAGGAAGAGGGATGAAATGTGCCATTTTGGAGAATCGATCAACGACCACCCAAACAACAGTGTTGCCACGGGATGGGGGTAAGTCTGTAATAAAGTCCATACCAATCAGAGACCAAGGCTGTTCGGGGACAGGCAGAGGATGAAGAAGACCAGCGGGCTTCTGGCGAGGAGTCTTATCCCGGGCACAGACAGTGCAGGCTCGCACAAAGTCCACGACATCCGTCTCCAGAGTCGGCCACCAATAGAAGCGAGAGATGAGTTGCACGGATTTCTTGATGCCCGCATGACCTGCGAGATGGGAGGAGTGACCCCATTTGAGGATTCCGAGGCGTTGGCGTGGAGAGACGAAGGTCTTCCCTGGAGGAGTTTGCCTGATGGAGGCTGGAGAAGTGGAGATCAGGCAGTCAGGAGGAATGATGTGTTGCGGAGAGAGTTCTACTTCCGAGGCATCCGAGGAACGAGAGAGAGCATCGGCCCTAATGTTCTTATCGGCAGGCCGAAAGTGAATTTCAAAATTAAATCGGGCAAAGAACAGAGACCACCTGGCCTGGCGAGGATTCAGCCGTTGGGCAGACTGGAGATAGGAGAGGTTCTTGTGATCGGTGTAAATAATAACTGGAAATCTTGATCCCTCCAGCAGATGCCTCCATTCCTCAAGTGCTAATTTAATGGCTAGAAGCTCTCGATCCCCGATGGAGTAGTTCCTCTCCGCCGGAGAGAAGGTCCTAGAAAAAAAACCACAAGTAACAGCATGCCCGGAAGAATTTTTTTGTAGAAGGACCGCTCCAGCTCCTACTGAGGAGGCATCAACCTCCAATAGGAAGGGTTTAGATGGGTCAGGTCTGGAGAGCACGGGAGCCGAAGAAAAGGCAGACTTGAGCCATTTAAAGGCGTCTTCCGCTTGAGGAGGCCATGACTTAGGATTGGCATTTTTTTTGGTTAAAGCCACGATAGGAGCCACAATGGTAGAAAAATGTGGAATAAATTGTCTGTAATAATTGGCGAACCCCAAAAAACGTTGGATAGCACGGAGTCCGGAGGGGCGTGGCCAATCTAAGACGGCAGAGAGTTTGTCTGGATCCATTTGTAGTCCCTGGCCAGAGACCAAGTATCCTAGGAAAGGAAGAGATTGGCATTCAAACAGACATTTCTCCATCTTGGCATAAAGTTGATTGTCACGAAGTCTCTGAAGAACCATACGGACATGCTGGCGGTGTTCTTCTAGATTGGCAGAAAAAATCAGGATATCGTCCAGATATACCACAACACAGGAGTATAAGAGATCACGAAAAATTTCATTAACAAAGTCTTGGAAGACGGCAGGGGCGTTGCACAGGCCAAAGGGCATGACCAGATACTCAAAGTGTCCATCTCTAGTGTTAAATGCCGTTTTCCATTCATCCCCCTCTCTGATGCGGATGAGATTATAAGCACCTCTTAAGTCCAGTTTGGTAAAGATGTGGGCACCTTGGAGGCGATCAAAGAGTTCAGAGATGAGAGGTAGGGGGTAGCGGTTCTTTACCGTGATTTTATTAAGACCGCGGTAGTCAATGCAAGGACGTAGGGAGTCATCTTTTTTGGACACAAAGAAAAATCCGGCTCCGGCAGGAGAGGAGGATTTGCGGATAAAGCCCTTTTTTAAATTTTCCTGGATGTACTCAGACATAGCAAGAGTCTCTGGGGCAGAGAGAGGATAAATTCTGCCCCGGGGTGGAGTAGTGCCCGGGAGGAGGTCAATAGGACAATCATAAGGCCTGTGAGGAGGTAGAGTCTCAGCTTGTTTTTTGCAAAAAACATCCGCAAAGTCCATATAGGCCTTAGGGAGACCGGTTACAGGGGGAACCACAGAGTCACGGCAAGGGGTACTGGGAACCGGTTTAAGGCAGTCCTTGAAACAAGAGGGGCCCCAACTCTTGATCTCCCCAGTGGACCAATCCAGGGTTGGGGAATGGTGTTGAAGCCAGGGTAGTCCAAGGAGAATTTCGGAAGTGCAATTGGGGAGGACCAAAAATTCAATTTTCTCGTGATGAGGTCCGATGCACATTAGAAGGGGCTCCGTGCGGAAACGTATGGTACAGTCCAATCTTTCATTGTTAACACAATTGATGTAGAGGGGTCTGGCGAGACTGGTCACCGGGATGTTGAACCTGTTGACGAGAGAGGCCAAAATAAAATTTCCTGCAGATCCGGAATCCAAGAAGGCCATAGTAGAGAAGGAGAAGGTAGAGGCAGATATCCGCACAGGCACAGTAAGACGTGGAGAAGCAGAGTTGACATCAAGGACTTTCTCACCTTTGTGCGGAGTCAGCGTACGTCTTTCCAGGCGGGGAGGACGGATAGGACAATCCTTCAGGAAGTGTTCGGTACCGGCACAGTACAGGCAGAGATTCTCCATGCGGCGTCTTGTCCTCTCTTGAGGTGTCAGGCGAGACCGGTCGACCTGCATAGCCTCCACGGCGGGAGGCACAGGATCGGATTGCAGGGGACCAGAGGAGAGAGGAGCCGGGGAGAAAAAACGCCTCGTGCGAACAAAGTCCATATCCTGGCGGAGCTCCTGACGCCTTTCGGAAAAACGCATGTCAATGCGAGTGGCTAGATGAATGAGTTCATGTAGGTTAGCAGGGATTTCTCGTGCGGCCAGAACATCTTAAATGTTGCTGGATAGGCCTTTTTTAAAGGTCGCGCAGAGGGCCTCATTATTCCAGGATAGTTCTGAAGCAAGAGTACGGAATTGTACGGCGTACTCGCCAACGGAAGAATTACCCTGGACCAGGTTCAACAGGGCAGTCTCAGCAGAAGAGGCTCGGGCAGGTTCCTCAAAGACACTTCGAATTTCCGAGAAGAAGGAGTGTATAGAGGCAGTGACGGGGTCATTGCGGTCCCAGAGCGGTGTGGCCCATGACAGAGCTTTTCCAGACAGAAGGCTGACTACGAAAGCCACCTTAGACCTTTCAGTAGGAAACTGGTCCGACATCATCTCCAAGTGCAGGGAACATTGGGAAAGAAAGCCACGGCAAAATTTAGAGTCCCCATCAAATTTATCCGGCAAGGATAGTCGTAGGCCAGAAGCGGCCACTCGCTGCGGAGGAGGTGCAGGAGCTGGCGGAGGAGATGATTGCTGAAGCTGTGGTAGTAGCTGCTGTAGCATCACGGTCAGTTGAGACAGCTGTTGGCCTTGTTGCGCTATCTGTTGTGACTGCTGGGCGACCACCGTGGTGAGGTCGGCGACAACTGGCAGAGGAACTTCAGCGGGATCCATGGCCGGATCTACTGTCACGATGCCGGCTGGCAGGAGGTGGATCCTCTGTGCCAGAGAGGGATTGGCGTGGACCGTGCTAGTGGATCGGTTCTAAGTCACTACTGGTTTTCACCAGAGCCCGCCGCAAAGCGGGATGGTCTTGCTGCGGCGGTAGTGACCAGGTCGTATCCACTAGCAACGGCTCAACCTCTCTGACTGCTGAAGATAGGCGCGGTACAAGGGAGTAGACAGAAGCAAGGTCGGACGTAGCAGAAGGTCGGGGCAGGCAGCAAGGATCGTAGTCAGGGGCAACGGCAGGAGGTCTGGAACACAGGCTAGGAACACACAAGGAAACGCTTTCACTGGCACAATGGCAACAAGATCCGGCGAGGGAGTGCAGGGGAAGTGAGGTATAAATAGGGAGTGCACAGGTGAACACACTAATTAGAACCACTGCGCCAATCAGCGGCGCAGTGGCCCTTTAAATCGCAGAGACCCGGCGCGTGCGCGCCCTAGGGAGCGGGGCCGCGCGCGCCGGGACAGGACCGACGGAGAGCGAGTCAGGTACGGGAGCCGGGGTGCGCATCGCGAGCGGGCGCCACCCGCATCGCGAATCGCATCCCGGCTGGAGGTGGTATCGCAGCGCCCCGGGTCAGTGGATCTGACCGGAGCGCTGCAGTAGCGAGAGTGTAGCGAGCGCTCCGGGGAGGAGCGGGGACCCGGAGCGCTCGGCGTAACAATGCGTTTCAAGACAGAGGTCTCATTCTTCAGTAGCCAGAATTGCATACTGAATATATGTCTTGAAACGTGTATAGCACTGTTTGCTATCCTTATCTATTTCTATCAGCACCTTTATTATTATTGGATACCCACGTTACAGCCTTCTGCAGCGCTGCAGGATGCCAGCTCACTTACCTGTTCATACCATCCAGCAAACGCTATGGCCGGACGCAGATCCGTGCCCACCTGTACCCCGCCGGGACCGCTGGAGCAACCACCCCTGGGCCGGAGGCAGCTCTGTGCCAGCTCTGTGCCAGCTCCGAGTGTCATCACTACCTCAAGACAGCATGAACCATATCCCGTTGCGGACTTCAGGTACCACACTGTATGTACAGCGTTTTCTGAAACTCCTTTATAAGGCTGGGTCCACACTACGTTTTGTCCCATACGGGAGCGCATACGGCAGGAGGGAGCTAAAACCTCGCGCTCCCGTATGTGACCGTATGCGCTCCCGTATGTCATTCACTTCAATGAGCCGACCGGAGTGAAACGTTCGCTCCGGTCGGCTCATTTTTGTGCCGTATGCGCTTTTACAACCGGACCTAAAACCGTGGTCAACCACGGTTTTAGGTCCGGTTGTAAAAGCGCATACGGCGCAAAAATGAGCCGACCGGAGCGAACGTTTCACTCCGGTCGGCTCATTGAAGTGAATGGCATACGGGAGCGCATACGGTCACATACGGGAGCGCGAGGTTTTAGCTCCCTCCTGCCGTATGCGCTCCCGTATGGGACAAAACGTAGTGTGGACCCAGCCTAACATTGTGAACAAGTCTGGCACTCTATATACCATTACCTGCTGCACGGACATCACTTTATCATAGACTATTTCTCTAGCAAATTGACATTCATTTAAAGGTGGCTGATTGTGATATTTAATTTTGCATATCTTCATTCTATATATTTTTATTAGTATATGTTTTTTAACAGTTGTAATACATCTTGTGCAAGGGCCCTGCACTGATGTATATTACATTATGAATAAATGTGTTATATCTTTTTCATGTATCCAACTTTAATTCGGGACTATTAAGGAATATATATCTTTTAATTCTCTATAATTTTTATTCCATTAATTTTATTTATTTTCTATTTTCTTTCCTATTTTCTCATTTCTTATTTCTACTGGCTCTAGAGGACTGGTTCTTGTATACACTTGTTATACATCCTTTTTCTATATATCATTCTGGTAACACATGGTGAGTGAGCTTTTTACATATGTTCCCCCTGGTGCTGTGCTGTTTAGCGTCCGTTGCTGCCCCAACGCTGTGTCTGTGGGGTGGTACGGCCCATGGACTGGTTTGAGTGGCATTGGGGCTGCAGTTGGGCTTTTCCCCTTGTGCGCACTGGTGTTGGGGCAGTGGTGGCCGCCACTTAGTGCTGCTCCATTTTCTGCTAAGGATGTTAGGGACCCACTACTTGCAGGTGGCCGTGACGTGGCTGGTGGGCTTGCACTTCATGATCATAAAGTACACTAATGACCTGTTAGTTTAATAAATGTTGCTGAGAAGCATTAGATCAAGGTGCATGTTGTGGATGTGCAACCATGTCTGTTTTTTTTCTCTAGTTGAATTCACCTTTTGTAATATGGTTATTTAACAATTTTGAATATTTAATGAAGAAAATTGGTCCAAAAAAATCCCACCACTAGGGGGTCCCCATCCCTACTGGGACACTAACCAGTCCTGCAGCAGCATCAAGCTTGTCCATGAGTCATGGACAAGAGATGACTCATGGACATGGCTTCAGGAGCAGATGCACCAATCACCTCCCACCGCAAGGGAGGGACACACCCCCTTCCCCTGAGAGGATTTCTAACACTGTGAGCCAATGTAAAGAGGTATTTTTATATATAATAAATAATGGTGATAGAGGCATAAAAAATAAATGTACATGATCAGTATTAGGTAATGAGTAGTATAATAATTATTATTATTTTTAATTTTTGTGGAATAAGACAGGTACGCTTTGAATATATACCCTTATAACAAGGTAAGACAACTTGAAAATGATGCTATAGTTGCCCCATTAGGGATTAGACCCCTTAATTTACCTGCTTATTGGTTCACTCATCAAACATCATGAATGGAAGACAACAGAGCTGAGGTGCAGACATAACCTATTGAAAAAAATTATGCTGTTTCTAGACCATTTTGTGTATCTCATGTGACCTATGTTAATGAGTGATCCAGGGACACTGAACAGGTTGTCTTATTATAGACATATCCTGCTGCCACAGCGAATTCTCTGGTCTCCACCTCCGGACTGGAGCGCCCGCTGCCTGTGTCCTCCGTGCTGGGGGCCCTGCGTCTCCCGGGCTCACCTGCTCATCTCACTTGCTCCCCGCGCGGCGCTCCTTGCTCCTGGGTCCCGGCGCGCGTGGCCCTGCCCTCTAGGGCGCGCGCACACGCCGGCTTCATTAAATTTAAAGGGCCAGCGCAACGGTAATTGGTGCGCTGGTTCCACACCTCCCATTGTGATTTCCCAATAAAAGGCACCTGCCCCTTCCTGCCCTTGCCGGATCTTTGTGCCTTGTGCCTCTGAGAAAGCGTTCCCTTCAGTGATTATTGCCTTGCCAGTTGCCGTACCCATTGCTACTGTATACTCGCCTGTGAACCCTTGCTGCCTGCCCTGACCTCTGCTACGTCCGACTACGCTCTTGCCTGCTCCCTGTGTACCACGCCATATCAGCCACCAGAGAGGTCGAGTTGCTACTGGAGGATACGACCTGGTGGTTACTGCCGCAGCAAGCCCATCCCGCCTTGTGACGGGCTCTGGTGAAATCCAGTAACCACTTAGAACCGGTCCTCTGGTACAACCTGCGTCATCGTCTCTCTGGTTCAGAGGATCCCCTACCAGTCCTGCCAGTACGTGACAGTAAGATCCGGCCATGGATCCCGCTGATGTTCCTCTGCCAAGTCTAGCGGACCTCACCTCCATTGTGGCCCAGCAAGGTCAGCAGCTCGCCCAGTTGACCGCCATGATGCAACAGCTCCTGTCTGGTCAGCAACAGCCTGCACCTCCACCTGCACCTGCTGCATCACCTCCGCCTGCGGTTGCCACTGGAGCCAGAATCCATTTGTCTCTTCCAGACAAATACGATGGAGATCCTAAACTATGCCGAGGGTTCCTGTCTCAGTGCTCTCTTCACCTCGAGCTACTGTCTGACCAGTTTCCGTCTGAGCGAGCCAAGGTAGCCTTCATCCTCAGTCTGCTCTCCGGGAGGGCCCTGGCCTGGGCTACACCGCTTTGGGACCGCGCTGATCCAGCCACTGCTTCTGTCCAAAGTTTTTCTCAAGAGTTTCGTAGTGTTTTTGAGGAACCGGCCCGGGTTACCTCCGCAGAGACTGCCTTGCTAAACTTGTCCCAAGGAAATTCTACCGTGGGTGACTATGCCGTCCAGTTCAGCACCCTTGCTTCTGAGCTGAACTGGAATAATGAAGCTCTTTGTGCTTCCTTTAAGAAGGGACTTAATTCTGACATTAAAGACGTCCTTGCTGCACTTGATCTGCCTACCACCCTGAGTGACCGCATCTTGCTAGCTACAAGGATTGACAAACGTTTCTCCTAAAGACAAGAGGAACTCCATCTTGAAAAGGAAAAAGCTCGTCTTAAACGCTGCCCTCGTCTGACTCCAGTGTTCCAGCATCCAGCTCTACCTGTCTCTGGGTCTTCTGCTGTGGAGGCCATTCAGGTGGACCGGTTTCGTCTGACCGCGCAAGAACGGAGCCGTCGTAGAGACAAGAATCTGTGTTTGTACTGTGCTAGTAATGAGCATTTCCTTAAGGACTGTCCTCTTCGTCCTCCACGTTCGGGAAATGCTCGCACCTAGTGGATGTGGGAGAGGCATTACTAGGTGTGGATTCTTCCTCTCCACGCCTCATGATATCCGTGCAGTTGTTCCTTTCATCTAAGTCCTTTCATTTCATCTAAGTTCCTTTCATCTAAGTCTGCTACCGCATTCTTGGATTCCGGCTCAGCCGGCAACTTCATCCATGCCTCCTTGGTCGACAAGTATCAAATTCCTATTACCCGTCTACCCAAGCCGTTCCTAATTTCTATGGTCAACGGGGAGAAACTCTCTGCTACGGTACAATACCGCACCCAGCCCCTGCGGATGGACGTTGGGATATTCCATACCGAGACTCTGGAATTTCTTGTTCTTCCCTTCTGCTCATCCGAACTCCTGCTGGGGTTGCCGTGGTTGCAACACCATTCTCCTGTCTTGAGTTGGTCCTCCGGAGAGATTCTGCATTGGGGTTCCTCCTGCCCTGACCAGTGCTTCAAGCCATCTCCTATGAAACGGGTCCCGCCTGTTCCTCCGCCACCAGGTCTCCCCAAGCCTTACCATCAATTTGCAGACGTCTTCTGCAAAAAACAAGCGGAGACTCTTCCTCCTCACAGGCCGTATGACTGTCCCATTGACCTGTTATCGGACTCTACTCCTCCTCGGGGCAGAATCTATCCTCTCTCACCTCTAGAGACTCAGGCCATGTCGGACTATGTACGTGATAATTTATATAGAGGTTTTATTAGAAAGTCTTCGTCTCCTGGTGGAGCCGGGTTTTTCTTTGTGTCTAAAAAGGATGGTTCTCTCCGACCCTGCATTGATTATAGAGGACTCAATAAAATTACCATTAAAAACCGTTACCCTCTGCCACTAATCTCTGAGCTCTTTGACCGTCTCAGAGGAGCCAAGATCTTCATCAAGTTGGATCTCTGCGGGGCTTACAATTTGATCCGCATTCGTAAAGGAGACGGATGGAAGACCGCATTTAACACCCAGGACGGTCACTTTGAGTATTTGGTGATGCCTTTTGGACTATGTAACGCACCCGCAGTCTTCCAGCAGTTCGTGAACGACATCTTCCGGGATCTTCTCTATACTTGTGTTGTAGTATATCTGGATGATATCCTTATTTTTTCATCCAATCTGGAGCAACATCGAGACCATGTCCAGCAAGTTCTCACCCGACTCAGAAGTAACCGCCTCTACGCCAAAATTGAGAAATGTCTGTTTGAACGTACCTCCTTGCCATTCCTGGGGTATATCATCTCTGCCCAAGGTCTGCAAATGGATCCTGCCAAGTTATCTGCAGTTCTAGACTGGCCACGCCCCTCTGGTCTCCGAGCCATACAAAGATTCCTGGGTTTTGCCAATTATTACAGTTTATTCCTCATTATTCCATCCTGGTGGCTCCTCTTGTGGCTCTAACTAAAAAGGGTGCCAATCCAAAGTCCTGGCCTCCTCACGCTGAAGAGGCTTTTCAGTCCCTGAAAGCCGCCTTTGCATCTGCACCTTTCTCTCCCGGCCAGATCCCTCCAAGCCATTTTATCTTGAAGTGGATGCGTCCTCGGTGGGAGCTGGAGCGGTACTAACTCAGAAGTCTTCCAGGGGCAAAACCATAACTTGTGGCTTCTTTTCTAAGACCTTTTCGTCCGCCGAGAAGAATTACACCATTGGGGACAGAGAACTATTGGCAATCAAATTGGCCTTGGAGGAGACATCTTCTCGAGGGTGCTCCTCACCCTATGACCATTTTCTCGGACCATAAGAATTTAGTCTACCTCCAGTCTGCTCAGAGATGAAATCCTCATCAAGCCCGTTGGTCCATCTTCTTCGCCCGCTTCAACTTCCAGATTCACTTTCGTCCCGCTGCCAAGAACATCAGGGCAGATGCCCTTTCTCGCTCTTCAGATGTGGTGGGCAACATATCTACTCCTCAACACATTGTCTCACCTGAATGTCTCATTTCAGTTGCACCTGTGGACTTACGGCTTCTTCCTCCGGGTAAGACCTATGTTCCTCCTCGCCAGCGATTCCAAGTCCTCAAGTGGGGTCACACTTCCCTTCTGGCCGGTCATCCTGGGATTAAGAAGTCTCTTCAATTAATTTCTCAAAGGTATTGGTGGCCTTCGCTTGAGAGAGACGTCACAGAATTCATCCAGTCATGTGCGATCTGCGCCCGTGACAAGACTCCTCGTCTGAAACCTGCCGGCCTTCTTCTGCCTCTTCCTGTTCCAGAGACCCCTTGGTCACACATCGCCATGGACTTTATCACGGATCTCCCCTCCTCCCATGATATGACAGTCATTTGGGTCGTGGTTGACCGATTCTCGAAGATGGCTCACTTTGTCTCCCTGCCTGGTCTCCCGTCCGCGCCTCAGTTGGCCAAACAATTTTTTCTACACATCTTCCGCCTCCACGGTCTTCCCAGACACATCGTCTCTGACCGTGGGGTGCAGTTCGTTTCCATGTTTTGGAGGGCTCTCTGTGGTCAACTCGGAGTCAAGCTGGACTTTTCTTCCTTGTATCACCCACAGTCCAGCGGCCAAGTAGAACGGGTGAACCAGAATCTGGGAGATTATCTACGCCATTTTGTGTCTGCCCGCCAAGATGATTGGTCGGACTTGCTCCCTTGGGCAGAGTTCTCCTAGAACTTCAAGCAATCTTCTACTACCAACAAGTCTCCATTTTTGTGGTTTATGGTCGTCATCTTCTGCCTCCTCTGCCTAGGATCTCTGCTCCCTCCTCTGTACCAGCGGTAGAGGATCTCCTTCTGGACTTCTCATCTATTTGGCGAGAGACTCACTCAGCCCTCCTCAAGGCCTCGGCCCGTATGAAGCTCCAGGCTGACAAGAGTCGTAGAGCTCCTCCAGAATTCCGTCCCGGTGACAAGGTGTGGCTCTCCTCGAAGTACATCAGATTCAAGGTACCAAGTTACAAGCTGGGTCCTCGTTACCGAGGTCCCTTCAGAGTCAAGAGCCGCATTAATCCGGTGTCCTACCAGCTCCATCTTCCTCCCTCCCTCCCTCAGAATTCATAACTCTTTTCATGTCTCCCTTCTCAAACCTGCTATCTTTAATTGCTTCTCTCCCAAACTTCTTTCTCCCACCCCTGTCACTGGTACCTCTGATGTCTTTACCGTTAAAGAAATCCTAGCCTCCAAGCTTGTTCGGGGGAAAATATTTTTTTTGGTCGACTGGGAAGGCTGCGGTCCTGAAGCAAGGTCTTGGGAGCCTGAAAATAACATCTTGGACCGCAGTCTCATTCCCAACTTCCTTGGTACCAAAAAGAGAGGGAGACCTAAGGGGGGGGGGTACTGTCACAGCGAGCGCTCTGTTCTCCACCTCCAGACCGGAGCGCCCGCTGCCTGTGTCCTCCGTGCTGGGGTCCCGGCGTCTCCCGGTCAAACACACTGACCGGGAGCGCGGGTCTCACTGTAGCAGGGAAGCGGCCAGCGTGGCGGCTGGTCCCCGCTTACGCGCCGCATCCCCGTTCATCTCACCTGCTCCCCGCGCGGCGCTCCTTGCTCCTGGGTCCTGGCGCGTGCGGCCCCGCTCTCTAGGGCGACCGCGTGCCGGCTTCAATAAATTTAAAGGGCCAGCGCCCCGGTAATTGGTGCGCTGGTTCCACACCTCCCATTGTGATTTCCCAATAAAAGGCGCCTGCCCCTTCCTGCCCTTGCCGGATCTTTGTGCCTCTGAGAAAGTGTTCCCTTAAGTGATTATTGCCTTGCCAGTTGCCGCACCCATTGCTACCGTATACTCGCCTGTGAACCCTTGCCGCCTGCCCTGACCTCTGCTACGTCCGACTACGCTCTTGCCTGCTCCCTGTGTACCACGCCATATCAGCCACCAGAGAGGTCGAGTTGCTACTGGAGGATACGACCTGGTGGTTACCGCCGCAGCAAGCCCATCCCGCCTTGCGGCGGGCTCTGGTGAAATCCATTAACCACTTAGAACCGGTCCTCTGGTACAACCCGCGTCATCGCCTCTCTGGTTCAGAGGATCCACTACCAGTCCTGCCGGTACGTGACACCTGCAATATGGAAGCCATAAAGGATATCAGCTAATGTCCCAAAATAGCAAGAAAGGCCTATTGCTAAAGGTTGTCCAAGGAAACATTCTGTTTGGTACACATAGTAGGCTGAGAACAAAATATTTATGTACTCTTGAAGTTGAGATAAGTTACCTTTACACATTGCACAGACCTAATTTTAACATCACTCCTCAATTACTGGAACCAAAACTATAAAAATATTAATAATGATAATAATTGAAAACATAACAATAATCTCTTGTGCATTAGGATATCCCAACAAAACTCATTGCTCTGTTGGATAAGTGCACTAAGGATAAAAATGGCTACATCTGTACACTGGGAGCCCAATAGCTGTAAGGGCAATGTGAGTGATTTTTCTGCCCTGCCATGAAAAAGACACTGTCATTTTGTCTACTATGAGTCTAAATAGATTCGGCTGGTGCCCCAAGAAGGTAAGCGATATACAGTAGTACAGTTTCCATGACATTACAGGGGTAAAGGATAGGGGATAAGATGTCTGATCACAGAGGTGCCACTGCTGGGACCCCCCCCCCCCCCCCCCCGTGATCTCCTTGCAGCACCCGACATTGGTTTAGAGCGCCGGAGGCTTGTGACATCATAGTCACCCCCCCTTGTGATGTCACAACATGCCCACTCAATGCAAGTCTATGGGAGAGGGCATGGCGGCCATTACACCCCCTCCCTTAGACTTGCATTGAGAGGGAGGGTGTGATGTGATGAGAGGGATGTGGTTGTGATTTCACGAGCCTCCGGCATTGCATCGATAGTCATCTGGCCCGGAGCAAAGTACTCTCTGTGCATCGGATGACTGGGGTGCCGCAGCCGAGATCCAAAGGATCTCCGCGACCCCGTCATCTTATCCCCTATTCTTTTGACAAGGGATAAGATGTCAAGGGGCAGAGTACTCCTTTAAAGATTGTTCCCACCAGGTGGGAAGTTATGGTTGAGTTTGCTGTTATTGTTATGACATTCCTGCAGCAAAGACCAAGAAATTAAAACCTTAGTCTGACCATCATTCATCAAAACTGGACTCACCAATGGGTGGATGAATGTATACTGCATATTATCATAGTGAATGGTACCCTCTTTGCAGATGTTGTGCAGTACCTTATCTTGGTTTCTTATTTTCTGTATACTGCTTACCATAGTTTTTAGAAAATTATACCAAATATGGGTTATATGTACGCATAACTCTAATGTTTGATTCCCATAGCACTCTGTTTTCCTGAAGACATCCCTTGTCATGACTTACCACCAATGTTGATAGAAACACATTTGCGGTTTTATTCACATAGGTGGTAAGCCATGGCAAGGGCTTACCATAGCACATATATGGTACGGTAATTGTGCTTTTTTCATGCCTTTTGGACTAATTTACAATCCATGTTATTTGACAGATTATTCTTCTCTCTTTGTACCTAGACAGTGGAATTCAGTAGTCTACAGTGTTACTGAACCTGTTCATCTATACGTATTTAAGGCTGTACTTCTGGTACTTTATCTGGCATTTTATTTCTGAACCTTATATTTGGGTTATGTTTTGTTTATATAACTTATTTTCTGTTTTTCTCTATTTAAGAATTCCCTTTTTCCTTCTGATGTTTTTTTTATTTATTTATATTCATTAAAATATCTATCTTAAATGTTTTACAACACCTCTATTTTCTGTTGTCATGCAGTAGGGGCAACGGAAGTGCAAGTTGGGGCATCCAAGTAAGGCACCTTTTTACTTATAGTTTTGCTTATTTATGTAGAGTAATCAGGGTTACGTTTGGTGTCCTCTTTGCATATATGATAAAAGTATTTTGAGTCAAATGTATTTAGATATTTTTATACATTTGGATTTATAAAAACGGACACTCTTACGGGATGATGTTATAAGGGTGAACTTGTGATCTTCCCCACTGACCGTGTTCATTCTGCATTCTGTAGCTATTTCATTGCACTACGTTATTCATTTGCTGTTGTACCTGGTTAAGATGCAAACAACAGCGCTGAAATGTGTTTTCAATATGCAATATTTTTATTAAGAGTGAAAAGAAATGTAAAAATTTCCTGTGGATCTGGCGGATTGATTTATCCTTGACAGCAGGGCTAGGCATACAAAGCAGCATTTTTTCCCCTTTGTGTCACTGTAAACTTTTACATTGCAGAAAAAGATTAAGAACACATTCAACAATTTTCTTCTTTTTCAACTCATATTATAAGTCATGTCAACTTTGGAATGGTCTAGTGTTTTGAATATTTCATCATTTATATTAATAACTTATCTTAAGTGGCTGTAGTCTTGTAAGTGTTCATCAAATGGACTCTGCGTAGAAAAGATGCTGTCACCTAGTACAATTCTGTCGAGCGACCTGTCACTGCAATGACATTTTTTGCGCTGCTCAAAACCACACTCGGCCGCATGGCACACAGCCGCCCATGGCGCATTGTATATTGACACTTTAACTGTCTGAGATATTGATTATTTTCAATGAAGACTCCAGGCGACAGCTGTGACAATGAACCATATCCTGTGCCGCCATAAACCCCATGATATATCACTGCCAGCTGCAGAAGCTGCCTGAAATATTTTTCACTTACGTGTTTCTGCAGGTAAAGTGCTCTATCTATCTCATCTCTTTCTATCTATCATCTATCTCATATCTTTCTATCTATCATCTATCTCATTTCTTTCTATCTGTCATCTATCTCATATCTTTCTGTCTATCTATCTATCTATCTTTTTATCTATCCCATATCAACTATCTATCCATCTAGAACTCCAGAAAAGCAGCACATCCATCCATAAATATCCAACAGTAGTAAGGTGCACGCAGTCACAGGAGGCTTGGTTAAGGTCTCCAACTTCAATACAAAAGTAGAAAAAAACGTAGCACACAAAGTGTCTTCAGTGCAATAAAAATTGTTGTTTTATTCCATCCTCAGCAAGAAAAAAGTGCAACGTTTCGGTAATCTCACATCACCATCTTCAACTCCAGCTTCTACAGTCTAATATAGAATTGTAAAAACAGAACTGTAAGGAAAGGGGGAGGAGGGGGATGAAGCTACAATCTGCAAGACTGTAGGGGAGCAACAGCAATGTATATGAAGATTTTTTATTTTGTCCGTACAATGCTTACCCCTTACTGGACTTAACAACGAGGCATACCACTGTTTTCAGTCTGGCAACAAAACGGAATATGGTGCAAAAATGAGCCAACTGACTGTTGGCACAATCAAATGAAAGAGGTGCTGTGTAGGTCCGGTTTTGAAATGCCTCCACAGGATCCGACGACCATATGAGGAAATTGTGGTGTGAATGCACCTTACTTGTTAATAGCACTTATTTCATATCCACAGGATAGCGAATTGTCAGATTGTCAGTGTTGCAGGGAGTCCAACTGCTTAGATTCTTATGTTCTATAAGGGTTACTCTGGTGGAAAGTTGAACTGATTTGTAAATTACTTCTATTCAAAATCTTAATCCTTCCAGTACTTATCAGCTGCTGTATGCTTCAGAGGAAGATGTATGATTCTTTTCTTTCTGACCACTCTGCTGCAATCACATTGCCAAGTGGGGGGACACCACCAAGTGGGAAATAACCCAGCGATGGTGCAGTGCAACGCAGTGCACTAGAATGGTGGAGTGGGAGCTGTCAGCTCCCGCTCCACCATTTACACTCACACACTACAAGTACTTCATGCTTGCAAGGTGTGAGCCACAGGGACGCTACCCCCGACATGCTGGCGCAATGATGTGACGCTACCCCCGTCATATGGCGCACACGCTGCAAGGATGAAGAGAGGGAGAGAGGGCTGTTCATAGGAATGAGGATTAGGGGAGTATAATTGTTGTTTTTTTATGTTTGGTGCACTATGGCACTGGGGGCATTATATGTGAGGGCCATAAAATGGGGACATGATATGTGAGGGCCATGAAATGGGGACATGATATGTGAGGGACAGGAAATGGGGACATCATATGTTAGGGGCAATGAACGGGGGGCATGCTATGTGAGGGGCACAGAATGGGGGCATGATATGTGAGGGGCACCGAATGGGGGACTAATATGTGATGAGTACAGAAGGGGGGAAAATATGTGAGGGGAAAAGAACGAGGGAATTATTTGTGAGGGGCATGGATTGGGGTATTATATGTGAGGGGCACAAGAACAGGAGTATTACATGTGAGGGGCACAAGCCAGTGGGCATTATATGTGAGGGGCACATAACGGGGCATTATATGTGAGGGGCACATAATAGGGAGCATTATATGTAAAAGGCACAGAATGGGGGCTTTATATGTGAGGGGCACAGAACGGAAGCATTATATGTGAGGGGCACATGATAGGGTTAATTTTGATTATGTAGAGGGCTTTATTATAATGTAGGGGACAAAGAATAGGGGGCATTATTTTTATGTGGGGGCCACAGGACAGGTGGCATTATATTTTATATGTGGGCACAGGACAGGGGGATCATTATTATGTGGGGCACAGGATGGGACATTACAACTATATGTCAGGGGCACAGAGGGATTTGAATTTCAGAGGTATGGTGTATATTATAAGGACCACATATGGGCCACAATATGTTGCGGTATTTAATTCAGAGGGTGCACTGCAAAACAAAGTTATATACAAAGGGTGCAGTGTGTGGTAGTATATTCAGAGGGTACAGTGTGTGGCAGCATTATATTTAGAGGGCACAGTGTGTGGTAGTATTCAGAGGGCACAGTGTGTGGCAGTATTATATTTAGAGGGCACATTGTGTGGTAGTTTTATAATCACAGGGTGCAGTGTGTGGCAATACTATATTCAGAGAGCACAGTGTGTGGTAGTATTTTTAGAAGGTACAGTGTGTCAATATTATATTGAGAGGTTACAGGGTGTGTTGTTATTTTTTCAGAGGGTATAGTGTGTGTCAGGTTTATATTCAGAGGGTATAGTGTGTGGCAGAATTATATTCAGAGAGCGCAGTGTGTGGCAGTATTATGTTCAGAGAGTACAGTGTCTGGCAGCGTTATATTGAGATGGCACATTGTGCCATAGCATTATATTCAGAGGATGCAGTGTGTGTTAGTATTATATTCAAGGGCATAGTGTCTGGCATGGTTATAATAATTATTGCTTTGGTATAGAGAATCAGAATTGACAAAGTGAGGAGCCATCTGGGCTTCTAAATCTTGCCACTTCTCCAGAGGCAAGATTTAGCTGGAACAAGTCCTGGCGGTATGTACCAGCTGAATTAGATAAGGAAAGACTGTAGAAAAGACGTCACCTGTAGTCACTGATATCACTGTGTATTCGCCTCACTATGTCCCATCAGAGCTGTAGTCACCTGTAAGTTCTGCAGTAATGATGGGTGAAACAACAACTCCCAGCATCCTCTCACCACTGCTAAGGTCATACTGGGAGCTGTAGTTTTAAATGGTAAAAACTTCTGTGGCAATTTGTATGTTTGATTATTATACTGGAAATCATTTTCTGAAACATGCTACACCACTGACGTCAATCACAACAGGCTAAAAAAAAATACTTAACCCTTTAAGGACTCAGAGTTTTTCCGTTTTTGCACTTTCGTTTTTTCCTCCTTACCTTTTAAAAATCATAACCCTTTCAATTTTCCACCTAAAAATCCATATTATGGCTTATTTTTTTGCGTCACCAATTCTACTTTCCAGTGACATTAGTCATTTTACCCAAAAATTCACGGTGAAACAGAAAAAAAGTCATTGTGCGACAAAATCGAAGAAAAAACACCATTTTGTAAATTTTGGGGGCTTCTGTTTCTTCACAGTGCATATTTCGGTAAAAATGACACCTTATCATTATTCTGTAGGTCCATACGGTTAAAATGATACCCTACTTATATAGGTTGGATATTGTCGTACTTCTGGAAAAAATCATAACTACATGCAGTAAAATGTATACGTTTAAAAATGTCATCTTCTGACCCCTATAACTTTTTTATTTTTCCACGTACAGGGCGGTATGAGGGCTCATTTTTTGCGCTGTAATCTGAAGTTTTTAACAGTATGATTTTTGTTTTGATCAGACTTTTTGATCACTTTTTATTCATTTTTTAATGGTATAAAAAGTGACCAAAATATGCTTTTTTGGACTTTGGAATTTTTTTGCGCGTACGCCATTGACCGTGCGGTTTAATTAATGATATATTTTTATAGTTCGGACATTTACACACGCGGAGATACCACATATGTTTATTTTTTTTTTTATTTACACTGTTTTATTTTTTTATGGGAAAAGGGGGGTGATTCAAACTTTTATTAGGGAATGGGTTAAATGACCTTTATTAACACTTTTTTTTAAACTTTTTTTTGCAGTGTTATAGGTCCCATAGGGACCTATAACACTGCACACACTTATCTCCTATGCTGATCACTGGCGTGTAGTAAGACGCCTGTAATCAGCGTTATCGGCGCTTGACTGCTCCTGCCTGGATCTCAGGCACGGAGCAGTCATTCGTCGATCGGACACCGAGGAGGCAGGTAAGGGCCCTCCCGGTGTCCTGTAAGCTGTTCGGGATGCCGCGATTTCACCGCGGTGGTCCCGAACAGCCCGACTGACTAGCCGGGATACTTTCACTTTCGCTTTAGAAGCGGCGGTCAGCTTTGACCGCCACTTCTTAAGGGTTAATACCACACATTGCCGCAATCGGCGATGTGTGGTATTAGCCGCGGGTCCTGGCCGTTGATGAGCGCCGGGACCGACGCGATGTGATGCAGGGTTGCAGCGCGACCCCGCTTCATATCACGGTAGCCGGCGCAGTACGTAAATATACGTCCTGTGTCGTTAAGGGGTTAAATCCTACCTGCCAGATCCAACAATTTTTTTTTTATATATCACTCAGTACCTAATCCTGACCATGCACATCTAATTTTGTGTCTAGCACCTTTATTTATTTTTTTATTACACTTTTTATTTAGCTCACTAGTCTGAATTCCTTTCAAAGGGAGGGGGCGTGGCCTCACTGTTCAGGTCTCTGCCCCCTCCCTCAGTATGCTGTCTGCTCACATCTCCCCTAGCATTAGCAAAACTACAACTCCCAGCTTGTCCTCACTGACAGTAGCGGGACACAAGCTGACAGTGGGAGGATTTTTCCTCCAGCTGTGAGCCCTGCACTCACAGCTGTCAATCAAGGAACTGTGTCCATGACATAGGTGATGTTGCATGGACACAGCAGGAATAGTATGTGTCCAAGCAGGCAGGGGGGGGCAGTTGTTTGACTGGCTTTTTCAGTATGAAATACTGAAAATTTTCTAATGAAAGCAATTGCACCTATTGGTTTTGCATGCTTTACAACATATCAAAAGTTTTTGTATCCAACAGTGCTCATTTAAGGGGGGAGGGGGGGATCAGGGGGTGACACAATTTTCTACCACACTGGGTGATACCAACCCTAGCAACGGCACTGCTCTGCTGACACCTCTGTCCATGTCAGGAACTGTCCAGAGAAGGAGAGATGTTTGCTCCTTTTCTGGACAGTTCCTGACATGGAAAAAGGTGTCAGCAGAGAGCACTGTGGTCAGACAGAAAAGAATTATACAACTTCATGTGGAGCATACAGCATCTGATAAGTACTAGAAGGATTAAGATTTTAAAATAGAAGTAATTTACAAATTTGATGATGCGCTAGTCTAGCGCGAAACATATGTCGCTCTCCCTGAACACACCTGCTGAAAGTACCCCATGATCTTCTTTGAATAAAAGCACACGTTCAAGTCATATGGTGAGTGCAGCCTACTTCTTCCTTCTTGAGAAAAATGTACAAATCTGTTTAACTTTTTTGCACCAGTTGGTTTGAAAAAAATCTGTTTTCCGCTGGAGTACCTCTTTAAGAACGAGGCCTTGACTCCTTTGTTCTGAATGCAGTGGTGACTCATGCATGCTCACCAGTGCTTTATTCATTCTTTATAGGAGCCATAGAGATAGCTGAATACAGCTCCATAGACAATGAATAGAGCTACAGCACCCACGCATAAGTTACCCAACTCTATAGTCTCAAGATAAAGGGGAATCTAGAAGTTAGACCCCCTGCAATCTTAAATTTATTCCCCATCCCGTGGAGAAGGGAAACGTATTTTTGACATGGAACACTTCTTCAATTCTAAAGATTTGAAAGGAAACCAGTCTGATATCAACAAAAATAGTATGGTGAGCAACTTAAATGGTAAATGTAATTATACAAATAATATAATTCATTATATGGTCCCCCAGTTCTAGCGTTTGCATTTAGGTATGTATGACGCTCGTCTCACAATCCTTTGCGGCTCGAGGCGGCAGCTGGTGTCAGGGGGCTTGGCTATTTTTTGTATTTCCTCACAAGCCAGCCCCCTGATGATGTTTGTGGTCCATCTGTATGTCCTGTAGTGCCGGCATCCCGTGATCTCGGCAATCTGCAGAATGCGGGAACACCGCCACATCAGGACGTACAGATGGACCACAAACGTCATCATGGGGCTGGCATGTGAGGAAATACAAGACATAGCCAACTTCTCTGACACCAGCTACTGCCTCGAAGCTGCAGAGAACTGTGAGACGAACGTCATCCATACCCAAATGGAAACGCTAGACCTGGGGGGACCATATAAAGAAGAAAAAGAAGATGATCAACGGCAGAGCAGCACAGAAAGTAAATATAGAACTAGCATAATTCTTCATAATGGGCAGGATAGTTAAAAGTTAGTTAAGCCCGGAATACCCCTATAACTTTTAGCCATAACATTTCTCTTTTTCACTGGAGAGCTATTCTTGTGACGTTAATGGAAGATTGTGGTTTTTAATGATTTTCTCTCTGCAGGTAGCCAAAGAGAGGCTTTGGTGCTCTTAGCTCATTAAGGACAATGGACATAAATGTACGTCCTGATGCAGTGGTACTTAACGAACCAAGACGCATATTTACGTCCTGAACATGACGCAAGCACCGGACCAGGTATCCACCAGTAATGGCGGACATCAGCAATTGCGCTGATGTCCACCATTAACCTCTCAGATGCCGTGATCAATACAGATCACAGCACCTGCGGCACTGTGGGTAGATGATAATTAAAATTAAGAAAAAAATGAAGAAAAGATAAGAAAAATAAGAGATGATAGAAAAAATTATTAAAGCAATAGAGACAGAATAGGGGATGACTACCATCTGGGAAACTTCCCGAATGCTAAAATCACAGGAATCATCACAGACAGAAGTCCATGCACTACAAATAACGAAACAGATTGCAATTTAATCCTCTAGGTTTCAGATTCTCAAACTCAAAAATCTTCTGGCTTTCTGCCTTCAACATTTGTATCATAAAACTACCCCCATGCCAACTCCTCTTAACAACTTGTAAGCCAGTAAATAACAGACTTGATGGATCCCTATTATTATGATAAAATAAATGGATTGAAAGTGGATGCTTGAGATTACCCTTCTTAAAGGAAAACTGTCACATGTTTTGTCCCGCACTATCCACAGGTATCTGTGGATAGTGCGGGAGACACTGAACAATTTGAGTCCTACCTTGCCCAGATCCGCTGCGCCGTTTGCCCGTTACAGGTCTTTTTCTGTGTATTAGAATTAGCACTTAACTGGCAAAGGCGGGGTTACTGCCTTCAAATGCCACTGTGTTGTAACCGCCGCCCTGCCTGCAGCACCGCCCGGCTAATGAATATTCATATATTGCCTTACTATGTTGTCTCATATCGGCCGAGTCCCGGATGCTACTGCGCATGTGCGGGATTTCTCACTACACCCGGAAGTGGTCTTCAGCGCTGCTTCATTGGTCTGGAGCAGCGCTGAAGTAAGGGTGTAGGCAGTTTGAGACTCGGCCGATATGAGACAACATAGTAAGGCAATATATGAATATTCATTAGCCGGGCGGTGCTGCGGGCAGGGCGGCTGTTACAACACAGTGGCAGTTGAAGGCAGTAACCCCGCCTTTGCCAGTTAAGTGCTAATTCTAATACACAGAAAAAGACCTGTACCAGGCAAACGGCGCAGCAGATCCGGGCAAGGTAGGACTCAAATTGTTCAGCGTGTGACAAATGTGACAGTTTTCCTTTAACCCCTTAAGGACTCAGCCCATTTTGGCCTTAAGGACAATTTAATTTTATTTAATTTATTTTATTTTATTTTTTTTTTCATTTTAAATGTTTTATTCATTTTATAATAAACATAAGCAAGTAACACCAGGACACGTGTGTCCAGACAACAGTGAAATGAACAGGGTGGTCCTGTGACAGAAGGACCATCACGTAGAAACGAACAAAAAAAATAAAATAAAATAATGTGCTTTTGGGTGATATCTTGTATCGTTATGCCAACGGGGGCATGATCAGACCATGTTCTATGACCAATGCTGGAGGAAACAACCCGATCAATAAGATGCCTATCAATTAGTATCATGTCAATTCTCGAGAAGGTATGAAATCTTGGGGAGTAGTAAGAAAAGTTGCGTTCTGAAGCATGCTGTAATCACCATATATCAAAGAGATCGTTATCAGCTAAAAAGTCTGGTAAGTAAAATGATCTGCGGGTCGATGGAACCGACTGGTCCAATGAGGACGAAACTACAGAGTTGAAGTCCCCGCATAGAATAAGGGAACCTCTACGTACAGAAGCAATTTTGGTCATCAGTGACTTCAGAAAGCGACTTTGTCTCACATTGGGGGCATATAGATTAACAATAGTATATTCAACATTATCAAGTAGGCAAACTAATATTATTAATCTGCTCTGGGGATCAATAATTTGGTGAGTAATGGAGACAGCAATATTGTTACTAAAGGCTATCATAACACCTCGTTGTTTCTTACGGTAAGAGGAGTGTACAATAAGTGGAAATTTATTGTGGCGTAAAGTAGGCGGCTTTTTGGAGGAGACATGGGTCTCCTGGATGCATACTATGTCTACAGGCGTCCGCGTCACTTCCCGCCACAAGAAGCTCCGTTTGTATGGGCTATTCAACCCATTGACATTGAGAGATAAAATCTCTATACCCATAGCATAAAGGGGTCAAAGAGAGGAGAAAAGACAAAGGTGAGAGAAAAGAAAAAAAAATAAGGTAGAGAAGGAGGAAAGGATGCACACTCTGGACGTAACGCTCTACTATGCGAAGAAACAGTGGCTCCAGCTAAGCAGTCAATATATACTCTCTAGTAATACGACGGCAATATTTGTACAGAACAGGTAAACAACTGAACAGTAAGAATAATAGCAAAAATAGAACTGACCGCAATTCAATCTAGTTGAATTGCTCTCAGGGGGTACGTGTACAACTAGTGTCAATGAAAATATCACAGCGTGTGGAGCACTCAAACATATTCACTAACAGGGCACTATACCATACTCTGAAACCGGATTCAAGTGGTCGGCATGGTATCTCCAGTTGGGGAACGAGGTGGGGAGGACTGGTGATGTATGGAGGTCTTGAATCCCCAATCGGCTAGTGATTCCAAACCGCTTTCCACAGTTGAGAAGGAATGCATCTTGTTGCGGTATGTCACCAGCAGCTTTGTCGGGAATCCCCAGCGATATGGAATATCTAATTTGCGAAGTTCCATAGTCAGCGGTTGCAGGTTCTGTCTTGCTTGTAGTGTCGCGGACGACAGGTCCACAAAAAGCTGTATATCTTCATATGGAGTTGGCATATATTTGTGCTTCCTAGAGAATTGTAAGAGCAGGTCTTTTGTCTTGAAAAAGGTGTATCTAGCCAGCACGTCTCTGGGAAGGTCATCAGGTAAGGACCTAGGTTTTGCCACTCTGTGAGCCCGATCTATGCTGTATTCAAACGGCTCCAGGTCAGGTAAAAAGTGCTTTGTTAAATCCGTCACGTACTTTGCAAGCTGTGAATTGGGAATAGCTTCTGGGATACCCCGGAATTTAATGTTGTTGCGCCTATTTCGATCCTCTGCGCCCACCGCTTTGGTGTAGATGGCGCTGACCTTGTCATCCAGAGCATTGTGGGCATCCACAAGGCCATTGTGGGCAGAAGCAAAGGAGGCCATTTTAGTCTCCACATGTTGCATTTTAGTATTAAGACCTTGTATGGATTGCTTTATAGGCACCAGGAGGTAGGAGAAATCCTTACTGATAGATGATCGAAGGATCAAAAGCATTTCTTTCAAGGTGTTTTCAGACACCTTCTTATCAGAGGCCTGGTACGCTGCAAATAAGTCAGCCTCCTATGTTGTGTTGACGGCTAAGTCCCTCGGGTCTCCCTCCCACTCACTGCCCGATTCAGCGTGGAGTCTCGGCCTCTGCTTGACGGGACTAAACCGGGGAGAGGAAGATGTCAGTCCCGGGGCCTCGGTTCCCTCCCGCTGGAGATCAGAGAGCTCACCTGGCCGAGTCTCCCGCGGCCGAGTCTCCCAGCACAGGCTCCGCCGGGTGGATCGGGGAGCCCCAATGACGTGGCAATTCACAGTCTTTCAGGGCTCGAGTAGTAGGTAAGTCTTTTGTCTGACCTCCGGTATTGGTTTTCCCCAAGCGCTGTGGCAGTGGGATAAGGGACTTGTGAGCGCGGGGATCTTCTCCATGCATCGGAGGGGAGTCGGCGCCATCTTGCTTCGCGCGTCCTCTCTGCTTCCCGGCAATGAAAAAGTTATTTAGGGACCCGCTATCGCCCTGGTAATTATTCCTCTTCCTGCCGTAGGATGCCATGGTGGACCAGGTGTCCTTTGCAGTCGCTGAGATGGTCGCTGGCAGGTAATATCAGCAAGTATAAGAGCGCTGTACACGGAGCTGTTCTTTCAGGTGGCCATTCAGTGCAGCGGCCAAACCATGCCACCATTTAATTTAATTTTTACGTTTTCATTTTTTCCTCCTCGCCTTCTAAAAATCATAACTCTTTTATATTTTCATCCACAGACTAGTATGAGGGCTTGTTTTTTGCGCGACCAGTTGTCCTTTGTAATGACATAACTCATTATATCATAAAATGTATGGCGCAACCAAAAAACACTATTTTTGTGGGGAAATTAAAACGAAAAACGCAATTTTGCTAATTTTGGAAGGTTTAGTTTTTACGCCGTACAATTTATGGTAAAAATGATGTGTGTTCTTTATTCTGAGGGTCAATACGATTAAAATGATACCCATTATTACGTACTTTTCTATTATTGTTGTGCTTTAAAAAAATCACAAACTTTTTAACCACATTAGTACGTTTATAATCCCTTTATTTTGATGACCTCTAACTTTTTTATTTTTCCGTATAAGCGGCGGTATGGGGGCTAATTTTTTGCGCCATGATCTGTACTTTTTTTTATACCACATTTGAATATAAAAAACTTTTAATAAATTTTTTATAATTTTTTTTTAATAAAATGTATTAAAAAAGTACTTTTTTTTTTCCGTTCACGCCGTTCACTGTACGGGATCATTAACATTTTATTTTAATATTTTGGACATTTACGCACGCGGCGATACCAAATATGTCTATAAAATTTATTTTTTACGCTTTTTGGGGGTAAAATAGGAAAAAAACGGACGTTTTACTTTTTTATTGGGGATGGGGATTTTTCACTTTTTTTTTTACTTTTACTTTTCATTTTTTTTTCTTTTTTTTTACACTTGAATAGTCCCCATAGGGTACTATTCATAGCAATACCATGATTGCTAATACTGATCTGTTCTATGTATAGGACATAGAACAGATCAGTGTTATCGGCGATCTTCTGCTCTGGTCTGCTCGATCTCAGACCAGAGCAGGAGATGCCGGGAGCCGGACGGAGGAAGGTAAGGAGACCTCCGTGCGGTGTTCTGAATGATCGGATCCCCGCAGCAGCGCTGCGGGCGATCCGATCATTCATTCAAATCGCGCACTGCCGCAGATGCCGGGATCTGTATTGATCCCAGCACCTGAGGGGTTAATGGCGGACGCCCGCGAGATCGCGGGCGTCGGCCATTGCCGGCGGGTCCCTGGCTGCGATCAGCAGCCGAGATCAGCCGCGCATGACACGGGCATCGGTCCGATGCCCGCGGTTATGCACAGGACGTAAATGTACGTCCTGGTGCATTAAGTACCACCGCACCAGGACGTACATTTACGTCCTGCATCCTTAAGGGGTTAAAGGGGTATTCCAGGCTAAAAAAACTTTTTTTCATATATCAATTGGCTCCAGAAAGTTAAACAGATTTGTAAATTACTTCTATTAAAAAATCTTAATCCTTCCAGTAATTATCAGCTGCTGAAGTTGAGTTGTTCTTCTCTGTCTGGCAACAGTGCTCTCTGTTGACATATTTGCTTGTTTCGGGAACTGCATAGAGTAGTTACAGGTTTGCTATGGGGATTTGCTTCTACTCTGGATAGTTCCCAAGACAGGTGTCATCAGAGAGCACTTAGACAGAAAAGAACAACTCAACTTCAGCAGCTCATAAGTACTGAAAGAATTAAGATTTTTTTATAGAAGTAATTTACAAACCTGTTTAACTTTCTGATGTTACATCATTTATTGGTTTACCTCAGAGGTGACAAAGAAGGAAGTCCTGTCAAGTTGATTGACATGTCCTAAAGACTACACTGGGGGCCACAGAGAGATCGGGGGGGGGGGGGGGGAGCTCACAGCCTGTTCCCAGTTCACTCCAGTGTGACTAAACACACATACAGAGGGAGGAGGGAGGAAGACTATAAGCCCCCACCCAAGTTGGCTGATATGTTGCCGGCCTCACAGGGGCACCTAAATGCTGCCTATAATATTGATTAAAGGGCATTAAATTTGGAGTTTTTACACCTCCAAGTATAAGATTTTAACAACAAGAAAAATGTGGTTTCAAATGGCAGGAAATGCTCAACCCCAAATGCAATTGTGCATTTATGCTGGGGGAGCAAATCCTGCCCTTGTGGTCCATTGCTAAGGGTGATCCCCAGCATAAAATACATAAAATGGGGAATGCCTGCAGAGCAGCAGACTACAATTGTTACAATGGCATCCTACACCCAATGAAAGGTGTGGATGTGTAACATATAGAATAATACATAAGTTTAGGTGCACTAATGTGGTAGATGTAAACAGTGACATATGACTAACCCTCAAACTGATGTTAAAATTGAGACATTAGCCAGTAAATCCTTATATGAAGGACATACCTGTGCCCGCACATCAATGCCCCTGCAATTGCCCACTGGCCCCTGGTATTGCCCATACGGCACAGGTAGCTTTAGTGTTAGGTCCCGTGCCACTTGAGAAACCTTGGTGTTGGTGTGTACCGGTAAGAGTGCAGCAGCCAACAATCATAACCGACCCATTCGCACCAATTGCTGCATTAATCAGCACATCGTTATTCAAGGTGGGTATCTCACTCGGGAGATACCCACCTCATCAGGGAGCGCTCCCTGTGTTTTCAATCCCTTTACAACCATTCAAATGAATGGGATCACTTGTAGCATCAGTTTCCCTCCACTGCACGCCGGAGGGAAACTCTGCCAGACAACTGATACATGCGAAGGTGGCCTTAGACAAAAGTTGGCCAAGTTAACTTTGGCAGGACCATCTGGCCTGATAAAGGATCTATGACATAAATATAAATACACATTCAGATTACATGTATCAGTGTTACGAACACAGACATAATATAACTACTTAGTGTCAGGTAGAGTGCAGCCCTGAACTCGCCCACTCTCTCTGTCCCTGCCTACTTGCGTACCCGCCCTAGGAAGTGGGTCCACAACATGGTGCCGGTCCCTTCCTATTTAAGTGATGGGATTCAGAAGTCAAAATACTACATTATAAAAATATGATAAAGGTCGGGAACAGCTGGAGGCACACAAACTAACAGAAAAAAACCTAAACACACACACACAAATACGCATTCAATGAGCCGAGTCCAAGCCAGGAGGGAAAGAAGTACAATAACAGAGTGTCAAAGGGTAGTCAAAAGCTGAGCCAAGAGTCACAAAACCAGAATAAACAATATGAGTACAGAGATTGCTAGGTCAGTTACAAGATCTTTCACAGGTAAGGTCTGAATGGAAAAGCCTCCCTTAATACATCTGTGCATCCAGCAGGAGGACTCTGATAGGCTGCAACTATATCACACACAGAAGCACAGAGGCATAGTCCTAGCAACTAAAACAAACAAAAGCTCTCAGGGCAGATTAACTCTTTGGGTTCTCACACTTAGCAGAGCAAAGCTTGCATAAAGGGTGTTGACCCATGGACAAAGACAATTGTCACCAAACAATGAACATGATCAGAGTACCTGTTTATTTAAAAAGACAAAATGAATGTTTTTTGTTTCTCCTGATCTTGCTGCTTCAGAGACAGAGACTAGCATGTTGAGAACTCCAGTGTGCACAGTCTGAAAGTAGAAGCATAGATCTTGGTAGACCCTTGCCAGCCTAAAGTACAGGTGAAATCACTGCTGGAAAAAGTTTAAAGGAAAACCCAGACCACCTGGAACATAAGGGGATCTGGTGTAGGAGGGAGCTGACAGCGAGTGATTACTAACCATGGCTATGCTGAGAGCAGAGACTGTTATCAAGTTCCCCAGTACATTTAAGTGTATAACCCTTATTCAAGAGACTTTAGCCGGCATTTATCATTGTAGGTGTAAGTGAAGCATTTTTCTACACCTTTTTTTGCTGGTAATGAGTAGGAGCACCAAATTTATTAAATGGTCACAGAGCATTTAATACATTTTGTGCAGGTCACATTTTCTGAAATTTTTCTCTTCACATACACCAAATAGCTAAGCTAAGACTTGGCTGGTGTAGTCTTAGAGACTTTTCAGTGTCTTTGCGCCTCTTTTGTGCCTTTTCACTAAGAGGTGCAGTTCATAAAACCCTTCCATATCATGTGTATTGCCAAAATTAGTGGATTGCAACTCAAAATCCGCAGAAACTAAAGGCCAAGAAAGGAGAAAGCAGGATTTATTTGCGCCTTTTTTTGCGGCTTTAGTTTATAAATTTCTGCTGATTTTGAGTTGCAATCCACTGATTGTCTAAAGACAATGATAAATGTCGGCCTTTGCCTTCATTTTGACACCTTAAACCCTGCACTTGTTATTGTGCCTGGTGCTGAAACTTAAGTAAAAGTTATTAAAGTCCACTATTGTCTCACTATTGTCACCTAAGACCCTGACCCATAGAGGCTTAAACTTGAATCCAGAAAAGGGGGTACATTGTAAAACGTTTCCCTTGGACATCAAGAGTGTTTATATTGTCTCTGACTTATGGCATCCCCCTTTAGAACAAAACAAATTGTAGTGCCATGACGTCACGCCACGCCCCCTCCATTAATTTCTATGGGAGGGGGCGTAACGGCCGCAATACCCCCTCCCATAGACATGAATGGAAGGGGCGTGGCGTGACGTCACGTCTTTGTCTCGGAAGCCCGGCAGTTCTATGCATAGAATGCGGGCTGCTGTAGGGAGATTGTGGGGGTCCAATCGTGGGGGGGCCCATCAGCGGGCCCCCTGCGATCAGACATCTTATCCCTATACTTTCGATAGGGGATAAGATGTTTTTGCCCGGAATACCCCTTTAAAGTCCCAGTAAAAAAAGATGTTGTATGTTAATTTAGGGTGCTTCTAAGAGAATTAGCTGAGTAGGATCACATGGCCACATATTGCCTGCTCCAAAATAAGCATTAGCCTTTGCTCATAGGCTGGAACATGTGCATCTCACAAACATTATAAAAATTCAAGGAAAGTAACTTTAGGACATTATATTTGAGTGAACAGATAACGTCCTTGGCAGACCTTGCGGAAATTCAATCCATTCCTTTGGGGCTATCTTTAATTTACTGGACAAATAATAAGTTAAAAGTTCACAAAAGCCAAAGATGAATAAATTAAAAAGATAATTGACTGGAATGCAAATCAAGTAACATGTTCCATCAATCTGCATCTTTTAAGGTAATAAAATCTAAAATGCATGAAAGGACACACATGGAAAGGATCTTTGAAAAGGAATGGACATGAATTTTATTGTCTAATTTGTATTCAACAAAGGAACATAAAATACTCTGTGTATTCTATATGGTGGCTTGAGGAGATGATGCATGTCACAAGGATTCAGTAAATGCCGAAGAAAATCCCTGTGCCATGCCCCTTCCAGTCAGGCTCTCTACTAGACAGAACACATTAGCTCAGATTTATTAGTGCTGTCTAATACTTAGACAATGAGAGATACCAATTAGTGTTGAGCGGCATAGGCCATATTCGAATTCGCGAATATTCGCGAATATATGGACGAATATTCGTCATATATTCGCGAATATTCGCATATTCGTAATATTCTCGTTTTATTTTCGCAAATGCGAAACATTCGCATATGCGAAAATGTACATATGTGAAAATTAGCATATACTAAAATTAACATAAGAGAAAATTAGCATATGCGAAAACTAGCATACACTAAAATTAACATAAGAGAAAATTTGCATATGCGAAAATTCGCACGCCAGTCTCACACAGTAGTATTAGAGCCTTCTTTACACCACACAAGCTGGAAGCAGAGAGGTATGATCACTGTGATGTGTACTGTGAAAAAAATAAAATAAAAAAAACGAATATTCGTAATTACGAATATATAGCGCTATATTCGCGAAATTCGCGAATTCGCGAATATGCGATATTCGCGAATAATATTCGAATTGCGAATATTTGCGAGCAACACTAATACCAATAAGAGAAGCAAAATCTATTACAGAGGCTAATACTATTTGATACCTTTGGTGTCACATTTTGGACATTTCACGCTAATTGTTTTGCTTGAAAATCATTTTTTTTTTTTTTTTTTGCATCATAGTGCATTTTAGCTATATCCCTTACCAGAGAGCCATGTGCCTTTTGCCTTTGAAATGATGGCCCCTTGTTGCATGCATGGCAGAGAGTGTTTAAACCACAGGGATGGCTGTGGATATAGTGTTTTTGGATTTTTTATACTGTCCCTCATAGACGTCTGATAGGTAAATTAAGGTCTTTGGGTTTGACAATTTTAGTTTGTAACTGGATTGAAAACTGGCTTAAGGACCCAGAGAGTGGTGGTCAATGATTTGTACTCGGATTGGTCCTCAGTTACCCCAAGGTTCAGTACTGGGCCCGCTCTTGTTTAATTTATTTATTAATGATATAGAGGATGGGATTAAAGGGGTATTCCAGGCAAAACCTTTATATATATATATATATATATATATATATATATATATATATATATACATATATATATATATATATATATATATATATATATATATATATATATATATCAACAGGCTCCGGAAAGTTAAACAGATTTGTAAATTACTTCTATTAAAAAATCTTTATCTTTCCAATAGTTATTAGCTTCTGAAGTTTTCTAACTGCTCAATGATGATGTCACGTCCCGGGAGCTGTGCATGATGGGAGAATATCCCCATAGGAACTGCACAGCTCCCGGTACGTGAGTCATCAGAGAGCAGTTAGACAGAAAACAACAACTCAACTTCAGAAGCTAATAACTATTGGAAGGATTAAGATTTTTTAATAGAAGTAATTTACAAATCTGTTTAACTTTCCGGAGCCAGTTGATATATATATAAAAAAAGTTTTGGCCTGGAATACCCCTTTAACCCCTTAAGGACCCAGGACGTACTAGAACGTCCTGGCACCCTGGGCTTTAAGGACCCAGGACGTACTAGTACGTCCTGGTGTTTCTCCGGTCTCTGCCGCGCCCCGGGCAGAGATCGGAAGCGGATGCCTGCTGAAATGCTTCAGCAGGCATCCAGGGCAAACGCCGAGGGGGGCCATGTAGGCCCCCCATGTCGGCGATCGCCGCAAATCGCAAGGGAAATCGCCCTTGCGATCTGCGGCGATACCGGGCTGATCGGGTCTCTGGGACCCGACCGCCCGGTAATTTCGCATGATCCCGGCTGTCACAGACAGCCAGGACCATGCTAATGTATAGGAGCGAGGTGGCAAGCCTGCCACCTCCTCCGATCCCCTGCGATCTGTCGGTTAACTAACCGACCAATCGCAGGAGGGGGGGCGGTTACTTCCTCCCGTCCTGCCCGGCCCCTTGAAGTCCGGAGAGGACGGGAGGAAGACCGGAGGACGCGGCGGGGGACGGGGGAGTGCTGGGGACCGGCCCCGGTACTTACCTCGTCCCTGAAGACCCGGATCCCGGCGAGGAAGAAGGCGGCGGCGGCGGCGACAGGTGAGTTGATCTTCAGCCGCGGTCGGGCCCTTTACAGCAATGCACGTCGCCGTAAAGCGACATGCATTGCTGTAATGGGACCCTGTAAACTACAACTCCCAGCATGCCCAGACAGCCCTTGGCGTCTGGGTATGCTGGGAGTTGCAGTTTTGCAACATCTGGAGGTCCACAGTTTGGAGACCACTGTGCCCTTCCAGATGTTGCAAAACTACACATCCTCAGCATGCCCTTACTGTCCAGGCATGCTGGGAGTTGTAGTTCTGTAACATCTGGCCCTTCAGATGTTGCAGAACTACAACTCCTAGCATGCCTGGACAGTTTTGGCATACTGGGAGTTGTAGTTTTGCAACATCTGGAGGGCTGCAGCTTGGACACCACTACACAGTGGTCCCCAAACTGTTCTCCTCCAGCTGTTACGTAACCACTACTCCCAATATGCCCTTCGGCTGCCTGGGCATGCTGGGAGTTGTGGTTTTGCAACAACTGGAGGCACACTGGTTGGGAAACATTGTCTGTTTCCTAACTCAGTGTTTCCCAACCCGTGTGCCTCCAGCTGTTGCAAAACTATAACTGACAGCATGCACTGATAGACTGTGCATGCTGGGAGTTGTAGTTTTGCACCAGATGGAGGTCCCCCCCCCCCCTGTGAATGTACAGGGTACATTCACATGGGCAGGGGCTTACAGTGAGTATCAGGCTGCAAGTTTGCGATGCAGCAAATTTTGCGCGGCAGCTCAAACTCGTAGAGGGAAACTCGCTGTAACCCCCCGCCCGCGTGACTGTCTCCTAAAAACACTACACTACACTAACACAAAATAAAATAAAAAGTAAAAAACGCTACATATACACATACCCCTACACAGCCCCCTCCCCTCCCCAATAAAAATGAAAAACGTCTGGTACGCCACTGTTTCCAAAATGGAGCCTCCAGCTGTTGCAAAACAACAACTCCCAGTATTGCCGGACAGCCGTTGACTGTCCAAGCATGCTGGGAGTTTTGCAACAGCTGGAGGCACCCTGTTTGGGAATCACTGGCGTAGAATACCCCTATGTCCACCCCTATGCAAATCCCTAATTCAGGCCTCAAATGCGCATGGCGCTCTCACTTCGGAGCCCTGTCGTATTTCAAGGCAACAGTTTAGGGTCACATATGGGGTATCGCCGTACTCGGGAGAAATTGCCTAACAAATTTTGGGGGGTATTTTCTCCTTTCACCCCTTATGAAAAGGGGAAGTTGGGGTCTACACCAGCATGTTGGTGTAAAAAAAAAAATATTTTTTACACTTACATGCTGGTGTTGCCCTATACTTTTCATTTTGACAAGAGGTAAAGGGGAAAAAAGCCCCCCAAAATTTGTAATGCAATTTCTCCCGAGTACGGAGATACCCCATATGTGGGCGCAAAGTGCTCTGGGGGCGCACAACAAGGCTCAGAAGGGAGAGTGCGCCATGTACATTTGAGGTGATTTGCACAGGGGTGGCTGATTGTTACAGCGGTTTTGACAAACGCAAAAAAGAAAAAAAAACCACATGTGACCCCATTTCGGAAACTACACCCCTCACGGAATGTAATGAGGGGTGCAGTGAGAATTTACACCCCACTGGTGTCTGACAGATCTTTGGAACAATGGGCTGTGCAAAAAAAAAATTTTGTACAGCCCACTGTTCCAAAGATCTGACAGACACCAGTGGGGGGTAAATGCTCACTGTACCCCTTGTTACATTCCTCAAGGGGTCTAGTTTCCAAAATGGTATGCCATGTGGGGGTTATTTTGCTGTCCTGGCACCATAGGGGCTTCCTAAATGCGACATGCCCCCGAGCAAAATTTGCTCTCAAAAAGCCAAATATGACTCCTTCTCTTCTGAGCATTGTAGTTCGCCCGTAATGCACTTCATGCCAACTTATGGGGTACCTCCATACTCAGAAGAGATGGGGTTACAAATTTTGGGGGGTATTTTCTGCTATTAACCCTTGCAAAAATGTGAAATTTGGGGGGAAACACACATTTTAGTGAAATTTTTTTTTAATTTTTTTACATATGCAAAAGTCGTGAAACACCTGTGGGGTATTAAGGCTCACTTAATTCCTTGTTACGTTCCTCATGGGGTCTAGTTTCCAAAATGGTATGGCATGTGTTTTTTTTTTGCTGTTCTGGCCCCATAGGGGCTTCCTAAATGCAACATGCCCCCCAAAAACCATTTCTGAAAAACGTACTCTCCAAAATCCCCTTGTCGCTCCTTCCCTTCTGAGCCCTCTACTGCGCCCGCCGAACACTTTACATAGACATATGAGGTATGTGCTTACTCGAGAGAAATTGGGCTACAAATACAAGTATAAATTTTCTCCTTTTACCCCTTGTAAAAATTCAAAAATTGGGTCTACAAGAAAATGCAAGTGTAAAAAATGAAGATTGTGAATTTTCTCCTTCACTTTGCTGCTATTCCTGTGAAACACCTAAAGGGTTAAAACGCTGACTGAATGTCATTTTGAAAACTTTGGGGGGTGCGGTTTTTATAATGGGGTCATTTGTGGGGTATTTCTAATATGAAGACCCTTCAAATCCACTTCAAACCTGAACTGGTCCCTGAAAAATAGTGAGTTTGAAAATTTTGTGAAAAATTGGAAAATTGCTGCTGAACTTTGAAGCCCTCTGGTGTCTTCCAAAAGTAAAAACTCGTCAATTTTATGATGCAAATATAAAGTAGACATACTGTATTTGTGAATAAAATAAAATAAATATTTGGAATATCCATTTTCCTTACAAGCAGAGAGCTTCAAAGTTAGAAAAATGCTAAATTTTCAAATTTTTCATCAAATTTTGGGATTTTTCACCAAGAAAGGATGCAAGTTACCACAAAATTTTACCACTATGTTAAAGTAGAATATGTCACGAAAAAACAATCTCGGAATCAGATTGATAAGTAAAAGCATTCCAGAGTTATTAATGTTTAAAGTGACAGTGGTCAGATGTTCAAAAAATGGCCGGGTCCTAAGGTGTAAAATGGCTGGGTCCTTAAGGGGTTAACCCCTTCCCGCTATTGGACGTATGCATACGTCCAGGCGAATTACACGTTCGCGCAAATGGACGTATGCATACGTCCAAGCGATCTCCTGCTCTGCCGCGGGCAGCGCAGGAGATCGCGGGTGGGAATCAGCTGTCAATCACAGCCGGAGTCCCACCGCAGCTGCAGGGGCCGCGATCGCGCCGGTCCCGGCAGCATTAACCCCATAGATGCCGTGATCAGTTCTGATCACGGCATCTATGGTGTTTGCAGGGGGAGCGCTCTCCCCCTGCCCATCAACGGCTGCTCCGCGATAAAATAAGGGGGATCGGGGGTGTCCAAGACACCCTCGATCCCCCTTGAAGAGATAGGAGTGAGGTGGCAGGGTTGCCACCCCTCCTATCCCTGCTATTGATCGGCGGAGCGGCCGACCAATAGCAGACTGGGGGCGGGGGGGTTAAAGTTCGGTTCCCCGCGCTGTGCCCACCCATCGGTGTCCGGGCACAGCGGGGGGAACCGTGTAGTAGCGGCGGCGGCAGCGGCGGTCACTTACCCGGCGGCGGAGCTCCAGATGACGGCGGCGGTGGAGGTAAGTATGACGCCGCGTGTCCAGAGTCTGTTGCCTAGCAACATCTGCAGGGCGACAGTTTAGAGAGTGGTCTCTAAACTATCGCCCTCCAGATGTTGCAAAACTACAACTCCCACCATGCCTTGACAGCTGTTTGCTGTGTTGGCATGCTGGGAGTTGTAGTTTTGCAAGATTTAGAGGGGTTCAGGCTAGAGATCACTGACAGTGGTCTCTAAACTGTAGCCCTCCAGATATTACAAAACTACAACTCCCAGCATGCCCAGACAGCAGTTTGCAGTCTTAGCATGCTGAGATTTGTAGTTTTGCAACATCTGGAGGGCCACAGTTTAGAGACCACTGTCAGTGATCTCCAGCCTGAACCCCTCTAAATCTTGCAAAACTACAACTCCCAGCATTCAGGAACAGCAAATGGCTGTCTCGGCATGCTGGGAGTTGTACTTGCGTGCCTCCAGCTGTTGCATAACTACATCTCCCAGCATTCCCTTTGGCAATCAGTACATGCTGAGAGTTGTAGTTCTGCAACAGCTGGAGGCACACTGGTTGGGAAATACCGAGTTAGGTAATAGGTTCTATTACCTAACTCAGTATTTTCCAACCAGTGTGCCTCCAGCTGTTGCAAAACTACAACTCCCAGCATGCACGTTCTGTCAGTGCATGCTGGGAGTTGTAGTTTTGCACCCCCCCCTCCCATGTGAATGTACAGGTTACATTCACACTGGCGGAGGATTACAGTGAATTCCCTGCTTCAGGTTTGAGCTGCAGCAGCCGCAGCTCAAACTCCTAGCGGGAGACTCAGTGTAATCCGCCGTCAGTGTGAATGTAACCTAAAAACACTACACTAACATAAAATAAAGAGTAAAACACTACATATACACACGTACACTGCCCCCCCCCCACCACCCCTTCACCCCCCCCCCAATAAAAATGAAAAACGTATCCTACAGCAGTGTTTCCAAAACGGAGCCTCCAGCTGTTGCAAAACAAAAACTCCCAGCATTTCCGGACAGCCATTGACTGTTCAAGCATGCTGGGAGTTTAGCAACAGCTGGAGGCACCCTGTTTGAGAATCACTGGTGTAAAATACCCCTATGTCCACCCCTATGCAAATCCCTAATTTAGGCCTCAAATGCGCATGGCGCTCTCACTTTGGAGCCCTGTCATATTTCAAGGCAACAGTTTAGGGCCACATATGGGGTATCGCCGTACTCGGGAGAAATTGCCTAACAAATTTTGGGGGGCTTTTTCTCCTTTTACCCCTTATGAAAAGGTAAAGTTGAGGTTTACACCAGCATGTTAGTGTAAAAAAAAAACATTTTTGTACACTAACATACTGGTGTTGCCCCATACTTTAAAATTTCACAAGCGGTAAAAGAAAAAAAGCCTCCAAAATTTGTAACGCAATTTCTCCTGAGTACAGAAATACCCCATATGTGGGCGCAAAGTGTTCTGGGGGCGCACAGCAAGGCTCAGAAGGGAGAGTGCACCATGTAAATTTGAGGTCTAAATTGGTGATTTGCACAGGGGTGGCTGATTTTACAGCGGTTCTGACATAAGTGCAAAACAATAAATACCCACATGTGACCCCATTTTGGAAACTACACCCCTCACGGAATGTAACAAGGGGTACAGTGAGCATTTACGCCCCACAGGTGTCTGACAGATCTTTGAAACAGGGGTCTGTGAAAATGAAAAATAAAATTTTTAATTTGCACAGCCCACTGTTCCAAAGATCCGTCAAATGCCAGTGGGGTGTAAATTCTCCCTGCACCCCTTATTACCTTCCGTGAGGGGTGTCGTTTTAAAAATGGGGTCACATGTGGGGGGTCCACTGTTCTGGCACCACGGGGGGCTTTGGAAATGCACATGGCCAAATTCTCTCTCCAAAAGCTCAATGATGCTCCTTCTCTTCTGAGCATTGTAGTTCGCCCCCAGTGCACTTCACGTCCACTTATTGGGTATTTCCATACTCAGAAGAGATGGGGTTACAAATTTTGGGGGGTATTTTCTGCTATTATCCCTTGTAAAAATGTAAAATTTGGGGGAAAACAAGCATTTTAGTGTAAAAAAAATTTTTTTTTTTTACATATGCAAAAGTCGTGAAACACCTGTGGGGTATTAAGGTTCACTTTACCCCTTGTTACGTTCCCCAAGGGGTCTTGTTTCCAAAATGGTATGCCATGTGGTTTTTTTTTTCTGTCCTGGCACCATAAGTGCTTCCTAAATGCAGCATGCCCCCAGAGCAAAATTTGCTTCCAAAAAGCCAAATGTGACTCCTTCTCTTCTGAGACCTGTAGTGCGCCAGCAGAGCACTTTTCATCCCCATATTGGGTGTCTTCTGAATCGGGAGAAATTGGGCTTCAAATGTTGGGGGGTATTTTCTGCTATTACCTTTTTTAAAAATGTAAAATTTTTGCTAAACCAAGCATTTTTGGTAAAAAAAAAATCTTTTTTTTTACATATGCAAAAGTCGTGAAACACCTGTGGGGTATTAAGGTTCACTTTATCCCTTGTTACGTTCCTCAAGGAGTCTAGTTTCCAAAATGGTATGCCATGTCGTTTTTTTTTGCTGTCCTGGCACCATAGGGGCTTCCTAAATGCGACATGCCCCCCGAGCAAAATTTGCTCTCAAAAAGCCAAATATGACTCCTTCTCTTCTGAGCATTGTAGTTCGCCCGTAATGCACTTCAGGTCAACTTATGGGGTACCTCCATACTCAGAAGAGATGGGGTTACAAATTTTGGGGGGTATTTTCTGCTATTAACCCTTGCAAAAATGTGAAATTTGGGGGGAAACACACATTTTAGTGAACATTTTTATTTATTTTTTTACATATGCAAAAGTCATGAAACACCTGTGGAGTATTAAGGCTCACTTAATTCCTTTTTACGTTCCTCAAGGGGTCTAGTTTCCAAAATGGTATGCCATGTGTTTTTTATTTGCTATTTTGGCACCATAGGGGCTTCCTAAATGCAACATGCCCCCAAAAAACCATTTCAGAAAAACGTACTCTCCAAAATCCCCTTGTCGCTCCTTCGCTTCTGAGCCCTCTACTGCGCCCGCCGAACAATTTACATAGACATATGAGGTATGTGCTTACTCGAGAGAAATTGGGCTACAAATTCAATTATAAATTTTATCCTTTTACCCCTTGTAAAAATTCAAAAATTGGGTCTACAAGAACATGCAAGTATAAAAAAGGAAGATTTTGAATTTTCTCCTTCACTTTGCTGCTTTTCCTGTGAAACACCTAAAGGGTTAAAACACTTACTGAATGTCATTTTGAATACTTTGGGGGGTGCAGTTTTTGTAATGGGGTCATTTATGGGGTATTTCTAATATGAAGACCCTTCAAATCCACTTCAAACCTGAACTGGTCCATGAAAAATAGCGAGTTTGAAAATTTTGTGAAAAATTGTAAAATTGCTGCTGAACTTTGAAGCCCTCTGGTGTCTTCCAAAAGTAAACACTTGTCAATTTTATGATGAAAATATAAAGTAGACATATTGTATATGTGAATCCCAAAAAAAATAATATTTGGAATATCCATTTTCCTTACAAACAGAGAGCTTCAAAGTTAGAAAAATGCAAAATTTTCAATTTTTTCATCAAATTTTGGGATTTTTCACCAAGAAAGGATGCAAGTTACCACAAAAATTTACCACTATGTTAAAGTAGAATATGTCACGAAAAAACAATCTCGGAATCAGATTGATAAGTAAAAGCATTCCAGAGTTATTAATGTTTAAAGTGACAGTGGTCAGATGTGCAAAAAAGGGCTGCGTCCTAGAGGTGAAAATGGGCTGTGTCCTTAAGGGGTTAACAGCTCTGTTTCTATTTTTGCAGATGACACCAAGCTTTGTAGGGGGCACTCCCTCTGTCTGGAGAAGAAAAGGTTGGGTCTCAAGGGTGACACGCCTTCTTTACCATAGGAACTGTAAATTTATGGAACAGTCTATCTCAGGAACTAGTTACAGCAGGAACAGTTAAAAGCTTCAAAACAGGGTTAGATATATTTCTAGAAGAATCAAACATTAATGCTTATGCAGAAGTATAATCACATCCCTTCCCCCTCATCCAACCACACCACTTCCCTTCAATTCCTTGGTTGAACTTGATGAACATATGTAATTTTTTCAACCTACTAACTATGTAACACTTAATAAATGTGTTTTGGATAAATGTGCCAGGATGAGACAAATTTTAGCACTTCTGATGCCAATGTCGTGGAAAAGACAGAATGATAAATCTGCCTCACTATGTTAAAGAACTACCCAGAAAATTCTGTTCAATGTGACCTAATGGATATTTTAGCATCCACTAAATTATATCAGGCTATTTAAAGGTGGGATCTCATGTTGTGGCAACTACATGTAAAAAAATTAAACATACATACACATTTTTTTCAAGTATATGAAGCAAAATTCTGTAGCCCCTGCATATACTGTAGGTTTGGTTTCTACTACATGCAACAGCCAGGCGTAATAGATAGTGTTAGGTTCCAAATTAGAAGACTTTATCTGTATTGCCATTGTGTGAAGGAAATGATGCACCAAAATATAAAAGCTCTCAAGAGGTAGCACCTATATTTGCTTTTACTATGTACAATGTTTTCTAAAATGCCCCATGGGTGTGGGCCCACTGTGTCACAAGTGACAGCCGGCCAGGCAGGCAGAATGAGGCCAAGTACACTAACGTCAACACAGTAAAGATGATTAAGGTGTTTATTTACAAAGTAGCAGATCGGGGGCGGGGGGTTAACTTTCATTTTCCCTGTCCTGCCCACCCACAATAGGCGGGGCAGGACGGGGAAACGACGGGGACCAACGCCAAAGATCCACTTACCCATCCGGGCGGACAACGGAGGCTGCGGGTGACGGAGATCGCCGGGTGGCGATGTCGTGTGGCTGGATCGTACGGAAGCCGGTGAGTTGCCTAGCAACATCTGGAGGGTACAGTTTGAGCCTTCCAGATGTTGCAAAACTACAACTCCCAGCATGCCCAGACAGCTGTTTGGGCATGCTGGAATATGTAGTTTTGCAACAGCTGGAGGGCTACAGTTTGAGATCCCTACATAGTGGTCCTCAACTGTAGCCCTCCAGATCTTGCAAGACTACAACTCCTAGCATGCCCAAACAGCTGATTGCTGTCTGGGCATGCTGGGATTTGTAGTTTTGCAACAGCTGGAGGACCACAGTTTGGAGATCACTTTGCAGTGTTCTCTAAAACTGTAGCCCTCCAGATGTTGCAAAACTGCAAATCCCAGCATGAGCAAACAGCTGTCTCGGCATGCTGGGAGTTGTAGTTGTGTACTTCCAGCTATTGCATAAATACATCTCCCAGCAAGCCCTTCGGCGATCAGTACATGCTGGGAGTTGTAGTTTTGCAACAGCTGGAGGCACACTGGTTGGAAAATACTGAGTTAGGTAACAGAACCTAACTGAAGGTTTTCCAACCAGTGTGTCTCCAGCTGTTGCAAAATTACAACTCCCAGCATGCACGGTCTGTCAGTACATGCTGGGAGTTGTAGTTTTGAAACAGCTGGAGGTTTGCCCCCCCCCCCCCCACCCCATGTGAACGCACAGAGTACATTCACACAGGCAGCTTTACAGTTTCCTGCTTCAAGTTTGGGCTGCAGCAAATTTTTCGCCGCAGCACAAACTCCTAGCGGGAAACTCACCGTAACCCGCCAGTGCGAATGTACCCTAAAAACACTACACTAACACATAATAAAGAGTAAAACACTACATATACACCCCCGCACACTGACCCCCACCCCCCACCTCCAATAAAAATGAAAAACGTATTGTATGGCAGTGTTTCCAAAACGGAGCCTCCAGCTGTTGCAAAACAACAACTCCCAGCATTTCCGGACAGCCACTGACTGCCCAGGCATGCTGGGAATTTAGCAACAGCTAGGGGCACCCTGTTTGGGAATCATACCCCTATGTCCACCCCTACGCGATCCATAATTTAGTCCTCAAATGCGTATGGCACTCTCTCACTTCAGAGCCCTGTCGTATTTCAAGGAAACAGTTTAGGGCCACATTTGGGGAATTTCCGTACTCGGGAGAAATTGTGGATGTGGATGTAAAGTGCTCTGTGGGTGCACTACAATGCTCAGAAGAGAAGGCGCGCCATTGGGCTATTGAAGAGAAAATTTGTCTGGAATTGAAGGCCATGTGTGTTTACAAAGCCCCCATAGTGCCAGAACAATGGACCCCACCCACATGTGACCCCATTTTGGAAACTACACCCCTCACATAATGTAATGAGGGGTACAGGGAGCATTTACGCCCCACAGGTGTCTGACAGATTTTTGGAACAGTGGTCCGTGAAAATGAAAAATGTAATTTTTCATTTGCACAGCCCACTGTTCCAAAGATCTCTCAAACGCCAGTGGGGTGTAAATTCTCACTGCACCCCTTATTAAATTCTGTGAGGGGTGTAGTTTCCAAAATAGGGTCACATGTGGGGGGGGGTCCACTGTTCTGGCACCACAGGGGGGGCGGTGTAAACGCACATGGCCCCTGACTTCCATTCCAAACAATTTTTTCCCCCCAAAAGCTCAATGGCGCTCCTTCTCTTCTGAGCATTGTAGTTCGCCAGCAGAGCACTTGACGTCCACACATGGGGTATTTCCATACTTAGAAGAGATGGGGTTTCACATTTCTGGGGGCATTTTGTCCTATTACCCCTTGTAAACATTTTACATTTGAGGGAAAACTAGCATTTTAGTGGAAAAAAATAATAATTTACATATCCAACTTTCACGAAAAGTCGTCAAACACCTGTGGGTTGTTAAGGATCACTGGACCCCTTGTTACGTGCCTTGAGGGGTGTAGTTTCCAAAATAGTATGCCATGTGTTTTTTTTTGCTGTCCTGGCACCATAGTGGCTTCCTAAATGGGACATGCCCCCCAAAAACCATTTCAGCAAAATTTGCTTTTCAAAAGCCAAATGTGACTCTTCTCTTCTGAGCATTGTAGTTTGCCCGCAAAGAATTTTACGTCCTAACATGGGGTATTTCCATACTCAGAAGAGATGGGGTTACAAATTTTGTGGGGCATTTTGTCCTATTATCCCCTGTAAACATTTTAAATTTGAGGGAAAACTAGCATTTTAGTGAAAAAATTTTTTCCAAAAGTTTCCAAAATAGTATGCCATGTGTTTTTTTTTCTGTTCTGGCACCATAGGGGCTTCCTAAATGTTACATGCCCCCCAAAAACCATTTCAGAAAATCACTCTCCAAAATCCCACTGTCGCTCCTTCCCTTCTGAGCCCTCTAGTGCACCCGCCAAACACTTTACATACACATATGAGGTATTTTCTTACTCGAGAGAAATTGGGTTACACATTTTAGGAAGATTTCTCTCCTTTTGCCCCATGTAAAAATTTAATAACTGGGTCTACAAGAACATGCCAATGTAAAAAATGAAGATTTTGAATTTTCTCCTTCAATTTGCTGCTATTCCTGTGAAACACCAAAAGGGTTAGCAAACCTTTTGAATTTCATTTTGAATACTTTGGGGGGCAGTTTTTATAATGGGGTCATTTGTGGGGTATTTCTAATATGAAGGCCCTTCAAATCCACTTCAAAACAGAACTGGTCCCTGAAAAATTTAGATTTTTAAAATTTTGTGAAAAATTGAAAAATTGCTGCTATACTTTGAAGCCCTCTGATATCTTCCAAAAGTAAAAACATGTCAACTTTATGATTGAAACATAAAGTAGACATATTGTATATTTGAATCAATATATAATTTCTTTGGAATATTCATTTTCCTTATAAGCAGAGAGCTTCAAAGTTTAAAAAAAATGCAAAATTTTCTATTTTTTCATCAAATTTTTGAATTTTTCACCAAGAAATGATGCAAGTATCGACAAAATGTTACCACTAACATAAAGTATGCAAAAAATGGCCGGGTCCTACAGTGAAAATTGGCTGGGTCCTTAAGGGGGTAAAAGTCTTATTGTGTCTTAATTGAGATGTCCAGTTTACAAAATATGTAAGCAAACATGCTAGTAAGATGTGAGTTATTGGGGAGGGGTACCTCATTCAGACCCTCATCTAGCAATAAGTGTGGAGAAAGAGTACAGACAGTATATCTTCTTCCAGACTATCCGGCCGGTCGGTGTTGAGCCCATGAGGAGTATGAGTGAGTTAGTCCAGGACAGCTAGTCTCACGGATGGCTTTGTGGCTGGTAGCTCAGTATGTCCCCATGTGGATCCTGCAATTTTTGTAACTAGGGGTAGGCAGAATATGTGCTAGTCCTTGGGTAAGGTTTCAGGGGGGCATACCCATGATGGTATGTACAATAGAATTAATCCAGAAACGCAGGAAGCATTCAAAACAAGGGGTACGGGGTAGCAAAGTTACCATACTTTAGATGTATAATTGGAAACTGGTAACAGTTCCCTTTTATTAGCAGTAATGACACAGACTTACATAGGTCGGCTAACTACAGGGTAGATAGACTTTAGAAGACTTGCACTCACAATTGCAGCCAATGTCTGGGTGTAAGATACAGGCATCCATGATGTATAAGCCATGTGCCACTAACTCTGACTGGAAGCCCACGAAGAGTCAAGTGTTTGCAGAAAAAACCCTTGCACAGCTATTTCCTCTTCTGTCTAGACAATTCTCCCTCTTGGAGCAAGAAAATTATAATTGAGATCAATTTCTCTTTCAACGTGGAAGGAGGAAGTCATGGGTAAAACCTTCTGAATGCCACGTTGTGCCTTAATCCACATGATCAACCCAAAGCGGACTCAGATAACTCATAGCAACAAGAACTGGATATAGACATGCTGACAAAGCCGGGGCTTGCTTACTTGCTTCACGTCAGGCTTTAGCTGAAAATTAGGGATACTGCACTATGCCTAATATTCCTCCACCTGAGACCTAGCAGGAGGCAGACAGGAACATCTGCACACTTCTCTGACTAGGGTCAGTCAGACTGACTGTTTTTCAGCTCTGGGTATGTATTATACCATCTACAGACTAGTATAACCAGCAGACCATTTGTTGTGGAACAAAGAGGGCAGAAAAATGCACTACAGTATGCTTAAAAAATGTATTGGAGTAAAACACCAGCTGATGATTACTTTTGCCTGGACTTTCACAGTATCTAGAGCCATGACAGATTAACAGGTACAAAATAGTACACTACTTAGGTGTACATATGTGGTATGCACTTATGAGGGCAGAAAAATGAGGCACAGTAGGCTTAAAAAATTGTATTTTAGTAAAACACCAGCTGATGATGACTTTTTCCTGGACTTTCACAGTATCTAGGCTCTTGACAGATTAACAGGTACAAAAAAGTACACTATTTAGATGTAGGTCTGCGGTATGCACTCATGAGGGAAGAAAAATGCGCTACAGTACACTTAAAAAAATATCTGAGTACAACACCAGCCAGTGATTACTTTTGGCTGTCCTTTCACAGTATGTAGGCCCTTCATAGATTAACAGGTACAAAATAGTACACCACTCAGTTGTTGGTATGTGGTATGCACTTATGAGGGTAGAAAAATGCGCTACAGTACGCAAAAAAAAATGTGCCCACAGCACCAGCAGTTAGAGATGAGCGAACCCGAATTTGTTACGAATTTCATGAAAAATTCGATTTGCAAAGAATGTGAATATTGCCGCGATTCGATTGCGCAAATGTTACGCCTAGCGCTCCGGGTCCCCGCTCCTCCCCGGAGCGCTCACGGCGCCTTTCTCCCTGCAGCTCCCCGGTCAGCGCTGACCGGGAGCGCTGCCCTGTCATGGCCGTTGGGGATGCGATTCGCACAGCGGGACGCGCCCGCTCGCGAATCGCATCCCAGGTCACTTACCCGTTCCCGTCTCCTGCGGTCATGTGCTGGCGCGCGCGGCTCCGCTCTCTAGGGCGCGCGCGCGCCAGCTCCCTGAGACTTAAAGGGCCAGTGCACCAATGATTGGTGCCTGGCCCAATTAGCTTAATTGGTTCCCATCTGTTTCCTGGCTATATCTAGTCTCCTCCCTTGCACTTCCTTGCCGGATCTTGTTGCCCTAGAGCCTAGTGAAAGCGTTTTTGTGTGTTTATACCCTGTGTACCAGAACTTTGCTATCTCCCCTGACTACGAACCTTGCCGCCTGCCCCCGACCTTCTGCTACGTCCGACTTTGCTTCTGCCTACTCCCTTGTACCTCGCCTATCTTCAGCAGCCAGAGAGGTGAGCCGTTGCTAGTGGATACGACCTGGTCACTACCGCCGCAGCAAGACCATCCCGCTTTGCGGCGGGCTCTGGTGAAAACCTGTAGTGTCTTAGAACCGGTCCACTAGCACGGTCCTCGCTATCCCTCTCTGGCACAGAGGATCCACCTCCTGCCAGCCGGCATCGTGACAGTAGATCCGGCCATGGATCCCGCTGAAGTTCCTCTGCCTGTTGTCGCCGACCTCCCCACACTGGTCGCCCAGCAAGCCCGACAGATTGCCCAACAAGATCACCAGCTGTCGTACTTGACCACCATGACTCAGCAACTCCAGTCGCAGCTACAGCAGATTCAGTCTCAGCTACAGCAGCAGCAACCATCTCCTCCGCCAGCTCCTGCACCTCTTCCGCAGCGAGTGGCCACTCCTAGCCTCCGCCTGTCTTTGCCGGACAAATTTAATGGGGACTCTAAGTTTTGCCGTGGCTTTCTTTCCCAATGTTCCCTGCATCTGGAGATGATGTCGGATCAGTTTCCTACTGAAAGGTCTAAGGTGGCTTTCGTAGTCAGCCTTCTGTCTGGAAAAGCCCTGTCATGGGCCACACCGCTCTGGGACCGTGATGACCCCGTCACTGCCTCTGTACACTCCTTCTTCTCGGAAATTCGAAGTGTCTTTGAGGAACCTGCCCGAGCCTCTTCTGCTGAGACTGCCCTGCTGAACCTGGTCCAGGGTAATTCCTCCGTTGGCGAGTACGCCATACAATTCCGTACTCTTGCTTCTGAACTTTCCTGGAATAATGAGGCTCTCTGCGCGACCTTTAAAAAAGGCCTATCCAGCAACATTAAAGATGTTCTGGCCGCACGAGAGACTCCTGCTAGCCTGCATGAACTCATTCATCTAGCCACTCGCATTGACATGCGTTTTTCTGAGAGGCATCAAGAGCTCCGCCAGGAGAAAGACTTAGATCTCTGGACACCTCTCCCACAGTCTCCACTGCAATCTGCGCCTAGGCCTCCCGCCGAGGAGGCCATGCAAGTGGATCGGTCTCGCCTGACCCTGGAAGAGAGGAATCGCCGTAAGGAAGAGAATCTTTGTTTGTACTGTGCCAGTACTGAACATTTTCTGGTGGATTGCCCAATCCGTCCTCCACGTCTGGGAAACGCACGCTCACACTCAGCTCTCGTGGGTGTGGCGTCTCTTGATGCCAAGTCGGCTTCTCCACGTCTCACGGTACCTGTTCGGATTTCCACTTCAGCCAGCTCTCCCCTCTCAGCCGTGGCCTGTCTGGACTCTGGAGCTTCTGGGAATTTTATTCGGGAGTCCTTTGTGAATAAATTCCATATTCCGGTGACCCGTCTTGTCAAGCCACTCCGCATCTCCGCGGTCAACGGAGCCAGGTTGGACTGTACCATACGTTTCCGCACGGAGCCCCTTCTTATGAGCATCGGATCTCATCACGAGAGGATTGAACTCTTGGTCCTCCCCAATTGCACCTCGGAAATTCTCCTTGGACTTCCCTGGCTTCAACTTCATTCCCCAACCCTGGATTGGTCCACTGGGGAGATCAAGAGTTGGGGGTCCTCTTGTGCCAAGAACTGTCTAAAACCGGTTCCCAGTAACCCTTGCCGTAACTCTGTGGTTCCTCCTGTATCCGGTCCCCCTAAGGTCATTAAGGACTCTGCCTGCCACAGGAAATGCCCCTCCCCCCCTCCCAGGCAAGCTTCTGTGTCCCCTCATGGCCCTCGTCCTGGTGTCACACTGCCCCGTGCCAGGTCTCGCCCTCTGCCCTCTCTCCCCATTCCTACTCCTGCGGTTCTGCCTGCCGTTGAGGAATCCCTCCTTCCTTTCCCGGTGTCCTCATCCCAGGGGAGGCAGTTACCCGATAAAGAGAAGGGGAGACCTAAGGGGGGGGGTACTGTTACGCCTAGCGCTCCGGGTCCCCGCTCCTCCCCGGAGCGCTCACGGCGCCTTTCTCCCTGCAGCTCCCCGGTCAGCGCTGACCGGGAGCGCTGCCCTGTCATGGCCGTTGGGGATGCGATTCGCACAGCGGGACGCGCCCGCTCGCGAATCGCATCCCAGGTCACTTACCCGTTCCCGTCTCCTGCGGTCATGTGCTGGCGCGCGCGGCTCCGCTCTCTAGGGCGCGCGCGCGCCAGCTCCCTGAGACTTAAAGGGCCAGTGCACCAATGATTGGTGCCTGGCCCAATTAGCTTAATTGGTTCCCATCTGTTTCCTGGCTATATCTAGTCTCCTCCCTTGCACTTCCTTGCCGGATCTTGTTGCCCTAGAGCCTAGTGAAAGCGTTTTTGTGTGTTTATACCCTGTGTACCAGAACTTTGCTATCTCCCCTGACTACGAACCTTGCCGCCTGCCCCCGACCTTCTGCTACGTCCGACTTTGCTTCTGCCTACTCCCTTGTACCTCGCCTATCTTCAGCAGCCAGAGAGGTGAGCCGTTGCTAGTGGATACGACCTGGTCACTACCGCCGCAGCAAGACCATCCCGCTTTGCGGCGGGCTCTGGTGAAAACCTGTAGTGTCTTAGAACCGGTCCACTAGCACGGTCCTCGCTATCCCTCTCTGGCACAGAGGATCCACCTCCTGCCAGCCGGCATCGTGACAGCAAATCGCTTCATTAAACTCCATTTTACAGCGTTCCAGGCTATTCGAGACCTAAGATGGCGGATCCACATGTGAATACATGGGGCAGGGGATTATGGGAGGGCGGGAAACAGCGGCGGAAATGAAGGTAGGCGGGCTGACCCTGAATCACATGTGAGATGCAGCCTATCAGTGTTCACTGACCCCTGTGATGTCACAGCCCCTATATAATCGGTGGCCATCATGCCTCTCTTCATTTCATCTATGCACTGAGATAGAGAGGACGGGACTGCGTGTGTGTGAATAGCTCATACCAAATCGTTACACTGCAACTGCTAGTCACATCAGTATGAGGGAAAGACAGGAGTGCAGAGTGCTTTGCTGTTACACTGAGAAGGATCATTGATAGCTAAACCTCCTATTCACGTTATTGAGCATTGCAGCAGAGAGGGGCAGATAGCTGTCAGCTGCCTCATACAGATCTCCAAGCTGCCTGAACTTTCTGAAGCATCTTATCTCCTCATTTTTCAGCCCAATTGAGTTTTTTTTTTTGCTCCACAAATCTTCTGCTGCTCAGAATTGTGTGACGGAGTGCAATTTAGGGTTTAATCCCTGTATTTTTATTTTTATTTTTTTTGTGGTGCTGCACTGTTGGGTCCTGCTGCTGTTCAGAAATACGTGATTGTTCAGTGGACTGTAGTGCATTTGTCCCATTTTGTACCTGTTAATCTGTCAAGGAGATGGCTACATACTGTGCAAGTCCAAACAATAGTATTCACCGGCTGTTTTAAAAAAAAAAAACGCATATTACTGCCCTCATCAGTGCATACCGCATAGGTACATCCAAGTATTGTACCATTTAGTACCTGTTAATCTGTCAAGGGGCTCCATACCGTCAAAGTCCAAACAATAGTATCCACCAGCTGGTGTTTTTAAAAAATGCAGAGTTTTTTCTGCGTATAGTTACGCATATTACTGCCCTCATCAGTGCATACCGCATAGGTACATCCAAGTATTGTACCATTTAGTACCTGTTAATCTGTCAAGGGGCTCCATACCGTCAAAGTCCAAACAATAGTATCCACCAGCTGGTGTTTTTTAAAAATGCAGAGTTTTTTCTGCGTATAGTTACGCATATTACTGCCCTCATCAGTGCATACCGCATAGGTACATCCAAGTATTGTACCATTTAGTTCCTGTTAAGCTGTCAAGGTGCTCCATACCGTCAAAGTCCAAACAATAGTATCCACCGGCTGGTGTTTTACAAAAATGCAGAGTTTTTTCTGCGTATAGTTACGCATATTACTGCCCTCATCAGTGCATACCGCATAGGTACATCCAAGTATTGTACCATTTAGTACCTGTTAATCTGTCAAGGTGCTCCATACCGTCAAAGTCCAAACAATAGTATTCACCGGCTGGAGTTTTACAAAAATACAGAGTTTTTTCTGCGTATAGTTACGCATATTACTGCCCTCATCAGTGCATATCGCATAGGTACATCCAAGTATTGTACCATTTAGTTCCTGTTAAGCTGTCAAGGTACTCCATACCGTCAAAGTCCAAACAATAGTATACACCCGCTGGTGTTTTACAAAAATACAGAGTTTTTCTGCGCATAGTTACGCATATTATAGGTACCATTTAGTACCTGTTATTCTGTCAAGGTGCTCCATACCGTCAAAGTACAAACAATAGTATTAAGCGGCTGGTGTTTTTAAAAAATACAGAGTTTTTTCTGCCTATAGTTGTGCATCTTACTGCCCTCGTCAGTGCATACAACATAGGTACATCCAAGTATTTTACCATCTTGTACCTGTTAATCTGTAAAGGGCCTACATACTGTGAAAGGACAGCCGTAAGTAATCCCCTGCTGCTGTTCTAGACAAATCCTGTTTAAAGAGTAGTGTAGTGTATTGTAATACCCTCATAAACACACTAAGTATGTCAGGCAGAGAAGTGCCAGGACGTGCACAGAGGAGTGGCAGAGGCCTAAATACTTCAGGCAGAGTTGGCAGCAGACTTGGGGCGAGTGGCCTGAGCTCCCGTTATCAGCCAGCGGTCGTGTCTCCACCAGCAACCCATCTGTCATCGTAGATTGGTTAACACTAGTGTTGCTCGCGAATATTCGCAATGCAAATTTTATTTGCGAATATTTGCAAATATAGCACTATATATTCGCAATTACGAATATTGTTTTTTTTTTTTTTTCACAGTACACATCACAGTGATCATCCCTCTCTGCTTCCGGCTTGTGTGGTGTAAAGAAGGCTCTAATCCTACTGTGTGAGACTGGCGTACGAATTTTCGCACATGGAAAATTTGCATATGCTAATTTTAGCATATGCAAATTTTGCGCTTATGCAAATTTTCGCATATGCAAAAATAAGACGCGAATATTAAGAATATGCGAATTTAGCGAATATATGACAAATATTGGGGAACCTGAGGAGAACATCAGTGACATACACACACCTGTTAATGATGATGAAGCCGATCGCAATTGGGAGTCGGGTGCAGAAGTGGCTTCATCATCATCAGGAGAAGAGAGTTGCAGGTTGCCCTTGAGGCAGCAAAGCGGTAGCACGGTTGGCAGTCAGCATGGTGGCAGGAGTGTAAATTCAGGAGCCAAACGTGCCCGGGGGAGACCACCTGCTTCGCGGCAGCCTACCTTTCCGAGAGGTAGTGGAACAGGGGTTCCTGGAGACGGCGCCAGTAGCAGTCAATTAGTGCGGACTGCGGGTGGTAAAATCAGCTAATCGGCGGTGTGGAAGTTTTTCATAAGGCATCCGGAGGAGGTTCACGTAGCCACATGCAAGATCTGTCGGTAGAAGGTGAAGCGTGGCCAGGGTCACAATGTCGGCACCACGGCCCTGCGTCAACACATGCTTCACCACCATAAAGTGGCCTGGGAGAACCGTGGCTCCGATGTAGTGGTCCAGCCTGCTGCATCACCCAGTTGCCATCCGCTGCCTCCTTCTGTCGCTCCTGCCTCTCACGCTTTTAGTCAGCCATTCCGCCAACAATCCATCGGCGAAGCCATGTCCAAGAGACAACAGTATGCGCCCACTCATCTAACGGCGCAGAAGTTGAATGTGCTCCTGTCCAAGTTGCTGGTGTTGCAGTCCCTCCCTTTTCAATTGGTGGACTCTGCACCTTTCAGAAAATTGATGGCTTGTGCCGAGCCGAGGTGGAGAGTCCCAAGCCGTCATTTCTTTGGGAAGAAGGCAGTAACAGCCCTGCATAAGTTTGTACAAGAGAAGGTGGGCCAGTCCTTGAGCCTGTCGGTGTGTTCAAAAGTGCACGGCAGTACCGACGTGTGGAGCTGTAACTACGGGCAGGGACAATACTTGTCTTTTACGGCCCACTGGGTAAATGTGGTTCCTACACAGCCACAACAGCAACTTGTACAGGTCCCACCGCTTCCTCCTCCACTCTCTTGCTCCCAGGCAGTTGGTCCTGTTACAGTGTGCGACGCCGCCTCCTCATCCTCCACCGTGTCCTCGGCCTCCACTACACGTCCAAAATCTCGGTGGCCCTTCATCGTACCATGTGTGGAGGGCACGGCGGTGTCAAGCTGTTCTTCACATGGTTTGACTTGGCGAATGGAGTCACACAGGGGAGTTACTGCTAAAGTTCATTCGTACGGAAATTCGAGTATGGCTTACTCTACGAAACCTGGAAATGGGAACCTTGGTGACCGACAATGGGAAGAACATTGTGTCCGCGCTGCGACAAGGAAGTGTGAAACATGCGCCCTGCATGGCACACGTGTTGAATCTGGTTGTCAAGCACTTCCTCAAGTCTTCACCCCTTTTGCAAAACATCCTTAAAATGGCAAGGAAACTGTGCATGCACTTCAGCCACTCGTACACCGCCAAGCACACCTCCCACAACATAGTCTTATTTGTGAAGTTGCCACACATTGGAATTCCACCCTCCATATGTTGGACAGACTATACGAACAAAGAAAAGCCATCACCGATTTCTTGGTGATACAAGCAGATAGGAGTACTCCCCTGTGTAACTTCAATGTGAACCAGTGGCAGCTCATACGTGACACCTGCCGTTTGCTGAGGCCCTTTGAGGAAGCCACATTATTTGTAAGTCGCTTGAATTACGCCATGAACGATGTAATTCCACTCCTACATTTCCTGCAACAAATGATTGAAACCATGGCTGGTCACGGCAATGGAGACGTTGAGCCTACTTCTCAAGGCTACATGAGCCCTGTGGGGGCTGAACTGGAGGAGGAGGAGGATGATGAGGGGCAGAGAGGAGCACAGTTTAGTTTGGATGAGATGGCCGGTGTTTCTAGTCATCGGACAGGAGAGGAGGAGCAGCAGCAGCCAGAGGAGCTGGAGGGTTATGAGTAAGGCGAGATTGAGGACCCAGACACACCGTGGCAGTATGCAGTGGAGATGGAGGCAGGTAGTCCCTCCGAGTCACTGGTGCAAATGGCACGATGCATGCTCAGTTGCTTGCGTAGTGACCCCCAAATTGTCAAAATTCATCAGCGGGATGACTTCTGGATCTCCACCTTAATAGACCCTCGCTACCGTACCAGAATGGGGGCCTTTTTTACACCCACTGAGAGCGAGGACAAACTGACCTACTACAGAGAGATTCTACGTAGTCAGTTGGCCGATGCCTATCGGCCACATGGTCCATCCACTCGCAGGTCTGACTCGGGGGGCCCTCTGCGCTCACCTTCCACGGCCATGGCTGCTGGGGAGGGGAGGGGTGGCAGGAGCAGTACCAGCTCAATCAGCAGCAGCCTGAGTCTACAGTCGCTGATGAGTAGCTTTCTTCACCCGCATAGTGAAGCAACTCATCAGCAGCAGGTAGACATGGACCTGAACCAGCAGGTGGTGGCATACCTTGACATGACCATGCCAAAAACCATTGAAGATCCGCTGGACTTCTGGGCAGCCAAACTTGATTTATGGCCGCAACTAACAGAGTTTGCCCTGGAAAAGCTATCCTGCCCGGCCAGTAGTGTGCCATCAGAGTGGGTGTTTAGTGTGGCCAGGGCCATAGTCACCCCAAGGCGAACTCGTCTGTCCACTAAAAATGTGGAGAGACTGACGTTTGTCAAGAGGAATCAGGGATGGATCAGCCAGGATTTCCAGCCACCAATACCAGATGCCTCAGAGTAGATTGACCATGCTGCTACACCAACATTTCCCAATTATGGTTGGTTATAAAACCCTCTTGGGTTATCAATTAGGATTATGAAACCCTCTTTGGTACTTCCATTGCCTGCTCCTGGCTCATCCTGTGTCTTTCAGGAACTACTTGCCTCACTGATGCTTCTGGCCTTGGGCCTTTAATTTTTGGAAGTTTAGCAGTAGCTAAATACATGCTTAATGCAAATGTCAACATTGATCTTTAAATGTAAGGGGTTATAAAACCCTCTTGGGTTCTGCGAATGCCTGCTCCTGACTCATCCTGTGTCTTTCAGGAACTACTTGCCTCACTGACGCTTCTGGCCTTGGGCCTTTAATTTGTGGATGTTTAGCAGTAGCTAAATACATGTTTAACCCCTTAACGACGAAGGACGTATATGTACGTCCTCCGCCGGCTCCCGCGATATGTCGCGGGGTCACGTGGTGTCCCCGCGGCATATTGGGTCGGTCCCGGCAGCTATCAATGGCCGGAACCCATGGCTAATACAGGACATCACCAATAGCGTTGATGCCCTGTATTAACCCTTCAGACGCAGCGATCAAAGCTGACCGCCACGTCTGAAGTGAGAGTGAAAGTGATCCGGCTGCTCAGTTGGGCTGTTCCGGACCGCCGCGGTGAAATCGCGGTGTCCCGAACAGCTTTCAGGACACCGGGAGGGCCCTTACCTGCCTCCTCGGTGTCCGATCGACGAATGACTACTCCGTGCCTGAGATCCAGGCAGGAGCAGTCAAGTGCCGATAACATTGATCACAGGCGTGTTAATACACGCCAGTGATCAGCGTGAGAGATCAGTGTGTGCAGTGTTATAGGTCCCTATGGGACCTATAACACTGCAAAAAAAAGTAAAAAAAAGTGTTAATAAAGGTCATTTAACCCCTTCCCTAATAAAAATTTGAATCAACCCCCTTTTCCCTTAAAAAAATTAAACAGTGTAAATAAAAATAAACATATGTGGTATCGCCGCGTGCATAAATGTCTGAACTATAAAAATATATTGTTAATTAAACCGCACGGTCAATGGCGTACACGTAAAAAAAGTCCAAAAAAGCTTATTTTTGGTCACTTTTTATACCATTAAAAACTGAATAAAAAGTGATCAAAAAGTTTGATCAAAACAAAAATTGTACCGATAAAAACGTCAGATCACGGCACAAAAAATTAGTCCTCATACCGCCCTGTACGTGGAAAAATGAAAAAGTAATAGGGGTCAGAAGAGGACATTTTTAAACGCATACATTTTCCTGCATGTAGTTATGATTTTTTACAGAAGTATGACAAAATGAAACCTATATAAGTAGGGTATAAATTTAACCATATGGACCTACAGAATAATGATAAGGTGTCATTTTTACCGAAATATGCACTGCGTAGAAACGGAAGCCCCCAAAAGCTACAACATGGTGTTTTTTCTTCGATTTTGTTGCACAATGATTTTTTTTCCGTTTCGCCATGAATTTTTGGGTAAAATTACTAATGTCCCTGCAAATTAGAATTGGTGACGCAAAAAATAAGCCATGATATGGATTTTTAGGCGGAAAATTGAAAGGTTTATGATTTTTAAAAGATAAGGAGGAAAAAACGAAAGTGCAAAAACTGAAAAACCCTGCGTCCTTAAGGGGTTAATGCAAATTTCAACATTGATCTTTAAATGTAAGGGGTTATGAAACCCTCTTGGGTACTGAGAATGCCTGCTCCTGACTCATCCTGTGTCTTTCAGGAACTACTTGCCTCCCTGATGCCTTAGGCCTTGGTCCTTTAATTTTTGGAAGTTTAGCAGGGGCTAATAAATGCTTAATGCAAATTTCAACAATGATCTTAAAATTCTTGGCGCTTTGCCAGGGCCTTCTCCTACCCTGCCAGGGATGATCCGAGGACCTCACTAAACCATCCAATCGGTAGTAGAGACATGCGGTGTGTACAAAGGGCAGGGACTTAATGAACCCGAGCTTATGACCCGCACTTAGTTGTGATTCTTCTTTCCTGGCAAATAATTGCAATCCCTGATCCCTATCGCGAACGGGGTTCAGCGGGTTACAGTGACGGGTTACAGTGACAGTGAAAGATAGACACACGCTGATCCGTTCAGTGTAGCGCGTGTGCAGCCCAGGACATCTGAGGGCATAACACACCTTATTGCTTTGCAAATGATAGTTAATTAAAGGGGTTATTAATGCCTCTTGGGTACTGCTGATGCCTACTCCTGACTTCTCCTGTGTCTTTCAGGAACTACTTGACTTCATGATGCTTCTGGGCTTGGGCCTTTAATTTTAGGATTTTTGAAATACAAACACATATACGTGCTTAATTTAAATTTCAACATTCATGGTGCAATGTATGGGGTTATTAAACACTCTTGGGTAGTGTTTTTTTCAAATTTTCTGATAATTATCACTGTAATAAACTTGAATTTTCCAGAATAATAACCATTACACTATTGAACGCTTGTTGCGTGTGATTTTTTAAGTAAAATGTTCCCAAAAAATATGGAGAGGGATGAACTCTGCTTCTTTATTTCATAAAAAAAATATTTTATAGAAAAATGTCTATTGGTGGTTCACCGTCCTGCATTATAGAGTCTTCTGGACTCTTGGATATGCGCTTGTTCTTAAACAAAGGTACAAAAACCAAAAATGGCCGGTCAGGGCTATGGAGACGTTGCGCCTACATCTTACGGCCACATGAGCCCTGTGGGTACTTGTGAGATTAGGTCCTTTGTACCCACACGGCGGGGTCCGGGACACAAATTTTTATTTAAATTTCAAATAAAAAAATCACACATTTCAATGGTCTCCTCATGCTGCAGCCAACTCCAGGCGGCATCATTCTGGTAATATATAGAGAGCACTCGCTGTCCTAAATTTTCGTTAAAACTTTTTGTCAAAAATGTTTGTCTTTTTAATTAGGGATTGTGAAGCTTTGGTGCGTACTCATGCATCAGCCAACTCCAGCCTTTGTCATTCAGGCAATATATGGTTTACTGATGGCGCTGCTGGGCCTGGGTTTGGGAATTTCAAATTTTCTCAAAGGTAGCACCCACTATCCAAAACTCTTCTTGAGAAATTTCTACGATTGTTGTGTTTTTTTGGGGGGGATTGTGAAGCCCTAGTGTGTACTCATGCATCAGCCAACTCCAGGCTGTGTCATTCAGGCAATATATAGGTAGCACCCGCTATCCTTAATATTCTTAATTTTTTTTTTAAATGGTTGTTTTTTCTTTGGGATTCTGAAGCCCTGGTGTGTACTCAATGCTGCTTCCTGCTACACTCTGTCAGCCCATTGGTACTGTGACAGTGTGCTACTAGAGATGTCGCGAATTGTTCGCCGGCGAACAGTTCCTGGCGAACTTAGCATGTCTGCGTTCGCATCGCCGGGCGAACATATGTGAAGTTCGATTCGCCCCCTATACTTTAACATTGCGATAAACTTTGACCCTGTGAGTCAGAGTCAGCAGACACATTACAGCCAATCAGCAGCAGTCCCTCCCTTCCAGACCCTCCTACCTCCTGCACGGAAACCATTTTACCTTCATTCGGCATACTGCAGGCTTAGAAAGTGGAGGGACAGAGAAGCTGCTCCTGCTGTAATAGGGAAAGCGATAGCAAGGTTGCTGCTAGGTGGTGTATTCAGGGTCCACTTTACTCCTAAAGCACTAGTCTAACATCTGCTTTAAGGACAACACCCAAAAAAGCCCTTTTTAGGGCTCAAATATCAGTCTGTGCGTCTTGCAACAGCTGGAGGCACCCTGGTTGGGAGGGAATTGCTGGTTAAAAGGGGTACTCCAGTGTAAAACTTAAGTTCCTTCAAGCAACTAACTACAGTATTAAAAGGGCTATAAGTTCAGTCCATGTGTGTCTTGCAACTGCTGGAGGCACCCTGGTTGGGGACCTCTGCTTAAAAGGGGAACTCTTTTTTGCTCATTGTCACACTAGTGCAAATCACATTTGGTGTGACAGTTGTTCAAATAAAAATAAAAAAAATACCTTTTTTGGCTGTGAAATAAAACCAGTGCTGCCTAAAGGGAGGCTCTAACTGTGTGCTGCCTAATATGGGGGAATCTATGTTCTGCCTAAAGGGGGGCTCTATGTGCTGTCTAAAGGGGGGCTCTAACTATGTGCTGCCTAACATGGGGGAATCTATGTGCTGCCTAAAGGGGAGATCTAACTATGTGATGCCTAAAGGGGTGATCTAACTATGTGCAGCCTAAAGGGGGCTCTATGTGCTGCCTAAAGGGAGGCTCTACCTATATGCTGCCTAAAGGGGGCTGTTACGCCGAGCGCTCCGGGTCCCCGCTCCTCCCCGGAGCGCTCACGGCGTCTCTCTCCCTGCAGCGCCCCGGTCAGTCCCGCTGACCGGGAGCGCTGCTCTGTCATGGCCGTTGGGGATGCGATTCGCACAGCGGGACGCGCCCGCTCGCGAATCGCATCCCAGGTCACTTACCTGTCCCGGTCCCCGGCTGTCATGCTCTGGCGCGCGGCTCCGCTCTCTAGGGCGCACGCGCGCCAGCTCTCTAGATTTAAAGGGCCAATGCACCAATGATGGTGCCTGGCCCAATCTTCCCAATTAGCTTGATTAGTTTCCACCTGTGCACTCCCTACTTATACCTCACTTCCCCTGCACTTCCTGGCCGGATCTTGTTGCCCTTGTGCCTAGTGAAAGCGTTCCCTTGTTTGTTCCTAGCCCGTGTTCCAGACCTCCTGCCGTTGCCCCTGACTACGACCCTTGCTGCCTGCCCTGACCTTCTGCTACGTCCGACCTTGCTCTTGCCTTATCCCTTGTACCATGCCTATCTCAGCAGTCAGAGAGGTTGAGCCGTTGCCGGTGGATACGACCTGGTTGCTACCGCCGCTGCAAGACCATCCCGCTTTGCGGCGGGCTCTGGTGAAAACCAGTAGCTACTTAGAACCGGTCCACCGACACGGTCCTCGCCAAACCCTCTCTGACACAGAGGATCCACCTCCAGCCTGCCGATCCGTGACAGTAGATCCGGCCATGGATTCCGCTGAGGTGCCGCTGTCAAGTCTTGCCGACATTTCCACGGTGATCGCCCAGCAAGCCCTAAAGATCACCCAACGAAATCACCAGCTGGCATACTTGACCACCGTGACACTGCAACTTCAGTCACAGATACAGCAGCTGCTGCCGCAGATACAGCAACTTCAGTCACAGACACAGCAGCTGCAACAACCATCTCCTCCGCCGGCTCCTGCAACTCCTCCGCAGCAACCGGCCGCTCCTAACCCCTGCTTGTCTCTGCCGGACAAATTTGATGAGGACTCTAGACTCTGCCGTGGTCTCCTGCCTGGGAAGGCCCTGCCATGTGCCACACCGCCCGGAGCACCTCTCTTACAGTATCCTTTGCAATCCACCCCTGTGCCTCCCGCCGAGGAGGCTATGCAACTGGATCGGTCCCGCCTGACCCCTGAAGAGAGGACTCGCCGCAGGAAGAAAGAAGATTTACTTCTACACTGCACTGTGCGTTACCGCACAGAACCCCTGCTCTTCAGCATGGAACTTTTTGTTTTGCCCAAATGCTCCTCTGAAGTCCTCCTCGGTCTGCCATGGCTCCAACCCCCATCTTCTGCCCTTGTCTGGACCACCGGGGAGATCGGGAGCTGGGGTGCTTCTTGCCACAGGAAGTGCCTCACGTCTGCTCCCAGTCCCGTCAGTCAAGCCTCTGTGTCTCCCCCTTTACCTGGCCTCCCCAAGGCCTGTCTGGACTATGCTGTGTCTCCTCCTCACGGCTCCCGTCCTGTTGACACTCTGCCCCGTGCCGGGCTTGACCCTCTTCCCTCCCTCCCCACCCCTACGCCTTCTTGTGTGCCCGCTGTTGATGTGGTTTCCCGGGGCTTCGCCACCAACTGGAAAAAGACTCTGAAATTCCTCATGCTGGCCTCATCCCGGGTGAAGAAGCTTGCCGGAAAAAAGAGAAGAGCTCCTCCTGTTTTTGTGTGGCTCTCCGCCAAGTATTTCGGCTTCCGTGTCCCCAGTTTTTATCTCGGACCTCGTTATCTTGGACCCTTTGTAGTCGAGTGCTCAGAGGAGAGATCTTGGGAACCTGAGGACATCATCCTGGACAAAAGTCTTGTCCTCAGGTTCTCAGGCTCCAAGAAGAGGGGGAGACCCAAGGGGGGGGGGGTACTGTTACGCCGAGCGCTCCGGGTCCCCGCTCCTCCCCGGAGCGCTCACGGCGTCTCTCTCCCTGCAGCGCCCCGGTCAGTCCCGCTGACCGGGAGCGCTGCACTGTCATGGCCGTTGGGGATGCGATTCGCACAGCGGGACGCGCCCGCTCGCGAATCGCATCCCAGGTCACTTACCTGTCCCGGTCCCCGGCTGTCATGCTCTGGCGCACGCGGCTCCGCTCTCTAGGGCGCACGCGCGCCAGCTCTCTAGATTTAAAGGGCCAGTGCACCAATGATGGTGCCTGGCCCAATCTTCCCAATTAGCTTGATTAGTTTCCACCTGTGCACTCCCTACTTATACCTCACTTCCCCTGCACTTCCTGGCCGGATCTTGTTGCCCTTGTGCCTAGTGAAAGCGTTCCCTTGTTTGTTCCTAGCCTGTGTTCCAGACCTCCTGCCGTTGCCCCTGACTACGACCCTTGCTGCCTGCCCTGACCTTCTGCTACGTCCGACCTTGCTCTTGCCTTATCCCTTGTACCATGCCTATCTCAGCAGTCAGAGAGGTTGAGCCGTTGCCGGTGGATACGACCTGGTTGCTACCGCCGCTGCAAGACCATCCCGGTTTGCGGCGGGCTCTGGTGAAAACCAGTAGCTACTTAGAACCGGTCCACCGACACGGTCCTCGCCAAACCCTCTCTGACACAGAGGATCCACCTCCAGCCTGCCGCTCCGTGACAGGGGCTCTAACTATATGCTGCCTAATATGGGGGAATCTATGTGCTGCCTAAATAGGGGATCTAACTATGTGATGCCTAAAGGGGGACTCTATGTGCTGCCTAAAGGGGGCTAAAGCACGTTATTCCAAAGAATTTAGGAATAATAGGTGATTTATGCCCTTTATGGATTAAAACCCAGACTCTGCATCAACTATGTAATTTTCCATGGGAGTTTTGCCATGGATCCCCCTCCAGCACGCCACAGTCCAGGTATTAGTCCCCTTGAAACAACGTTTAAATCACTATTGTGGCCAGAATGAGTCCCTGTGGGTTTTAAAATTCACCTGCCCATTGAATCAATGGCGGTTCGCCCAGTTAGCCGTTTCGCAAACTTTTGCGGAAGTTCACGTTCGCCGTTCTCGAACCGAAAATGTTATGTTCGCGACATCACTATGTGCTACTCCACATCCTCCATTGTGTCTTAAGCCTCCACTGCCCGGAAAAGTCTCAGTGGCCCTTCAGCATACCATGTGGGCAGGTCACGGTGGTGTCACACTGTTCTTCACATGGTTTTCCTTGGCGAGAAGAAACAATGGCTGGTTAGGGCGCCTACATCTCACGGCCACATAAGCCCTGTGGGGGCTTGTTGGATTTTGTCCTTCGTACCCACACGCTGGGTCCGGGACACGCAAAGGTTTTAAATTTCAAATAAAAAAATGATGGCGCTGCTGGGCCTGGGTGTGGGAATTTTAAATTTTCTCATAGGTAGCACCCGCTATCCAAAATCTTTTTCAAAAATTTCTAAAATTGTGGTGTTTTTTGGGGGGGAATTGTGAAGCCCTGCTGTGTACTCGTGAATCAGCCAACTCCAGGCTGTGTCATTCAGGCAATATATGCTTTACTGATGTTGCTGTGGGGGCTTGTTGGATTTGGTCATTCGTACCCACACGATGGGGTCCGGGACACTCAAGTTTGTTTTAATTTTCAAATAAAAAATGATGGCGCTGCTGGGCCTGGGTCTGGGAATTTCAAATTTTCTCATAGGTAGCACCCGCTATCCAAAATCTTTTTCAAAAATTTCTAAAATTGTGGTGTTTTTGGGGGGGAATTGTGAAGCCCTGCTGTGTACTCGTGAATCAGCCAACTCCAGGCTGTGTCATTCAGGCAATATATGCTTTACTGATGTTGCTGTGGGGGCTTGTTGGATTTGGTCATTCGTACCCACACGATGGGGTCCGGGACACTCAAGTTTGTTTTAATTTTCAAATAAAAAATGATGGCGCTGCTGGGCCTGGGTCTGGGAATTTCAAATTTTCTCATAGGCAGCACCCGCTATCCAAAATCTTTTTCCAAAATTTCTAAAGTTGTGGTGTTTTTGGGGGGGAATTGTGAAGCCCTGCTGTGTACACGTGAATCAGCCAACTCCAGGCTGTGTCATTCAGGCAATATATGCTTTACTGATGTTGCTGTGGGGGCTTGTTGGATTTGGTCATTCGTACCCACACGATGGGGTCCGGGACACTCAAGTTTGTTTCAATATTCAAATAAAAAATAATGACGCTGCTGGGCCTGGGTCTGGGAATTTCAAATTTTCTCATAGGCAGCACCCGCTATCCAAAATCTTTTTCAAAAATTTCTAAAATTGTGGTGTTTTTGGGGGGGAATTGTGAAGCCCTGCTGTGTAAACGTGAATCAGCCAACTCCAGGCTGTGTCATTCAGGCAATATATGCTTTATTGATGTTGCTGTGGGGGCTTGTTGGATTTGGTCCTTCGTACCCACACGATGGGGTCCGGGAAACTCGAAGTTTGTTTTAATTTTCAAATAAAAAAAATTATGGCGCTGCTGGGCCTGGGTCTGGGAATTTCAAATTTTCTCATAGGCAGCACCCGCTATCCAAAATCTTTTTCAAAAATTTCTAAAATTGTGGTGTTTTTGGGGGGGAATTGTGAAGCCCTGCTGTGTACTCGTGAATCAGCCAACTCCAGGCTGTGTCATTCAGGCAATATATGCTTTACTGATGTTGCTGTGGGGGCTTGTTGGATTTGGTCATTCGTACCCACACGATGGGGTCCGGGACACTCAAGTTTGTTTCAATTTTCAAATAAAAAATGATGGCGCTGCTGGGCCTGGGTCTGGGAATTTCAAATTTTCTCATAGGCAGCACCCGCTATCCAAAATCTTTTTCCAAAATTTCTAAAATTGTGGTGTTTTTGGGGAGGAATTGTGAAGCCCTGCTGTGTACACGTGAATCAGCCAACTCCAGGCTGTGTCATTCAGGCAATATATGCTTTACTGATGTTGCTGTGGGGGCTTGTTGGATTTGGTCATTCGTACCCACACGATGGGGTCCGGGACACTCAAGTTTGTTTCAATATTCAAATAAAAAATAATGACGCTGCTGGGCCTGGGTCTGGGAATTTCAAATTTTCTCATAGGTAGCACCCGCTATCCAAAATCTTTTTCCAAAATTTCTAAAATTGTGGTGTTTTTGGGGGGGAATTGTGAAGCCCTGCTGTGTACACGTGAATCAGCCAACTCCAGGCTGTGTCATTCAGGCAATATATGCTTTATTGATGTTGCTGTGGGGGCTTGTTGGATTTGGTCCTTCGTACCCACACGATGGGGTCCGGGAAACTCGAAGTTTGTTTTAATTTTCAAATAAAAAAAATTATGGCGCTGCTGGGCCTGGGTCTGGGAATTTCAAATTTTCTCATAGGTAGCACCCGCTATCCAAAATCTTTTTCAAAAATTTCTAAAATTGTGGTGTTTTTGGGGGGGAATTGTGAAGCCCTGCTGTGTACTCGTGAATCAGCCAACTCCAGGCTGTGTCATTCAGGCAATATATGCTTTACTGATGTTGCTGTGGGGGCTTGTTGGATTTGGTCATTCGTACCCACACGATGGGGTCCGGGACACTCAAGTTTGTTTCAATTTCAAATAAAAAATGATGGCGCTGCTGGGCCTGGGTCTGGGAATTTCAAATTTTCTCATAGGCAGCACCCGCTATCCAAAATCTTTTTCCAAAATTTCTAAAATTGTGGTGTTTTTGGGGGGGAATTGTGAAGCCCTGCTGTGTACACGTGAATCAGCCAACTCCAGGCTGTGTCATTCAGGCAATATATGCTTTACTGATGTTGCTGTGGGGGCTTGTTGGATTTGGTCATTCGTACCCACACGATGGGGTCCGGGACACTCAAGTTTGTTTCAATATTCAAATAAAAAATAATGACGCTGCTGGGCCTGGGTCTGGGAATTTCAAATTTTCTCATAGGTAGCACCCGCTATCCAAAATCTTTTTCCAAAATTTCTAAAATTGTGGTGTTTTTGGGGGGGAATTGTGAAGCCCTGCTGTGTACACGTGAATCAGCCAACTCCAGGCTGTGTCATTCAGGCAATATATGCTTTATTGATGTTGCTGTGGGGGCTTGTTGGATTTGGTCCTTCGTACCCACACGATGGGGTCCGGGAAACTCGAAGTTTGTTCTAATTTTCAAATAAAAAAAATTATGGCGCTGCTGGGCCTGGGTCTGGGAATTTCTAATTTTCTCATGGGTAGCACCCGCTATCCAAAATCTTTTTCAAAAATTGTGTGGTTTTTTTTTTGGGGGGGGGGGGGGGGATTGTGAAGCCCTGCTGTGTACTCGTGCATCAGCCGACTCCAGGCTGCGTCATTCAGGCAATATACAGGTTACTGATGCCGCTGTGGGGCCTGGGTCTGGGAATTTCAAATTTTCTCATAGGTAGGACCCACTATCCAAAATCTTTTTCAAAAATGTCTAAAATTGTTGTGTTTTTTGGGGGGGGATTGTGAAGCCCTGCTGTGTACTTGTGCATTAGCTAACTCCTGGCTGTTTCATTCGGCAATATATGGTTTACTGATGCCGCTGTGGGGCCTGGGTCTGGGTATTTAAAATTTTCTCATAGGTAGCACCCACTATCCAAAATCTTTTTCAAAAATTTCTAAAATTGTGTTGTTTTTTGGGGGGAATTGTGAAGCCCTGCTGTGTACTCGTGCATCAGCCAACTCCAGGCTGTGTCATTCAGGCAATATATGGTTTACTGATGCCGCTGTGGGGCCGGGGTCTGAGAATTTTAAATTTTCTCATAGGTAGCACCCGCTATCCAAAATCTTCGGTTTAAATTTCTTAATTCAACTTTTAATCTTAGGGATTGTGAAGGCCTAGTGCCTACTCATGCTGTTGGCAACTCCGGGCTGTGCCATTCATCCACTATATGGTCTCCTCATGCTGCCAACACCTCCATGCAGTGTCATTCAGCCATTATATGGTGTGCTCATGCTGCCAACACCTCCACGCTATGTCATTCAGTCACTATATGTTCTCCTGACACTGATGCCACCATCAGGCTCTGTCATTGTGCTGCTGTGCGGCAGGAATTCTAAAAGCGATGCCAGTAATCTGCATGTTATTCTTAATAACAGTATTATTTTACTACCCCAGCACACTCCATATGCGTTTTAGAACAGAGCAAAGTGTTCTATACCCCTATAGAGGCTGTATGTAGGCTATAAATAGCCTTTTTTAATATAGATTTCCCATGAAAAAATTCGGATCGAAGCAAACTTTTTCGGAAAAATCGGCGAATCAGCTGAATCACATTTTTGAAAAGTTCGCTCGTCTCTACCAGCAGTACACAACAAAGCTGGATCACACAATCACTTTGCACTAAACCCAAAATTGCAAAAAGATTCTCTCTCAAATACCATTAGGAATGGACTGCTGGGTATGGATTATACTATCTACAAACTAGTAAAACCAGCAGACCAGTTGTTGTGGATCAAAGACACAGATTTGCCCTAAAAAATTATTTCTGCCTCCTGTGAAAATGTTTCTGCAGCTAAGGCAACACACAGCTCTCTGCCCTTCTCTGTAATACAATGCTGTTCACAGTGACTGAGGGGTTAATCGCTGCAGTAAGAATAAATTTCTGTGCAAAAACACTGTGCTCTGTGCCCTACAGAAGGCTGAGGTGACTAAGAGGTGAAACGCTGCTGCAACAAGCTTTTCTGTGTAACACACACAAAGTGATGTCCATCCTATCTCTATGCAGTGATAATGAATGAAATGACAAGCCACAAAATGGCTTCCGAATATATAGGGCTGTGACATCACAGGGGTGACTGGCTGCTTATTGGCTGTATCCTGCATGTGATTCAGGGTCATCCTGCCTACCTGCCTTCCTGCCTTCCCTGCATTCCTTGCCCCATGTATTGACATGTGGGTCTGCCATTTTAGATGCCCTGGAGCCTGGAACGCAGTAAATTGAGTTTAATGAAGCGATTCGTCCAATAGAATGGCGGCAATATTTTCATTCGTTGCAAATCGAATTTTTCATGAAATTCGTAACAAATTCGGGTTCGTCAGCTTCGATTCGCTCATCTCAAACAATGATATATGAGGACTCAGCACTACTCAATTGGGACTGCCCCCATTGAACAAATGCTGGAGATGTTGCAAACAAGTAGGTTCTCTGTTACACATTTGGTGGTACTGCCCTATGGTTACCAAATACTGGAGAGAGATAAGAGATCATATTAGTCGCATTTTTAAAACTACCATAACACTTACCCCCTCCATTTTTCTTCTTGGATTGCCACAAAAGATTTCCCCGCTTCATAAGACATCATTGTTTGTACATCTTCTAACAGCAACGAAAATGCTGATGCCCCTGCACTGACGAAAACCTGTCCCACCGATGGCCCAGGAAGGGATTAAAAAAGTAACCTTGATTTGTAAACTGGAAGAATTATCCGTTCCTATGATAACTTCTTTAAAACATGGTATCCATGGTTTTATTTTTACCATGGTTTTACTTCTTTTCTGCTCTTATACTCCTTTTTACTGTCTAACTTTTTTTGTCCACTTCTCGTAACTAATGGTCCTTGGCCATGTTTTGATGAGCACGTTTATATGTTGCAAGCAGGTCGGTGTTCCTCGGCATCACATAATATTAGATGAGACAATAGGAGTTGATGTGGCCCACCTCAGTATGTAAGATTTGCATGGGTCTTTTGATCCTACTTGCCCCATGTGTGCCTTACCAATCCTTATTTGTACATATTTGGATATATTACTTATGGAGCATACCTGCTTTGTTATTGTAAATTCCAGTTCTAAATCCAACCTGTTATTGTACTTAAAACAAAGAATTGATAATAAAAAAAATGCGGACTTAGGGTTAGCATTTTCTTCTGGTGGGACCATCAGCACAATTTGTCTCATGTTTAAAAGGTGTGTCTTGGGCCCACTCTCATCAGGACTCTCTATAATTCACAGTATAATGTAATGCTATGCAATGGTTAATGTATTGGTGTTTTCTATGCACCTGTTACTTTAAGAAACCTCTTGTCAAGGACCTTGTGGTTATGGGAGTATGCAGAGGTGAACCAGGTGACTCATCTGGCCAATGGGATCTCTCTAAATTCCTCCCATATATAGTGAGGTCAGAGTTCAATTCTCTCTCTTAGTCTCTTGTTTTGGTACAGTTTGGTGAAGTGTGGAGTCTGTCTGTGAGGTGATCCTGAAGGAGGCCTGAGGCCTAGTCCAGCAACCACGCATCTACTACCAGTTAACCCCACTACCCAGGTGAAAGTCAAAGCCTTGCGGTAAGCACTGAGTGTGGGAAATTTATTACAAGCCAAGTCCAGCAAGTTAGTTAAGCTCCAAGTAACTAAATTCTAGCATGGGCTGCATACAAGTCAAGTCATAGACAGCACAATTAACTATAAGTCCCAGCAAGCCGATAAGCTTCCCAAAGTTCACACTGCATCTCCTTCACGCTAATCTGATATTTCCAACCTCAGTAAAGCAAACCAGTTATCTGTAACCTTTTGTCGGAGTAATTATTTGCCCCCTGCCTGGCACAGGAGAAGCTGGTCTACCTCAGGTGGTGTATAGGTCAACCATGCCCTGGCGTCATGAAACGGTTAATTATCCTCACCCCACTCCACAATGGCATGCACCATTATTGAGACATAAGGAAACATTGTCCGATTTACGCTAACAGGGTGTGATAGTAAAATAGTTCATAAGGTTGAAACAAAATGCATTTCCATCAAAGTTCAACCTATATCACTTTGTGTCCAATGTGTTGATCCAGAGGAAGGCAAAAAAACATATGATGCTGATGCCAATACAGGGATGTGGAAATCCTATCGCCCGACGCCCGGGACAAGTAGTTTTGGGCGTCGGGCAGGTGAATTGTTGATAGATTTAGCCCTGTATCGGGCGAGCAGGGACAGACCGACTTCTCCCTTATTTTTCTTTAATGTCGGTGTGAGGTGCGGGAGCGGATGGAAGTCTACACCTCACACCGGCACTCAGTGTATGGAGGGGGCGGCGGCCTCCAGCTGACCCCCCTTATCTCCCCTCCCGGAGGATGGACGCAGCTCAGAAGACACAGCAGGGTGAGAGAAAGGATGTGGACAGCTCCGTGCACAGCTCCATCCCCCGCACACAGCTCTATCCCTCCCCCTCCCCCTGCTCTGTCTCCCCAGGACCTAATTCACCAAGGGGCGGTTGCTAGTTTGCACGGGGAAAACACAGAGCAGGGGGGGTGAGGGGAAGGACGGAAATCTCACCTCACACCGGCGGTGACTGCAGCTCTGATGTCCACTCATGGCGGCTCAGGTGAGGAGACCGAGAATATGGGCGGCGGCAGGAAGGGTTGTTCTATATGTATGTTGTGAGTGTATGTGTGATGTGTGTATGTAATGTATGATGGGGGGGCAGCGGCAGGTGTATGTATGATGTGTGCATATGTATGGTGTATATCAGTGTTTCCCAACCAGGGTGCCTCCAGCTGTTGCAAAACTACAACTCCCAGCATGCCCTGGGCATGCTGGGAGTTGTAGTTTTGCAACAGCTGGAGGCACCCTGGTTGGGAAACACTGGTGTATATGTATGGTGTGAGTGTATGTGTGATGTGTGTATGATGTCTGTGTGTGATGTGTATGTAATGTATGATGTGTGTATGATGTCTGTGTGTGATGTGTATGTAATGTTTGATGTGTGTATGATGTCTATGTGATGTGTATGTAATGTATTATGTGTGTATAATGTCTATGTGTGATGTGTATGTAATGTATAATGTGTGTATAATGTCTGTGTGTGATGTGTATTTAATGTATGATGTCTAAGTGTGATGTGTGTGTGTATGTGATGTATGATGTGGGGTGGGCAGTGGCGGGTGTATGTATGATGTGTGCATATGTATGGTGTATATGTATGGTGTGAGTGTATGTATGATGTGTGCATATGTATGGTGTATATGTATGGTGTGAGTGTATGTATGATGTGTGCATATGTATGGTGTATATGTATGGTGTGAGTGTATGTATGATGTGTGCATATTTATGGTGTATATGTATGGTGTGAGTGTTTGTGTGATGTGTGTATGATGTCTGTGTGTGATGTGTATGTAATGTATGATGTGTGTATAATGTCTAAGTGCGATGTGTGTGTATGTGATGTATGATGTGGGGTGGGCAGCGGCGGGTGTATGTATGATGTGTGCATATGTATGGTGTATATCTATGGTGTGAGTGTATATGTGTATGATGTCTATGTGTGATGTGTGTATGATGTCTGTCTATGTGTGATGTGTATGTAATGTGTGATGTGCGTATGTATGTAATGTATGATGTGGGGGGGGCAGCGGCAGGTGTATGTATGATGTGTGCATATGTATGGTGTATATGTATGGTGTGGGGGGGGCAGTGGCGGGAGGGTGTGTATGTATGATATGGGGGCAGTGGCTGGTGCATGTATGATATGTGTATGCATGAATGTTTTGTATAGGAGCGGACTGTCACGTCGGGCATTAGGGCAGTTGTGCCATCTAATTTTATTTATTTTTAGTGGCACCCGCACTAAATTGCACCATCAGAATCCCCCCCCCCCCCTTCATACTCACCCGCCAACCAAGAGCCCCACGGATGCACACAAACACGCCCAAACCAAAACTACAACTCCCAGTATGTTACACCATATCCTAAACTGTAGAACTATAAAGTGTAACACGCTGGGAGTTGTAGTTTTGGTTCGGGTCAGCTGCAGAGCTATAGGCTGCATCAGGGCATGCTGGGTGTTGTAGTTATTAACTGTAATTCCCAGTATTCCTTGACACATTCTATGGCTCTGCAGCTGACACAAACCAAAACTACAACTCCCAGCATGTTACACAGTAACCTTAACTGTACTACTATACAGTGCAACATGCTGCAACACCCACACAACCATAGACTGTATCAGGGCATGCTGGGAGTTGTAGTTATCTAGTAACTAAATGCAACTTCCAGCATTTTCTGACACAAAATGCACCACATAAACTGGAGAAGCAGAACACCCGCCAGTAACACATAAGTCCCTATTGAGACTGAAAAATAGTGATTAAATTTTTTTTTAAAGTGCGTATATATGTCAATAAGCCCCTTTCCTAATAAAAGTTTCCAATTTTCTTTAAATAAAAATAATGTACAAAAATAAACATAAGTGGTATCGCTGCATGTGGAAATGTCCAGACTATTAAAATATAATGTTAATTAAACCGTACGGTGAACGGTGTAAATGTAAAAAATAGTCCAGAATTGTTCATTTTTGGTCACTTCATATGAGAAATTTTTTATAAGGTGATCAAAAAGTTACATCTGGACTTTTCTGGGCTACAGCTCTCCGGCCGCTAATAGCCTGGCATGCTGCGATCGCCATGGCCGCTATTAAACCATTAGATCAGCGCTGTCAGCAGTGTCTAAAGGAATCTTATATCCATCCCTGGTGGTCTAGTGGGGGGGATAGTACTATTTTGGTTGAAATTATTTAATCTACCAGGACAAGTGGATTTTCTTGAGGGACAAGTAGATTGTGTTCCGCTTTAGTCTCTTGGACAAGTAGTTTTTTTTTTTTAAATTTCCACACCCCTGCAATAGAACAACATTCTGTCCCTATAGATCTAGTATCCATAACCTTTAATGTTATTTCTCTCCAGAATTGCATCTAGGCCCCTTTTGAACTATTTTATTGAGTTTACCAAGACAACTTCCTCTGGAATAGAGTTTCATAGTCTCACTGTCATATGATAAAATCAGGTCCCTAAACTTCAACTGGTATAACACTGATTGGCAGCCACCACTGTGGGGAAACCATTGCATGGAAACCAAGCCCCCCAATGCGAAATATAGAACTGGCCCCCACCTACCAATTTTTATTTATCAAGTTAGTGCCCTTTGAGAGACCTTGTAACTTCATCAGATACCAGGGTCCTGTTGCTACTGTTACCATTTTCTCCATAATAGCTATAAACATTGTATGGTACAATTCATCAAAATTTCTGCTATTTTGTTTTATTTTGATACATTTTCCCTCCATTCAGACTTTCAGAGCAATTCATAAAAAAGAGGTTAGCATATGTTTTTTAATGATATGCTAAACACTTACGGTAAATATTTTTGCTTTCTGAACGCTAATTTATAGTGATAGTAAAGCACATTTCTCCAGACAGCTTGCATTTTAATAATTTCCGTCAGCTTAATTAATGAGAATGTCACAACATATTTTGATCTGCAAACTGCGCCGCAATGATAGAGCCTGACAGAGATCAAGGTGCCCTTTTACAGCATTTCCAGATGGATATTTTAACTCATTTAGGGCTCAGGATGTGACAGCCATTTATAAGACTGGAATTTGTTATAATAATTACAGAAAAGGCTGAAGCTTCTGATGTGTTCTACAATTCTGACTGCTGCATTATCTATGGGTACTGTTATCTTTTGACAGAGATTTATTTGTTCTTCAAACTTCTAATTCTACATTATTTTTTTGGCATTTTATTTTGTTTGCATAAGATGGAAAAGCTGGTCTTGTTCAATTACAAAATCCATAAACTACATTGAAGAGTAGGAGCCTCCATTGCAGATTCCATCAAGGATGCCAGGAAAAAAATAGCACATCATGCTTCACTAATTCTTCTAGCAAAGTAACACATGAAGGGACCCCGATAGACCCCATTAAAGTCAATAGGATTCATTGGGCACTGTTTTGAGGTGGGCTCTAAAATTGTGAGAATAAGTAGGACCACACACAATAGCTAAGTGAATAGATATAGTCAACTTAAGTGATAGATCTAAGGCTGCTTTCACAGGGAGAACATACAAACTCAATGCAGATTCAAAATAAATCACTATGCTGTCCCTTAAGGGTAACAGTAGTGTCAAGATCCGGACTGGTATGCGGAGAGGACACTGGTGGTGGATCCTCTGTGTCCTCTCGGCAGGAGGCACAGGAACAGATGGCAAAGGACGTTGGAAGAGAGGAGCCTGGGAGGAAAACCGCCTGATGTGAACAAGATCCTTTTCCTGTCGGAGCTCCTGGCATCTTTCCGTGAAACGCATGCCAAATGGATGAGTTCAGACAAGTTGGCAGGAATTTCTCGTGCGGTCAGGACATCTTTGATGTGACTGGATAAGCCTTTCTTGAAGGTCGCGCAGAGGGCCTCATTATTCCAGGAAAGCTCAGAGGCGAGGGTGCAGAACTGGATGGCGTATTCGCCCACTGAAGAACTCCCTTGGACAAGATTCAGCAAAGGAGTCTCGGCTTAGAAAGCCCGGGCTGGCTCCTCAAAAACACTACGTACTTCTGAGAAGAAGGACTGGATTGTAGCAGTGGCAGGATCGTTGCAGTCCCAAAGCGGTGTGGCCCATGACAAGGCCTTTCCAGACAGGAGGCTGACCACGAATGCCACCTTAGACCGTTCAGTAGGGAATTGGTCCGACATCATCTCCAGGTGTTGGGAATACTGGGACAGGAATCCACAGCACAGTTTAGAGTCCCCATCAAACTTGTCTGGAAGAGACAGGCGGAAACTGGAAGCAGCCACTCGCTGCGGAGGAGATGCAGGAGCTGGCGGAGGAGATGGTTGCTGTTGTTGCGGCAGAAGCTGTTGCAGCATAACGGTCAGCTGAGTCAGCTGCTGTCCTTGTTGGGCGACCACGGAGGTTAGGTCAGCAACACTAGGCCGCGGGACCTCAGCGGGATCCATGGCCGAATCTACTGTCAGGATCCGGACTGGTATGCGGAGAGGACACAGGTGGTGGATCCTCTGTGTCAGTGAAGTGATGGCGTGGGCCGTACCAGGGGAACGGAATCTAAGGGGTTACTGGTTTTCACCAGAGCCCGCCGCAAAGCGGGATGGACTTGCAGCTGCACGTAACCCCGAGGTCGTTCCACCCGATAGCAATTCAACCTCACTGACGGCTGAGACAGGCACGGTACACAAGGATAAGGCAAGAGCAAGGTCGGACGTAGCAGAAGGTCTGGGCAGGCAGCAACCCGGTGCGTGCGCGCCCTAGAGAGGGGGGTCGTGCGTGCCGGGACTGAGCAGAAGGATGGGGCCGGTAAGAGACATGGGATGCGACCCGCGGGCGGACACGTCCCGCCGCGGGGATCGCATCCCCGCCGAGGGACATAGAGCAGCGCTCCCGGTCAGACTCGCAGAACGGAGCGCTGCAAGCAGAGGAGTTACGCCGCGAGTGCTCCGGAGGGGAAGCAGGGCCCGGAGCGCTCGGCGTTACAAGTAGTTTATTCAGAGGGTATACAGGTTTATGGGTCGGTCAAGGGAATGTATTACCTACTTTTTTTTTTTTTTTTTTACTAATTAAAGGGAATCTGTCATCTGCATCACCAGCACTATTCTGCTGGTACAGGCTTATAGCACAGAAAGCCCTGTTCCTCTGTTTTTACTGATAATGTAAAAAAAAAATGTGGCTCTTGGAACACTGTGACATCCAGCCTGCATCCTCTAGTTTAACGCCCTCTTTATAAATATTCATTTTTCTTCTCCTATGAGTTCTCCTTCGTAAGCAAAAAAAGACTCACTGATGGCTCACATTGTCAATTGTGCATGTACTGCTTCCAAGCCTTGGCCTATATAGGCAGCACAATCGGCAATGTGAGCCAACAGTATGTGCTTGAGAGATAGAGATCTCACAGGAGAGAAAGATTTAATATATATGTAAAGAGAGTGTTAAAAAAAGTTCACCATTTTATGTAATTGTCATCTCCTATAGTACACCAAAATCAACCAATATGGTCCATATGTACTATAATACATATATCAGTCTCTATATTTATTGCCACATAGATTACCCTCAATTTATGGAGTAACGTATATACACGAGTATAAGCCGAGTTTTTCAGATCGATTTTTCGTGCTGAAAACACCCCCCTCGGCTTATACTCGAGTGAACTCTCCACCCGCAGTGGTCTTCAACCTGCGGACCTCCAGAGGTTTCAAAACTACAACTCCCAGCAAGCCCGAGCAGCCATCGGTTGTCCGGGCTTGCTGGGAGTTGCAGTTTTGAAACCTCTGGAGGTCCGCAGGTTGAAGACCACTGCGGCCTTCGACATCATCCAGCCCCCTCTCACTCCCTTTAGTTCTGTACAGTACTCGCCTCCCCATCGGCGCTGGTCCGGTGTTGCAGGACTGTCCAATGGGGAGGTCGTCCGGTGGAATAGTGGTTCCGGGCTGCTATCTTCACCGGGGAGGCCTCTTCTCCGCGCTTCAGGCCCGGCCCCAGAATAGTCACGTTGCCTTGACGACGACACAGAGGTACGTTCATCACCAACGTCCTTCTGCGTCATCGTCAAGGCAACGCCTCTATTCTGGGCCCGAAGCGCGGAGAAGAGGCGCCCCCGGTGAAAATAGCAGCCCGGAACCACTATCCCACCGGACGACCTCCTCACCAGACAGTCCTGCAGCACCGGACCAGCGCCGAGCGGAGGCGAGTACTGTACAGAACTAAAGGGGGTGAGAGGGGGCTGGATGATGTCGAAGGCCGCAGTGGTCTTCAACCTGCGGACCTCCAGAGGTTTCAAAACTACAACTCCCAGCAAGCCCGGACAGCCGATGGCTGCCCGGGCTTGCTGGGAGTTGTAGTTTTGAAACCTCTGGAGGTCCGCAGGTTGAAGACCACTGAGGGCGGATAGTTCACAAGTGGATGATGACAAGGGGATGATGACAAGGGGATGATGAAGGGGGGTGGGGATGATGACAAGGGGATGATGAAGGGGGGTGGGGATGATGACAAGGGTATGATGAAGGGGGTGGGGATGATGACAAGGGGATGATGAAGGGGGGTGGGGATGATGACAAGGGGATGATGACAAGGGCATGATGAAGGGGGGTGTGGGATGATGACAAGGGGATGATGACAAGGGGATGATGAAGGGGGGTGTGGGATGATGACAAGGGGATGATGACAAGGGGATGATGATGAGGGTCTGGATGATGACAGGGGGGGATGATGTATTTCCCACCCTAGGCTTATACTCGAGTCAATCACTTTTCCTGGGATTTTGGGGTGAAATTAGGGGCCTCGGCTTATATTCTGGTCGGCTGATACTCGAGTAGAATAAGAAACAAATAACCACATTCAGAAAGCATATCTGCAGTTATTATTAAATTATTATTATTACTGAAGCCCCATGCAGTTCAATAATGCAATACCAGACACAACCATTGGACAGGCATGAAGGTTAAAGGGTTGTTTAAAGTATTCCGGCTTTATGCATCTTATCCCCTATCCTTTGAATAAGATGTAAGATTGCTGGGGTCCCGCCACTGGGGACCCTCGCAATCTCGTTGCAGCCCCCTCCCATAAACATGAATGGAGGGACATGGTGTGATGTCACGTCCCCGTCTCGGAGGCAGCGTATGGCACAGAATGTCGGGGACTGCACCGAGATTGCAGGGGTCCCCAACGGCGGGACCCCTGCAATCATACATCTTATCCCCTATCTTTTGGACAGGGGATAAGATGTATAAAGCCGGAATACCCTTTTAAGTCTAGAAGAAAAGTCATGTTTTTCTGTAATCCTCGACAACCCCTTTAAGCAGAGCCTTCCAAAATAAATTGAAATTAGGAAGAGGAGGGGGTTGAAATATTACAGCAGTCTACAGTACAAAGAGATATAATACCTTATTTTATAACAACTCATTTTGTGATTTTTTATTTTTTTTGTGCTTTGTATTTTATGCCCTCGCTTCAGATTCTAAATTGCTAAAACAAAAAAAAAAATGAAAAAAACAAACAAAAAAAAAAAAAACTACTGTTTTGTGGCAGAACATTTGAAAAACATATTTAATGTTCATTAAAAATCTCACTGTTCTGTCTGTTCCTTTCCCACAAAACTCTGAATAATTTGCAAGCAATCACTTTTATACATAGAACTGATAAGTGCAGTAAAAGTCTTATTATGTCTATAAACAAATAGACTGTTGATAACTGATGGAAGGCTTTTGCAGTACAGTTTTACATAATGGTAACTACAAGCAGGATAATGATGTGGAAGAGATGGAAAGTGCAATAAGTTTTCTCGATATTGTTTTACACAATTTGCCGTCTTCATTTTATGTGATTATTTTGAGCTTGTGTACTCTTGTTATTAATGGAGTCAGTAGAAGAGATGAACTCGACAACACACTTTGCAAGGAGTTTAAAATGAGGAATGTGGGAAGATACTTTGCTACATTAACATTAATGCTTCACTTTATCCGCTATGTTGTTCCTCATATAAACTAAGTAAATAAAAATAAAAACAGTTTACTAAAACTTTATGCAGAGGTCATGTAAAGTTCTACTTAAGTATGACCTATCAAGGGGGTCTGCTTCATTATACTACACAGGGTTGCCACACCCCATACATTTACCATCAGTGCTGTGTGTGATTTATTGCTGCCTGTAGTGTCTATTCCGAAAAAATTACAGATATGATAAGTAGGGGGCGCAACCAGACACACAGAGATTACAGCAAAGTTCTTTTTCAAAAATTGGAAATGTTTTATTCAGTTACTTCCATGTTTGTCCATATTATAGAGCACTTTCTTGGTATCTGGGATGGACTGAGTGGTTGGGCACTTCACTGTGGAAAGGGTCCATCTGCCACCTAGCTACTACAGTTAATTGTTGTGACTTGCAAAAGTAGATTACAGGTGAGGGAGGGGCCCGCCGAATCCTAGTGCAGCGTGTCGGCTGTTTCATGGTGTGCGTGATAACATCAGGGCACACTGGCGCACAGAGGAAACAGACAGCTGGACAGATCTTCTAGAGCAGAGAAGGATCTTTCAGGGTGGTGGCAATGGCAATATTCGGGATAGGAACTAGGACTCAGGGAAGTGAAAACGGTGGATCAGGGGTGTGTTAGAGGGAAGTAATACCGTCAGTGTGACAGAGGGGGCAGTCAACATGAGAAAAGGGGGCAGAGGAAACAGTCAGTGTGACAGAGGGGCTAGTCAGTGTGAGGAAGGGGGCAGGGTAAACAGTCAGTGTGATGAAAGGCATCAGAGGAAATAGTGTGATGAAAGGGGTCAAAGGAAACAGTCAATGGGACAGATGGGACAGTCAACATAAGGGAAGGGGTAAGGGGAAACAGTGTAACAAAGGAGACAATGAGTGTGAGGAAGAGGGGTAGGAGAAAAAGTCATTGTGTGGTAAGAGGGGATGGGGAAACAGTCAGTGTGACAGAGGGGATGCATGGGTAGTTTGTATAAAGGTAAAGGTGTTGCTGAAATGTTGTCAATCTGCCCCTGCTTGGTATTGTATAGATCTGAGGAGTTCTTTGGGTAACCTTAAATTATGATGAAGGTCTTTCTTTGTTACTGGCCAACAGTACTGTGCATACCACATGATCTTATCTAGGCTATGGTACATCTGTTCTTTGTACTTAGCATTATGCCCTCAATTATGCCCGAATAGTTTTGTAGTTATTTTGTTAAAATCTACTCCTGCTCTTCTGCATATAGTAGTAGTTCAGTCATCTGTTTTATTTATGGCATGTATGAAGACCATCAGGAAAGGACAGTTGTACAACACTTATGGGACTACACCACTGATTTCATTCTACAGTATACTGTATATGATTTCATTGTACAGCAATATTTCCTTTTTGTACTGATCTTGAAGGAATACCCTAAAACAAAGGAAAAAAAAAAAGACAAACAGTACAAAAAATATGCAGTCAGCAGGGGCAGAGAGGCATGGCACGCAAGGAGGAATGCAAAGCAAAAGAGAGAGGGTGGGGATTAGCTCACTTTTCCACTCTCTCTCTCTGGCTGCATCCAGTCCCTTTGTAAGTTACCCACCACCTTTATCATCTTATTTTTATGTTTATGGCTAAATTGTTTCTCATGAGACAAAAATATAAATCATTATTAGTAATAACAGTAGAGATAAAATGTCAATATTTTGTTCTCACCATGATCTTTAGAGTCCCTAGAAAGTATTCAAATGACCTTAACCTCTTGGGGACCAAGGGAATATGGGTACGCCCTTGCTCCCTGGTGCTTAAAGACCAAGCGCATACCTGTGGGACCAGAGCAGGATGCCTGCTGAAATCATTCAGCAGGCATCCCATGACAATGCCTGGGGGGGGGGGGGGGGGATCCTGAGGTCAATTTAGATAGGCCATTTGCAATGATTTCAGGTTGATCGGGTCTCTGGTGACCCAATAGCCTGGAAAATAGGAATGATCGGAGCTGGCAGAGAAAGCCCCGATCATCCTAAAGGATTGCACCTCCTCCTATCCCCTTCCATTGGTCGATTAGGCTAACCGACCAATGACAGTTGTGGGCGGGGGGGGGTTAAAGTTCATTTTCCCTGCTCTGCCTGGCCCTGGAAGCCGGGACAGAGTAGGGGAAGATGGCGGCAAGTACCTTGGGCACGCAGGGACCGGTGGCAGGCAGGGACCGAGGACCGGGGACTGAGGACTGGCAAGTGAAGCAGGGGAGGATCGGCAAGCAAGTGGAGGCAGCTGCAGTGTCAGAGGCAGCAGTGAAGATCACTGTAAAGTGATCTTCACTGCTGCTTCTATGAGTTTCAAAACTACAACTCCCAGCATGCCCAGACAGTTCAGGCATGCTCGAAGTTGTAGCTTTGCAACATCTGGAAGGGCACTGTTTGGAGACCACTATACAGTGGTGTCCAAACATTAGTGCTCCAGATGTCAATTCAAAGCATGCTGAGACTGTCCACGCATTCTGGAAGTTGTAGTTCAGCAACATCTGGCTCTTCAGTTGTTGCCAAACTACATCTCCCAGCATGCCTGGGCATTCTGAGCATGCTTGGAGTTGAAGTTTTGCAACATCTGGAGGGCTACAGTTTGGAGACCACTACACAGTGGTCTCCAAACTGTTCTCCTCCAGTTGTTGCATAACTACAACTTCCAACATGTCCTTCGGCTGTCTGGGCATGTTGGTAGTTGTAGTTTTGCAACAACTGGAGGCACACTGATTGGGAAACATTGTCTGTTTCCTAACTCAGTGTTTCCCAATTTGTGAGCCTCCAGCTGTTGCAAAACTATAACTATAACCAGCATGCACTGACAGACCATGCATGCTGAGAGTTGTAGTTTTGCAACAGCTGGAGGCACATTGGTTGGGAAACACTGATTTAGGAAACATACAGTGGTGCGGAAACACTGCGGTAGTCTGTTACCTAATTTAGGGTTTCCCAATCCCAACCAGTGTGCCTCTAGCTGTTGCATAACTACAACTCCCAGCATGCACGGTCTGTCAGTGCATGCTGGGAGTTGTAGTTTTGTCCCCCCATGTGAATGTACAGGGTACATTCACATGGGCGAGGGTTTACAGCAATTTTAGGGACTGTCCAGAGCAGCATATGTTTTCTATGGGGATTTTCTCCTGCTCTGGACAGTTCCTGACATGGACAGAGGTATCAGCAGAGAGCACTGTGGTCATGACAGAAAAAAAAAGAAAAGAAATTGCTCTTTAGTATACAGCCACTAATAAGTACTGGAAGGATTAAGATTTGTTAATAGAAGTAATTTACAAATCGGTTTAACTTTCTGGCATCAGTTGATTTAAAAAAAAAAAAAAAAATAATAATAATAATAATAATAATAATAATAATAATAATAATAATAATATATATATATATATATATATATATATATATATATATATATATATATATATATAGTTTTCTACCAGAGTACCCCTTTAAAACATCTTTTCAAACTGATGTTTCATGCAGTAATAAAACATTTGTGAATGGATTTGCCCAAATTAGGAACAGTGTCCTAATATTGTCAAACAAATGTAAACTTATGGCCCTTTACAGATCACAAGAGAATTACACTATTTACAAAAAAGTGGAGTATACAGTGATAAGATCCCTCAGATATCTTAATATAAAGATATAAACAAAATACACTAGTCAGATAGTTTAAGATAATCTGGAGACCTACAGTGTGGACTGCTTCAAGGCCAAACTCAAAACAAAAAATCAAGCTTATAGAAAGACATACCTTTTATTAGTCTTTTGTCAAAAAAATTGAAAATATCAACACTCTCCAATAGAAAAGACAATGTGGAAGCAGATTCACTACTACCACAGAAAGCCATAATACATCCCAACGGTCCAGGTTGGTTGATCAGTCCAACTTCTGGGATAACTAAACTCACCAAATGCACAACTCTCAGACCACCCAACAAGTTTCTTTAGGAGTTTGGTGGGACATCATGAGGGGGAGAAACGATGAGAGGTGTGAGTAACGTATGTGGCAAATGGAATGATAATATTGTGAACCAACCATAAGCTCAGGGACGTGCACAGACATTTTGAAGGGCAGGGGCTCAAGTAAAAAAAGAGGGCACTTTTTTAAATTTAACCCCTTAAGGACATAGCCCATTTTCACCTCTAGGACGCAGCCCTTTTTTGCACATCTGACCACTGTCACTTTAAACATTAATAACTCTGGAATGCTTTTACTTATCAATCTGATTCCGAGATTGTTTTTTCGTGACATATTCTACTTTAACATAGTGGTAAATTTTTGTGGTAACTTGCATCCTTTCTTGGTGAAAAATCCCAAAATTTGATGAAAAAATTGAAAGTTTTGCATTTTTCTAACTTTGAAGCTCTCTGTTTGTAAGGAAAATGGATATTCCAAATATTTTTTTTTGGATTCACATATACAATATGTCTACTTTATATTTTCATCATAAAATTGACAAGTGTTTACTTTTGGAAGACACCAGAGGGCTTCAAAGTTCAGCAGCAATTTTACAATTTTTCACAAAATTTTCAAACTCGCTATTTTTCATGGACCAGTTCAGGTTTGAAGTGGATTTGAAGGGTCTTCATATTAGAAATACCCCATAAATGACCCCATTACAAAAACTGCACCCCCCAAAGTATTCAAAATGACATTCAGTAAGTGTTTTAACCCTTTAGGTGTTTCACAGGAAAAGCAGCAAAGTGAAGGAGAAAATTCAAAATCTTCATTTTTTACACTTGCATGTTCTTGTAGACCCAATTTTTGAATTTTTACAAGGGGTAAAAGGATAAAATTTATACTTGAATTTGTAGCCCAATTTCTCTCGAGTAAGCACATACCTCATATGTCTATGTAAATTGTTCGGCGGGCGCAGTAGAGGGCTCAGAAGCGAAGGAGCGACAAGGGGATTTTGGAGAGTACGTTTTTCTGAAATGGTTTTTCGGGGGCATGTTGCATTTAGGAAGCCCCTATGGTGCCAAAACAGCAAATAAAAAAAACATGGCATACCATTTTGGAAACTAGACCCCTTGAGGAACTAAAATGGAATTAAGTGAGCCTTAATACCCCACAGGTGTTTCATGACTTTTGCATATGTAAAAAAAAAAAAAATAATTTTCACTAAAATGTGTGTTTCCCCCCAAATTTCACATTTTTGCAAGGGTTAATAGCAGAAAATACCCCCCAAAATTTGTAACCCCATCTCTTCTGAGTATGGAGGTACCCCATAAGTTGACCTGAAGTGCATTACGGGCGAACTACAATGCTCAGAAGAGAAGGAGTCATATTTGGCTTTTTGAGAGCAAATTTTGCTCGGGGGGCATGTCGCATTTAGGAAGCCCCTATGGTGCCAGGACAGCAAAAAAAAACGACATGGCATACCATTTTGGAAACTAGACTCCTTGAGGAACGTAACAAGGGATAAAGTGAACCTTAATACCCCACAGGTGTTTCACGACTTTTGCATATGTAAAAAAAAATTATTATTTTTTTTACCAAAAATGCTTGGTTTAGCAAAAATTTTACATTTTTAAAAAAGGTAATAGCAGAAAATACCCCCCAACATTTGAAGCCCAATTTCTCCCGATTCAGAAGACACCCAATATGGGGATGAAAAGTGCTCTGCTGGCGCACTACAGGTCTCAGAAGAGAAGGAGTCACATTTGGCTTTTTGGAAGCAAATTTTGCTCTGGGGGCATGCCGCATTTAGGAAGCACCTATGGTGCCAGGACAGAAAAAAAAAACCACATGGCATACCATTTTGGAAACTAGACCCCTCGGGGAACGTAACAAGGGGTAAAGTGAACCTTAATACCCCACAGGTGTTTCACGACTTTTGCATATGTAAAAAAATATATATTTTTTTTACATTAAAATGCTTGTTTTCCCCCAAATTTTACATTTTTACAAGGGATAATAGCAGAAAATACCCCCCAAAATTTGTAACCCCATCTCTTCTGAGTATGGAAATACCCAATAAGTGGACGTGAAGTGCACTGGGGGCGAACTACAATGCTCAGAAGAGAAGGAGCTTCATTGAGCTTTTGGAGAGAGAATTTGGCCATGTGCATTTCCAAAGCCCCCCGTGGTGCCAGAACAGTGGACCCCCCACATGTGACCCCATTTTTAAAACTACACCCCTCACGGAAGGTAATAAGGGGTGCAGGGAGAATTTACACCCCACTGGCATTTGACGGATCTTTGGAACAGTGGGCTGTGCAAATTAAAAATTTTATTTTTCATTTTCACAGACCCCTGTTTCAAAGATCTGTCAGACACCTGTGGGGCGTAAATGCTCACTGTACCCCTTGTTACATTCCGTGAGGGGTGTAGTTTCCAAAATGGGGTCACATGTGGGTATTTATTGTTTTGCACTTATGTCAGAACCGCTGTAAAATCAGCCACCCCTGTGCAAATCACCAATTTAGACCTCAAATTTACATGGTGCACTCTCCCTTCTGAGCCTTGTTGTGCGCCCCCAGAACACTTTGCGCCCACATATGGGGTATCTCCGTCCTCAGGAGAAATTGCGTTACAAATTTTGGATGCTTTTTTTCTTTTACCGCTTGTGAAATTTTAAAGTATGGGGCAACACCAGTATGTTAGTGTACAAAAATGTTTTTTTTTTACACTAACATGCTGGTGTAGACCCCAACTTTACCTTTTCATAAGGGGTAAAAGGAGAAAAAGCCCCCCAAAATTTGTTAGGCAATTTCTCCCGAGTTCGGCGATACCCCATATGTGGCCCTAAACTGTTGTCTTGAAATACGACAGGGCTCCAAAGTGAGAGCGCCATGCGCATTTGAGGCCTAAATAAGGGATTTGCATAGGGGTGGACATAGGGGTATTTTACACCAGTGATTCTCAAACAGGGTGCCTCCAGCTGTTGCTAAACTCCCAGCATGCTTGAACAGTCAATAGCTGTCCGGAAATGCTGGGAGTTTTTGTTTTGCAACAGCTGGAGGCTCCGTTTTGGAAACACTGCTGTAGGATACGTTTTTCATTTTTATTGGGGGGGGAGGGGTGGTGGTGGGGGGGGGGCAGTGTACGTGTGTATATGTAGTGTTTTACTCTTTATTTTATGTTAGTGTAGTGTTTTTAGGTTACATTCACACTGACGGCGGATTACACTGAGTCTCCCGCTAGGGGTTTGAGCTGCGGCTGCTGCAGCTCAAACCTGAAGCAGGGAATTGACTGTAATCCGCCGCCAGTGTGAATGTAACCTGTACATTCACATGGGAGAGGGGCAAAACTACAACTCCCAGCATGCACTGACAGAACGTGCATGCTGGGAGTTGTAGTTTTGCAACAGCTGGAAGCACACTGGTTGGGAAATACTGAGTTAGGTAATAGAACCTATTACCTAACTAGGTATTTCCCAACCAGTGTGCCTCCAGCTGTTACAGAACTACAACTCTCAGCATGTACTGATTGCCAAAGGGAATGCTGGGAGATGTAGTTATGCAACAGCTGGAGGCACGCAAGTACAACTCCCAGCATGCCGAGACAGCCATTTGCTGTTCCTGAATGCTGGGAGTTGTAGTTTTGCAAGATTTAGAGGGGTTCAGGCTGGAGATCACTGACAGTGGTCTCTAAACTGTGGCCCTCCAGATGTTGCAAAACTACAAATCTCAGCATGCTAAGACAGCAAACTGCTGTCTGAGCATGCTGGGAGTTGTAGTTTTGTAATATCTGGAGGGCTACAGTTTAGAGACCACTGTCAGTGATCTCTAGCCTGAACCCCTCTAAATCTTGCAAAACTACAACTCCCAGCATGCCAACACAGCAAACAGCTGTCAAGGCATGCTGGAAGTTGTAGTTTTGCAACATCTGGAGGGCGACAGTTTAGAGACCACTCTCTAAACTGTCGCCCTGCAGATGTTGCTAGGCAACAGACTCCTGGACACGCGGCGTCATACTTACCTCCACCGCCGAGATGATCAAAGCCGCCGCCGTCATCTGGAGCTCCGCCGCCGGGTAAGTGACCGCCGCTGCCGCCGCCGCCGCTACTACACGGTTCCCCCCCGCTGTGCCCGGACACCGATGGGCGGGCATAGCGCGGGGAACCAAACTTTAACCCCCCCCGCCCCCAGTCTGCTATTGGTCGGCCGCTCCGCCGATCAATAGCAGGGATAGGAGGGGTGGCAACCCTGCCACCTCACTCCTATCTCTTCAAGGGGGGTCGAGGGTGTCTTGGACACCCCCGATCCCCCTTATTTTATCGCGGAGCCGCCGTTGATGGGCAGGGGGAGAGCGCTCCCCCTGCAAACACCATAGATGCCGTGATCAGACTGATCACGGCATCTATGGGGTTAATGCTGCCGGGACCGGCGCGATCGCGGCCCCGGCAGCTGCGGTGGGACTCCGGCTGTGATTGACAGCTGAGTCCCATCCGCGATCTCCTGCGCTGCCCGCGGCAGAGCAGGAGATCGCTTGCACGTATGCATACGTCCATTTGCGCGAACGTGTAATTCGCCTGGACGTATGCATACGTCCAATAGCGGGAAGGGGTTAAAAAACGTCTGCCAGACTCAATGGGCAGATGTGCTGCGGCCCAGGGACACAGTGGACTCCTGCCGGGCCTCCTCAACATTCCCATCCCCCATAAAAGTTGGTGATTTTGTAAAATCGAGTCAAGAACAGTTTCTCTGAGGTCTGCCCTGTGTATATACACTTTGGCTGTGCTACCAGTCTTATTTACAGAAAACATGTGACAGCTGCACAATAATATTCTGTATTATAGAGGAGATTTATACAAAACCCGTGCAGAGAAAGAGCGGTGCAGTTGTCCATAGCAACCAATCAGATCGTTTTGCTGAGGGCTTTTCCTTTGCGAAGTTTTTAATAAATCTCCCCCTATATGCCCCCACCTGAGCTCTATATGACAGAACCCATCACCAATCACCCAGCACCCACCACCAATCACCAATCACCCATCACCAATCACCCAGCACCAATCACCCAGCACCAATCACCCAGCACCCAGAACCAATCACCCAGAACCAATCACCCAGCACCCATCATCCAGCACCCATCACCAATCACCCAGCACCCATCACCAATCACCCAGCACCAATCACCCAGCACCCATCACCAATCACCCAGCACCCATCACCCATCACCAATCACCCAGCACCCATCACCCAGCACCCACCTTATGCAGGAATCTCCACACAGCTCTGGTTCTTACACTGAAGAGATGGAGAAAAATGAATTATAAATATACAAAGACAGCCGGGCATAGCACAGCATACAGGATGGAGGCAGGGAAGCTCCGCCTCCATTGCGCACAAGACTGACTTTGCATACTAGCAATGTGGGGCAATACCTAGAAAATGGAAAGACCAATTTTTGTATACATGCACTGTAACCTAGTGTATTGGGTTTAGTGCGATTAAACAGCCTGTCAGTTTCTCTTTAATTATATACAGTACCCCCCTTAATTCCCTATATACTGTGCCACCATTAATGAACTATATACTGTGCCACCATTAATGAACTATATAATGTGCCACCATTAATGAACTATGTACTGTGCCCCTATTATTTAACTATACTGTGCCACCACTAAGGGTGCGTTCACACGTGCGTCTTTTCTGCTGCAGATCTGCTGCAGATTTGCTTTAGCAGATTTCTCTTCCCATTGTCAATGGGAAGCAAAATCTGCAGCAGCAAAATCTGCAGCAGATCTGCAGCAAAAACAGGCACATGTGAACGCACCCTAAGGATCTATACACAGTGCCAGCATACATAAAATAATATAATGTTCCAATACAATGAAATATATATTGTGCTTCCATAAATTCTCTATATAATGTGCTTTCATTTACGTGCTTACATTCCTCCAATAATTCCCTAATAATGTGCTTCATACAATACATACAAGCACATAACATAAAGACACATACAGTACATAGGTAATATACACACATACAAAGAGACACTTTGACACATACATACAGGTACAAATATACATTAAGAAACATAAATACACAGACACCCATATAATATTGAATATATACAAACAGATGTAGCCAACAGGCACATCATACATACAGGTACACACATACATTGACTAACAGATATATACACACATACATAGATTCACTTGCTCATATATATACACATATAAATAGATTCACTTGCTCATATATATACACACACATATACATACATACATACACACATACATAAATTCACTTGCTCATATATATCTACACATACATACATACATACATAGATTCACTTGCTCATATATATATATATATATATATACACACACACATACATACACACATACATACATAGATTCACTTACTCATATATATATATATATATATATATATATATATATATATATATATAGACAAATACACAGTGTAGGGTCCGTCCCAAGGAGGCTACCTTATCGCGGTGGGACGGTCCAAGCTATTTGACCGCCGGCGGAGACAAATTTGCGAGCTAAGTGCCTCACTATTTCATAGTTTCACATTTGCATCTATTACACCATAGCTGTATAGCTCTCCATGTTTTAACTGCATTTTCATGTTTCACCTATATCCTTGTGCTGGCAGTGTGCTGCTGCATTCTTCTGTTGCTGTATATCTAGCCTAGTAGCGTGCACCTGTAGGCCAGGTCCATATAATAGTTTGGTATCAACTAAAGTGCTGGCTGACTTATTCTTTGTCTGTATTGCACATACGGGGGAGTGGCTACCTCCATGTTGGCCTTGCACCCCACCCACCTCTATCAGGTGTGTATATAAGGTGTCTTGGATGTTCCAGACCCTGCCATGCTTACTGAACTGTTCACACAGAGGCATATAAACAGTGTAGGGTCCGTCCCAAGGAGGCTACCTTATCGCGGTGGGACGGTCCAAGCTATTTGACCGCCGGCGGAGACAAATTTGCGAGCTAAGTGCCTCACTATTTCATAGTTTCACATTTGCATCTATTACACCATAGCTGTATAGCTCTCCATGTTTTAACTGCATTTTCATGTTTCACCTATATCCTTGTGCTGGCAGTGTGCTGCTGCATTCTTCTGTTGCTGTATATCTAGCCTAGTAGCGTGCACCTGTAGGCCAGGTCCATATAATAGTTTGGTATCAACTAAAGTGCTGGCTGACTTATTCTTTGTCTGTATTGCACATACGGGGGAGTGGCTACCTCCATGTTGGCCTTGCACCCCACCCACCTCTATCAGGTGTGTATATAAGGTGTCTTGGATGTTCCAGACCCTGCCATGCTTACTGAACTGTTCACACAGAGGCATATAAACAGTGTAGGGTCCGTCCCAAGGAGGCTACCTTATCGCGGTGGGACGGTCCAAGCTATTTGACCGCCGGCGGAGACAAATTTGCGAGCTAAGTGCCTCACTATTTCATAGTTTCACATTTGCATCTATTACACCATAGCTGTATAGCTCTCCATGTTTTAACTGCATTTTCATGTTTCACCTATATCCTTGTGCTGGCAGTGTGCTGCTGCATTCTTCTGTTGCTGTATATCTAGCCTAGTAGCGTGCACCTGTAGGCCAGGTCCATATAATAGTTTGGTATCAACTAAAGTGCTGGCTGACTTATTCTTTGTCTGTATTGCACATACGGGGGAGTGGCTACCTCCATGTTGGCCTTGCACCCCACCCACCTCTATCAGGTGTGTATATAAGGTGTCTTTGATCTTCCAGACCCTGCCATGCTTACTGAACTGTTCACACAGAGGCATATACACAGTGTAGGGTCCGTCCCAAGGAGGCTACCTTATCGCGGTGGGACGGTCCAAGCTATTTGACCGCCGGCGGAGACAAATTTGCGAGCTAAGTGCCTCACTATTTCATAGTTTCACATTTGCATCTATTACACCATAGCTGTATAGCTCTCCATGTTTTAACTGCATTTTCATGTTTCACCTATATCCTTGTGCTGGCAGTGTGCTGCTGCATTCTTCTGTTGCTATATATATATATATATATATATATATATTTGTGGTCGTTGCTACATGACTGAAATGCGTACAACCCTAATACTAACCTAACAACCAACTGTAACCAATAATCTATTAACCTCAACTAAGCAGTTTGGAGTGTGCCATAACTGCGGCGTAAAGAATATGCCTGGAAAAGAGGGCATACCCTGTGGTAAGTGTGATGGAATGAAAAGAAGGGGGGGCGGGTGGGAGCGAAGAACCCACGGCGTCATTGAAGGGGGGAGAGCCGTGGGTTTTATAGTCATCCCGCTCCTCCTACAATTACAGGCCAGCTGCGCAGGCCTTTCCATTTGTGGTCGTTGCTACATGACTGAAATGCGTACAACCCTAATACTAACCTAACAACCAACTGTAACCAATAATCTATCAACCTCAACTAAGCAGTTTGGAGTGTGCCATAACTGCGGCGTAAAGAATATGCCTGGAAAAGAGGGCAAAACCCGGATTTAAACAAACATTTGTTTATTGCAGATTACAACACAAGAGACTGGAATGCGCTAGCCATTTCTTTGCGAGGGTTAGGGAAATACTGCATGTAGCATCCGCATTTCCAACATCCTAATTTCATGATTACGTGGGCTGGGACCCCGTGCTTAGAATTGGCTGTAGCTGCGCCAATACGGAAGGAGTGACCGGATAATGAAGTCGGGACTCCTCCCAGCGACCTGACCGAAATGCGAAAATGTTTGATGAATTGAGAAGTAGTTAGCGGGTTGGACCTGAAATGGAGTAAAGGGTCGTCAGCTGATAGGTTAACACAGGCATTCAACAATTCACGGAGGACTGTGGCAGGACACCCTTTGTGCACGGTGGGGAAACCGGACAATCACAGTTTGACCCGGAGACGAGGTCTTGGTCTGACTGAGGGACAGCTGGAAATGATCAGAGACATGTGACAGCTGACTGACCTTAGGAAAGGGCGCGTTAATGGTCCGAGTAGTACACTCACCCGGTCTGAGAAACCCATAACAGGCAAGGTACATGGCCGCTTTTAATGTGAGGCTATCACGGATACCCAATGGTGTGGAGTCTAACAAGTCGGACAACTGCCTGAACATGTTGCCTGTGATTGGTTGTCTGACTGGGCTGCGAGGGACTTCCTTCTCAAGGATGCCCTTCAGAGCGGACTTCACCAAGCGAGAAGAGAGTATAGAGTAACTACGGGTATTGGTCAAGGATAAATGGTGTTGGATACCGGCTAGATAACTCTTAATAGTATTGTGGGATAAATGCAGTGTGGTATGGCAAAACCCGACATATGCTAATAGGAAGGGAACTGAAATCTTGTCGCCCTCGGCGTGCTTGGATCTGGATTTGGAAAACGAGTTCCACGCCGTACCATAAATTTTTCGCGTATTTGCGGACAAGGCATCTGCTGCAATATTCTGGACTCCTTCAACGTGAGCACATGTGAAAGTAAATGTATGTAGTAGGGACAGCCAAACTAACCGTCTAGCCAAGCTCATTTATCTATAACATAGCTGACCGTCTAACACCAGGACAGAGAGAGAGTATCCGAAGACGTGACGGATGAGAATTGTATACGTGACTGGACCTAGACAAGTATGTGCCCGGTGACAAGTGCGAAACGTTATACAAGTACCTTAACAACCTAGAACACCCTGAAGAGCATCTTTAGGAACGAGACTACACAGAGAAAGGAATGCACCGACAACGCAAGCAATCACAACCTGAAAACGTGTCAGGTTCATGAGGTGATTACTTGGACAACAATAAACAACTCTTTAAACCAGGACAGAGGGAAAGTATCCGAAGACCTGTTGGACGAGAATCGTGTGCGTAACCGGGCCTAGATGAGTATGCGCCCGGTGACAAGTGCGAAACGTTATACGAGTACCGTATCAACCTAGAACACCATGAAGTACATTTTTGGACATGACTACACAGAGAAAGGAGCGCATCGACAACGCAAGCAATCACAACCTGAAAGCATGTCAGGTTCATGAGGTGATTACTTGGACAACAATAATCAACTCTTTAAACCAGGACAGAGGGAAAGTATCCGAAGACGTGTTGGACGAGAATCGTATGCGTAACCGGGCGTAGACGAGTATGCGCCCGGTGACAAGTGCGAAACGTTATACGAGTATCATATCAACCTAGAACACCATGAAGTACATTTTTGGGACATGACTACACATAGAAAGGAGCGCATCGACAACGCAAGCAATCACAACCTGAAAGTGTGTCAAGTTCATGAGGTGATTACTTGGAGAACAATGTACGACACTTTAAACCAGAACAGAGGGAAAGTATCCGAAGACGTGTCGGACGAGAATCGTATGCGTAACCGGGTCGAAACGAGTATGCGCCCGGTGACAAATGCGAAACGTTATACGAGTACCATGTCAACCTAGAACACCATGAAGTACATTTTTGGGACATAACTACACAGAGAAAGGAGCGCATCGACAACGCAAGCAATCACGACCTGAAAGCGTGTCAGGTTCATGAGGTGATTACTTGGACAACAATAAAAACTCTTTAAACCAGGACAGAGGGAAAGTATCCGAAGACGTGTCGGACGAGAATTATATGCGTAACTGAGTCTAGATAAGTGTGTGCCCAGTGGTAAGTGCGAAAGTTCAAACGAGTACCATTACAACCCAAAACATCGTGAATTCCGTTTTTTGAGAACGTGACTATATCGTAAAAGAGGTGCACCGACGACACAAGTAAACACAACCTGAAGACGTGTCAGGTTCATGAGGTGATTACTTGGATAATAAAACAAATCTTATCACCTATGTGTGGCGTTATTGCTGTTCTGAAGGCGTGTCAGTAACAACCGTGCAACGTACTCCCTGCAGGCGTGGCAGGCATGATGAGTATACATCACCTATGTGTGGCGTGTCAGTCATAACAATTATGCGACGTACCCTTTCTGTAACATGACAGGCTTAACAGGTAAATACCACCTATGCGTAGTGTCAGTGTCGTTCAGAAGGCATGTCAGTACCAACGATAATGAGACATACCCCGTCTGCAACGGTTTACTGGGTCAGCCCCGCCTGTGCGTCGTGTAATAGTCGTTCTGAATATGTGTCAGCAGCGACAACTGCTATGTATCACCCTGCCTATATAAAGATGCGTGCAGAACGACTACGTGTGAAACTGTCGTGAACCGCTAAGCATGGCTATACCACCAACTTGATGAACCTATACTCGGGCCAACCATATACGCGTATAGACCACCAGTGAATGCCTGAAGCTAACCACGACCTGATGGCAGAGAATATGCCGGCAAGTAGTAACTATTATAACCACATACCATACCATGTGCTGTATGAAAATGTGCGCTGCACAAAACTGCGGGCGTACGAACTTCACAAATAGCGCAAGTGCATGTACAGAACACATGCCACGAGTGCACACGCAGCCTGATTCCCGCGTGCACCCGAGTAATATAACCCTACAAACACGCGTGATACAGGTCCTGCGAGCGGGTGTGCAGCACAAACCTTATGAGTGCATACTCAGTAGTAATCCTACGAGCGTGGGCCATGTAATACTATAAACGTGCGTACAGTGTGACTCGTATGAGCGTGTACAAAGTATGAATCCTATGAGTGTGTACAACATAACTCCTACAAGAGTGTGTGTAGTATGAACCCTGCAAGCGAGTACAAGCGTGTATACCACGTAAACCTACGAGCAAGTGTACAGTATGGATGCTACATTGGTATGCACCGCATGAACTTTATGAATTATGCAAGCGAGTGTACCGTATAAAAGCTACCGCGAATGTACTGCATAATCCTAACGCGTGTAAAGTAAGAATCCAACAAGCGTGTGTACAGTGTGTACTGTGTACAGCATGAATCTTATAAGTGTGTACGCAGCATAATGCTACAAGTATGTACAAGCGTGTGTATAGAGTAAATGCTACAAGCATGCACCCCCCAAATATGCGCAAGTGTGAGTGCAGTATGAATGCTACAAGCAAGCGTACAGCATGAACCCTAAGGGTGAATGTACAATATAATCCTACAAGCGAGTGCACAGTATGAAACCTGTAGGCAAGTAAACGGCATAAACACTACAAGTGTGTACTGTATGAATCTTACAAGCGTGTGTGCAGTATAAACCTTACAAAGGGGGTGTACAGCATGACCCTAAAAGCGTGTGTACGGTATAAAACTACAAGCGCGTAGAGAACGAATGAACCCTATAAGCGTGAGTGGCGTATAAATGTTACCGGCATGAATCCTACCAACGTGCATGGGTACCAGGATGTGTACAGCATGAACCCTACGGCATGATTCCTATAAGTGAGAATCGTAGCTCCACAACAGCTGGAGGCACACCGCCCGGAAACACAGAAATATAAAATAAATGAAAAGAAAACTGTGAGGAAGTTAGTTAAGAGACAAAGGTTGGAAGTGAGCGCAGCTGTTGGTGTAGCGTGCCTTAGACTGACCAGATTGGCAGCTGTGGGGGTGAAGCATAAGCCCACAGGGTGGGGCGGAGCGGTGAGTCTGATTGAATGTAAAGGTGTGCGAGTCTCAGTATACTGGAGACACATATAGATCCTCCCCGCAGCACCGAACTACAAAATGTGATAATGATATATATGTGCAGGAGACTGTTCACATAGAGCGGTAATGTTATACATGTGCAGGAGACTGTTCACATGGTGCGGAAATGATAAAATAAGTAGGAGACTGTTCACATAGTGCGGTAATGATATACATGTGCAAGAAGCCTAACACATAGTGCGGTAATCATATACATGTGCAATAAGCCTAACACATAGTGCGGTAATGATATACATGTGCAAGAAGCCTATCACGTAGTGCGGTAATGATATGCATGAGCAAGAAGCCTATCACATAGTGCGGTAATGATATGCATGTGCAAGAAGCCTATCACATAGTGCGGTAATGATATGCATGTGCAGGAGACTGTTCACATAGTGCGGTAATGATATGCATGTGCAAGAAGCCTATCACATAGTGCGGTAATGATATGCATGTGCAAGAAGCCTATCACATAGAGCGGTAATGATAAGCATGTGCAGGAGACTGTTCACACAATGCAGCAATCAAATACATGTGCAAGAGGCCTAACACATAATGCGGTAATGATATGCATGTGCAGGAGACTGTTCACACAATGCAGTAATCCTATACATGCGCAGCAAGCCGTTCACATGGCGCGGCAATGATATGCACGTGCAGGAGGCTGTTCACATAACAAAGTAATCGTATACATGTGCAGCAAGCCGTTCACATAGTGCGGTAATGATATGCTCGTGCAGGAGGCTGTTCACATAACAAAGTAATCGTATACATGCGCAGCAAGCCGTTCACATAGTGCGGTAATGACATGCACGTGCAGGAGGCTGTTCACATAATAAAGCAAGCCATAAGAAAACACATACACGCGCAGCAAGCCGTTCACCTAGTGCGGTAATGATATGCTCGTGCAGGAGGCTGTTCGCATAACAGAGAAACCATATACATGCGCAGCAAGCCGTAAGTAATCATATACAGCCGAAAACCGTAAAAATGCTACCGGCGAATGCCGAATGCCGATATGTAATACGATAACCTGGGGCCGGGCTGACCAAGGGTTTCCCTGAACTCCGGCTCACCTCCGGAGTCCGGGAACCGCCAGCGTTACCCCCGGTCAGCCACGGCCACTTACCACCACCATGCCGGCTGAAGCGAGCTTCCTGTCAGCTGACTCGTGCAGTCAGCTGACCGGTGGGAACGTGACTCCACCTCCTGCCGACATCACGTGACAACCCTCAAGCGAAGAACCCACGGCGTCATTGAAGGGGGGAGAGCCGTGGGTTTTATAGTCATCCCGCTCCTCCCACAATTACAGGCCAGCTGCGCAGGCCTTTCCATATATACACACACACATACATACATAGATTCACTTGCTCATATATATATATGCACACACACATACATAGATTCACTTGCTCACATATATAGGCACATACATAGAGATCGACACACACACACACATATATACACCTCACACTGACATACAGTCACTCAATATATACACAGTCACTTACACTTAGGACCCAGCCATCCCTCTCTTCACAGGCACATACATAGAGATACACACACACACACACACACACACACACACACATACATATATACATACACACACACTGACATACAATCACTCACATATATTTACAGTTACTTACAGTAAGGGCTGCATAGACTGAAGTGTGTGGCCAGACATGCTGTGGGCGGGGCTTCTCTCTGCCTTCTCTGCTCCTGTCTCCTCCGTGTGGAGAGAAACAGATAATGACAGGGTAAGTGGCGCCCCCTTGCTGCAGGGAGGGCCCAGCACCCTCCATTAAACCACATACAAATCTCCCCAGCAATGGATCCTTTTTACTTCACCTGTCATCCTGAGTCTGCAGCTCCTTTTGTGAGGGACACAAAATGTATTCTGTGCGACAGAAAAAAGTCTCTGAAAATTCTGACTACATTAGTGCTTGTACTACTACCCCCATCATGGAACAGGGTCTGTTCCATGTTGAGGGTAGTAGTTGAGGGGCTGAGGGATTGATCGCACCGGGTCTCACTTCTGAGACCCGATCCGATCAGATGTTATTAAGCAGGGGAACGGGCGGCATGTTCCGATCCCCTGCAATGTACAGTAAACTTTCATTTTAAAATTTCCCACCAGAAGCCCTGAATGGCCGGGATCGAGGAGCCAATCAGGGCTCCTGGCAGGGTTTTTATATAGAAGCGCTGTGGTGGGCAAAGATGTATAGAATCACTTGGGGGGTATATATCTTTCCCCCTGCTGGGCTATATCAAACTTAGTGCCCGCTGTGCTTGAATAAATGTACTGCCCCCTCCAGCGCTATTATATATCTATACTGACCCCCGCTATGCATATTTATATATACACTGACCCCCCCCCCAGCTGCACATATTAAAGGAGTAGTCCAGTGGTGATTCAGTGGTGAGCAACTTATCCCCTATCCTAAGGATAGGGGATAAGTTGCAGATCGCGGGGGGTCCGACCGCTGGGGCCCCCTGCGATCTCCTGTACGGAGCCCCGACAGCCCTCTGGAAGGGGGCGTGTCGACCTCCGCACGAGGCGGCGGCCGACACGCCCCCTCAATACAACTCTATGGCAGAGCCGAAGCGCTGCCTTCGGCAATCTCCGGCTCTGCCATAGAGATGTATTGAGGGGGCGTGTCGGCCGCCGCCTCGTGCGGGGGTCGACACCCGCTATCTCGGCGGAGAGCCGGGGCCCCGTACAGAGAGATCGCCCCGTACAGGGAGCCCCAGCGGTCGGACCCCCCGCGATCTCAAACTTATCCCCTATCCTTAGGATAGGGGATAAGTTTTTCACCACTGGACTACCCCTTTAATATTCATATTTTCTCCCTCCTCTGGCTGCCAATGAATGAAAACTCTATTAGCGGCGGAGCGGAAGGCTGCTGCCTGCTCACGCTGCTAAGAGTTTGTCATTCATAGCGGGCAGCAGCTGCATATCATGACATATCCATATGTCTGACCCTCACATCATACATATACAAATTCCGGCTCACCGCTATAAATGACAAGTAAAGCAGTGCAGGGAGGCTTGCGCTGCTGCTCCTAATAGCTTACTTGTCATTCATAGCGGTGAGCCAGCATTTGTATATGTATGATGTGAGGGTCAGTCATATGGATATGTCATGATATGCAGCTGCTGCCCGCTGTGAATGACAAACTCTTAGCAGCGTGAGCGGGCAGCAGCCTTCCGCTCTGCCGCTATTAGAGTTTTCATTCATTGACAGCCAGGGGAGGTAGAACATATGAATATAAAGCAGCTAAGTTTGATATAGCGCAGCAGGGGGAAAGATATATAGAAACGCTGGAGGGGCCAGATATATACCCCCCCCCCCCAGCAATTCTATACATCTTTGCCCACCACAGCGCTTCTATATTAAAACTCTGCCAGGAGCCCTGATTGGCTCCTAGGTCCCGGACATTCAGGGCTTCTGCTGGGAAATTTAAAAATGAAAGTTTACTGTACATTGCAGGGGATAGGAACATGCCGCCCGCTCCCCTGCTTAATAACATCTGATCGGATCGGGTCTCAGAAGTGAGACCCGGTGCGATCAATCCCTCAGCCCCTCTACTACTACCCCCAACATGGAACAGACCCTGTTCCATGCTGGGGGTAGCTGGATTCACTCCGTTTTGAGGAATTTACCGACAGCTCTGAGCTGTCGGCTTTCTGTGAAGCAAAACTCACAGGTTTTCCTGTGAGTTTTCTTCACACTCGGAGTGTTTTTTTTTTCTTTTTGTCGGGTACTCGCCCCTTTTCGAGTAAAACACGCCCATTTTGTAGGTTAAAAAAAAATCTCGGAGTGTTTAAGAAAATGTAGGTTGTGCGCCTAAATTTAGGTCGCAGATTTGGTCGCAAGCGGGTTGCGACCAAATTTTAGGCGCAATAACCTAGAAAAAGCGTCTGTTATCCTTTAGTAAATGAGGGCCATTGTCTTTTCTATTGGAGATTGTTGATATTTACTATTTTATTAACAAAAGACTAGTACAATTTGGCCCTCATTTACTGTGGAGTGTAATTTTCTTTGTGGATTTTTTTTCCTAACAGATATTTTTCCATGGTATTTACTAATTTTCCCCTACATTTTGCACTTTTCCCTATGTTTTGCTTTATTTACACATGCCCCCTTTTCTGTATCCACATCTACTTTCCCCAGCGGCCACTCCCCTTTTTCTGGATTTCTGAGTAAAATGGTGAAGTGGTCGGGCTTTTGATTTTTTCATAGCTTAAGATTGCACTGACAATTCATAAAGAGTGTTTTCTCCATATGTCCAGTGTCAATATTCTCTCCGAAAATTAAGTATGGAATAATATAATATTCACTGAGAAAAATATTACTTGGTTACCAATAGTTTTATTGGGCTACTTTATACAAATGCCCTATATGGTGGTGGTATATAGGTTGATTGTGTGGAGTAGGGTAATAGACTATACTATTCCATCCAAATGGTGTAGATCATAGGAAAGCAGATGTTATTAGTATTCACTTTGTCTCTTAAAAAAATATTGGACCTAATTTTACATCAAATGGTGGAAAAGAAGATTATTAAATAATTGTAGTATTTATCTGTCAGTTGCATTTTCCATTTAATTCTCTATTAATTTGCCCTAATATTGCGGCAATACAAGGTACAATTTGTTGTCACACATACTGCCTGACTGCCTGGATGACGGAGGCAAAAGTATGGCTTCTGTCACAGGCATCCATTAAATGGATGATTTTTTTCAGTAGGCTTCCATGACATTAATTTTGTATCCATTAAACAGATGTCATTATAGCATATGGGATGGATCTGATAAATGAATGCCTAACAGTGGCATCTGTAGTCTATAGGATATAATGCTATCCATTTAATACAGTAATAAAAAAAAATCATAAAAAAACTTGTAAAATACTGTACCTGTGAAACATATGCCATCTGAGTCTGTGGTTGACAGATGCCACCATTAGACATTAGTCATTTAACAAATATGACAGGAGCTTTTCCTGATATATACACTAAATGGAGGAGAAAATTGTAAGGTGAACCTACCATAAGAAAAGCATCTTTATTATAAACTGCTTCTTATTGATTGACTTCTTGTTATTTGCATCCTTTTTTGATTCCTAATAAATTCTGATTAGCAAAACAATGAAATGAGTTTTGTACTTACCTAAAAATGTTAACTTCTGAAGTCTGTAGGCAGCACAGAATGGGTTAAAGTTAGTTTCCCAGAAAAAAGCAGAGATATACAGCATAGTTTACATGATTATTTTACTAATTAGTGACATATAAATACACCCCCCCACACACACACACACACTAAATAGTATGCAGCAAAATCATTTATTTACAGTACACATCCTCTGTGGATCCTCTGTGCTGCCTATGGAATCCAGGAATTTGAATTCTGAAGTAAGTTCAAATTTCACTACATTCCTGGACATCCTTCGGCAGCACAGAATGGGGCTTAAAAGGGTACTCCACTGGAAAACATTTTTTAAATCAACTGGTGCCAGAAAGTTAACCCCTACTGGACCCAAGACATACCGGTATGTCATGAGTCCGTTCCCATTCTATAACGCAGGACCAAGGCCTGGCCCCGTGTCATTGCGGGTCAGGCCCGGCCTCTAGCAACGGCCAGGACCCGTGGCTAATAGTGTGCTGCACTGATCGCGGTACTGCACGCTATTAACCCTTTAGATGCGGCATTCAAAGTTGAACGCCGTGTCTAAAGTAAAAGTAAATCATTGCAAGAACTGTCCAGAGTAGGAACACATCCCCATAGCAAACCTCTCCTGCTCTGGACAGTTCCTAAAATGGACAGAGGTGTCAGTAGAGAGAACTGTGGTCAGACAGAAAGGAAATTCAAACAGAAAATAACTTTCTGTGGAGCATATAGTAGCTGATAAGTACTGGAAGGATTAAGATTTTTAAATAGAAGTAGAATCTGTTTAACTTTCTGGCACGAGTTTATTTTAAAAAATGATTTCCAGGGGAGTACCCCTATAGGTTACATCCTCAGTAGGGTGGGCTCCTGTAGACTGCTTTTTCAATCACTTATCTGCTCAGGGCTATGCTTCCTCCAATGTTTACTCTATAATGTCTTATGACCGTAGCTGCTAATGACCATGTCTCTGCGCTTCAGATCGTCTGTAGGAGAACATATGCATATTTGACCCAGGATGTTAAAGTGGACCTAGTTGAATGGGCTTTAGAGGGGTACCCCAGTGGAAACCTTTTTTTCTTTAAATCAACTGATGCCAGAAAGGTAAACAGATTTGTAAATTACTTCTATTAACACCTTAGGGACTCAGCCTATTTTTACCATAAGAACTCAGCAAATTTTCGTTTTTGCATTTTCGTTTTTTCCTCTTTCCCTTTAAAAACAAAAACAAAAAAACATTTAGTAAATTTTGGGGGCTCCCGTTTCTACGCAGTGCAATATTTGGTAAAAATTACACCTTATCTTAATTCTGTAGGTCCATACGGTTACAAGGATACCCAATTTATATAGCTTTATTTTAATACTTAAAAAATTATAAACTACATGCGCAGGCATGGAGCAGTAGATCGCCTATCGGACAACGGAGAGGCAGGTGAGGATTCTCCCGACGTCCAGTAAGCTGATTGGGACATCGCACTTTTCTTTTACTTTCATTTTAGGAGCCACGATCAACTAAGATCATGGCATCTAAAAGGTTAATGCTGGGCATCGGCCCGATCGGCCGTGCCTGGCATTAGCCGTGGGTCCTGGCTGCCCGTAGCAACCGGGACCCACCGGGTTTAACCTGTTCTCCACCGGTGAGAACGGTTTAAACCCGTTTTACCGGGACAGGTACGCCCTGAGTCCTTAACCCCTTAAGGACGCAGGACGTACTCAAACGGCCCCTTTTCCGAGTCCTTAAGGACTCAGGATGTTTGAGTACATCCTGTCAAATCCCGGCCCCCTGCCGCTAGCTGGAGGGGAGCCGATGCCCGATGCCTGCTGAAATCGTTCAGCAGGCATCGGGGCATATCGCCCAGGGGGGTCATTATGCCCCCCATGTCGGCGATGGCCGCAGATCGCTGGACAATTCAGTCCAGCGATCTGCGGCAGATTCCGGGTCAATCGGGTCTCCAGTGACCCGGAATTACAGGCTGTTCGGGGCCGTCTCCGACGGCCCCGAACAGCCAGAGCCTGCAGGGGTGAGGTGGCACTGGTGCCACCTCACGATCGCCCTGATTCGTCGGCCGGTTTCCCGGCCGACCAATCAGGGCGCCTGCTGCGGGTGTCACTCCCGCAACCCGCTTCGCCCCTCTTCCGGAGGACGTGAGCGGGTGCGGGACGTGCACCCCAGGTGCTGAGGACCCCGATCCCCGGCGTCAATGTTGGGATCGGGGCCCCAGGAGTGACGGCCGCGGCGGCGACGACGAGGGACTGATGTGATGCGGCTGGATCGTTGGAGGTGAGTGACAGCCTCCTGCTGTTGCTTAGCAACAGCTCCCAGCATGCAAAAAGGGCATGCTGAGAGCTGTAGTTATGCAACAGCAGGAGGCAGACCACCACAACTCCCAGCATGCCCTTATGGGCATGCTGGGACTTGTAGTTTTGCAACAGCTGGAGGCACATTTTTTCTATGGAAAAGTGTACCTTCAGCTGTTGTGTAACTACAACTCCCGGCTTGCACAAACAGCTAAAGTGCATGCTGGGAGTTGTAGTAGTGCATCTGCTGGTTGCATAACTACAACTCCCAGCATGCCTGTTGGCTGTCAGTGACTGCTGGGAGTTGTAGTTTTGCAACAGCTGAAGGCACACTGAGTTATGTAGCAAACCAGTGTGTCTCCAGCTGTTGCATAACTACAGTCCCCAGCATCCCCAGCCAAAGTAGTATGCCTCCAGCTGTTGCATAACTACAAGACCCAGCATGCCCTTCCGCTGTCCGTACATGCTGGGGGTTGTAGCTTTTGCAACAGCTGAAGGCACACTGGTTCCAAAACACTGAGTTTGTTACCAAACTCTGTGTTTCACAACCAGTGTGCCTCCAGCTGTTGCAAAACTACAACTCCTAGCATGCACTGATAGACCGTACATGCTGGGAATTGTAGTTTTGCAACAGCTGGATGTTTCCCCCCCCCCCCCTCCCCCCAATGTGAACGTACAGGGTACACTCACATGGACGGAGGATTACAGTAAGTATCCGGCTGCAAGTTTGAGCTGCGGCAAATTTTCTGCCGCAGCTCAAACTGTCAGCGAGAAACTACTGTGAACCCCCCCACCCATGCGACTGTACCCTAAAAACACTACACTAACACACAATAAAAAGTAAAAAACACTACGTATACACATACCCCTATACAACACCCCTCCCCTCCCCAATAAAAATGAAAAACGTCTGGTACGCCACTGTTTCCAAAACGGAGCCTCCAGCGGTTGCAAAACTACAACTCCCAGCATGCACTGATAGACCGTGCATGTTAGGAGTTGTAGTTTTGCAACAGCTGGATGTCCCCCGCCCCCCCCCCCCCCCCAATGTGAACGTACAGGGTACACTCACAGGGGCGGAGGATTACAGTAAGTATCCGGCTGCATGTTTGAGCTGCGGCAAATTTTATGCCGCAGCTCAAACTGCCAGTGAGAAACTACTGTGATCCCCCGCCCGTGCGACTATAGCGTAAAAACACTACACTACACTAACACACAATTAAATAAAAAGTAAAAAACACTACATATACACATACCCCTACACAGCACCCCTCCCCAATAAAAATGAAAAACGTCTGGTACGCCACTGTTTCCAAAACAACTACTCCCAGTATTGCCAGATAGCCACGGACTGTCTAGGCATGCTGGGAGTTTTACAACAGCTGGAGGCACCTTGTTTGGGAATCACTGGCGTAGAATACCCCTATGTCCACCCCTATGCAATCCCTAATTTAGGCCTCAAATGGGCATGGCGCTCTCACTTTGGAGCCCTGTCGTATTTCAAGGCAACAGTTTAGGGCAACATATGGGGTATCGCCGTACTCGGGAGAAATTGTGTTACAAATTTTGGGGGGTATTTTCTGCTTTTACCCTTTTTAAAAATGTAAAATTTTTGGGAAAAGAGGCATTTTAGGTAAAAAAAATATTTTTTTTTTTTTACATATGCAAAAGTCGTGAAACACCTGTGGGGTATTAAGGTTCACTTAACCACTTGTTACATTCCCCGAGGGTCTAGTTTCCAAAATGGTATGCCATGTGTTTTTTTTTTTTTGCTGTTCTGGCACCAAGGGGGCTTCCTAAATGCGGCATACCCCCAGTGCAAAATTTGCTTTCAAAAAGCCAAATGTGACTCCTTCTCTTCTGAGACCTGTAGTGCGCCAGCAGAGCACTTTTCACCCCCATATAGGGTGTTTTCTGAATCGGGAGAAATTGGGCTTCAAATTTTGGGGGGTATTTTCTGCTTTAACCCTTTGTAAAAATGTAAATTTTTTTGGAAACCAAGCATTTTAGGTTTTTTTTTTTTTTTTACATATGCAAAAGTTGTGAAACCCCTGTGGGGTATTAAGGTTCACTTTACCCCTTGTTACGTTCCCCAAGGGGTCTAGTTTCCAAAATGGTATGCCATATGGTTTTTTTTTGCTGTCGAGGCACCATAGGGCCTTCCTAAATGCGGCATGCCCCCAGAGCAAAATTTCCTTCAAAAAAGCCAAATGTGACTCCTTCTCTTCTGAGACCTGTAGTGCGCCAGCAGAGCACTATTCACCCCCATATAGGGTGTTTTCTGAATTGGGAGAAATTGGGCTTCAAATCTTGGGGGGTATTTTCTGCTTTAACCCTTTGTAAAAATGTAAATTTTTTGGGAAACCAAGCATTTTAGGTAAATTGTTTTTTTTTTTTACATATGCAAAAGTTGTGAAACCCCTGTGGGGTATTAAGGTTCACATTACCCCTTGTTACGTTCCCCAAGGGGTCTAGTTTGCAAAATGGTATGCCATGTGGGTTTTTTTTGCTGTCCTGGCACCATAGGGGCTTCCTAAATGCGGCATGCCCCCAGAGCAAAATTTCCTTCAAAAAAGCCAAATGTGACTCCTTCTCTTCTGAGCCCTTTAGTGCGCCAGCAGAGCACTTTTCACCCCCATATGGGGTGTTTTCTGAATCGGAAGAAATTGGGCTTCAAATTTTGGGGGGTATTTTCTGCTATTACCCTTTTTAAAAATGTAAAACTTTTGGGAAACCAAGCATTTTAGGGATTTTTTTTTTTTTTTTACATATACAAAAGTCGTGAATCACCTGTGGGGTATTAAGGTTCACTTTACCCCTTGTTATGTTCCCCGAGGGGTCTAGTTTCCAAAATGGTATGCCATGTGTTTTTTTTGCTGTTCTGGCACCATAGTGGCTTCCTAAATGTGACATGCCCCCCAAAAACCATTTGTCGCTTCTTCCCTTCTGAGCCCTCTACTGCGCCCGCCGAACAATTAACATAGACATATGAGGTATGTCCTTACTCGAGAGAAATTGGGTTTCAAATACAAGTAAAAATTTTCTCCTTTTTACCCCTTGCAAAAATTCAAAAATTGGGTCTACAAAAACATGCCAGTGTAAAAAATGAAGATTGTGAATTTTCTCCTTCACTTTGCTGCTATTCCTGTGAAACACCTAAAGGGTTAAAACGCTGACTGAATGTAATTTTGAATACTTTGGGGGGGTGCAGTTTTTATAATGGGGTCTTTTATGGGGTATTTCTAATATGAAGACCCTTTAAATCCACTTCAAACCTGAACTGGTCCCTGAAAAAAAGCGAGTTTGAAAATTTTGTGAAAAATTGGAAAATTGCTGCTGAACTTTGAAGCCCTCTGGTGTCTTCCAAAAGTAAAAACACGTCAATTTTATGATGCAAACATAAAGTAGACATATTGTATATGTGAATAAAAAAATTTTATTTGGAATATCCATTTTCCTTACAAGCAGAGAGCTTCAAAGTTAGAAAAATGCAAAATTTTCTAATTTTTCATCAAATTTTGGGATTTTTCACCAAGAAAGGATGCAAGTTACCACAAAATTTTACTACTAATATAAAGTAGAATATGTCACGAAAAAACTATCTCAGAATCAGATTGATAATTAAAGCATTCCAGAGCTATTAATGTTTAAAGTGACAGTGGTCAGAATTGCAAAAAATTCCTTAAGGTGAAAAAGGGCTCAGTCCTTAAGGGGTTAAGGATTAGGGATGCAGGGCGTATGCATACACCCTGCTTCCCCAAGAGGTTAAAAAATCCTAATCCTTCCAGTACTTATTAGTGGCTGTATACTACAAAGGAAATTATTTTCTTTTTTGATTTCTTTGCTGTCACGACCACAGTGCTCTCTGCTGACACCTCTATCCATTTTACGAAAAATGTCCAGAGCAGCATATGTTTTACTATGGGGATTTTCTCCTGCTCTGGACAGGGACATGGACTGACATGGACAGAGGTGTCAGGAGAGAGCACTGGGGTGAAACTTAAAAGAACAACTTAACTTCACCTGGAGCAAACTGGGGTCAAACTGAAAAAAACAATTCAACTTCACCTGGAGCATACAGCAAATGATAAGTACTGGAAGGATTAAGATTTATTTTTTTTTAATAGGAGTAATTCACAAATCTGTTTAACTTTCTGGCACCAGTTGATTAAAAAAGGTTTCCACCGGAGTACCCCTTTAAGTCCCTCTGGAGGATCCAATCCTGCTTTGTCAAAACAAAATAAGATGTCCTTCTTAATCCACTTGGTAATAGTTGATTTTGATGCTTTGTCCCCTTTGTATTTTCCAGCATATTAGATAAATAGATGATCCAAGATTCTGCTAACATAGAACTGTTCCAAAGTCCAACACTGAGGGTTGAGTCTCATCTTCAGATGAATGCAATGCTGGTAGGATACTCTCTTGATGAATCTTATAGTCAGAATTTATTTTCGAAACAAAATCAGAGTCCTTATAAATTGGGCAGTCCTCAAGTCCATCTAAATTGTTCCTTGCACGACAGAGGCTGAAATTCTTCAACTCGTCTAGTAGACATGATGGCCACCATGAAAATTGCTTTTCATATTAAATATTTGAAGTCAATAGATTTAATAGGTTCAAATGGAAATGACAACATAATCTGGAATTCTTTAGCAAGGTCCCATGAACGGATTGGTTGATAAACCTTGTGGCTTAGATTTTTCACACTTTTTTCAAAACTTATTTACCGGTAGTAGAGGATGACAAAAGATCGCTGCTAGATTATACTTAGCTTCCACAAAGCAGCGTGATCCCAGCTGATACCTCTTCTCTTTAGCATAAGCATAAGAAAATAACTTAGTGTGAGGATATTACTTGGAGTATTTATGGGTCAATTGGATTATTATGTAAATTATACTGTTCTGGGGAACTAACTTTAACCAATTCTACACTGCTAAAGGACATCAAGAAATTATCACTTCTCTTGACACCATGTCACAATGCCATTAAAATTCTATATCACAATGATGAGAGTCAAGGTTACCACTGTAGGTCAAGTCTTGAGTTGCTTTTGTTTTTACTGTATCTATAATTTTGATTATAACCTTTGCTTACAAAATTGTCCTAGACATGATTACAAAATGCTTCTGAAGTCACATTTGCATAACATTGTCTTAGTTGTATGGGATATATTTAAGCCACAAGAAGCTGAGCATAAGGTTTCACCTCGTACAAACTGATTACCATGTGTTTACTCTACAAGGTACTATTTCCGATGACAAGTCTGATAAGCGAAAGAATTTAGCATAAATATGAAGCAGATGAACCACCTGAGTACTCCAGATGTTTTCTCCTAAACAGGCAACATATTGGAGCTGCTTGATTTATCTACAAACAGAGAAAATGGGAAACACTACAGAAGAAAAACAACCTGCATACTACTGTAATGGGACACTTGACCTGACCGCACTGCCGACAAGCTGCTCAGCGGATGGTGAGTCACATTAGTTGCTTTGGAAATGGAAGGGAAAGTTTAAAGATAATGAGAATATGACAACATTGGAAATCTAAACTAATGGGAAACATACCGGCCTTTTAGAATTACCAGGAACCCACTAATAAATCAAAAATAAGGGTTATTTATTAAAATGGCTATAAAGTGAATATATTGCAATAACAATACCCAGAGAAAACAACTTCTAAAATGCTAAACAAGATATTTAATAAGTTATTCCTCCAAGAGAACTATGCTGAATTTGGATAGCTAAATAGGAAGATGGGTAGCCTGGTAGGTAGCTATGTAAGTAGGTAGCCAGGTAACTAGGTAGGATGAAAAGAAGAAAAATTATGCTTACCTCATGTCCTATGCAGCAATCTCCTTCGCAGTACAGCCAGGCCATGTCTTCCTTTCTCTACAGAGCAGTCGCTAAGTGATGTCATCGGGGCCTGCACTGCAATAGACGGTAAGGAAGTTGGCTTAACAGGGAGCAATTGGCAGGATGATTTTAGCGCTGACCGGACCACAGTACTCAACCAAGTAGGTTACTGCAGGATTTATTTCACAGAATGCAACATGTTTTGCTGCGCAAGCGCAGCGTTGCGTTCTGTGAAGTGAATCCTGCAGTCACCTACGTGGTTGTGTCCTGTGGTCCGGTCAGCACTAAAATCATCCTGCCAATTGCTCCCTGTGAAGCCGACTTCCTTATAGTACAATATGAAGGCTGGAAGCTGCAGGCAGGACCAATAACTTATTCTTTACATGCATATCATTGTTGTGTATGACGGTACACAACCACCAAGGGTAAGCGGTATTTAACTTGTGATTACACTCATCGTCCCTCCAGTGTTACACTATGGAGTGCTTTCCTCTCTCGTTGTGCACTGCTATAGAGGCAGAAGTCATGGTCTCCTATCAGTGTAGGCCACAGGTCCTGCGGCTTACATTGAGAGAAAGCTTTTAACTATATGCATGTGTGCACATACAGATTAAAGCAGCAGTGGCTAGCATGGAGATCCAGGACAATTGTCCCTGATCCCAATTAGTGAGCAAGCGCTCCTTTGCTGGGCAGGCCCCTGTGCCATACCTATGTTTGGCTGCCTTTTCTCCTCTCTGCTTCATTTCTGTAAATGCTCATTTTCACTCTACAACCTGTAGTAAAGAAATTATTCACCATAAGGTGATTTTAGTAAGTACCTACCAGACAGCAATGGACATGCTTAGGAAGGATCCGTGCATGTCCTGGGGCTAAATTTCTGTGTTATAAGATTACCATAACGCTGAAGCTATCTTTTTGTGAACTAGTTATTTCCTGTTGGGGTTCATTCCCTCAAAGTACAAGTCCCATGATACCTTGTTTGTAAGTTTGAGGTCACTTTTCTCACTCCCACACATCAGCCACTCCACCCATTGAAGCATACCTGTGATCCTTTTCATGTAATAGAACAGTGTTTTCTGACCCGGGTTCCTCCAGCTGTTGCAAAGATGCAGTTCTTGCAGAATTATCTCCCTCCCATACATTGGTTGCTTCATCCATTGAAGCAGACAGGCTCCCTCTGAACATGTGACTAGTGATATAATGTCTCAGTCTGCACTGCAACCTGGGAAAACCTGAGACAACAGTTATTTTGAATTCTGTTACAAATAAACATTGGGGCAAAAATCACTGAAAAATTGCAGGACCACCATAAAACACAGGTACTGATGCTATATTTGCTATATTATGAACTACATTAACTTTACAGCCTCTGTAGCATAGAAAAAACATCCCAGAATACCTCTTTAAGGTGATTGGTTCTTCTTAAAGGGGTACTCCGCCCCTGGCATCTTATCCCCTATCCAAAGGATAGGGGATAAGATGTTAGATCGCCGCGGTCCCGCTGCTGGGGACCCCGGGGATCACCGCTGCGGCACCCCGCCATCATTACTGCACAGAGCGAGTTCGCTCTGTGCGTAATGACGGACGATACAGGGGCCGGAGCAGCGTGACGTCATGGCTCCGCCCCTCATGACATCAAGGCCCGTCCCCTTAATGCAAGTCTATGGCAGGGGCATGACGATCGCCAAGCCCCCTCCCATAGACTTGTATTGACAGGGGACGGGCCGTGACATAACGATGCTCCGGCCCCTGTATTGCCCGTCATTACGTGCAGAGCGATCTCGCTCTGCGCAGTAGTGGTAGCGGGGTGCTGCAGCAGCGATCCCCAGGGTCCCCAGCAGCGGTACCCCGGCGATCTGACATCTTATCCCCTATCCTTTGGATAGGGGATAAGATGTCTAGGGGTGGAGTACCCCTTTAAAGTAAGGCAGAAGAGCTCTGACAACCAGCCATGTATTCTCTGATGCTCCACTTCAGCTCACACAGCATTAGTTCCACGCACACTTTAATGAAGTAATTTTGTCCCTCTTCTTTTCGCCCTCTTTTTGGTCTTCAAGGGAATATGTAATGCATTTCCTTTCAGTTTTTTCGATCAGATATAAGTATATAAACAATGAAGGGTTTCATCTTCAGAAGGCTAGAATGAGTTACTTAAAGGGGTATTCCGGCCAAATACATCTAATCCCCTATCCAAAGGATAGGGGATACGATGTCTGATCGGCAAGAGACTGGAGATGCAGCCCCATATAGAATGTGGTGTTGCACGGAGATCGCGGGGGGTCCCAGCGGCAGGCACTCCGCGATCAGACATCTTATCCCCTAGCCTTTGGTTGGGGGATAAGATGTATTTGGCCGGAATACCCCTTAGTTAAGCTATTAAGGATGCAGGGTGTGATGCAGGGTGTACAGGTATGCCCTGAATCTTGAGTCCTTAAGGACGCAGGGCATACCTGTACACCTTGATCCTGTTAACGGTGTTTAAACCATTCTCACCAGCGGAGAACGGGTTAAACCCCATGGGTCCCAGTTGCTATCAGCAGACAGGACCCACGGCTAATCAGGACACCACCAATCAGGCCGATGCCTGGCATTAACCCCTTAGACGCCAATTAAAACTGTCTCGGACGCTCAGCAGAGCTGATCAGGACTATCGAGACAAATAAAACATGCTTTGTCGAGTTGCGTGCCAGATTCTGGTGCATTGCGCCAGAAATGCGACAGAATTTGCGCCAGACTTGAAAAAAACAGATAAACTCTCCATTTTACTCAGAACAACAGAAAAGGGGGTGTGGTCTTTGGAGAAAGGGGCGTATTTACCTAAAAGGGGGCATGTCTCTATCATTTTCACAAAAACAAAGCATATTTACTAAGGTTTCCACAGAAAATGTGGTGGATTTAAGCTAAGGAAAAAGCAAAATATAGGGAAAAGTGCAAAATGTAGGGAAACCTTAGTAAATACTGTGGATTTTTTTTTTTTAGGAAATTAAACCCCACAAATAAAACTACACTCCACTCAGGGCCATTGTTTTTCTATTTTTGTGCCACTTTTTAAAATAGTCAAACTTTTTTTTTAACAAACGAATTATGCTTAACCCCTTCCCGAAAATGGACGTATATGTACGTCCACTGCGGGCTCCCGTTGTATAACGCACGCTCAGCAGGGGAGTGTGCATCATACACGGTGAGTCCCGGTTGCTATCAGCAACCAGGATCCACAGCTAATGCTGGACATCACCGATTGGGCTAATGTCTGGCATTAACTCTTTAGAAGCCACAATCAAAGTTGATTACAGTATCTAATAGTGGTTCATCACATTCCCAGATGGCTCAGTGGAATGATCGGGACTGCCGTGGCAAAACCGCGGCATCCCGAAGCTTAGAGGATGGGGGGGATATGTCTTAGCTTTCTCCCTGCCATTCGATCGGTACTCCAGGCTTTCAGTCAGCTATGCTAGGCTGAGGCAATGGAGCACAGAAAACACTGATCAATGCTCTCCTATGGAGAAGCATTGATCAGTGTATGCAATCCAAAGATTGCATGTTATAGTCCCCTATGGGGACTAAAAAAAGTGTAAAAATTTTTATTAAAAAAGTAAATAAATATGCATTAACCCCTTCCCTAATAAAAGTTTAAATCACCCCCCTTATCCCATTTTGAGCTCTCATACATCCTTATATATGGAAAAATTAAAAAGTTATATGGGTCAGAAGATGACAATTTTAAACATACAAATTTTGGTGCATGTAGTTATAATTTTTTTAAGTAGTAAAATAAAATAAAACCTGTATAAATTAGGTATCCTGATAACCGTATTGACCTACAGAATAAAGATAAGGTGTCATTTGTACTGAAAAGTGCACTGCATAGAATCGAAAGCCACCAAAATTAACAAAATGGCATTTCATTTATTTTTTTCAATTTTGCCCCACAAATATTTTTTCTAGTTTTGCTGTAGTTTTGCTGTAGATTTTGTGGGGAAATGATTGATGTCATTATGAAGTAAAATTGGTGGCACAAAAAAAAAAGCCCTCATATGGGTCTATAGGTGGATAATGGAAAGTGTTATGATTTTTAGAAGGTGAGGAGGAAAAAACTGAAGTGCAAAAATGAAAAATGGCCCAAGAAGGTAGCGGTTAAAATTGACTTATTCTGACCTCTATAATTTTTTTATTTTTCAGTATATGGCACAGAATGAGGGATAATTTTTTTTTGTGCCATGGCCTGTTGTTTTTATTGGTACAATTTTTTTGGTCACTTTTTATGAATTTTTTATGATATTAAATGTGACCAAAATTTAGCAATTCTGGCATTTAATATTTTTTTTTATGTTTACGCCGTTCGCCATGCTGGATCATAAACATTTTTTTTTAAATAGAGATGAGCGAATTGAATCTGATGAATCTGAATTTGTTACGAATTTCAGGAAAATTTCGATTTGCAATGAATGCAAATATCGCCGCATTTTAATCGCACAAATCGCTTCATTAAACTCCATTTAGTGCGGTCCAGGCTCCAGGTCATCTAAGATGGTGGCTCCACCTGTCAGGACATGGGGCAAGGAATGCTGGGAAGGCAGGAACAAGGGTAGGTGGGATGACCCTGAATCACATGCAGCATGCAGCCTATCAGCAGCCAGCCACCTCTGTGATGTCACAGCCATATATAATTGGCAGCCATCTTGTGGCCACTCACATTAGCGTTCTATTGCAGAGAGAGGGACAGAGAGCAGTGTGTGTTGCACAGGAAAGCATTTTTACACCAGCGATTCACCTCAAGCCCAAATCCAGCCTAGAAGCACTGATAGGAAATGGAGAGAGACTGAGAGAGAGAGTGCAATTTTGGGCTTAGTACACAGCGACTGTGTGCTGCAGCACTGGTGTGTACAACAACTGAAAAGCTAATAGTAGCTAGCCATTTAGGGTGAGCAGAGCACTAAAAGCCACAATCACCTGCTATTAGTGCCTAATAGTGTTGAGCGGCATAGGCCATATTCAAATTCGCAATATTTCGCAAATATATGGACGAATATTCGTCATATATTCGCTAAATTTGCATATTCATAATATTCACGTTTTATTTTCGCATTTGCGAAAATTCGCATATGCAAAAATTAGCATAAGCGAAAATTTGCATATGCGGAAATTAGCATATGCAAATTTTTGCATGTGCGAAAATTTGCACGCCAGTCTCACACAGTAGTATTGGAGCCTTCTTTACACCACACAAGCTGGAAGCAGAGAGGGATGATCACTGTGATGTGTACTGTGAAAAAAAACACGAATATTCGTAATTGCGAATATATAGTGCTATATTCACGAATATTCGCGAATTCGCGAATATGCGATATTCCCGAATAAAATTCGAATTGCGAATATTCGCGAGCAACACTAGTGCCTAATACTGGTTGAGCAGCAGAGCGTATTGTCCTCTATTAAGTGTAACCTGTAATCATAGTTGGTGAACCATTTTGTTCCCATTAAAGTCTTGAGGGCCTAGTTACTGTGAAAGTCCAGCCAAAAGTACACACATGCTGCTGTTCTAGAGAAATACTGTTTTAAGCATGGGGGAGCACATTGTACCTCCCTCAGAAGTGCATGCCACATATGTACATCTAAGTGGTGTACCATTTTGTTCCTGTTAAAGTCTTAAGGGCCTAGTTACCGTGTAAGGCCAAGAAAAAGTACACACCTGCTGCTGTTGTAGACAAATACTGTGTTAAGCATACTGGAGTGCATTGTACTCCCCTCATAAGTGCATACCACATACATACATCTAAGCAAAAAGAAAAAACGAGCAAAAAGAAAAAATGAGCAAAAAGAAAAATAGCCAGCACAACAGCCTAATACACGGGTGCACACTGCTATGGCAGATACAGAGTATACAAAAAAAAGAGGATTACAGCAGCACACATTGGTCAAAATTTTTTGGCTCTTAGCGCAATTTTTGATCAAAACGTGTACCCCATCCACCACGGGGAGATGGCCTCATTTAGGATGGGACCCTAGCACAAATTCTGAGCCTAACGCTCAAATATCCACTCACCTCTGCTGGGCATATAGCCTCTGACTGGGTGACATGCTGGATCCATAAACAATTTAAAACTCCACCTGTGAAAAAGGGGGAGGGGTGCACAACTAAAGTGAGTTGTACCCTGAGTTGTACAAACAAGCAAAAAGAAAAATAGCAAGCACAACAGTCTAATACACGGGTGCACACTGCTATGGCAGATACAGAGTATACAAAAAAAGAGGATTGCAGCAGCACACATTGATCAAAAAGTGCGCTAAGAGCCTAAATTTTTTGACCAATGTGAGCTGATGCAATCCTCTTTTTTTGTATATTCTGTATCTGCCACAGCAGTGTGCACCTGTGTATTAGGCTGTTGTGCTGGCTATTTTTCTTTTTGCTTGTTTGCACAACTCAGGGGGAAATGACACCCTCTTTAGCTGTGCACCGCTCCCCCTTTTTCACAAATGGAGTTTTCAAATTGTTTATGGATCCAGTATGTCACCCAGTCAGAGGCTATATGCCCAGCAGAGGTGAGTGGATATTTGAGCGTTAGGCTCAGAATTTGTGCTAGGGTCCCATCCTAAATGAGGCCACCTCCTTGTGGTGGATGGGGGACACGTTTTGATCAAAAAGTGCGCTAAGAGCCTAAATTTTTTGACCAATGTGTGCTGCTGCAATCCTCTTTTTTTGTATACATACTTACATCTAGATGGGGTACCCTTTTGTTCCTGTTAAAGTCTTAAGGTCCTAGTTACTGTGAAAGGCCAGCCAAAAGTACACACCTGCTGGTTTTGTAGACAAGTATTAAGTCTGTAAAGGGCTGTATTTGTGGGAGGGACCTTAATATCCATCACCCCCTCCACTTCTAGAATGCCCACCACCAGCATGGTGAGGTATTGGGGGATGTATCACTGCAGTGCTGGCGGATTTGGCAGTCAGCAGGCTACATTGAGGTTTGGGTTTAGTAGTGTAAAGCATACAGTTTCCAGGGCTCGCGGTTGGTTCTTACCTGATCCCTGAGTCCATGCTCGGCTCGGGTAAGTGCTCTTTCAGCTTGAGCTTTGTGGTATGTTCTCCTCGGTGTGAGGCCCCCATACCGCGCTCTTTAGGCCCGGGCCCTGCCCCTACATTAGCCAGCTGTGCCCCTATATGCATTATGCTGTCCCCGCTATCAAAGGAGAATGCCCCCCCATGGCACACATGTTACTGTCTGTCACTGTCTCCGGCTGTCATATTGTGCCTATCGCTTCTGGGGGTTCAGTGCTATGTGTCCGCAGCTGTCCCCAGCTCGGTGGGTTAAAAAAAAAAGAAGTAAAGGAAATGGTATTGTTTTTAGCAGGCTTAGCTTTTCTCTGCACTTCTATAAGACATACCGTTCATAACACATATAATCACACATAAGGAATGTAGAATCAATTCGAATGCATGTCTGTATGTATGTGTGTGTGTGTGTGTGTGCATGTATATGTGTATGTATGTGTGTATATATGTGTATATATATATATATATATATATATGTATATAGTATATGTATGTATATCGTGCATGCTTTCTTAGCAATTGCACTATACATGTATTCACAGTAGTCGTACGGTGCGTGCGCTCTTGTTTTATGTCAGTGCATGCACTTGTGGCATGTGCTCTTCGAGTTGTACCGTGTTTCACTCATAGCGGTTCATGCACGCATAGCATTTATTCCGTACATTTTGTTCAAAATTTATTGGTACATACGCTCATAGTATTTATACGATACATAAGCTCATGGCCGTTATGCTGCTCATACGCTCATAGACATGTGCACCTGTTCCATACGGTATAACGTAATCATGTTTCCTTTTACAGTATGACACTCTCATTTTCTACACATGTCACGCTTAGAGATGAGCGAATCAAAGCAGATGAACCCGGATTTGTTATGAACTTCAGAAAATGTTCGATTTGCAACGAATGCGAATATCACCGCGATTCTATAGTGCGAATCGCTTCATTAAACTCCATTTTACAGTGTTCCAGGACACCTAAAGTGGCAGATCCACATGTCAGTACATAGGGCAGGGGAAGCTGGGAAGGCGGGAAGGGAGGTAGGCGGGATGACCCTGAATCATATGCAGGATGCAGCCTATCAGCATTCAGTCACCCCTGTGATGTCACAGCCCTATATAATCGGCAGCCATTTTGTGGTTGCATAATTCATACCATACACTGCAGAGTGATAGGACAGACTGCGTGTCTCTGTGTGTTACACAGACACGCCGAATTGATTATATAACGCAGCGTTCCACTACCAACTGCTAGTCACATCAGCGTTGTGGACAGAGAGCAGTGCTTGTTCTCAATGAAAAGGATTTTTATGCCAGCCATTAACCTCCTAGTCACTTTATTCAGCATTTTATCAGAGAGGGGCAGATAGCTTTTTGTTGCCTCATACATTTCAACAAGCTGCCTCAACTTCATCAACCTTAGCAGAGGATGTGTATTCTGTGTATTTTTTCCACAATAAATCATCTGCTCTTATACTAGTCTGTAGATGGTATAATAACCAGCAGTTCACTCCATTCTTAATACTATTTGACAGAGTGCAATTTTGGGTTTAATGCACTTTTTTTTTCTGTAGTGCTGTACTGTTGTGTACTGCTGCTTTTGTACAAAAATATGTTTTTTTCAGCGGACTGTAGTGCATTTTTCTGCCCTCATACGTGCATACCACATACCTACATCAAAGCAGTCTACTATTTTGTAGCTGTAAATCTGCAACAAGTCTAGATACTGGGACAGTCCAGGCAAAAGTAATCACCGGCTGTTGTTTTATGAAAATATGTTTTCCAAGTGTACTGTAGCAAATTTTTTTGCCCTCATACGTGCATACCACATACCTACATCTACACCATTTTGTACCTGTTAATCTGTCAAGGGGCTCCATGCTGTGAAAGGACAGCCAAAAGTAATCACCGGCTGGTGTTTTAAAAAAATACAGAGTTTTCAGGCGCATTGTAGCACATTATTCTACCCTCATAAGTGCATACTGCATACGTACATCTAAGTAGTGTACTATTTTGTACCTGTTAATCTGTCAAGGGCCTACATACTGTGAAAGGACAGCCAAAAGTAATCACCGGCTGGTGTTTTAAATAAATTACAGAGTTTTAGGTGTATTGTTGCGCATTTTTCTGCCCTCATGAGTGCATAACACATACATACATCTAAGTAGTGTACTATTTTGTACTTTGTGGGGCTGTATACAAAAACAGAGCTTCCTATTGGGCAGTATGCTTAAATTAGGTGAAAGTAATAAGGTGGATATAAGTAATGATCTCACCTTGCAAGGTTGTGTTGGCACACAACAACCTTGTGAACGTCTGGTATATGTGATCCCTTCAGATCCTGTTTGCGGTGCAGCCGTCCGGGTTGCTCGAGATGTGTGGCAGCACACTCGATGAATCAAATTTGAAGGGTCTGGAAAAAAAGTTCCCGGGATGTTCGGCGATAACCGTGGATGGAATGAAGATTTGGTGAGTCTCAGTTATTTCAAAAATGTTCTTTATTGCTGTATCAGATGCGTTTTGAGGTCTTGCACCTCTTTATCAATGATTATGGCATATATACATACATAAAAGCATTATCACTGGCTTTTTATAGTTTGTAAAAAGGGCGCCAGAGAGTACAATTGGATGAATTAAAAGGGTGTCATAGGGCTGCGCTCTGGTGTATTGTAGTGGCGCAGTCCGATGACGTAGGAGTGTTTCATTCATAAAATTCAAGGTAAATGTTTTTGTTTCGCAGTAAAATGTGACCATACATTAAAATCAAGGATTGCGAAAATGTTCCATATTATTTAAGGAGGTATAGTGTTTTGCGGTGATGCGAGTATGCGAGTGTGTGAGAAATTTCACATTAGGTCCGGAGATACAGTTTGCTGTAATATGTGTGCATGTGTTGTATCAAATGTGTTTCTTTTGGAGTCGATGGAGTAGATCTGCTGTGTTAGCGATGGTTGGATGATGTGTATCAAATGCCAGGTAGTGGAGATGTCCTATTGACGGAGCTGCCGTGTGAGATGTCATATGTCGGCTTTTCCATGCTAGATGGTGGGTACCGTGGCTGGTATGTTTTTTGGTTGGTATTTGTTCACAGTGTTGTAGATGGTTATTTTATACCCAGGTTTGTGACTATTTTTATTGTTAGAAAGAGGGTTTCGGTCCTTGATGCAGTGTGTCTCCTTTTGCCGGATAATCGGACGGAGATTGCTGTGCTTGTTGTTGCCAGATATTTGGTATAGTAAATGGTATTTTTGTATTTGTAGCACAGATGTGGGGACGGCAGAGGATGCTGTGGTGCTATCATTGGATTGTTTGTTGAGAGGGGTGTTTTGTTAGCGCAAGTGTATATAATTGTGACAGCAGCAGTGGTCCCGTGTGATGGTACTGCAGCGCTTTAGAATATTGGGGCCTGTTGGTGGGTTTTATTAATTTTTGGTAGTGGATGGCATGCTATATGTTACAGCAGCGGTGGTCTCAAATGATGATACTGCAGCGCTTTATAGAAAAAGAGGGGGCCTGTTGGTAGATCATGTTTAGAGAAACATGTGTGCTGTTTGTATTTTGTTGTGGATGGCATGCTGTACGCTATGTGTGTAGGATTGATGGTGTCTAATGGGCTGCCTGTGAAGAATAAGTTATGGGCTGTATTATGTTGGGTGTTTGGTTGAATGACAGTATGTCTTTGGTTGGGTATTATGATAGGGTTGTGAAATTGTTGGTATTTGGTGATTTTTGATGATTTTTCAGTATTGGATTCCGGGTGTATATTATATTATATATATTACCAATATTTTCATTAAGGCCCAAGGGGGTTAAAGTGTTCATTTTGAAGATCCAAAATGACTCTCTCCTGCAGAGTCTTTCAAATCTATCATTGCAATTGTCCGATATCTGTTCGATTCCAGTGATTCTGAATTCTTTAAAGTTGTTATTATGTTTTTCAGTTGTGTGTCTGGATACGCTGTGTTTGGGAAATTTATGTGTGACATTGAAACGGTGTCCACTCATGCGGTTTCTTAGGGTTTGTGAGGTCCGTCCAATGTATTGTAGGCCACAGCCATATTCTATTAAGTAAATGACATGGGTTGAGTTGCAGTCTATTTGGGATTTTATTTTGAATGTTTCACCTGTTTGGTTGCTTTTGAACGTTTTTGCAATGTGGTTGATGTTTATACATAATTTATAGTTTCTTACTCCGCATCTGAAACATCCATTTTGGTCCATGGTTGTATTCTTCATCTGTTTATTCTTTGGTATTTCTTCTCTAAGGCGACTGGGAGCCACCATATTTTTTATGGTTTTTGCACGTCTGTATGTGAATCCTGGTTTCTTTGGTAGTACTTTTTTGAGAATGGGGTCTTGCAATAGAATCTTCCAGTGTATTTCCATTATGTTGTTGATTTTTTGTTTGTCCGCGGTATAATGAAATTGTACTTGTATTGTTCTTGTCCTTTTTTTGTTTGGGGTTTTGCTTGTGTGTCTTTGACTATTGTATTTATTGTGGAAGTATATGTTTTTTCATAGGCTGCTTGGATTATTTTTTTGGGATAGCCTTTTTCCAATAGTCTTTTTTTTTATAATTTTGCTCTGTGATACAAAATCCGTAAGTTTGGTACAATTTCTGTGAAGTCTGTGGAATTGACCAAAGGGAATGTTTTTTTTTTCCATTTATGGTAATGACAGCTGTTATATTCTAGAAGGCTGTTACAGTCCACACTTTTGAAATAAGTTTTTGTGATGATTGTGGATTTTTTGGAAGTAAACTCAAGATCCAAATATTCTATGGATGTGGCATTGCATTTGCCCGTTAGATTTAGGTGCCATGTATTGGTGTTGAGGTATGCGGTGAAATCTTGGAATGATTCTGTCGAACCTTCCCAGATGAAAAGAAGATCATCAATATATCTTTTATACAGGATGATGTTGTTTCTCCACTGGTGTGTGCTGTAAATGAGTTGTTCTTCATAGGCTCCCATATAGAGACTTGCAAAGGATGGGGCAAAACGTGTGCCCATTGCCGTACCCGTGGTTTGCCTATATACCTTGCCTTCAAACTGGAAGTGGTTGTGTTCCAAAATTAATTTTATACTGTCGGTGATAAAATTCCTTTGTTCCTGTGGCATTGTTTGGTCTTTTTCTAGGATGGATTTAATTACATCAATGCCTTTTTGATGGGGGATGTTTGAGTACAAAGAAGCCACTTCCAGAGTTGCCCATTTGTAATTTGATTTCCATTCTTGTTCACCAAGGGTCTGAATAAGATTGGGGGTGTCTTTTAGATATGATGTAAGGTTAACAACATATTTTTGTAAAAGGAGATCCACATATTGTGAAAGGTTACTTGTTACTGAGCCAATCCCAGAAATTTTGGGTCAGCCGGGTGGATTTTTTTTTTTCCTTATGGACCTTTGGCAGATGGTAGAATGTGGTTTTTTTTGGGTTTTTGATTTTGAGATGTTCTTTTTCTTTTTTGTTGAGGACCCCACTTTTGAATGCTTCTTCAATCATGTGGTGGCATCTTTCCTGTTATTGTTTGATGGGGTCTTCAGGGAGGGCAACATGATAGTCTGAATCAGAAATTATTCTGAGTGCTTCTGCTATATATGTTGTTCGGTCTTGAATGACTACTCCACCTCCTTTGTCAGCACTGCATATAACTATTCTCCTGTTTTCTGCTAATGATTTTATGGCTGCTGCTTGATTTTGTGTTATGTTTCCTTTCCTTTTATATGTCTCTTTTTTGTTATTGTTTATATTCCGTCAGAGACCAATGTGAAAAATGTTTCCAGAAACGGACCCTTATGATGTGTAGGGTAAAAAGTGGATTTGGGCTTTAAATCTGTGTGAATGGGAGGGGGGATCAAACAGATGGCAGTATTATTTTCTGAAGGAGGAACTGGTGTTTGTTTGGGGAATAAGATTGGGGAAAATATGCTCAAAAACCTAGAAAACTTCATTTTTTTTTTTTAAAACAAAGTAAAGTAGAAATATTTTTTATTTACCATAAAGAGTGCAATAGCAAAAAATTGTTTCAATGAGAGTGACCATTTAAATTTCAATGGTCTCCTCATGCTTTTGCCAACTCCAGGCTGTGACATTCAGACACTATATGATCTCCTCGTGCTTCAGCCACCTCCAGGTTGTGTCATTCAGCCACTATATGGTCTCCATATATTGACTGTGTATTGTAGGAAACATGTGAGTATTCTTCAGTTACTGTCCCAGCATTATTGCCATGTTCATACCAGACCAGTAATAAAAGGAATATTGCCAAGGACTAGCAGAAACAGGGAACTGTGGATACTGACCACCTGCTGTTGGAATTGACTGACTATCCCAGGTGGTAGATTTACCATTTTGAAGTTCCTCAGGTCCAGTAGGCTTTAAAGGGGGTTATCCACCATGAGGTGATTTTAGTACGTACCTGGCAGACAGTAATGGACATGCTTAGGAAGGATCTGCGCTTGTCTTGGGGCTAAATGGCTATGTTGTGAGATTACCATAGCACTATTACCATAGCACCATAGCTTTTTGTGAACGTGTATTTCCTGTTTGACTGATGTTTTTTTGACTACAAATCTCACAATGCCATTTCCTCCCTCTCACCACCCTCTCAGCCACCCCAACCATTGAAACAAAAGACCTGTGGTTTTCAATCAGGGTGCCTACAGCTGTTGCATTAGTTGCAGATTGATATCTCCCCCCATTGAAGCAGACAGGCTGCCTGTCATCAGCTGACTAGTGAGTCAGGTCTCGGCCGCATTGCAAGCTGGGAAAAAGCCGAGACAACAGTCATTTTGTATGGTGTTAAAAATAAATAGTGGGGTGAAAATCACAGAAGAATTGTGAGAAAACCGTCACACACAGGTACAGACACTATATTATGAATTACACTAACTTTACAGCCCTTGTAGCATAGTCAAAAAAAATTATTCCTGGAATACCCCTTTAAGTCATTTATTCTTTGTTGTGGTTCTTCAGTTGCAGAATTAAGTTGTATCATGTTTTCCTGTTCCTTCGATGAGCTAATGTCACTGGAACACACAATACTCATATTGTCATCTAATGAAGGATCCTTTTCTTCAGAGAACGTATGTATAATTTTATTATTTTGAATGTCAGGTGGTATTCTGACAATTTCTGATTTTATTGCAGACAGGAGGCTCATATCAGAATGCATTATCCTTCTTTATTTTGCCCATTAGCAGAAAGAATGACAGTATTAAACATGAAAAGAAAAAACACAGGTGTCCAAGCACCTAGTAACCATAGCAACTCCCTCCTCCATCCCACCAATCCAAGCATAGACTGCCCTATATAACCAAGCTGCAGCCCCTCCTCCTCTTTCTTTCTGCTCGTTAGCAGCATCAGTGTCTAACAGATAAGTGCATTAATAATTTCTCATTCCTGTCCCTACTTTCCTGTCACCTACATTGTGATTTCTACCTTGACCCTGTACTCCCAGGGTTGGGGGACATCTGCCTTCTGTGGCCAGCTTCTGAGGGAGCGAGGGTCCCTCTCCCTCTCTCTCTCCCCCCCCTCTCCCCATGTTTTTCTACCTATATACATCTATATATCTATATCCGTTCCCCCCTTTTTGTCCTCTGGGTCGGTATTTCAGACCCAGAGTACTGTACCGTTGTTCTGTCTCACTTACTTTCTCCCCCTTTTGGCGCTCCGCCATTTTTTCTGACTCCGCCCCCCTTCTTCTCCGGCTTTCAGTCTGAGATCTCCTGAGCGCTTTGCGCGCCGCAGGGGGGCGTGTCCGCACATTTGCTTCGCGAGTGTGCGGGGCCTTCTGTGTGGTGCCCCGGCGAGTCCCTCGGTTGTGTTTCTTTGGTCGCCGACTCAGGGATTCCCCGCGGCCCCTCCGCTCATCATTCGGCGCTGGCACATTAATATCGCCTTACCCAGTTCGCAACTGAGTGTTTTTTTTTTTTTCGCTGCGCCTTATTGCGAACATTTTCTCTCTCTCTTATTGTATACTCTTGTATATTTACATGTTATTTATTCACTGCAGTTAATGCTAGTCCCTCTGTCTGTTCTCTCCTTACAGCTGGGACTGCACGCTTATATTGTACATCCATACATATTTTAACTACATCATGTCTGATGATCAGCTGTCTCCACCTAATGGTGGGCTGACTCATTCATCTCAGGACCATACCCTAGCCCTTTCTGAATTATTGCAACAGATGGTGTCTACATCGGTCCAATCCGCCCTGGCCTCCGCCATGTCATCTGTCAATGACAGCATATCAAAGTCTGTTTCCATGGCGTTGTCACGGCAACACCGGGAAGGGCCGGCCTCTTCAGATACCCCCTTGGTCGCCTCCCACATACAATCCCAGGCTTCCAGCCTACTAAGACCCGGCAAGTCGAACCGACGCTATTGCTCCAACTTAGATACCCACCTTACCAATACACCTACTATTGGAGGTGGTTCTAAACTAACTAAGACCTCAGTGCCTCCTGAGGATACCACTGTGAGTGCTCAGAACCCCACGGATGGGGATGACATGCCCGGTGGAGCCTCTCGGTCCTCCAGGCGTAATAAGCCCAACTCTTTTGTTGAAGATTCAGATGGCACCTCAGACTCTGGGGATGATGATTTGTATGAGTTTGAGGACGAGGATCTGGAAGGGAACGCGAGTCGTTCTCCTCCACATAGCTCCGCTGACACAAACGCCCCCGGGGCGATCTTGGATTCCATGGGAATTCCATTCTTCAGCCCGGAGAATATGGGGGAGTGGACGCCCATGTCACAGGTGGCTGATTATGTTTCGGTTTGGCTGCGCAAATCTTTAGATAGTCGCAACCGCAATAAATTGAGGGCGGAGTGTCCGCGACCGTCACTATCCAGTAATGTCGCCATGACACCAGAGTTGGACCCCATTCTGGTGCGCTATCTGGTTAAGACCGGTAAAAACCCTAAAAAGGGTATTGACAAATCTTTCAAAGCTGTTCAGGACAAATTGCTGGATGTTCTTGGGCCTATGACTAAGATTTTACAATTGGCCGAACATGCTGTCGCTTCAGGTGAAGTAATTGATGCAGACATTTTACGGGGCTGGGCATTACGAGCAGTATACTTGCTCGGCAATGCAAACACTGCGGCGTCTACGGAACGCCGGAGGTCCATCCTTATGCGGCTGGACCCCCAACTTACTCACCTGGCTACCGACGAACCTGGTCCATCAGCGGACGGTTTACTGTTCGGGGAGGCCTTTCTTAAAAATATAAATAAGTATGTTGGCCTTTTCTCGGGCCTTGACAAAGCCCAATCCTCTTTAAAAAAGGTGGGCGCTAACAAGGTTTTCCCCAGGGCTGGAAGGGGTAGGGGTCGCCCTTCCGGCCGTGCCACCAACTATAGACCCTATAACAGGGGCCACTACATGCCTGACAGACAATATTACGCACCAGTTCCCCCACCACCACAGCCCTCAACTCCATTCTTTCCGCCTAGAGGACGTCCGTGGAGAGCGAGGGGTGCCAGCCGCGGATACCCAAGATCCAGGGGCACAGGTGAGACTACCTATTCTGTCGTTAACATGGATTCCTGTGGGGGGCAGGCTGGGGTATTTTTCCCAGACCTGGTCCCGGATCACATCCGATCCGTGGGTCTTGCAAACTGTAACCGGCTATCAAATAGAATTTCTCTCTCCTCCGATACAGACTTGTTGGCCGCCAGCGATACACTTCGCGGACGCCGACAAGGCCCTGATCCGCTCAGAATTGATGGATCTGCAGTTGAAGCACGCCATCCAGGAGGTGTCTTGGGACGCTCCGGGTTATGTGAGCAATATTTTCTTGGTCAAAAAGAAGGACGGAGGTCACCGCCCGGTCATAAACTTGAAACATTTAAACGAGTACGTTTTGTATCGCCACTTCAAGATGGAGGGGATACATCTTCTCAGAGATCTTTTGCTACCAGGAGACTGGTTGGCAAAGATAGAACTGAAAGACGCGTATCTGACCGTGCCGATACACCTTTCTTCCCGTCCATATCTTCAGTTCTGTTGGGAAGGTCGCAAATGGGAATTTGCGTGCCTCCCGTTCGGCCTCTCTTCAGCACCATGGTGCTTCACCAAACTGCTGAGACCGGTCATGGCTTTTCTCAGAAGCCGGGGGGTACGCCTGATCGTCTATCTCGACGATATTCTGATCATGGCGTCCACGTACGCGTTGGCCGTGCAGCATGTCCAATGGACGGCCGCTCTGCTCTCGGAGTTGGGCTTTCTGCTGAACGAAGAGAAGTCGGTACTCACGCCGTCTCGACGGACGGAGTTCCTGGGGTTCGAGGTGGATACCCACTTGGCCATCCTGAGTCTGCCCACGAGGAAACTGACTACGATCCGCAAGGAGATCCGGAAGCTTCTCCGTGCAGAGGTGGTCTCGTTGCGGGCGCTCGCTCGGGTGGTCGGTCTGCTGACAGCCTCCATCCAGGCGATCTTCCCTGCCCCTTTTCACTACAGGGCGCTGCAGAGGCTGAAGATCCGGCACTTGAGGGAGGGTTTGCCCTACTCAGCCGAAGTGCCGCTATCCGCAGAAGCCAAGGGAGAACTCCTGTGGTGGCTGCGTCATGTTCTGGTTTGGAATGGGAAGACAATTTTAAATTCCAAACCGAACTTGGTGATAGAATCAGACGCCAGCCTGCAGGGTTGGGGTGCCCGCTGCGGGGCATCGATGTCCGGAGGCAAGTGGTCACCATCGGAAATGTGTTTGCACATCAATTGCCTGGAACTTCTCGCGGGCACCTTTGCCCTGAGGAGTTTCGCTTTCCACAGGTAGAATTGTTGTATCCTGCTGCGCATGGACAATGTAGCAGCCGTTCAATACATCAACCGCCTGGGAGGCACAAAATCCAAGATCCTCGCAGATCTCGCGATGGTCCTTTGGCAATTCTGCCTTCAGCAGAATATATTGTTGACCGCGGAGTATCTTCCTGGAATTTCCAACGCCATTGCAGACTGGAACTCCAGGTACCTCACGGACTCCAGCGATTGGATGTTGGAGCCAACGGTGTTCCGGGCGATCCGTGCCCTGTGGGGGCCATTGAGTATCGACTTATTTGCATCTCGTCTCAATCGACAGCTGCCACGATTTTTCAGTTGGCGACCGGATCCGGACACCATGGCAACGGACGCGTTTCTTCAAGTGTGGCCACAGGGCATTCTGTACGCTTTCCCGCCATTTGCCATGATTCCCAGAGTATTATGGCAGACGGTGTCCCAGAAAGCGACGCTGGTTTTGATCACCCCCTGGTGGCCGACTCAGTCGTGGTTTCCCCAGGTCCTGGGGATGGCCATAGATGTGCCGAGGTTGTGTCCGCCTCTACTCACGTTGCTTCGAGACCCCTCAGGGAATCTTCATCCCTTGATATCGGACGATCAACTGCCGCTGTTGGCATGGTTGATTTCGGGACACCTTCGCTTGGGGGCCGCATTTCGCAATCGGCTTCTGACCTCATCAATGATGCTTGGACTCCAGGTACCAGATCGGCTTATCGATCAGCCTGGGGACTTTGGCTTCGTTGGTGCTCATGACGGGATTTGGATCCCGTACGTGCCCCTGTAGCGGAGGTCATTAATTACCTCTTGGAGTCTTTTGAGGCGGGGAAAGCTTATCGCACGATTAACGTTTATCGCTCGGCTATTTCCGCCTCCCATGGGTTGGTGGATGGCTTATTGGTTGGACAACACCCTATTGTCTGCCGTCTTATGAGGGGGATGCGGTTTAAGAGACCGCCTTCTTCGCGATATCTCACCACGTGGGATGTTAGCAGTGTATTACGCATGTTTGAGACATGGGAAGACAATGACGACTTGTCTCTTAAACTCCTGTCATTTAAATTGACAATGTTGTTATGCCTGGTCTCCATCAAGCGTGTGTCAGACGTGCGGGCCCTGGATATTTCCAGGAAACAATTTGTTCCCGATGGGGTTCGTTTTTCCATTTGTCGTAGGACCAAAACTGATCTACGTTCGGTTTTCTTCCCATCTTTTCCGACGTGTCCAAAATTGTGTGTCGTACGATGTCTTCGGTCTTATGAGTTGAAGACAGCTACGCGTCGTCCGACGGGTTCGGCGCAGCTCCTCATCTCCTATTGTCCGCCATATTTACCAGTTTCCTCGGTGGGTGAAGTTGACAATGTCCTTGGCGGGTATTGATGTGTAACTATTCACGGCTCACTCCACTAGGAGTGCGATGTCGACCAAAGTCTTTCAGACGGGTGGCTCGCTTTCGGAACTCTTGAGGGCGGCCGACTGGTCGTCTGAGGATACATTCCGAACGTTCTATTTTAAACCTACTGAACATGTGTCTATGTCTGTATTGTGATGTACTTATGATGCTTCTCTATGTACTGTGCTTTGAACATGCATTCTGATATGAGCCTCCTGTCTGCAATAAAATTGAGGATTTTCCCAGTACAGTGACGGAAAATATTGATTTTATTAAGACAGGAGGCGAATATCATCCCACCCGTTTCCCCTACCCGTTATTATTTATAACCTTTGTTGTTTTCAGGATATTGAAGAATGGTTCTGCCTTGCCACGGTTCATTGTTGGGGTCAGCTGCGTGACCTATCCGGTTGATCGTTCCTGTTTGAAGATTGACGTTCTGCGTTATTGGTTCAAGATCCTCCGTGTGGACGCCGTCGCGCGAGTTCTGCGGTTTCGATGCTGAACGAAGTCACGGCATAAAGAAAGAGGAGGAAGAGGGGCTGCAGCTTGGTTATATAGGGCAGTCTATGCTTGGATTGGTGGCATGGAGGAGGGAGTTGCTATGATTACTAGGTGCTTGGACACCTGTGTTTTTTTCTTTTCATGTTTAATATTGTCATTCTTTCTGCTAATGGGCAAAATAAAGAAGGATAATGCATTCTGATATTCGCCTCCTGTCTTAATGAAATCAATATTTTCCGTCACTGTACTAGGAAAATCCTCAATTATAAAGGAATTTTGTAATCTGGGACACATACCTACATCTAAGTAGTGTACTATTTTGTACCTGTTAATCTGTCAAGGGCAGGGCCGGACTGCCCTAGCGGCATGCCGGGAAAATTCCTGGTGGGCTGACAGGGGCCATTTTTCTGCACTACACCGGCCCGCCGTGTGCGACCACACAGTGGCTGCTCACTCACACAAGGTCCTGACACTAAGTCAGGACCTTGTGTGAAGTGGCCACAGAGAGGTGGAGCTATGAGCTGTAGGCTCCCAGCCCCGTCACTCAACCCAGTACCTGCGCATCAAGAGTGCATTGATTCCCAACCCTGATTTATTTATTTTTTTTACCTCCCCGGCGCCGCAGGGGGGAGGGAAGTTTGTGTGTGCTGTGAGGCTAACAAGACCTGCCATGATTTCAATTCATGTGATCAGTCACATGGAGGAGTCGGAGTCACATGATCAGGGGCTGCTGTTCTAGGCCTCAGCGTACCCCTACGCCCCCCAGCGTCCCTTAGCTTCCCCCTCCCCCTGCGGCCCAGAGAGGGTGAAGTATGCGGAAGCTGCGCCGGGCTGGTTTAGTGAACCGTTTCCCTCCCCCCTGCGGTGCCGTGAATGATTGCCCTGCTGGAGCCCTGAGCCCGGTGCCCTGCCGGAGAGGGGAAGAACGGAGAAGAAAAATGGCTTTCTTAAGGTACTGTACCATATCCATCCCCCCCTCCCCCACCCATGTCCATCCCATTCCTCCCTCACCCATATCCATCCCCCCTCCCTCACCCATGTCCATGCCCCCCTCACCCATGTCCATGCCCCCCCTCACCCATGTCCATCCATCCCTCCCTCACCCATGTCCATCCATCCCCCCCCTCAACTATGTCCATCCATCCCCCCCTCACCCATGTCCATCCCTCCTCACCCATGTCCATCCCCCACTCTCCCATGTCCATCCCCCCCTCACCCATGTCCACCCCCCCTCACCCATGTCCATCCATCCCTCCCTCACCCATGTCCATCCATCCCCCCTCAACTATGTCCATCCATCCCCCTCACCCATGTCCATCCCTCCTCACCCATGTCCATCCCCCACTCACCCATGTCCACCCCCCTTCACCCATGTCCACCCCCCCTCACCCATGTCCATCCCCACCCTCACCCATGTCCATCCCCCCACCCTCATCCATGTCCATCCCCCCACCCTCATCCATGTCCATCCCCCCACCCTCATCCATGTCCATCCCCCCACCCTCATCCATGTCCATCCCCCCTCCCTCACCCATGTCCATCCCCCCTCCCTCACCCATGTCCATCCCCCCTCCCTCACCCATGTCCACCCCCCCCCCTCACCCATGTTCATCCCCCCTCCCTCACCCATGGTCATCCCCCCTCAAACATGTCCATCCCCCCCTCACCCATGTCCATCTCCCCCTCACCCATGTCCATCCCCCCTCACCCATGTCCATCCCCCCTCACCCATGTCCATCCCCCCCTCACCCATGTCCATCCTCCCCCCTCACCCATGTCCATCCTCCCCCCTCACCCATGTCCATCCTCCTGTCATTCATGTCCACTTTGTCCACCCCCTGTCCATCCCTGTCACCCATGTTCACCCCCAGTCTACCCCCTGTCACCCTTCTGTCCCCCCTCTTTTATCCCCCTTGTCATCCTTGTCCACCCTTCTGTCATCTCTGTTAACCCCCATATCTCCCGTGTCCACCCTCCTGTCATCCATGTCCACCTTGGCCACCCCTCTGTCACCCCTGTTCATCCCCCTGTCACCCATGTTCACCCCCCCCTCCTCTCTATCCCTCTGACCACCCCCCAGTCTACACCTGTCACCTATGTCCACCCCCCATTCACCCCTCTGTCACCCCAGTCCACCCTTCTTTGTCACTCCTGTCCACCCCTCTTTTAACTGCTTGTCACCCTTGTCCACCCCTCTGTCATCCCTGTCCATCCTCGTGTCACCCATGTTCACCCCCCATTGTCCACCCCTCTGACCACATACTTGTCACCCATGTACACCCCTTTGTTCCTTTGTCATCCCTGTTACCACCTTGTCACTCCTGTCCACCCGTCACCCCTGATGCCCCCCTGTCACCCATGTACAGTATTCTACACCCCTCTGTCACCCATGTACACCCCTCTGCCACCCATGTACACTCCTCTACACCCCTCTGTCACCCATGTATGTACACCCCTCTGTCACCCATATACACTCCTCTATACCCCTTTGCCACCCATGTACACACCTCTACACCCCTCTGTCACCCATGTACACCCCTTTATACCCCTCTGTCACCCATGTACACCCCTCTGCCACCCACGTACACCCCTTTACACCCTCTGTCACCCATGTACACTCCTCTACACCCCTCTGTCACCCATGTACACACCTCTGCCACCCATGTACACTCCTCTACAATCCTCTGTCACCCATGTACACCCCTCTGTCACCCATATACACTCCTCTATACCCCTCTGCCACATATGTACACACCTCTACACCCCTCTGTCACCCATGTACACCCCTTTATAACCCTCTGTCACCCATGTACACCCCTCTGCCACCCATGTACACCCCTTTACACCCTCTGCCACCCATGTACACCCCTTTAAACCCTCTGCCACCCATGTACACTCCTCTACACCCCTCTGTCACCCATGTACACTCCTCTACACCCCTCTGTCACCCATGGACACTAATCTACACCCTTCTGTCACCCATGTACACCCCTCTGCCACCCATGTACACTCCTTTACACCCCTCTGTCACCCATGTACACTCCTCTACACCCCTCTGTCACCCATGTACACTCCTCTACACCCCTCTGTCACCCATGTACACTCCTCTATACCCCTTTGCCACCCATGTACACTCCTCTACACCCCTCTGTCACCCATGTACACTTCTCTGTTACCCATGTACACTCCTCTACACCCATCTGTCATCCATGTACACCCCTCTGTCACCCATGTACACTCCTCTACACCCCTCTGTCACCCATGTACACTCCTCTATACCCCTCTGTCACCCATGTACACTCCTCTACACCCCTCTGCCACCCATGTACACTCCTCTACACCCCTCTGCCACCACTGTACACTCCTCTACACCCCTCTGCCACCACTGTACACTCCTCTACACCCCTCTGTCACCCATGTACACTCCTCTACACCCCTCTGCCACCACTGTAACCCCCCTACAGCCCTCTGTCACCCTCATATACTCCTACACACCTGTCTCCCATGTACAACCCTTTGTCACCCATGTACAGCCCTCTGTCTCCCCCGTATACTCCTCTACACACCTGTCTCCCATGTATAACCCCTCTGTTACCCCTTTACACCTATATGCCCCTGTATTCATCTTCACTTGTAAAAGGGGAATCTGGAAGCTGATGCTGGTAAAGTGTGGAACCTAATAGATTTGTTTTGCAGGTTTAATGGTGAAGAGTTGTGGCTGGACGGTCCGGACCAGATGAACGATGCTGATCAGAGAAGACGTCACATGGGAGTTGCTGTATAAAGCAGCAGTTTAAACTACATACCCACTGATAAATAGATATTGGAATTTGTGTGCATTGTGGCTTTTTTTTAAACATTATTTTATTTTATTTTTTTTGCTCAACTTCGGTCAGGGTGTGTGAATTTTTTTTTTTTTTTTTTTGGAGGGGTGCCCTGAGCCAAAAAAGGTTGGGAAACACTGGCATACAGGATTTAGTCAGTAACAGTATGATGGTAATATAAATGGTGATAATATTCCTCCTTGTATACTGGTATTATTGGTAATATTGGTCAGTAGACTGGATTTGGCCAGTAACCATATGATGGTAATATGTATGGTGATAATATTCCTCCTTTTATAGTGCCATTATTGTTAATATCAGTCTAAGTATAGAGGACTTGGTCAGTTACAGTGTGATGGTAATATTTCCTTTCCTCCCATACTATTGTTACTTGGTAAATGTATGACTTATATAGACATATACAGTATTATAATGCATGGAAAATTGGCACATATATAAATTGCTTCAGTATGGTGAAATACAGTAGCAATTTATTTCTTCGAAATATATATAGAGGAAATACAAAAATTTATATATATATATATATATATATATATATATATATATATATATATATTAGTGTACTGTAAAGGGATAAATCTAGGCGTAGCTACCGATGGCTGACACGATGCTGTGGGGCTGGTCTGCAATTATGTCATGGGCTGGTTTTAATCCCCAGTCCTGCCCTGGTCAAGGGTCTATATACTGTGAAAGGAAAGCCAATAGTACACACCTGCTGCTGTTCTAGACAAATACAGTTTTAAGCGAAGTGAAGCATATTGTACTCCCCTCATATACGCAATAAGTATGTCGGGCAGAGTAGTGAAATTTCAATTACAAAATCTATGATATCAATTTAAAAATCTTACATTTAAATTTACAAATCATTGATTTTAATGGTCTTGTCATGCTGCTGCCAACTCCAGGCTGTGCCATTCAGACACTATATGGTCTCCTCATGCTTCAGCCAAGTCCAGGCTGTGTCATTCAGCCAATATATGGTTTACTGATGCTGCTGGGCCTGGGCCTGGGAATACAAATTTTTGTTATGGTAGCACTAGCTACCCAAAATCTTCAGTTTAAATTTCAAACTTTGTCTTGTGAAGGATTGTGAAGCCCTGGGGTCTCCTCATGCGTCAGCCAACTCCAGGCTGTGCCATTCAGACCCTATATGGTCTCCTCCTACTGATGCCACCTCCAGGCTCTGTCATTGTGCTTTCATGTGATATTTGACTCCTTGTTAGATTAGGTCTGTTGTAACCACACGCCGTGGCCCGTGACACTAAAACTTGGGAGTTAAAAGTTCCATTTCAAAATCCTCAATTTCAAAATAGATTTCTATTTAAAATTCTTATATTTCAATGGTCTCCTCATGCTTAAGCCAACTCCAGGCTGTGCCATTCAGGCAATATATAGTTTACTGATGCTGCTGGGACAGGGACTGGGAATAACAATTTTGTTTTGGCAGCACTAGCTACCCAAAATCTTCGGTTTAAATTTCAGAATTCATCTTGTAATCTTAGGGATTGTGAAGGCCTAGTGTCTACTCATGCTGCTGCAAACTCCTGGACGTGCCATTCAGCCACTATATGGTCTCCTCATGCTGCCAACACCTCCACACTGTTTCATTCAGCCACTATATGGTCTCCTCATGCTGCCAACATGTCCACACTGTGTCATTCAGCCACTATATGGTGTCCTCATGCTTCAGCCAACTCCAGGCTGTGCCATTCAGGCAATATATAGTTTACTGATGCTTCTGGGACTGGGTCTGGGAATAGAAATTTTGTTATGGAAGCACTAGCTACCCAAAATCTTCGGTTTACATTTCCCACGCAGCGATCTCTTCAGCTGCAGGGCCCGCGTCTTCTCCCCTCCACAGTACAGGCGCCGATGAGTGACGTCACCAGCGCCGGAACTGCGTGCTGCGTGGGGGCGGAGGTCACGTCTCCTCTGTGTAGCTGCAGATGCGGCTCACACAGAGGGGACGCCTTCTCCTGTATATGCGTGTATCGCGCATACAGGAGAAGGCACTGCTGTCTGCTGGGGATCTGGGACGAGTGTCCCGGATCCTCAGTAGTGGTGGCGGCTGCGGCGGGTCAGTCCGCCCCTGGCACGTCCTTTGTGAGCGTCCGTCACATTAGGCGGTTAAGGTTTTCAGTTTGGTTTGGTACATGGCTTTAACATATAATGCCTATGGTCATGGTTTAGCGACTGTTCTGTGCATATGACTTAGGGTTTCGTTCATTGTATATGGTGTTAGGTTGTGCACGGTGCATACGGTGGCAGAGTCCGTTTGGGGATTGGCAGTTCAGCATGTTGTGGGCACAGTCGTAGCAGTTATCTTCTGGCTATGCTGTAATATAGGCCTGTGAATGTTCTTGTGATATTGCATCCAGGCAATGCAGGTTATTGTTACTGACACGTCTTTCAGAACAATAACACCAAGACACATAGTGATTGTTTACCTGTTATGCTTGCCACGTCTGCAGGGGGAGGCATCACTCAGGTTCTTATTCACTGACACTTTTTCAGAAGCAAGAACATTTCCAGACATAGGTGGTTGTTTAACTGTTGCCTGCCACATCTGCAGGGAACCATCAGTGCAGGTTATTGTTACTGACACGCCTTCAGAGCAATAACTTTATGGCACATGGGGGTCGTTTTCCAGATTATGATGGCCATGTTCGCACACAACACGAAGGTTACTGTTACTAACACATTTCTGTAAGAGTGGGCTGGTACATCTGGAAACTGAGGGCATGACTGTATTTATGTAGATTATATCTTCAGGTAAGATATTTACATGAGTTTTGGTTAGTCTACAGGTGAACGTTCGTCACGAGGTCATCATCCACAAAATTGTGCTGGTTGTCAGGTTATCATTTATTTTGCCTCTTAATAGCTGGGGCCTGGGATAGCATCATGTTTATGCCTGGCAAGAATAGTTCCCTCCTTGCCGCATTGACAAAGGTAAGTTGGCGAATATATACAGCAGCTAGAATGTCAGCCTGGCTTGGCATCAATCATTACCAGGTATCAGCTCATGTGGTCACCAGTTTGCAACTGCAATGATATCTTGCGAAATATAGTCAATCCTAGAGGACAATAGTGTTGAACGGCATAGACCACATTCGAATTTGCGACATTTCGCGAATATATGGATGAATATTCGTCATATATTCGCTAAATTCGCATATTCGTAATATTGGCTCTTAATTTTCGCATATGTAAAAATTTGCATATGCGAAAATTCGCAAATAAAATATTTGCAAATGTGAATATTTGCACGCCAGTCTCACACAGTAGTATTACAGCCTTCTTTACACCACACAAGCTGGAAGCAGAGAGAGATGATCACTGGGATGTGTACTGTGAAAAACAAACAAAAAAAAAAACAATATTCATGAATTCGCGAATATGCGATATTCGCCAATAACATTCGCATTGCGAATATTAGCGAGCAACACTAGAGGGCATGAGAGTTGAGATGGCTAGAGTGTAAGGTAATAATTACGATAATTTGTCATTGTTATTCTTTCTATTAGGTTGACTTTTGCCCTTGAACGTGGTTTATGGCACACCACTGACCGTTTTACTAAAGTTATATCATTTTCATACAGGTAGATGTGCACCGTTGAAGTCACAAGTAAGAGGTTGTAGCCCAGAGTACAAGTATTAAGCCTATAAAGGGCTATATTTGTGCAATGGGCATGAGTATCCATCAACCCCTCCACCTCTAGGCAGGGTTAAAGGAGTTAGGGTGGAAGGATGTGTATATAACGCCCCCTTTTTCCTTAGAGTGGTGCACACGTGATGTTTTTGGAACCCGCCCATCCCTCCCTTATTCATTCATTCATTTATTTATCCACAGAGTATACCCTCTATAGGCGTGCTCTCGAACGCAGTTTATGGCACACCTCTCTCTGCTTTACTAAAGTTATGTTATTTTCATACAGGTAGGTATGGAACGTTGCAGCCACAATTACGAGTTTGTAGCCCCAAGTACAAATACTGTTTTAAGCATACTGGAGTGCATTGTACTGCTTTCATAACTGCATACCACGTATGTACATCCAGGTGGTGAACCATTTTGTTCCTGTTATAGTCCTAAGGTCCTAGTTACTGTGAAGGGCCAGCCAAAAGTACACACCTGCTGGTGTTGTAGACAAATACTGTTTTAAGCATACTGGAGCACATTGTACTCCTTTCATATCTGCATACCACATACGTACATCTAGGTGGTCTACCATTTTGTTCCTGTTATAGTTCTAAGGGCCTAGTTACTGTGAAAGGCCAGCCAAAAGTACACACCTGCTGGTATTGTAGACAAATACTGTTTTAAGCATAGGGGAGCGTATTGTCCTCCCCTCATATACACACTAAGTATGTCAGGTAGAGAAATTCCAGGACGTGCACAGAGGAAAGACAGAGGCCAAATTTCATCAGGCGCAGGAAGAGGTCGCAGCAGACTAGGGGCGAGTGGCAGCAGGAGTCTCAGCAAGAGGCATGAGCTCCCGGTATCTGCTAGAGCTCGTGTCTCAACCAGCAACCCATCTGCCCTCATCGATTGGTTAACATGGTCATCCACTTCATCATAAGTGACATCTGACACCTCTAGTCAACAGTTGGTGCGTTCCTCAGACACAACCCTCAGTTGGCAAGGTGCGGGAGCAGTCCCTGTCCTCCCATTGCCTCTTTCCTATGTTGTTCCCTCCCCCTCAGAAGTATATTTTGCTGTGGGTTTAGGTCCACTATTTAGTGAGGACGATCTACTAGAGGACAGTCAGCCGCTACTGCCCAGCCAAGAAGTGGAGGAGACATCCGCCACTTTCTCTGCTAGGTAGGCAAGTATTGATGAGGAGAGTGGCATGGGAGTTGGTGTTGCGAGCATTCAGGCTCCTGAAGCAGACACTGTTGAGGAACCTGAGGAGAACATCAGTGACGTGCAGACACAACTCGATGATAATGAAGCCGATCACACTTGGGAGCCAGGTGCAGAAGGGGCTTCATCATCATCATCAGGAGAAGAGGGTTGCAGGTTGCCCGTGAGGCAGCAGCTGAGCCAGCAAGTTAGTAGCATGGTTGGTAGTCAGCATGGTGGAAGAAGTGAGATGTCTGGAGTCAAACATGCCCGGGGTACACCACCTGCTTCTCGGCGGCCTACCTTCCCGGGAGGTAGTGGAACATGTGTTCCTGGAGTCGGCGGCAGTAGCAGTCAATTAGTGCAGACTGTTGGTGTGACAATCAGCTACTCGGCGGTGTGGCAGTTTCTCATAAAGCATCCGGAATAGGTAAACATGGCCACATGCAAGATGTGTCGGCAGAAGGTGAAGCATGGCCAGCGTCCCAATGTTTGCACCATGGCACTGCTTCAACATATGCAGCAACACCATAAAGCGGCCTGGGAGACCTGTGGGTCTGATGTGGTGGTCCAACCTGCTGCATCACCCAGTGGCATGCCGCTCCCTGTTTCAGCAGGCTAAGGCTCCACCAACTCAGGCTGAAAGGAGATGTGTGTCATACCCATCTCATGTAGTTCCAGATGCTCATGCTTCTCCTACTTCGAATCAATCTTTCTGCCAGCAATCCATCCGCAAAGCCATGTCCAGGAGACAACAGTATGCTCCTACTCATCGAATGGCGCAAAAGCTGAATGTCCAAGTTGCTGGTGCTACAGTCCCTCCCTTTTCAAGTGGTGAACTCTGCACCTTTCAGAGAACTGGTGGCTTGTGCCGAGCCGAGGTGGAGAGTCCCAAGCCATCATTTCTTTGTGAAAAAGGCAGTACCGGCCCTGCCCAATTTTGTGGAACAGAAGGACGGCCTGTCCCTAAGCCTGTCGGTGTGTACCAAAGTGTACGGCAGTGCCAACATGTGGCGCTGTAACTACGGTCAGGGACAATACATGTCCTTTATGGTTCACTGGGTGAATTTGGTTCCTGTACAGCCACAACAGCAACTTGGACAGGTCACGTTGCTTCCACCTCCATGCTCTCAGGCCGTTGGCCCTGAGACAGTGTGTGACTCTGCTTCCTCATCCTCCACCGTGCCCTCAGCCTCAGTGCCCCTCTGGCATACCTTGTGAGCAGGGCACCGCGGTGTCACGCTCTTCTTTACATAGTTTGCCTTGACGAACGGAGTCACCCAGGAGAGGAACTGCTAAAGTCATTCTTCAAGAAATCAAATCATGGCTTACTCCACTAAAACTGGAAATGGGAACCATTGTGACCGACAACGTGAAGACCATCATGTCTGCACTGCGACAAGGAAGCCTGAGCCATGCGCCCTGCATGGCACACGTGTTCAAACTGGTCAGAACGGTATCCCCCAACATATTAATTAAACCTATAAAGAAAAACTGTGGCAGACACAGAAGTGATACATACAAAGCTAAATTTTATTGATTAAAAATAAATCACACAATATAAAGCAGAAATGGCATCTGACAAAATGGGAAGTCTCTTGAGCCGTAATCTCAGTACAGTATATGAAGACATAAATCCAGGCCACTAATGTGGGTTGGGAAGCTGTTTATAGCAGCATGATAATTATAAAGTGCTGAATCACAAATAAAGTGCATATATTACATTTGCAAAGTGCATACATTACAGGTGATAGCACGGTAGTGGAACAGCAAAATACATTACCCACATGTATGAGCAAAAGAGCGCGGCTGAGAGACGTCCACCCCTATGACCGTTTCGGAACTGCGTCCTTCTTCCGGGAGTGGTTTGTTCATGAGGGTAGTAAATATTTATGGCCCATAGTGCCCAATCACAATGTGTGTTTCTAAACTCAAAATGCATGGCAGCTGCATACCTGGTGGAGGTTTGGCAGGACTTATTATGATATGACATGATGTATAAAGTGCTATATATTTAGTAATTTATTATTCTTTCACAATTGTAATTATATGAGATGAGATGATTATGTTCATGTTGCAAGAGTTTCTTCATCTGCTTACTCTTTATGCACATCTTTTCATGCTCTACGTCACATTTCTCTTCCTTCTTCCCTTTTTTCTTATGCACTTACCTTTATTATCAACTTTTTTGATCCTAGGATCATGCTATTTTAATGTACTTGTTCTAGGTTCAATAATGGTATTGACTGTAATATCTATTTGTAACCAATGGGCGCTCCATCTGTATATTTACTGTTGCATAGTTACTGGATGCCCCATAGATGGCACTGTTGTAATGGCCATAGGGATCCCCTCTATGCACATGCTCCGGGGATCTGAGTCACATGAGCTCATTACGATGCAACGTTAGGTCACGTGACCGCATCTCCGGACGTGAGTGTGAGGCAAGGCGGTGTGGTGTCTTCCCTTACCGGCTAGTTCTGGGTGCCACGGTTAAGTGATCCCGCCGCTATGCGCCCGGGGGTCATGTGCCTGCGCTCCCGGACTCAGTCTAATGACGGATTCACTGAGCCGCCCACGCTAGGCTCAACCAGGTATGCAGCTGCAATGCATTTAGAGTTTAGAAACACACATTGTGATTGGGCATTATAGGCCATAAATATGTACCACCCTCATGAACAAACCACTCCCGGAAGAAGGACGCAAGTCCGAAACGGTAATAGGAGTGGACGTCTCTCAGCCGCGTTCTTTTGCTCATACATGTGGGTAATGTGTTTTGCTGTTTCAGTGCCGTGCTATTACCTGTAATTTATGCATTTTGCAAATGTTATATATGCACTTTATTTGTGATTCAGCACTTTATAATTATCATACTGCTATGAACAGCTTCCCAACCCACATTAGTGGGCTGGCTTTATGTCTGAATATACTGTATTGAGATTACGGCTCAAGAGACTTCCCATTTTGTCAGATGCCATTCCTGCTTTATATTGTGTGATTTTAGTCACTAAAATGTAGCTATGTTTATATCAACTCTGTGTCTGCCACAGTTTTTCTGTATATGTTTAATAAATTTGTTGCTGTATTGGCAGAAGTTCATTACTACTGTCCTAGGAGTATTTTAGGGAGCAACACATAGCTCCCCTCCAATACGTAGGAGCCATACTGTGTTCTTTGGTATATTTATATCCCACAACATAGCCTCATTTGCGATGATTCCACACGTTGGAATTCCACCCCTCATATGTTGGACCAACTATACGAACAGAGAAAAACATTCATCGATTTCTTGATGATCCAATCGAATAGGAGGACTCCCCTGTGTGACTTCAATGTCAACCAGTGGCAGCTCATAAGTGACATTAGCCATTTGCTCAGGCCCTTTGAGGAAGCCCCCTTATTAGTCAGTCGCCAGTATTACGGGATGAATGACCATGCCAACACACCTTGAAGATCCGCTGGACTTCTGGGTAGCCAAACTTGATTTGTTTCCGCAACTAGCAGAGTTTGCCCTGGAAAAGCTGTCCTGCCCGGCCAGTAGAGTGCCATCAGAGCGGTTGTTTAGTGTGGCGGGGGCCATAATAACCCCAAGGAGAAGGTGTCTGTTCACCAAAAATGATGAGAGACTGACCTTTGTGAAGATAAATCAGACATGGATCAGCCATGATTTCCACCCACCAATGCCTGATGCATCAGAGTAGATTGACCATGGTAAAAACAAAAGGAAAAATAGCCAGCACAACAACTTAAAGCACAGGTGCCCGCTGCTGTGGCAAATACAAAATGTACAAAAAAGAAAGTTGCAACAGCACTCTAGGTCAAAAAAATGGAGGCTCTTAGCACACTTTTTGATCAAAATGTGCGCTAACAGCCTCCATTTTTTGACCTAGAGTGTTGCAACTTTTTTTTTTGTAGATTGGCCATGGTGCCACACCAACACTTCACAAATATGGATAGTGCAAAACTTAACTTTTCTCAAGATAAAATATATGTACCCACATTTTTTTCATATCACCTACACCACCAAGTATTAATGTGATGCAAAGACCTCTAAAAGGTGGAATTTGAACAACGTATGGTCCATTGTAACCGGTGGGGGTAAAAACTTTCCTTGTAGGGCACTACTGTGGCATTATTAATTCCCATCTTGGCAAGTGTTACTCACCCTAAAAAGGGCAGCCCCACACAGGAAGCTCTCCCTATTTCCACCTACAAACACTGCCATTTCCCAGGGTTTTTAGGTGGAAATAGGAAGAGTTTCCTGTGTGGGGCCGCCCTTTTCAGGGTGAGTAACACTTGCAAATAATGGAATTAATAGGGCTAGGGTAGGGCCTTAGACTGGAATTTTTTACCACCACCTGCTACAATGGACAATACATTCTTCCCTTCCACCTTTTCGAGGAAAGTGTTACATGTCTTAAAAAGGGCGGAAACTCTTTTTTGGACGAGTAACACTTGCCAAGAAGGGAATTAATAATGCAAGAGTAGGGCCTTAAAGGGTAAGATTTTACCCCCACCGGTAACAATGAACCATACATTGTTCCCTTCCACCTTTGAGAGGTCTTTGCATCACATCAATACTTGGTGGTGTAGGTGGCACATGGTCATTTTGGCACACCTTTCCTTTTGTTTGATTTAAAAAAAAAATTGGGTACCTGTATTTTATCCTAAGAATAGTATTAAAAGTTAAGTTTTACGCAATGTTTCCGCAATACTTACTTGTGAACACTATCACTTTTACAAAACAGACCGTTTTCTTCTGCCTACCTGCCTCAGCTACTCTTCTGATCCTGTCACCTGCCTGATGCCACACATCTGATGCCAAGTTCTCATTTTTCATCCACCTTCGTCACCAGGTATTAGTATTGTTAGTATTGTTATCACTTTCAAGGACTCCTGATGCTGCTGATGCCACCTCCAGGCTGTCTCATTCGGCCACCATATGTTCTCCTCATGTGATGCCAGCTCCAGGCTGACTCCTTCAGCCACCATATGTTTTCCTCATGCTTCTGCCTGCCCCAGGCTGTTTCATACTACCACCATATGTTTTTCTCATGCTGATGCCAGCTCCAGACTGTCTCATACTGCCACCATATGTTCTCCTCATGCTGATGCCAGCTCCAAGCGTTCTCATACTGCCACCATATGTTCTCCTCATTCTGCTGACATCTCCAGGCTGTGTCATTCTGCCACCATATGTTCTCCTTATACTGCTGCCACCTCCAGGCTGTCCCATTCTGCCACTACATGGTCTCCTCATACTTCTGCCACCTCCAGGCTGTGGCATTCAGCCACTATATGGTCTCCTCAGGCTGCCGCCCACTCCAGGCTGTGCCATTCAGCCACTATATGGTCTCCTCTTGCTGCCGCTAACTCCAGGTTGTGTCATTAAGCCCCTATATGGTCTCCTTATAATTCTGCCACCTCCAGGCTGTGTCATGCAGCCACTATATGGTCTCCTCTTGCTGCTTTCAATGCCAGGCTTTTGTTTTTGCTGTGCAATTTCAGGGGAGTGGCACCCTCTGTAGCCGTGCACCCCTCCCTGTTCACAGGAGGTTTTATAAATTGATATTGGATCCAGCATGTCACACAGTCAGAGGCCATATGCCCAGCAGAGGTAAGTGAAATGAGTGTTAGGGTCCAATCCAAAATGAGGCCACCTCCACACTAAGAGACTCCATTTTTTGACCAAGAGTGCTGCTGCAACCTTCTTTTTTGTATATTCTAATAGCAATGCCTCTAATCTGCATGTCATACTGAATAACAGTATTATTTCACTAACCCAGCACACTCCCTATGCGTGTCACAGCAAGGCAAAGTGTTCTACACCCCAATTGAGGCTCTCTGTAGGCCAGAAATAGCCGTTTTTAAAAGAGATTCACCGCAAATAAATTCGAACCAAACTAAATTTTTGGGAAAACTTCGGCGATACGGCCGAATAAAATTTTTCTAAAATTCCTTCATCTCTAATTTTAATAGTTCAAATAATTCCACACATAGCAAAACTATTATTTTTATTTTATTTATATATTTTTTATTTTTTATTTGTAAAATAGGAAAAGTGTTTAAAAACTTTTTAATTTTAATTTATAATTTTTAAGTCCTTTTTTTAAGTATTTTAAGCAATTACTAGATTAAAGAGGTACTCCGGTGAAAACCTTTTTTCTTTTAAATTAACTGGTGGCAGAAAGTTAAACATATTTGAAAGTTACTTCTATTAAATCTTAATCCTTCCATTACTTATTAGCTGCTGAATGCTACAGAGGAAATTCCTTTATTTTTGGAACACTGATGACATCATGAACAAAGTGCTCTCTGCTGACATCTCTGTCCATTTTAGCAACCATGCATAGCAGATGCATAGCAGATGCATAGCAGATGTATGCTTGGGGCAGCACAGTGGCTCAGTGGTTAGCACTGATGCCTTGCAGTGTTGGGGACTTGGGTTCAAATCCCACTAAGGACAACAAAAAATAAAGCATTAGTTATTATAATAATGTCAGCAGAGAGAACTGTGGTCATGATGTCATCAGAGAGCATTCCAAAAATAAAAAAATAATTTCCTCTGTAGTATTCAGCAGCTAATAAGTACAGGAAGGATTAAGATTTTTTAATAGAAGTAATTTACAAATATGTTTAACTTTCTGCCACCAGTTGATTTAAAAGAAAAAAGGTTTTCACCAGAGTACCCCTTTAAGATAAACCGTATTAACGGAGTGGCTGATCATTGACACAGTCGTGAGCATGGGGACTCTGGCTGCAGACTACAAACTAACCTCACTGCAGTGTTAAAAAAAATGTTTTCCTGCAAATTGGCAATAATCTTTTGATGTTATGGACTGTATGGACTTTTTTGTCAACTTAACTTTATAGGGGCTTGTTTTTTTTTTAGATGATTGGCTCTCTAATGACTCTATTTATGGATACATAAAATATTTGACCTTTATGTCAGAACCTATTGGGTAAAAAAGGTTCTGACAGGTTCTTTGTTGTTTTTTGTTGCTGGGTTACTCCCGGCTGTCTGGACTGGTCAGCTGACCTTAATTGGAGCACCTGTTCTGACTCCACATAAGCTGGCAGTCTACTCCCAGTCTTTGCTTGTTAAAAAAAACTCAGTTTGTACTCCTAGCTAGCTTTCTACTGTTTCTGTAATATCTGGCATTTTGACCCTTTGGCTCCGCTCTCTGACTCTTCTCTGGTATTTGCAATTTTGTTCTTTAATTACTCCTGTTTTTTGACGCTGATAGTGGACTTTGACTTCTTGTGTGAATGTGTTAGATTTGATTCTGTTCCTTACTGTACCTTGACCTGTGTCTGAATTATTGTATTTTATTATTTTGACATTTGACTCCCCTCACTTGTCTAGGGAGGGAATGTCACCGTGGTTATGGACCCGTCTCCTAGGGCGGGTATATATGTAGCCAGTGATAGGGAAGTGGGCGAGAATAGTGTGCACTTTTTCCCTGCCCAATCATGACACTTTATACATGTTTATCCATGTGGACATATTTTTACCTTTATACTGTTTAACCCCTGGAAGATGAAGTTATATTTGGTACAAGGTGTAGTTTTTGAGGAACTCTTTATTCTACCACATTATGCATTGAAAAACAAAAAGTAAAAAAAAAACATGAGGTGGAAATTGAGGTATAAAATGCAACTCTACATTGTTTTGTTTTTTTGGTTGGTTCAGTTTTAACGGCATTTAGGCAATAATAAAAATTATATATTTTATCAAATATAATGCTGTAACTACTGTTAATTTTTTTTCTCTTTTTTTTTGTCTTGTGTTGTGTGGAAAAAGAAAATTGTTTCTCAATAAACAGACCAAAAACCAGCAATTCTGGAATTGAGTATTTCTTTCCCTTGCAAAAATGTATATTTTATTTAGACATTCTCAATGTCCCATCATCTCTCTTCTGCAGATTTACATCTAAACTTGAATTGAATACGTGTACTGTATAGTAATTAAATAACTAAGCAACTATTGTTAACCTTGATATACAGTATAATAAGTGATCAATGACAAGTTGTCATGTAGTGTATCACACTCTAAGTGAGAAGTCACGTATCTACAGTACATGAAACAAAAATCTTACTAAATCCATTCACAAATTATTTTTTATTTTAATTCATATAACAATTGTAAGACCCATAGAGCTTATCACAACCAAGGTAATGAGCGCCAGATGGGATTTAACTGTACTAATTAATTGTGCCATAGTGTTAACTATTTACATCTGTGAGTAACAAGTGTAATTGACCTGACAACCTTCAGCATCACAACTTAGCTGGTATTAGCAATGTTCATATGGAAAATTATGATTGAAATGATCCTTTAGTGTAATTACCGATATGGCAAATGATGATGATGCAATATGTGATACTAAAGGATCAGCTTTTAATTTTAGTGAGTGATTGATTAAAAGGTCATGAATGATTCAAAAGATACATGTATATATTGTCGAATCTGACAAATCCGAATTTGTTACAAATTTCAGGAAAAGTTTGCTTTGTAACGAATGCGAATATCGCCGCAATTCGATTGCACAAATCGCTATATTAAACTCAATTTAATGCTGTCCAGGCTCCAGGGCACCTAAGATTGCGGCTCCACATGTCAAGACTTGGGGCAAGGAATGCTGGGAAGGCGGGAACAAGGGTAGGCGGGATGACCCTGAATCACATGCAGCATGCAGCCTATCAGCAGCCAGCCACCCTTGTGATGTCACAGCCCTATATAATCAGCAGCCATCTTGCGACCAGTCATATCAGTGTTCTATTAAAGAGAGGGAGGGACAGAGTGCATTGTGTGTTGCACAGAAAAGCATTTTTACAGTAGCGATTCACCTCAAGCCCAAATCCAGCCTAAAAGCACTGATAGGCAAGGGAGAAAGATTGAGAGAAAGTGCAATTGTGGGTGTATTACAGCAGCGATTCACCTCAAGCCCAAATCCAGCCTAGAAGCACTGATATTGAAGGGAGAAAGAATGAGGGAGAGAGCGCATTTTTTGGTGTAGTACAAATCGACTGTGTGCTGCAGCACTGGTGTGTACAACAACTGAAAAGCTAATAGTAGCCAGCAAGTTTTAATGATCAGAGCACTAAAAGCCACAAAAACCTGCTATTAATGCCTAATAAAATGTAACCTAAAAGTACACAACTGCTGCTCTTCTAGACAAATACTGTTTTAAGAATAGTGGAGCACATTGTACTCCCTTCATAAGTGCATACAACGTCAGTACATCTAAGTGGTGTACCATTGTGTTCCTGTTAAAGTCTTAAGGTCCTAGTTAAAGTGAAAGGCCATACAAAAGTACACACTTGCTGGTGTTATTGATAAATTCTGTTTTAAGCATTCTGGAGCGCATTGTACTCCCCTCATAAGTGCATACCAGGTACATACATCTAAGTGGTGTACCATTTTGTTCCTGTTTTAGTCATAAGGGCCTAGTCACTGTGAAAGGCCATCCAAAAGTACACACCTGCTGGTGTTGTAGACGAATACTGTTTTAAGTGTACTGGAGCACATTATGGCCCCCGCTGCACTAAACACCCGCTCTGATGGCAAACTTCTAGCTGGGCAGGACAGCTTTTTCAGGACAAACTGTGCAAGTTGGCCCACAAATCAAGTTTGGCTGCCAGAAGTCCAGTGGATCTTCAAGGTGCGTTGGCATGGTCATGTCAAGGTATGCGACCACCTGCTGGTTCACGTCCTATGAAACTATGGAATTACGTCATTCATCCCGTAATCCTGGCGAATGACTAATAATGTGGCTTCCTCAAAGGGCCTGAGCAAACGGCTGGTGTCACTTATGAGTTGCCACTGGTTGACATTGAAGTTACACAGGGGAGTCCCCCTATCCCCTTGGGTCATCAAGAAATTGGTGATTGCTTTTCTCTGTTCGTATATATGGTTCAACATATGGAGGGAGGAATTCCAATGTGTGGAAACGTCACAAATTAGACTATGTTGGGGGATACCATTCTGATGCTGCAGCTCTAGGAGGCTGTGCTTTGTGGTGTACAAGTGGCTGAAGTGCATGCAGCGTTTCCTTCCCATTGTTAGCATGTCTTGCAAATGGGAGGAACACTTCAGGAACAGCTTATCAACCAGATTGAACATGTGTGCCATACAGGGCGCATGGCTCAGGCTTCCTTGTCACAGCGCAGACAAGATGTTCTTCCCGTTGTCAGTCACCATGGTTCCCATTTCCAGTTTTCTTGGAGTAAGACATGATTCAATGTCTTCATGAATGACTTTTAGCAGTTTCTCCCCTGTGTGACTCTGTTCGCCAAGGCAAACCATGTGAAGAACACCGTGACACGTCCATGCCCTGCGCATATGGTATGCTGGAGGGGCACTGGGACTTGTCCTTGCAGTGGAGGCTGAGGAGACAGTGGAGGATGAGGAGGCAGAGTCGAACACTGTCACAGGACCAACGGCCTAAGAGCGTTGAGGCGGAAGTGGTGTGACCTTTCTAAGTTGCTGTTGTGGCTGTGCAGGAACCACATTCGCCCAGTGGGCCGTAAAGGACATGTATTGTCCCTGACCATAGTTACATCTGGTACACATTGACAGGCTCAAGGACTGGCCCACCTTCTGTTCCACAAAATTGTGCAGGGATGGTTCTGCCTTCTTCGCAAAGAAATTATGGGACTCGAGACTCTCCACCTCGCCTCGGCACAAGCGATCAGTTCTCTTAAAGGTTCAGAGTCCACCACTTTAAAAGTGAGGGACTGCAGCACCAGCAACTTGGACAGGAGCACATTCAGCTTTTGCGCCATTCGATAAGTAGGCGCACACTGTTGTCTCTTGGACATTGCTTCAGCGATGGATTGCTGGAGGAATGACTGACAAAAAGTAGGAGGAGCAGGAGCATCTGGAGCGACAGAAGATGGGTATGACAAACAGCTCCCTTCAGCTGAGGTGATGGAGCCTTGGCTGACTGAAACAGGGAACGGCGTGCCACTGGGTGATGCAGCAGGCTGGACCACCACTTCGGAGCCATGGTTCTCCCAGGCCACTTTATGGTGACGCTGCATATGTTGACACAGGGCCATGGTGCCAACATTGGGACCCTGGCCACACTTCACCTTCTGCCGACACATCTTGCATGCGGCCATGTTAACCTCCTCCAGACACTTGATGAAAAGCTGCCACACTGCAGAGTAGCTGATTTTCCTACCAACAGTCCGCACTGATGGACTGCTACTGCGGCCGACTCCAGGAACCCCTGTTTCACTACCTACAGCCGTCCCGCCCCATCCCATAGGCTTGCATTGAGGGGGGCGGGGCATTACATCATGAGGGGGCAGGGCTATGATGTCACAAGTTATCGGCTCTGGCTTTTGAAACAGTTTTTTCCAAAGGCTGAGCAACAGAGTACCCAGTTAAGACTTCAACAGGAACAAAATGGTACACCACTGGAGAGGACCCAACAGTCATGGTACATTTTGGCACCAATGACAAAGTAAGAGGTAGGTGGAGTATCCTTAACCCCTTAAGGACCAAGGACGTACTGGTACGTCCTTGGTCCTGCTCCCCTGATATAACGCGGGGTTATACATCATATCACGGCGGGCCCAGCGCCGCGCGCTATTAACCCTTTAGCCGCGTGCTCAGAGCTGAGCCGCGCAGCTAAAACCGAAAGTGAAAGCTGCCGGTTAACTCAATGGGCTGTTCGGGATAGCCGCGGCGAAATCGCGGCATTCCGAACAGCTTACAGGACAGCGGGAGGGCCCCTACCTGCCTCCTCGCTGTCCGATCGCCGAATGACTGCTCAGTGCCTGAGATCCAGGCATAAGCAGTCATGCGGCAGAATCGTCGATCACTGGTTTCCTATGAAAAACCAGTGATCAATGATGAAGATCAGTGTGTGCAGTGTTATAGGTCCCTATGGGACCTATAACACTGCAAAAAAAAAGGTAAAAAAAAAAAGTGAATGAACATCATTTAACCCCTCCCCTATTAAAAGTTTGAATCACCCCCCTTCTCCCATAAAAAAAAAAACACAGTGTAAATAAAAATAAAAATAAACATATATGGTATCACCGCGTGCGGAAATGTCCGAATTATAAAAATATATCATTAATTAAACCGCTCGGTCAATGGCATGCGAGCAAAAAAATTCTAAAGTCCAAAATAGTGCATTTTTGGTCACTATCAATAAGTCCTATCAATGCAAAAATGGTACCGTTAAAAACTTCAGATGACGGCGCAAAAAATGAGCCCTCATACCGCCCCATACACGGAAAAATAAAAAAGTTATAGGGATGATCAGAAGATGACAATTTTAAACGTATTAATTTTCCTGCATGTAGTTATGATTTTTTTCCAGAAGTACGACAAAATCAAACCTATATAGGGTATCATTTTAATGGTATGGACCTACAGAATAAAGATAAGGTGTAATTTTTACCAAAAAATGTACTACGTAGAAACGGAAGCCCCCAAAAGTTACAAAACTGCGTTTTTTTTCCCAATTTTGTCGCACAATGATTTTTTTTCCGTTTCACCGTAGATTTTTGGGCAAAATGACTGATGTCATTACAAAGTAGAATTGGTGGTGCAAAAAATAAGCCATCATATGGATTTTTAGGTGCAAAATTGAAAGAGTTATGATTTTTTAAAGGCAAGGAGCAAAAAACGAAAATGCAAAAACGGAAAAAAAACCGGTCCTTAAGGGGTTAAAAATTATTTCAGGGATGTAGGCTACAAGCTTAAGGCAAGGACCTCCAAGGTAATATTTTCTGAAATATTACCTGTACCAGGAGCCACACCAGAGAGGCAGCGGGAGATTAGGGAGGTAAGGAGGGGTTTGGGTTCATGGAGAACTGACCAGAGGGGGCGCCCTAGTAGACTTAATATTAACCAACAGACCTGACAGAGTAACTAATGTGCAATTAGAAGGATACCTATAAAATAGTGATCATAATATAATACATTATAACTTGTTCTTCAATAAGGGAATCTCTCAAGGGTCCACAAAAACAATGAACGTTGGGAAGGCAAAGTTCGATCAACTCGGAGAAGCCCTTAACAATATCAAATGTGATAATGTCCTCAAAAACATGAATACTGACTCTAAATGGGAGACTTTTAAAAATACCCTAAATTCTCACTATAAGAAATAAAAGGTTAGAAATAAAAGAAAACCAGTATGGATGAATAAAAACATTAAGGGGCAATAAATGACAAAAATAAAGCATTTAAACTACTAAAACAGAACGGCAGTGAAGAAGCATTAAAAAGCTATAGAGAAAAATTTAAAATATGTAAAAAAACTGAAAAAAGCCGCAAAAATAGAGACAGAAAGGCTCATTGCCAAAGAGAGTAAAACTAACCCCAAAATGTTCTAACTATAAAAATAGAAAAAAGGTCAAAAATGAAAGTGCGGTACTTTGAATGGATTATCGGATCGCCCACATCGCTGTCCCGTTGATGCGATCATCCAGCATAGCGGCCAGAGGTCCCCTCACCTGGCTCCGGCCGTCTCCCGGGGTCTTCTGCTCTGGTCTGAGATCGAGCAGACCACAGCAGAAGATCATCGATAATACTGATCGGTGCTATGTCCCATGCATAGCACTGAACAGTATTAGCAATCAAATGATTGCTATAGATAGTCCCCTATGGGGACATAAAAAGTGTAAAAAAAAAGTTGGAAAATGTAAAAATAAAAGTTAAAAAAGTGAAAAATCCCCTCCCCCCAATAAAAATTTAAATTGTCCGTTTTTCCCATTTTACCCCCAAAAAGCATTTTTATAAACATATTTGGTATCGCTGTGTGCGTAAATGTCCGAACTATCAAACTATAATGTTAAGGATCCCATACGGGGAATGGCGTAAAGGTAAAAATAAAAAAGTAAAAAAATGCGGCTTTTTTGTCACATTTTATAAAAAAATAATAATAAAAATGATCTAAAAGGTTTATATATGCAAATGTGGTATCGATAAAAAGTAAAGATGACGGTGAAAAAATGAGCCCTCATACCGCCCTGTATACGGAAAAATTAAAAAGTTATAGGTGGTCAAAATAGGGCGATTTTAGATTACTGATTTTGTACAAAAAGTTTTAGATTTTGTTTAAGCGGTAAAAAAATATAAAAGTATCTAGCCATGGGTATCATTTTAATTGTATTGACCCACAGAATAAAGAACACTTGTCATTTTTATCGTAAAGTGTACAGTGTGAAAACAAAACCCTCCAAAATGTGCAAAATTGTGGTTTTCATTTAAATTTCCTCCCTAAAATTAAAATATTTTGCCGTACATTTTATGGTAAAATGAGAGGTTTAATTACAAAGTACAATTGGTCATGCAAAAAACAAGCCCTTATATGGGTCTGTAGATGGAAATATAAAAGAGTTATGGATTTTAGAAGGCGAGGACGAAAAAACGAAAACACTAAAATAAAATTGGCCTGGTCCTTAAGGTTAAATGAGCTTGGTCCTTAAGGGGTTAAACAAATTCGTCTCCACTTTATTCACTGAGGAAAATGAAATGGCAGGTGAAATACAGCGAGATAAGGTAAACTCCTCAGTACCGGTCCCCTGTCTAACCCAGGAAGAAGTACAGTGCCGTCTACAAAAAAATCTAAATAAACAAATCACCAGGTCCAGATGGCATTCACCCCCATGTTCTAAAGGAATTAAGTAATGTAATAGACAGACCCCTATTTTTAATATTCAGGGACTCTATAGTGACAGGGACTATTCTCCAGGACTCGAGCATGGCAAATGGGGTGCCAATATTTAAAAAGGGGTCAAAAAGTGACCCCAGGAATTATAGACCTGTTAGTTTAACCTCTGTTGTATGTAAATTGTTTGAGGGTTTTCTAAGAGATGCTATTTTGGAGTATCTTGATAAAAATAAATGTATGACTCCATATCAGCATGGTAAAATGAGAGGGATTGGGCTGGGGGAGAATGTGTGTAAGTGGGTAAGTAACTGGCTCGGTGATAGGAAACAGAGGGTGGTTATTAATGGTACTTATTCTGATTGGGTGACTGTTACTAGTGGGGTACCACAGGAGTCCTTCTTGGGTCCTGTCCTATTTAATATATTCATTAATGACCTTGTAGAGGGGTTAAATAGTGAAGAAGCAATCTTTGCAGATGATACTAAACTCTGTAAAGTGGTAAACATAATAGAGGACAGTGAACTGTTACAAATGGATCTGGATATGTTGGAGGTTTGGGCTGGGAAGTGGCAGATGAGGTTCAACACTGATAAATGTAAGGTAATGCGCATGGGGAAGAAAAATCCGGGCTGGGATTATATGTTAAATGGGAGAACACTTGGGACGACTGACGTGGAAAAGGACTTGGGAGTCTTAGTTAACAGTAAATTTAGCTGTAGTGACCAGTGTCGGGCAGCTGCTGCCAAGGCAAATAAAATCATGGGGTGCATCAATAGGGGCATAGATTCCCAGGACAAGGAAATAATTCTACCCCTGTACAAATCACTAGTCAGACCACAGATAGAATACTGTGTACAGTACTGGGCACCAGTGTACAAGAAAGATATAGTGGAGCTGATGAGGGTTCAAAGATGGGCAACCAGAGTAATACTGGGAATGGGAGGACCACAGTACCCAGAAAGATTATCAGAATTGGGGTTATTTAGTTTAGAAAAAAGAAGGCTTAGGGGAGACCTAATAATTATGTATAAATATATCAGGGGACAGTACAGAGCTCTCTCCAATGATCTATTTATTGCCAGGACTGTCTCTATAACAAGGGGGCATCCTCTACGTCTTGAGGAAAGAAGGTTTCTACACCAGCACAGACGGAGGTTCTTTATTGTAAGAGCAGTAAGACTGTGGAATTCTCTGCCTGAAGAGTTTATCATGGTGAACTCTGTAAAAGAGTTCAAAAAGGGGCTGGATGGATTTATGGAGAATAATAACATCGCTGGTTATGTATACTAAATTTATAGGGACAGAACATTGATCCAGGGATTTATTTGGAGTCGGGAAGGAATTTTTACCTCTAGTATAAGGTTTTTTTTGCCTTCCTCTGGATCAACTCAACTCAGTAGGGACTTATTAGGCTTATAGGTTGAACTTGGTGGACTCTGTTTTTTTTTCCACCTTAGGAACTATGTTACTATGTTACTAAGATGTCCGTATGTAGTGTGTACTTATGAGGGTAGGACAATGCGCTCCAGTACGCGTAAAACAGTATTTGTCTACAACACCAGAAGGGGTATACTTTTGCCTGGCCTTTCACAGTATCTAGACCCTTAAGGGTATGTTCACACTACGTAATTCCCGCAGAATTCCATGAGCGGAATTCCGCGAACGGAATTACGTGCTGTGAACATAAACATCAGTGTGAATGGGTTTCCGCGAGACCCGTTCACACTGCGGAATTTCAGTGGCGGACAATTCCGCCGCTGAAATTGTTCAGCACAAAGAAAGAACATGTTCATTCTTTGCACGGAAGTCAGCGAACACTGCATAGCCTTCAATGGGTACGGCACAGTGCCGCGAGGTCCTACCGCCGAAGTATTGTGGCAGCGGCCGACAGAATGGAGTCTCCGCTCGCGGAATTCTGCGAGCCGAGATTCTGTTCATAATCCGTAGTCTGAACATACCCTAAGACTTTAACAGGAACAGAATGGTACACCACTTAGATGTACATATGTGGTATCCACTTATGAGGGGAGGACAATGCGCTTCATTACGCTTAAAACCGTATTTGTCTACAACAGCAGCAGGTGTGTACTTTTGGCTGGCCTTTCATAGTATCTAGGTCATTAAAACTTTAACAGGACCAAAATGGTACATCACTTAGATGTATGCACAGGTTACACTAAATAGAGGACAGTATGCTTTAGTGCTCTGCTCACCCTAACTGGCTGGCTACTATTAGCTTTTCAGTTGTTGTACACACCAGTGCTGCAGCACACAGTCCCTGTGTACTACACCCAAAATTGCCCTCTCTCAATCTCACTCCCTTCTCTATCAGTGCTTCTAGGCTGGATTTGGGCTTGAGGTGAATCGCTGCTGTAAAAAAACTTTTTGGTGCAACACACTGCTCTCTGTCCCCCTCTGCAATTGAACGCTGATGTGACTGGGAGGTGAATTGCTGCTGTTAAAATGTTTTTCTGTGCAACACACACTTCTCACTGTCCTTCTCTGCAATAGATTGCTGATGTGACTGGGAGGTGAATCGCTGCGGTAAAAATGCTTTTCTGTGCAACGCACTGCTGTATGTCCCTCTCTCTCTCTCTGCAATAAAAGGCTGAAGTGACTGGCCGCAAGATGGCTGCCGATTATATAGGGCTGTGACATCACAGGGGTGGCTGGATGCTGAAAGGCTGCATGCTGCATGTGATTCAGAGTTATCCCGCTGACCCTTGTTCCCGCCTTCCCAGGATTCATTGCCCCATGTCCTCACATGTGGATCTGCCATTTTAGATGCCCTGGAGCCTGGACCGCACTAAATGGAGTTTAATGAAAGGATCCCAGCAATGTTCACATTCGTTGCAGATTGAATTTTTCCTGAAATTCGCAACGAATTTGGATTCGTCAGATACAATTTGCTCATCGCTAGTTTGCACCATGTTCACATGGGGGAATGTAACTGAGTGGAATGTCCGCAAAAAAATTCTCCACGGACATTCCGCTGCAGCAGAGTCCTGTTTAAATGGGATTCTGCTACACTGTGCACATGATGGAATTTCTGCGGCAGAAACCAAAAAATCCCTTTTCTGGTGTCCGCAGAAAGAATAGACTTGTCTGTTCTTTCTGAGGATTCCGCTCAGAATTGCATTGCTGTCTTAGAGATGGCACATTTCTGAGTGGTCCAAGGTGGAGATTTATTAAGCTGTTCCCGTCACTTTTTTTGGTATGAAAAAGCAAATTTTTTGCACAAAAAAATTGCGCCTTTTGCTTATATGCAATTTTAAGATAAATGGCTGTAAGAAGCAGAATTCCATTTTGACTTACGCAGTTGAAGATATTTACTATTTGCTTCTTTTTAACTTTAGCGCATCAAGCAGCGCATATCATTCAAACAATGCGCAAATATAGACCAGGGTGGAGACAACCTTTCAAAAATGTCATCAGAATCCTCTTACAGTTTTGTCCCTTGTTATACTGCTCTAATTACATAAGGTTATGTGTTCAAACACTGTGTGTCATGTTTGATTATTTAATCTTTCAAATATTTTTTTTAAATGTAACTGAATATGTTGTCTCACCATTTTTTTTTAAGTTACCTCTTTTTCATTAGCAAAAATTAAGATGATGGACAGATGTACATGTTTTAAATGTTACATTTTTCTTTCAAAATATAATTTAAAAAAAATAGACATGAGCCGGGGTTAATGCATAAAAAAAAAAATGGCTGAAGGAGTAGCGTATTAGAAAGGGGGAAAGAAATGCCACCCTGGATGTCCCAAACTGCCCTTGCTAAAAAAAATATATATATATATGTTTTATCAAGCAGACATTGCACAGAGTTTATAAAGCATGATAGTTTACCACACACTACTCGATATTTGGACACTTTTAGTATAGAAGGGGCGCAGAGCAGTTTATACACAGCATGATTCAATGTTTTAAAATTACTTTTGGGACATTAGCATTACATATTTAATGAATATTTCTTGCTAGGGGATCAAATTCGTAAAATTCACCTTGTCAACTTAAATTTCTATTTCGGCATCAGAGAATGTTTTTTTTTTTTTGCCTTGCAAAGCGTGCTTCCTTGAGCCAGCTCCTACATTCTCCTCACAGACATTAAAGGGGTATTCCAGGAAAAAACTTTTTTTTATATATCAACAGGCTTCAGAAAGTTAAACAGATTTGTAAATTAAAAGAAAAGGAAAAAAGGTGCAAGTGCAGCTCACAATTAATATGTAAACCCTACCTGAGGTCAACAGGGCATGCAACTATACCACAGTTGCAAAATAATGTGAAATATGTATAGAAAAATATTGCCCGGACCTTCCAAGGTAGTGTGATTGATTAAATGAACAATGGATAACTGGGTCGTACTCCAATAATAATTCAATAATTATTTATTTAAAATGTATAGTGCATTACTCCTCACAGGGCCCTTGTGAGAAAAAACACATATAGTAGATGTACAGGATTAAACAATCTTAAAATGTAAAAATATGCAAATATTAAAAAGTGACACTGGCATATGAGATAGCTCTATATGGACAAATTCATATGATGTCTTTACGGTATTATAAAGATGCAGTATAAATGTCCTTTTGTATGACAGTTGTATATCAAATTGGATACTTTGTTACCGGTCCTGGATGGTGTGACTCTGTCAGCTCCTGCTGAGGCAATATAGTTGTTCCTGTGCCTAGATATCACAGTCAGTGGTCTTAGATGGTGCTGTGGCTTTAACTCTCAGGGTCCAGGTGTTACACGGTGATGATCGTCCCGGGCTGGTGGCGCTGGCAGGCGCCGATGGTAGAGTCGCCAAGAGACCGTGCGCTGGCAAGCGCCGATGGTATGCTTGTCAAGAGACCAAGCGCTGGCAGGAGCTGATGATATCGATCTCCTCACTGCTGGACTTGGAAGAAGCCGGAGACCACACGCTGGGTGGATGGAACTTGCCTCGTGTGGATGGCGTGTGACGTCAGCTGAGCCGGAGCTGGCCAGGTAAGATCAGGACCGGACACTAGTCTGGATCGACTTATGCGTAGGAGATCCACAATGTGATAAACTTGCTCCGTGAGCAATAGCTAGAGTTCATGAAGAGCATAAATGCCAGTGAGCAAGACTAATGTACAGGACTAGACACGTTTCAGGGTTCTCAAATACGACCCTTTCCTCAGTAGTCAGCTGAGTACTGAGGAAAGGGTCGTATTTAAGAACCCTGAAATGCGTCTAGTCCTGTACATTAGTCTTGCTCACTGGCATTTATGCTCTTCATGAACTCTAGCTATTTCTCACGGAGCAAGTTTATCACATTGTGGATCTCCTACGCATAAGTCGATCCAGACTAGTGTCCGGTCCTGATCTTACCTGGCCAGCTCCGGCTCAGCTGACGTCACACGCCATCCACACGAGGCAAGTTCCATCCACCCACCGTGTGGTCTCCGGCTTCTTCCAAGTCCAGCGGTGAGGAGATCGATATCATCAGCGCCTGCCAGCGCTTGGTCTCCTGACAAGCATACCATCGGCGCTTGCCAGCGCACAGTCTCCCGACGACTCTACCTTCGGCACCTGCCAGTGCCACCAGCCTGGGACGATCATCACCGTGTAACACGTGGACCCTGAGAGTTAAAGCCACAGCACCATCTAAGACCGCTGACTGTGATATCTAGGCACAGGAACAACTATATTGCCTCAGCGGGAGCTGACAGAGTCACACCATCCAGGACCGGTAACAAAAATATCCAATTTGATATACAACTGTCATACAAAAGGACATTTATACTGCATCTTTATAATACCGTAAAGACATCATATGAATTTGTCCATATAAAGCTATCTCATATGCCAGTGTCACTTTTTAATATTTGCATATTTTTACATTTTAAGATTGTTTAATCCTGTACATCTACTATATGTGTTTTTTCTCACAAGGGCCCTGTGAGGAGTAATGCACTATACATTTTAAATAAATTATTGAATTATTATTGGAGTATGACCCAGTTATCCATTGTTCATTTAATCAATCACACTACCTTGGAAGGTCCGGGCAATATTTTTCTATACAGATTTGTAAATTACTTCTATTAAAAAATCTTAATCCTTTCAGTACTTATGAGCTTCTGAAGTTAAGGTTGTTTTTTCTGTCTAAGTAATCTCTGATGACACGTGTCTCGGGAAACGCCCAGTTTAGAAGATGTTTGCTATGGGGATTTGCTTCTAAACTGGGTGTTTCCCGAGACACGTGTCATCAGAGATCACTTAGGCAGAAAAGAACAACCTTAACTTCAGAAGCTCATAAGTACTGAAAGGATTAAGATTTTTTAATATAAGTTATTTACAAATCTGTTTAACTTTCTGGAGCCAGTTGATATATAAAAAAAGTTTTTTCCTGGATAACCCCTTTAATGTGTGATGGGCCAGCAGAGACATCTTTCTCATCCATGTCTACAACTGAAGAAATACAATTTAATGTTGTAAAAAAATGACTAATTAATAAATAATTATTGCTTCAAGATTGGAATTTACCTTAAAACCATTTTGAAAACCAAATAAAATAAGTCATTTATCTCTAAATCATGAGGTAATAGGCACAAATGTTCCCTCTGTGGAAAATGACTGTGACACTGGGCAAGACAAAGTCCGTGAGCCTTACTGATAAATGAAGCGCACGGCCGTCAAAAAAAAACAAAAACAAAAAAACATTAAAAATACTTTGATAAAGCTCCTCCCAAGTGCCCACCAGTATATTCAAAAGTGTGGATTGTCCATCCGTGTTTTCCAGACAGACATTCTACACATTTTCCGCTTTGTGATCTCAGCCTAAGAATGAGATAGTTTTACTAAATCTTGGCCAATGTGTAGAGTGGGTGATGAGGAAGTGCTGATGTATTGCATACAACATAGAACACCAGAAAAGCACCTCTTGAAAATAAAATACTTTTTTTTGAGGATCCTTGAAAATGTATAACAAACATTGGCCCTCATTTACTAACATGATTCCGACTCTTTTTGTCGGGTTTTGCACCTAAGTTCTGTTACACCGAACGACAGAAAAATTCTGTTTCACGGAACGACAGAAAAAACCCGACAGAATGGGCGTTGTTTTCAGGAAAAGGGGCATGTTTCCTACATTTCAGCCCAAATCACTCGTCTTTTCCTAAAACCACTCTGAAATTCATGTGAATTATCTGGGAATAAAACCCTACACTTTAAAGCAGGTATGAAGTTTCAGAAAGTGGAGTAAATTCTCTGACTGTTTGCTCCTTTGCCTGAATCGTCATTTTCATGCAATTCTTACTTGGAATTTTGAATTTTTTTTGCACAATTAAATTTTTAAGCAATGTTTTAGCTTTAGTAACACATTTTTCATGAGTCTTTTCAACACTTTTTTTCCCTATCGTTTCAGTAATGATGGTGATAAAAAAAAAAAGAAAAAGAAAAAATATACATATATACTCATTTAATACATCTATCTATATGTGTCTCCCTCCTTCCTCAGGTCTGAGTTACAGTGTGTGGATACAGTACTTTATATATACATTTTTCCATGAAGACATTAACCCATTAAACATTTAATGTTTGCCGAGTCTGAATGCCATTGGAGGCTGAGTATGACGTCAGCCTCAAAAGTCTATTGGTGGTGTATAGGAATGAATGGGCTAGATCTATAACATTGTGATTTTTATCCTATTGAAGTCAATTGGCCTGTTGTGGTCTATGGAGATCTTGCAGCAAACAGGGTAGAAAGCTAAACAGCAGGGTCCAGGTAGTAATGTGGATGGGAGACCCTGGTGTGGCTTTGATTCCTGGGTTGATATGCAATGTTGGGATTATATTTTATTTGGAGAGACATATATGTTCAATTGATAGTTAAGCAACTGTTTGAACTGTGGGAACTAGGTCAATTGGATACCATAAATGGGCAGCTTGGTTAATTGAAACAGGAGGTAATGTGTGGTATCCAATTGATGTAGTTCCCAAGGTTCAAAAAATCATGTCTATCCTAATTAAAGTATAAACCCAGGATTTGAACCTACACCATGGTCTCCTATCCACATTTCTACCAGGACCTGCTGTTTAGCCTCCTACCCTGTTTGCTGCAAGAGCTTCATAGACCACAACTGGCCCATTGATTTCAATGGGAAAAAAATCACAATGTTATATTGTTGATCTAGCCCATTCATTCCTATATACCACCAATAGACCCTGGAAGCTGATGTCATACTCCAATCGCATTCAGACCTGGCAAACTTCAAATGTTTAAAGGGTTAATGTATTCATGGAAATATGTATAGATAAAGTGCTGTATCCACACACTGTAATTCAGACGTGAGGAAGGAGGGAGCCCCTCAGAAACGTGTAGTCCTACCATGTATTGCCACTTTTTATGATTTTCAATAAAAAGCAATTACAAATCTATATCCGACTCCTGTGTCATCACGCCGCTGTAGCGTTTCAGTGCCGAAGTCGGATATTCACTGGAAGGTCAAGGAAACCCCTGCTGGGATTCCCACCTCCCACATCTGTACTTCTGTAGAAACCCTGCAACAGAAATAAACCTGCCTGCGACAGAATTTACAGTGCTACAGAAAACCCTGCGACAGAAATTATCGTGCCACAGAACCATACGACAGAAGTTATTGTGTGACAGAATTTTTCCCTGTCAGGAAAAGTGCGACAGATTGGTAAATACCAAGTGAAAAAAAGGTTGAAAACACAAAAAAGAAACACAAACCGACATTCCACTCTTAGGCACCTTTCACACTACATAATTACTCTGCAGTAATCGGCAGTAAAATGGCAGTTACAAAATCCTATACGGCCGTTAGAAAATCCCATTATAGTCTATGGGATTTTTCTAATAGCCGTTTTAACCTATTATAGCCCGTTATTAATAATGGCCGTTATTTTGTGACGGAAGATGGTAACTATCTACCGTCACATAATAACGGCCGTATAGGATTTTGTAACTGCTGTTTTACTGCCGATTTTCTGATGGAACTTCAAAAACTGAGTAATTATGTAGTGTGAAAGGGGCCTAAGTAAATGAGGGGTAATGACTATTTCATGCAAAAAAAAAAATGTTTCAGCATCTGGTTTTAGTTAGTAAAAATTTTTAGGTGATATGTTATATTTTATTTCAGTTATTATCACAGCATAACAAAAACTTTCGTAACAACACAAAGGCTTTTTCCTTTTTGAGTCTGACAGTACAGAACTTGATGATTTTCCCTAATCATAAATACAACAGCCTCAAGCTGCCTACAGTACAGAATGGTGTAATGGATTAAATGGAATTACCTGAGTAAAAGATCTTCTCAGTGGCAATGATAAATGACTACGCTTGGACCCAATTTCCGGTATGTCCTGCGGCAGTACGACACAAGGTCAGAAATAACATCACATTGCATCTAATTGAGTATATTGCTCAACTTTAATTAGTAAATAAAGCTAAATTACTGTGTTTGTGGATTTAAGCTACTGTATGGCACATGTGATGGATTCTCAGTCTGAAAGACAAATAGCAAAAGACATTTAGATTGTTCAAAGCGGCTGTTCTCCTAGTATAAACCGTCGTGTTCAGACACAAACAATACTAGTCACTGTAAATGTTTATAATGTGTTTGAACCAAAGCTTTTCGGTGGAGATATCACAATTATGCATTGAGGAATGAGGTTCAGTGGGTTCATTCAAGTTTAGTTTGAACTGGTTATTGGGGTGGTTCAGGATAAGAAACACATGTCTTTTGTACCCTTTTTCCTGAATAGTTAGGTAGGTAGAAACTTTATTACAAAAAGAGGTGTGAATGCAAGATTCAAGCACCCTGACCCTTATATTCACCCCCCACCCCCAAGACAGGCATTCCCCTTTTTTACATAAAACTGACACCCACCTGACTATTCAGGGAAATGTGCTAATAGTCAACCAAATAGTAAAATAACTATAAATTGGAAATAGAGGGGTGGGGGCATAGTAACAAAGCAAAAACATCATTAGAATCAGGGCACCCAAGGTTATTAAACATATAACATAAAAAATATATAAACATTAAAAATAAAAACCACTGGTCACAGGTCATTTTTAAGTTAAATGATTCTTCATGAATCAAAGCTTAAAATAAGGTATTAGTCCAGGCACAAAGCTAAGAAGGAGCTGTGCAATCCTACGGCTCAGCCTACTTGAGGTTTTGAAGATGCATGCAATTTTACAAGTTTGCAAGAAACCATCAGCCAAGACACAGGTATCATTTGACTCCTTGTCTTCTCAGTGATCTACCGATATATTCAGCTCACATCATGATAAAGAGCTAACAAACTCCTTTGAAAGGAGTGATAAGACATACGGTATGCGTCATTGCTCGGTGTACAGCAGCAGGGACTCATATCGTTTGACAATACTCCCTGCACCTGTATAATTGCAAACCGGCCATCGAATCTGAATCGAATCTGATGACTACTTCTAACAAATCCTCCCAAAGCTAATTTGATGAGATTTGCTTATCTCTAAACATAACCAAATATATATATATATATATATATATATATATATATATATATATATACATATATATATATATATATATATATATATATATATATATATATATATATATATGTGACAATTATCTAACAGCTAAATTAACCTTGTTGGCCATACTCAAATACTTACAAACTGAAGTGCAGTTTCTATTTAAACTTAAACTGTTTAGTTAAAATGTATGTGCACCTCTCTATCCCTTTTGCACATACCCCTACAGCAATGGCATACCGCTCATAGAGGAAGACAATGCCACTGCTATGGGGCCCATGGAACAGGTGGGTCTGACTGCCATAGCATCGTCTGCTTCTATGCCACATACTTCACTATCCCGAATGAATTATGTGTGTCTATGTGTCTATCGCAACCCCTCTTCTCCCCCCCCCACCCCCCCATCCTGTTCCCCCACCTCGTGAACTGCTAGTCCTGGTGAATGCTTTCTCATGATTCAGCTGGCCAATGAACAGTGATGCTCAGCTACTTAATTGGCCAGCCGAGATGCAGTATGCCATCGTCACGTCTCTAGTTCTGCCCTTCTCAATGATTATGCCCCTGCCCTACTGTCCTATTTTTCACCACAAAATAATGGTCTTTACTTTGGTGTTTTCATACAGTCGAATAAAACCATTCAGAATGAAGAGGTTAACTAGCGCTGTAGATCCCTTATAAATATTCTCTGTAAACAGAACTTCTGTTCATCGTTGGCCTGATATTGACATCTTTGTACTTAGTTTCACAGGCGCTCCCAGAGGTCAGATTCTCACTCCCTATAGTAGGACTTTCTTATTGGACTTTCTTATTAGGTCCATCCTGCCATTGATCATTTTAGCCTATGCATCATGCATGAACAGGGAGCATTGCAATGTAAATATGTTGCGTCTTGCATGAGCAACAAGATGAAGTATGTCTTGCAAAGTGCACCAGTGTCACTAAATCTCTTTTAGTGTTTTGTAGAATCTGATAATATATTGCTCAGCTTTATCTATAAAGCCATTCATAATCCATGGTAATGTATCATGCGTCCATGGCATAATTGTATTTATTACACATTTGAATTATACTTCCATCCCAGCGATATAACTTTAGATTAAAAAGGATACCCGTGCTTTTATTACATCTCTGGTACATTAGTTTTGCAATAGGATTTCATTTCCCTGCAGCCACAATTTTAGATTTGTAAAAAGCAAGAAAAATAATTGTGTTTCCTCGTAAACAAGGAATGGAAGATGGTATTTTATGATTCACAGTGTAAAAACATAAAAATACTATAAGTGTAAGAGGGTTCCTGTACATCACAGTCCCTATTATTTACTGTATATAGTAAGGGTCAAAGGTTGCATCATTGATACAATAAAACGCACCGGGATTTTAAATTCAACCTGCATACAGAACATGACAAAGCAGCTAAAAGCTCAATGACCCCGGACGTGTGCTGATGATCATTATAATTTATTTATAGAATATTTTATTTTCAGGTAGACTAAAACTAAACAGGGGTCCGGAGAGCACAGATAGGCATCTAATTTCTCTAGTATTTCAAATGTACAGAAAGCTGGAGGTGGAAATTATTTTAAATCTGCAAAAGAAGTCATAGGGGCAAGGAGATGAGACTATGTTATTCTCCAAGCATAGTAGTTGGAAGCTGTAATAAGTGTGGTTAAATGTACGGGAAAGTGGTGGATGGGGTGTATATATTACCTGGTTTCCTCAGCCAGGCACGATAAAGGAAATCCAGAAGGTTATATGCTACTTTAGCATAGCAGGGAATAGTCTGCTAGGACTCTTTTGTTTAAGTTACATGGGCTGGATTTCCTGGACTGGAGGACTGGTTGGAAGTGGGAGTGCTCCAGTCCACACCCCTAGTCCACTATAGGTTTCCCTAATCCAAGGTGGTCTCAAGTGAGGCTTCCTGTGCTGATTGCTAGGGAGGAAGCCCTATAGTAAAGGACTGTTCGGGTTTGAGTGCTGGAGAGACTGAGATGTGAAGCAGCCACGGCCAGAACTGCATCTCCAATCTGCCAGGTCTGAACCTTCCTCTATGGACATTTTGTGAGTTTCATCGGGGCAAGACATTAGGCTCACAGTAGGATAGTGAGGTATCCTGATGTTTAGATAGAGCCGGGCAGGCTTAGGTTTTGTTGTTTTGCTTGCACTGTGCTTTGTGCCCATTTAAATGAACATCCTCTTGGACGTTTGAATTAGTTAAATCCCTCTCAAATTTCAAGGTATTTATGGGCTCTCAGTAAATCAGAACAATATTGGTTACATTTATATGCAGGCATTTATATGTGCATATGATGCCCATATGGAAGATGGATGTAGTAGTGTAGGGCCAGGTGGGAAACGTAGTTAAAGGGGTTATCTAGAATTAGAAAAGTTTAACTGATTTCTTCCAAAAATAGCACCAGCAATAGAGCCAAGTTGCAATACCTCACACAACCTGAAGACAGGGGTGGGGCTGTTTTTAGAAGAAACTTGTTCTGTTTTTCTATTCCTGGATATCCTCTTTAACCTGTTGGGGACCACGGGCATATGGATACGCCCTTGCATCCTGGTACTTAAGGACCAAGTACTTACGCCAATGGGAATTTCGATCCCTGCCGCTAGCCGGACGCAGATCGGAACGGGATGCCTGATGAAATCATTCAGCAGGCATCCCGTGCAAATGCCTGGGGGAGTCCTGAGACCCCCCTTGACGGCAATCGCCGCAAATCACCGATCAACCTAAAGGATAGGAGCGAGGTGGCAGGGGTGCCACCTCCTCCTATCCCCTGCGATTGGCCGATGCGGCCAATCGGCGAATCGCAGGGCAGGGTTATACTAGTTATACTATTGTTCCTGTCTTCTGAAACATCAGTGTTACAGTAAGATCCGGCAATGGATCCTGCTGTGGTACCCCTGCCTGAAGTCACGGATCTTCCCTCCGTTGTGGTACATCAGTCTCAGCAACTGGCGCGACAGGAGCAGCAACTTACCCAACTGTCTGCTATGATACAACAGCTTCTGGTCTTGCAACAGCAGCAGCACCTGTCCCACTCTCTCCTATAGCTCCTGCAGTGTCTTCTAGCTCCCAGCTACATCTACCATTATCCTCTAAATGCGATGGTGATTCCAAGTTATGCAGAGTCTTCTTTACACAGTGCTCCATGCTTTTGGATCCCATGTCTGAACTGTTTCTGACAAAACGTGCTAAGGTGGCCTTTGTTATTAGCCTACTGTACAGAAAAGAAAATTCCTCTTTATTATATATACAAAAACAGGTAGAAAAAACACCCATAAAATGACCCACCCTTAAAAAAACTCCAACACAAAGCTAAGCAGGATATCACTAGGATATATACAGTAATCAGTAATGCCATATACAGTCTAGCAATATTAGTTTGGTCAGCACATGAAACACAATAACTTAAATCAACACAATACCTAGTTGTGACATGCTGACGGCTTCCCAGTGATGATCCTGCAACCTCGACACGTGTTTCGGATGATTCCTTTCTCAAGAATCATCCGAAACACGTGTGTTGGGGGTTTTTTAAGGGTGGGTCATTTTATGGGTGTTTTTTCTACCTGTTTTTGTATATATAATAAAGAGGAATTTTCTTGACTATATCTTTGGGCTAATTTTGTAGGTTATTGATTAAATTATTAGCCGCGTTGGGCTTGTAGGTAATATATACTGTACAGAAAAGCCCTGGCCTGAGCTACAACTCTTTGGGACTGCGGTGATCCGGTAACTTTTAACTTGATGGCTTTTCTGGCAGAATTTTGCTGTGTCTTTGAGGAACCCGCACGAGCCTCTTATGCTGAGACGGATTTGCTGAACCTATGTCAAGGGAATTCTTCCGTACGTGATTACGCGGTTCAATTCTGCACTCTAGCTTCAGAACTAGCATGGAATGATGAGGCCTTGTGTGCACATTAAAAAAAGGACTGTCTAGCAGCAGGATTAAAAATGCCCTGGCTGCACGTGATCCTTCTTTTTCTCTGACTGAACTTATCCACCTGGCCACGCGTATTGATGTGCGTTTTGTTGAGAGGCAGGAAGAACGGCACTTAGAGAGGGAACCCGTGTTTCAACGTCCACCTCTACAGTTTCTTGCGCTTCTTGCCGAAGAGGCTATGCAAGTGGATCGTTCCCATCTTACGCAACAGGAGAGATCACGATGACGAAGTGAGAATTGTTTTCGTATTGTGCTAGCCCGGAGCACTTCCTCAAAGACTGTTCTGTTCGTCCACAGTATCCGGGAAAATGATCGCACCTAGGGCACGTAGGAGAGGCGTCCCTAGGTGTGAATACCACCTCTCCTCGCTTGACCATTTCTGTACAAGTCTTCGCTTCTGCCAAGTCTTCCTTTAGCGCTACATAATTTTTGCTGGATTCTGGATCCGCAGGGGACTTTGTTGATGCTTATTTCATCCACAAATATCATCTTCCTGTTACTTGGCTTGCCAAGCCTTTGTTCATCTCCTTTGTTAATGGACAACATTTGGACTGCACAGTGTTATTCCGTACTGAGCCTCTCGTCATGCAAGTGGGTGTCTTGCATAAAGAAAAGATTTAATTCTATGTACTGTACTTCTGAGCTGCTTCTTGACCTTCCTTGGATCCAACGTCACTCTCCACAACTTGATTGGAGAACTGGAGAAATTATTTGCTGGGGACAGTTCTATCAAAATCTTTGTCTCAGTCCAGTCCAGCCTAAAGTTGTTTCTCGTCCTCCTTCTTTGCCTGCTCGGCCTCCACCTTACCAAGCTGTCTTAGCCTCTACATCTACATCCTACCCTCTATCGGTTCCTGAGACCAAAGCTGAGTATGTCCAGGAGAATCTCGAAAAGGGATTTATCAGTAAGTCCTCTACTCCTGCTGGAGCTGGTTTCTTCTTTGAAGGGAAAAAGGATGGCTCACTCCGTCCATGCATTGACTTCAGGGGACTTTACAAAATCACGGTCACCGTTACCCATTAATTCTTATCTCGGAGAAGACCTTAGCATCACGTAGACGGTCAAAAAGTTCTAAGATGGACTTACGTGAAGCATATAACCTCATTCGTATCCGCAAGGGAGATGAATGGAAAATGGCCTTCAATACTCGTGACGGACATTTTGAGTATCTCATAATGCCTTTTGGTCTCTGCAATGCTCCAGCCGTTTTTCAAGAGTTTGTCAATGATATCTTCAGTGATTTTCTCTACACCTGTGTTGTCGTATACTTAAATGACATCCTGATCTTCTCTTCCAAACTAGAGGAGCATTGTACTCATGTTTGTCTGGTTCTTCAGCGACTACGGAAGAAACATCTCTACGCCAAACTGGAGAAATGCCTGTTCGAGAAATCTAATCTTCAGTTTCTTGGCTACATTGTCTCTCATCAGGACCTCCAGATGGATCCAGATAAATTGTCTGCTGTATTAGATTGGCCTCGTCCTTCAGGCCTACTTGCTATTCAATGCTTTCTGGGATTTGCTAACTATTATTGTCTATTTATCCCACATTTTTTGTCCTTTGGTTTCTCCAGTTGTAGCTCTCACTGAGAAGGCTTCTAATCCTAAGTCTTGGCCTCAAGAGGCTGAAGAGGCCTTCTCCCGTTTAAAGTCTGCATTTACCTCTGCTTCCATGCTTAAAAGACCTGATCCAGAGATGCCCTTTGCTTTGGAGGTTGATGCCTCATCTATTGTAGTGGGTGCGGTTCTTACTCAGAAAAATGCCAAGGGCAAGACTGTAACTTGTGGGTTCTTCTCCAAGACGTTCTCTCCTGCTGATAGGAATTACTCCATTGGAGATCATGAACTCCTTGCTATCAAGCTATCTTTGGAGGAATGGTGATTTATTGGAAGGTTCTTCTCATCCGGTCAGCATCTACACCTTCAATCTGCTCAGTGTTTGAACCCCCGCCAGGCAAGGTGCTCACTGTTCTTTTCTAGGTTCAATTTCTTTATGCACTTCCATCTAGCAGACAAGAACATCAGGGCTGATGCTCTCTCCAGGTCCTCTGACGTTATTGGTTTAGAATCCATGACTAGGCATATTATTCCTCCTGACTGTTTGATTCCTGCCTCTCCTGCCGGAATACTTCAAGTTCCACCAGGAAAACCCTTTGTGCCCGCCAGATTGAGACACAAGGTACTGAAATGGGGTCATTCTTCCTTGACAGCAGGACATCCTGGAATATGCAAGACTCTGCTTCTAATCTCACGGCATTACTGGTGGCCCCATCTTGAACGTGATGTTTATGATTTTGTTCGTTCCTGTGAAACTTGTGCCCGTGACAAAACCCCTTGACAGAGACCTGCAGGGCTCTTACAGCCTTTGTGTCATGTATGTATTTTAATATTGTGTTTTAGGAATTATTGTCATTACTCTATTCTGCTACAGTTTTCTTTTCTTTGGGTATTTGTTGTTCTTTCTGTATTAGCAGACATTACACAGTCCTATTACTTAGACCATGGGAGTACATAAGGGTTCCCTGATACATTATGAAATGTTTCCCTCTCCCCATTTTTCTAGGGTATTTTTGTCTGTGTCATTGGTTTTGATTGGTTTTGTTTCTGTTTTTACAGAGCTCTTTTTCTAACACAGTACAATATGGACCTAAAAATCCGAGAGAGATTATAGCTAAGTCATCTGGATCAGGTGTTTTGCGAGGAATCGCCTTCTGTTGGTTTCAAAGGACATAGGAATGTAATCTACTTGCAGAGAACCCTTACTACTCTCTTACATTAAAAAAATTGAGAATTTGGTGGAATAAAGCGTTTTTAGAAAATTTTCTACAGAGAAATTTGATACTGCGGGGATTGAGGATACAAGCCTTTCCATCTTTTCCACTTGATGATGAGGGATTCGTAAGTAAATGGGAAGACATTTGCACCACAGGATTATTCAAATTCATGGAATTACTGATTGGTCTTAACAAGAACCTCCTGGAGAAGTTGGAGGAAGAGATCCTCCCGATACAAACCCAGTTGCAAAATGAATCCACTAAGGAAGAAAATTAGAAATTTCAGCTTCAATAAGAGAAATTAGAGAAAGACATCCAAATGACTAAAGGTAAAAAATTATCCAGACATATGAATGATGCCCAACAAAAACGAGTATATCGATGGCAGACACGTAAGCAAGGTAACGCACAGGGTTACAGAAGATGTTGTATACCTATCTGTGTCATCTACAGGAGCCTACAGTGATGTGTCCACAACTTCTACAAATGGGAGAAAGAGAAACAAGCGTAATCAACAATATTCACAACGCACTATATACACAAGGCGTAACCCGTAGACTGGGACTCGTGCACCCAAACTCGGGGCATCAAGTGGACTTGAAACAAACAGAAATGAGCTACAGGTAATTAACTTATCTACACATACATTAACAGAGGTAGACATTACAGTGTTGAGTAAAGGGCTCACGTTTTCTTCCTGTGCTAAATTCAATGTTTTTACAGCGACACTAATGATTAAAAGATTGCATCATCAAAATGATTTAGACACATTATTTGAGACCAGCGAAGAGCGAGTAGCGGTGAGAGCATTAGAGGACCTCTTAGAGGAACAAGAGACATCAGTGTCATATACGTGTTTTAATATTGTGTTTTAGTAATAAAGGAATTTTTGTCATTACTCTAGTCTGCTACAGTTTTCTTTTCTTTAGGTATTTGTTTCTCTCACAGCCTTTACCCATTTTGGAGACTCCCTGGTCCAATATTGCCACGGATTTCATCAACGATTTGCCACCATCTCATAATAACACTGTCATTTAGGTTGTTATAGATCGGTTTTCCAAGATGGCTAATTTCATTCCTCTACCAGGTCTTCCTTCTGCTCCACAGCTGGCAAAGTATTTCTAGCTGCATGACTTTCGTTTACATGGTCTTCCTCAACATATAGTTTAGGATTGTGGTGTGCCGTTTGTCTCTAAGTTTTGGCAAGCGCTTTGTAACCGTCTGGACATCAAGCTGGACTTCTTCTCGGCCTACCACCCTCAGTCCAACGGTCAGGTGGAGAGGGTTAATCAAATCCTTGAGACTTATCTTCGGCATTTTGACTTCTCCACAATCTGGCAACAGACCCGACAGTCGTTATCCCAGGCTTCTTCACGTATGAAGACGCAAGCTGATAAAAGTAGAAGACCTCCTCTGTCCTTCTCTCCTGGTGACATGGTGTCTTTTTCATCCAAATACATCTGCTTCAAGATCCCCTGTTACAAGCTTGGTCCTCGCTACCTTGGTCCCTTCCAGATTCTACAAAAAATCATCCCTGTCTCCTACAAACTCTGTCTACCTGCTATGTTACATATTCACAATTCCTTCCACGTCTCTCTCCTCAAGCCTCTTGTCATAAACTGGTTTTCTATGAAGAATCTTGTCGCCACACCTATCTCCAGCTTTTCTGACATCTTCAAGGTTAAAGAGATTGTTGCTACAAAAACTGTCAGAGGTAAACAATTTTGGGTCAAATGAGAGGGTTACGGTCCTGTGGAGAGATCTTCGGAGCCTGAGGAGAATATCCTGGACCGTGACCTTCTCAGGAGTTTTCATAAAAGGAGGAGAAGACCAAAGGGGAGTACTGTTTAGAGATGAGCGAACTTACAGTAAATTCGATTCGTCACGAACTTCTCAGCTCGGCAGTTGATGACTTATCCGGCATAAATAAGTTCAGCTTTCAGGTGCTCCCGTGGGCTGGAAAAGGTGGATACAGTCCTAGGAGACTCTTTCCTAGGACTGTATCCACCTTTTCCAGCCCACCGGAGCACCTGAAAGCTGAACTAATTTATGCAGGATAAGTCATCAACTGCCAAGCCAAGAAGTTTGTGACGAATCGAATTTACTGTAAGTTCGCTCATCTCTAGTATTGTTACGTTATGCTGCGCTCCGGCCGCACACGCTGGCCATGGGCGCATGGTCCCATTACTTGCTGCTGCCACCGGGCCTGGGACTCTAATCGTGGGACGCGCCCGCATGCAAGCCCCAGTCCGTCACTCACCAGGTACTTCTCCTGCCCCCACTTCTGCCTCTCTGCTCCGGCACGCGTGTTCCCATCCCCTAGGGCGCGCACGCTGGAGCATTAAGATTTAAAGGGCCAGTGAGCTCATTAGTGTAATTCACCTGTGGCTCATTGATAAATTCCTCCACCCTCCTCACTTCCCTGCCGGATCTTTGTTGCCTTGTGCCTGAGAGAAAGCATTCCTGACAGTTGTCTTGCCGTGTATCTGATCCTTTGCTCTGTGACTTGACCTTGTTCCTCTGCCGCCTGCTACATCCTGACTACTCTACTGTTCTGCCTTCCTTGACCTTCTGCTATCCTGACTATGAGCTGCCTTATCCCTCCAGTGCCCCGCATCTCCTCAGCCGCCTGTGTGTCAAGCCGTGCAAGGGGTAGCGACCTGGGTGCCCCCTGCCGCAGCAAGTCCATCTCGCTTTGCGGCAGGCTTTGGTGAAAACCAGCGGCACCTTAGATTCCGCTCCCTGGTACAGTCCAAGTCATCATCCACACAGGTCCAGCGGATCCACATCCACCAGAGTTCCTGTCTTCTGAAACATGAGTGTTACAACTTGTCTAAGGATAAAATATATGGACCCCAATTTTTTTTTAAGGAAAGGTGTGCAAAACACATCATGTGCCACCTACACCACCAAGTATTGATGTGATACAAAAACCTCTAAAGAGGTGGAAGGGAACAAAATATGGTCCATTGTAACAAGTGTTACTGCCATTTACCAGGGTTTTTAGTTGGAAATAGGGAGAGGTTCCTCTGTGGGGCCACCCTTTTAAGGGCGAGTAACACTTGCCAAGAAGGGAATTAATAGGGCAAGAGTAGGGCCTTACAGAGGAAGTTTTTATCCCCACCTGCTACAATGAACAATACGTTGTTCACTTACACCTTTTGGAGGCAAGTGTTACTCGTCCTAAAAAGGGCATCAGAACCTCTCCCTATTTTGCAACTAAAAACCTTTGGGAAATAGCAGTGTTTGTAGGTGGAAATAGGGAGAGGTTGCTGTGTAGGGCCAACCTTTTTATGGTGAGTTACACTTGCCAAGAATGGTATTAATTGTGTGAGAGTAGGGCCTAACAGGGGAAGTTTTTACACCCCACCTGTTACAATGGTCCATACATTGTTTGTGGTCCATTGTAACTAGTGGTGTAGGTGGCACATGGCATTTTTTTTGCACACCTTTTCTTTTGTTAAATAAAAAAAAAATCTTGGTACATATATTATATCCTAGGAATATTAGTAAAAGTAAAGTTTTACATGATGCATATCCTCAATACTTACATGTGCACACTAACACTTTTACAAAAGAGGCCGTTTTCTACAGCCTACCTGCATCAGCTACTATTGTGATCCTGATGCCCACCTGATGCCATACAGGCTGTCCCATTTTGCCACTATATGTTCTCCTCATGCTGATGCCAGCTCCACACTGTGTCATTCAGCCACTATATAATCTCCTCATGCTGATGCCACCTCCAGTATGTATCATTCAGCCACTATATGGTCTCTTCATGCTGCCGCCACCTCCAGGCTGTGTTATTCAGTCACTATATAGTCTCCTCAAAAATTAGAAAAAGTGCGGTTTTCGTTTCAATTTCCTCACACAATTAGTATTTTTTTGGTTGCACCATACATTTTATGGTGAAATGAGTGATGTTAATACAAAGGACAACTTGTCACGCAAAAAACAAGCCCTCATACTCCTCTAAGGCCAAAATGGGTTGAGTCCATAACGAGTTAAAGACGTCTACGTTTTATAATTGACGAAGGGTGACTAATGAATAATGAATAATTTTGATACATAAAAGCCAGATAAAAAGTACTTGTCAGTATCCGGACTGGCGGCTGGTGAGGACACAGAAGGTGGATCCTCTGTGCCAGAGAGGTGATGGCGCGGGTCGTACTGGGGGATCGGTTCTAAGTAGTTACTGGTGTTCACCAGAGCCCGCCCCAAAGCGGGATGGACTTGCTGCGGCTGTAACTACCAGGTCGTGTCCCCCAGTAGCGACTCGACCTCTCTGGCAGCTGAGAGTGGTGCGGTACACAAGGACTAGACAGGCGAGGTCAGACGTAGAAGAAGGTCAGGGCAGGCGGCAAAGGTTCGTAGTCAGGGGCAACAGCAGAAGGTCTGGATACACAGGCAAGGGAACACACTAAACGCTTTCTCAGGGCACAAGGCAACAAGATCCAGCAAGGACAGGAAGGGGAAGTGGGTATTTATGTCTTAGGGAAGTGATTAGACTGATTGGGCCAGGCACCAATTAGCGGTGCACTGGCCCTTTTAAATCTTAGAAAGCCGGCGCACGCGCGCCCTAGGGACCGGGGCCGTGACTGGGACAAGACCGACACCGGAGGCGGAGGTTGAGTGGAACAGGGCGCGATCAGCTAGCGGACATGACTCGCCATGCGGATCGCGTCCCCACCGGCACGAACACAGCAGCGCTCGCGGTCAGAGACAGAGACCAGAGCGCTGCTATCAGCAGAACGCCGTGAGCGCTCCGGGGAGACAGCGGGACCAGAATCGGCGTTACAGTACTGAATGGAAAGTAACTCTTGTCACTACATTCTCATGGTATGAAGGGCATTTCCAAATTAATCTGCATGACATAACGAATTATCACACTCCCTATGTGTGTTACAACAAGGCAAAGTGTTCCACACCCCTATTGAGGCTCTCTGTAGCCCAGGAATAGCCATTTTTAATAACAATTCGCTGTAAATAAATTCGGACCAAACCACATTTTTTTCAGAAAATTTGACTAATCGGCCAATCGAGTTTTTCAAAAATTAACTCATTTCTAAAAGCAACAATGATAAATGTCCCCCAATGGACTTCTGTATGTCAGCAGCTAAAGAGATAGGTAAACTACAACATCTACCTGTTATAATTATGCCAAATTTTTGAGATGGTTATTTCCTAGAATACAGTAGTCAGCATTTAGTTTTTGTAGTGCTGCTGATTGGTTTTAACTACTGAGGTGTAGTTCAATAGTTAGAATGAAAAATTGGGAAAAGTCTTAGTGTAACCCTGGCCTTAATCCCTTAAATAGGCATAAAGTTAGATTATAAAGCTATAATATAAAGTTGTAAACTCTCTCCTCTCCAGTCCATCCTGAATGAGAAAGCCAGACTCACCTTCCTTTCCAACCATTACATTGATGCCTCCTCCTAGTGTCAGACACTACACTGATTAGGCTGGGTTCACACTATGTTTTCTCCCATACGGGAGCGCATACGGCAGGGGGGAGCTAAAAGCTCGCGCTCCCGTATGTGACCGTATGCGCTCCCGTATGTCATTCATTTCAATGAGCCGACCGGAGTGAAACGTTCGGTCCGGTCGGCTCATTTTTGCGCCGTATGCGCTTTTACAACCGGACCTAAAACTGTGGTCAACCACGGTTTTAGGTCCGGTTGTAAATAGCCCCTGCTATTGCATCTGTCTGCCCCACTCTGCAAGTTTGGCCAATTAAAACATAGAGTCTCATAGACATATTGGGGCCTATGTAGACATCCAAATTTATTGGAGAGATAATAATACCATGGAGGTCTCTTTCACATAAGGTGTGATTTCTCTCTCTGTGTCTAGTCACATGGGTTATTAATTGTTAGTCGGAATAACATTTACATGACTGGCTAACTAGCCCTCTCATCTGTATTATCTAAATAGCAATAAACATCTAAAGAGACAACAAGTATTCTTCTCCCAGACTGGCTCTTGTAGAGGAGAACTTTAGAATACACTGTGGTCTATTTAGAACATACAACATGGCAGACACATCATGCTATTATTCTATTAAACATAGTGATTCATTTTTGCGGCCTACAATAAGTTTGCCAGTTAGTTACTGGCTCACCCCCCTTTACGCAACCTCCCCTATTTATAAAACATGGCCGTACCATTGTATAAATAAAGCACTTTCTGCATTTTATTTTAACACCATTCCTCATAGTCTGTAAGCTCTTGTGAGCAGGGCCCTCACTGTCTATTTGTATCCTCAAAATTGTAAAGTTTATGTAGAAAAACAGCACTCTGACAGTATTTTTTTAATCTGAAAATATATTATTGTGGATCCTCCTATTCCTACATAGAAGTTCACAATCATATCATTAGACCAGTGAAATAAGTGCAATATTGTGTTTGGCAGTCTATGTTATGGATACTACAAGTCAAATATGAGGGGAAAAACATCTGGTGGTTTTCCACATATTGGATTCACTTTGCTTTTAGGCATCAATAAGTTTTCAAATCTTTACCAGTCTTGTTTTTGTGCCTCTTTTAAATAGGACTAGATGATCCTGCTAACTTTGTACTATTAACCCCTTAAGGACCAAGGACGTACTGGTACGTCCTTGGTCCTGCTATCCTGATATAACGCGGGGTTACACGGTAACCCCGCATCATATCATGGCGGGCCCGGCATCATAGTGAAGCCGGGACCCGCCTCTAATAGCGCGCAGCGCCGATCGCAGCACCGCGCGCTATTGACTCTTTAGCCGCGCGCTCACAGCTGAGCCGCGCGGCTAAAACCGAAAGTGAAAGCTGCCGTTCAACTCAGTGGGCTGTTCGGGATAGCTGCGGCGAAATCGCATTCCGAACAGCTTACAGGACAGCGGGAGGGCCCCTACCTGCCTCCTCACTGTCCGATCGCCGAATGACTGCTCAGTGCCTGAGATCCAGGCATGAGCACTCATTCGGCAGAATCGTCGATCACTGGTTTCCTATGAGAAACCAGTGATCAATGATGAAGATCAGTGTGTGCAGTGTTATAGGTCCCTATGGGGGCTATAACACTGCAAAAAAAAAGTGAATGGATATCATTTAACTCCTCCCCTATTAAAAGTTTGAATCACCCCCCATTTCCCATAAAAAAAAACACAGTGTAAATAAAAATAAACATATATGGTATCACCGCGTGCGGAAATGTCCGAATTATAAAAATATATCATTAATTAAACCGCACGATCAATGGCGTGCGTGCAAAAAAATTCCAAAGTCCAAAATAGTGCATTTTTGGTCACTTTTTATATCATTTAAAAATGAATAAAAAGCGATCAATAAGTCCTATCAATGCAAAAAAAACTTCAGATCACGGGGCAAAAAATGAGCCCTCATACCGCCCCATACACAGAAAAATAAAAAAGTTATAGGGGTCAGAAGATGACAATTTTAAACGTGTTAATTTTCCTGCATGTAGTTATGATTTTTTCCAGAAGTACGACAAAATCAAACCTATATAAGTAGGGTATCATTTTAATCGTATGGACCTACAGAATAAAGATAAGGTGTCATTTTTACCGAAAAATGTACTACGTAGAAACGGAAGCCCCCAAAAGTTACAAAACAGCGGGTTTTTTTTTCAATTTTGTCGCACAATGATTTTTTTTTTTCATTTCACCGTAGATTTTTGGGCAAAATGACTGACGTCATTACAAAGTAGAATTGGTGGTGCAAAATTTCAAGAGTTATGATTTTTTAAAGGCAAGGATCAAAAAACGAAAATGCAAAAACGGAAAACTCCTGGTCCTTAAGGGGTTAATTGAAGTTGATATCGCAGCCAGTTGCTCCTCGGAAGGGCCAGCAGTAATTAAACATTCGCTGCATTGACAGCAAATGAATTAATAAGATCAATCTAAATGGTACCAAAGTTTGTCAAACCGTTAATCGCACATGAGTTTTTTTCCAGAGAGTCCCCAAAGGTAACATTTCCAAGGACTGCACTTCAAACCTCAATTAACTTCTTTATTAAATATAAGAGCAGAGTTAGGAACATAAACATCCCCTGTCATATCTCAGCCCCAGCACAGAATCCATAATTTATTACTTTCCTTCATTACTTTCTTTTCTGATCTAAAAAAAATCATTGACGTTATCTTTTATAAGCAGCTGCTTATAAAACTTTTAAATATTTGGAAAAGGTCTCACAACTATTACTACTCAATGTTCCCATCACACTCCCTAAATGATGAGTCATTACATTTTTCCTACTCGCCATTTTGTTAAACACACAGTTTAATAGTTGCAGCTCTGTGAGGCAGGAGTCTGATATATTTAGGAGACAGTTGTTGATCAGCAGCGAGAGGGTAAGTGGATACTATTAAACAGTGTGTTTTTACTAAATAACTATGCATGGATCACTACACTCAGATAGTGCAGACTAAACTTAGGGACTCTTTACCCTTTTAATGATGCCTGCCGGCATTGGCCTTGTCTTTCAATTTCCCCCTACAGGGCCATATGGGGCTTTACATATTGGTTTCCGAATTGTTATAACTCTATGGAAACCTGGTAATTGATTCTGATGCACCCAAAATGTCATTGAAAAATAGGTAAAGGTGAGGGTTAGTGCCATGTCTGCATTGGCCTGTGTTCACACACAGCTATTGGTTTGGTTGTGTGTGAACAGTTTTATGTTCCCTGGTCAGGGAATATTTAATAGCCTTTTGCTTGGGTGTGTCTATTTAAAATAAGCTCAGCCTAGCCTCAGGGCTGGGGATTGAGTTCATTATATCCTGACTTGCTAAGATGCTGGACATGCTGCATGGAGCTATTGGGGAAACACTCTTTGTTTGAGCTTTTAATCCACTTTCTGTTTTAACATCCATTTTGTATTTTCTGAATTTAACCAATTTTAGGTGGCATGGTTATAGTAGATTTTAATCTGTGTTTGTTTAGTCGATTTTAGGAATTTTATGTTCTTTTTGCGATGTGTCTGTTCACACTGTGTTTTCTCTTGTATCCGTTTATATGAAGTTTTGTGTTTTATATTTCTGTTTTCCTACTTGGTCAGCTTCTGACCACATGGAGTGTGCCGCTGGCCAGTAGTTTATTTGGATTTATTATTACTGGCTACTTCGTTAGTGGAGTGGCGTGTCCAGTTTGTGTGTCCACTGTGAACAGTGTCCTATCTGGCATTCCTGTTACCTGTCCATGGGGACTTCATGTCTACTGGAGGTTTTCTAAGGGATTGTGATTCCTGTCCTGTGTTCAGTGTGAACAGTGTTCCATATCTATATCCTGTGTATTTAGGTATCCCTGTTACCTGTACATGGGGACTCAGAGGGTATTGTTTTTCCTGCATCTACTAGAGGTGTTCTGAAGGGATTGTGATTATTCCTGTCTTGTGTTCAGTGTGAAAAGTGTTCTATAATTATGTCCTGTTGTATCCATTTTTCTGAGTTGTAACTTGGCATCCCTGTTACCTGTCCATGGGGACTCCATGTCTACTGGAGGTGTTCAGAGGGATTGCGATAATTCCTATATAGCGATAGATCCTGTTTACCTGGCCATAAGGACTCAGAGGGTATTGTTATTCCTGTGTCTACCGGAGGTTTTTCGAGAGGGAATTACCTTTTTCCTGTTTTGTTCTGGAGTATGTTCAGACTTATCAATTTTCCTGTATGGTGTTTTGAACTCTATTTGGAAGATTTATCAATCAGCCTGAAAGCCTACTTGTCTGGTTTTTCTCGAAGCAACCAATCACAGCTCAACTTTCATATCTTAACAAGCTCTGGTAAAGTGACATTTTAGCTGTGATTGGTTGCTGTGAGAAAAAACAGACAAGAAGGGTTTCAGGCTGATTGATAAATCAGGGCCAATATGTTTATTAGTTCTTTATTCAGATCTTTGGAGTTCTGTTCATGACCACTTATCTATAATGTCCTCTATTCACAACCACTGAGTTCTCTGTTCATGTTTGCTGATATAGTGTCCCCTGTACTAACTTTCTGATCTGTGTCCTCTTTTTACTATAGAGTTCTATGTTCCTGTTATGTTTCTGGTTTGTGACCGACTATTTATTAGTATGTGATTTCATTAGGCCCCTGCACTTTAGTGCAGGGAGGGACTGGCGCCCAGTTTTCGATCCACCGCTTAGGGTGGATGGGCAAGTTGATTGAAAACCACAGGTCTTTTGAATGGATGCAGCTCGTTTATGTTTCAATGGGTGGGGTGGCTGATGTGTGGGAGGGAGGAAAATGGAATGATGGGATTTGTAGTAAAAAAAAAGAAAAATCTAGCAGGAAATACCAGTTCCTAAAATGCTAGCCACAGTGTTATGGTAATCTCACAACATAGCCATTTAGCTCCAAGACAAACGCAGATCCTTCCTAAGCATGTCCATTACTGCCTGCCAGGTACGTACGTACGAAAATCACATTATGGTGGATAACCCCTTTAAATAGTCCTCTTTTGCCACCTATATTTTTTCCTTTTATACTGCTGTATGAGGGCTAATTTTTTGCTCTGTGATCTTTAGTTTTTATTGGAACATTTTACATTTCAATTTAACTTTTTGATGGGGTTTTATTAATGTTACATTTTAATATTTCAGACATTTACACGTGCAGCAATACCAAATATGTTTGTTTTTGTTTACATAATTTTATTTGAAACATGGGAAAAGGGGAGTGATTCAAACTTTTATCAGAAAAGGGGCTTTTTCACATGTATTACATTTAAAAAAATGTTGTCACTATATTTTAGTCCCCATGAGAGAATATTACATATACATTGCATATACTGTTTAACCACTTAAGGACTCAGGATGTACCTGTACGTCCTGAGTCCCACTAACTGGGTTTAAACCGTTCTCAAGAAAGGAGAATGGGTTAAACACAGTGGGTCCCGGTTGCTATGGGCAGCCAGGACTCACGGCTTATGCTGGGCACCACCGATCAGGCTGATGCCGGCATTAAACCTTTATAATAAATTTGAATAAACCACCACTAATAAAAGTTTGAATCACCCCCCTTTTCCTATTTTTTTAATAAAATAATGTAATAAAAAAAATTATCATATGTGGTACTGTCACATGCGTAAATGTGCAAACTATTATAATATAAGGTAAGCTAAACCACACATTCGATGGCGTGATAACAAGTATGTAATTTTTCAATATCACATAATAACCAAGGTTATTAAGTACATGCCATGTGCTCACTGTCACGATGCCGGCTGGCAGGTAGTGGATCCTCTGTGCCAGAGAGGGATTGGCGTGGACCGTGCTAGTGGATCGGTTCTAAGTCACTACTGGTTTTCACCAGAGCCCGCCGCAAAGCGGGATGGTCTTGCTGCGGCGGTAGTGACCAGGTCGTATCCACTAGCAACGGCTCACCTCTCTGGCTGCTGAAGATAGGCGCGGTACAAGGGAGTAGACAGAAGCAAGGTCGGACGTAGCAGAAGGTCGGGGCAGGCAGCAAGGATCGTAGTCAGGGGCAACGGCAGGAGGTCTGGAACACAGGCTAGGAACACACAAGGAAACGCTTTCACTGGCACGATGGCAACAAGATCCGGCAGGGAAGTGCAAGGGAAGTGAGGTGATATAGGGAAGTGCACAGGTGATCAGACTAATTGGAACCACTGCGCCAATCAGCGGCGCAGTGGCCCTTTAAATCGCAAAGACCCGGCGCGCGCGCGCCCTAAGGAGCGGGGCCGCGCGCGCCGGGACAGGACCGACGGAGAGCGAGTCAGGTACGGGAGCCGGGGTGCGCATCGCGAGCGGGCGCTACCCGCATCGCGAATCGCATCCCGGCCGGAGGCAGTATCGCAGCGCCCCGGGTCAGTGGATCTGACCGGAGCGCTGCAGTGAGGAGAGTGTAGCGAGCGCTCCGGGGAGGAGCGGGGACCCGGAGCGCTCGGCGTAACAGTACCCCCCCCCTTGGGTCTCCCCCTCTTCTTAGAGCCTGAGAACCTGAGGAGCAGACTTTTGTCTAGGATATTGTCCTCAGGTTCCCAGGATCTCTCTTCTGGACCACAACCCTCCCAATCCACCAAAAAAAAGGTTTTCCCTCTGACCTTTTTTGATGCCAGGATCTCTTTGACGGAGAAGATGTCCGAGGAGCCGGAAACAGGAGTGGGAGGAACAGATTTGGGAGAGAAACGGTTGATGATGAGTGGTTTAAGAAGAGAAACGTGAAAGGCATTAGGAATACGAAGAGAAGGAGGAAGAAGAAGTTTGTAAGAGACAGGATTAATCTGGCACAAAATTTTGAAAGGACCAAGATAGCGTGGTCCCAACTTGTAGCTAGGGACACGGAAGCGGACATATTTAGCGGAGAGCCATACCTTGTCTCCAGGGGAAAAAATGGGAGGAGCTCTTCTTTTCTTATCCGCGAACTTCTTCATGCGTGATGAAGCCTGTAAGAGAGAATTTTGGGTCTCTCTCCATATGATGGAAAGGTCACGAGAAATTTCATCCACAGCGGGCAGACCAGAGGGCAAGGGGGTAGGGAGGGGGGGAAGAGGGTGGCGGCCGTACACCACGAAAAATGGGGATTTGGAGGAAGATTCAGAGACTCTGAAGTTATACGAGAATTCGGCCCATGGTAGAAGATCTGCCCAGTCATCCTGGCGGGAGGAAACAAAATGTCGTAAATAATCACCCAAGACCTGGTTAATTCTTTCTACTTGTCCATTGGATTGGGGATGATATGCAGAAGAAAAATTTAATTTAATCTTGAGTTGTTTACAGAGAGCCCTCCAGAATTTAGACACGAATTGGACGCCTCTATCCGAGACGATCTGCGTAGGCAACCCGTGAAGACGAAAAATGTGTACAAAAAATTGTTTAGCCAACTGAGGCGCTGAAGGAAGACCAGGAAGAGGGATGAAATGTGCCATTTTGGAGAATCGATCAACGACCACCCAAATAACAGTGTTGCCACGGGAAGGGGGTAAATCAGTAATAAAATCCATACCAATCAGAGACCAAGGCTGTTCGGGGACAGGCAGGGGATGAAGAAAACCAGCGGGCTTCTGGCGAGGAGTCTTATCCCGGGCACAGATAGTGCAGGCTCGCACAAAGTCCACAACATCCGTCTCCAGAGTCGGCCACCAATAGAAGCGGGAGATGAGTTGCACAGATTTCTTGATGCCCACATGACCTGCGAGATGGGAGGAGTGACCCCATTTGAGGATTCCGAGGCGTTGGCGTGGAGAAACAAAGGTCTTTCCTGGAGGAGTTTGCCTGATGGAGGCTGGAGAAGTGGAAATCAGGCAGTCAGGAGGAATGATGTGTTGCGGAGAGAGTTCAACTTCCGAAGCATCCGAGGAACGAGAGAGAGCATCGGCCCTAATGTTCTTATCGGCAGGCCGAAAGTGAATTTCAAAATTAAATCGGGCAAAGAACAGAGACCACCGGGCCTGGCGAGGATTCAGCCGTTGGGCAGACTGGAGGTAGGAGAGGTTCTTGTGATCGGTGTAAATAATAACTGGAAATCTTGATCCCTCCAGCAGATGCCTCCATTCCTCAAGTGCTAATTTGATGGCTAGAAGCTCTCGATCCCCGATGGAGTAGTTCCTCTCCGCGGGAGAGAAGGTCCTAGAAAAAAAAACCACAAGTGACAGCATGCCCGGAAGAATTTTTTTGTAGAAGAACAGCTCCAGCTCCCACTGAGGAGGCATCAACCTCCAATAGGAAGGGTTTGGAAGGGTCAGGTCTGGAGAGCACGGGAGCCGAAGAAAAGGCAGACTTGAGTCGTTTAAAGGCGTCTTCCGCTTGAGGAGGCCAAGACTTGGGATCGGCATTTTTTTTGGTTAAAGCCACGATAGGGGCCACAACGGTAGAAAAATGTGGAATAAATTGCCTGTAATAATTGGCGAACCCCAAAAAGCGTTGGATAGCACGGAGTCCGGAGGGGCGTGGCCAATCTAAGACGGCAGAGAGTTTGTCTGGATCCATTTGTAGTCCCTGGCCAGAGACCAAGTATCCTAGAAAAGGAAGAGATTGGCATTCAAACAGACATTTCTCAATTTTGGCATAGAGTTGATTGTCACAAAGTCTCTGAAGAACCATACGGACATGCTGGCGGTGTTCTTCTAGATTGGCAGAAAAAATCAGGATATCGTCCAGATATACAACAACACAGGAGTATAAAAGATCACGAAAAATTTCATTAACAAAGTCTTGGAAGACGGCAGGGGCGTTGCACAGGCCAAAGGGCATGACCAGATACTCAAAGTGTCCATCTCTGGTGTTAAATGCCGTTTTCCATTCATCCCCCTCTCTGATGCGGATGAGATTATAAGCACCTCTTAAGTCCAGTTTAGTAAAGATGTGGGCACCTTGGAGGCGATCAAAGAGTTCAGAGATGAGGGGTAGGGGGTAGCGGTTCTTAACCGTGATTTTATTAAGACCGCGGTAGTCAATGCAAGGACGTAGGGAGCCATCTTTTTTGGACACAAAGAAAAATCCGGCTCCGGCAGGAGAGGAGGATTTACGGATAAAGCCCTTTTTCAAATTTTCCTGGACGTATTCAGACATGGCAAGAGTCTCTGGGGCGGACAGAGGATAAATTCTGCCCCGGGGTGGAGTAGTGCCCGGGAGGAGGTCGATAGGACAATCATAAGGCCTGTGAGGAGGTAGAGTCTCAGCTTGTTTTTTGCAAAAAACATCCGCGAAGTCCATATAGGCCTTAGGGAGACCGGTTACTGGAGGAACCACAGAGTCACGGCAAGGGTTACTGGGAACCGGTTTTAGACAGTCCTTGGAACAAGAGGGCCCCCAACTCTTGATCTCCCCAGTGGACCAATCCAGGGTTGGGGAATGAAGTTGAAGCCAGGGAAGTCCAAGGAGAATTTCCGAAGTGCAATTGGGGAGGACCAAAAGTTCAATCCTCTCGTGATGAGATCCGATGCTCATTAAAAGGGGCTCCGTGCGGAAACGTATGGTACAGTCCAATCTTTCATTGTTTACACAATTGATGTAAAGGGGTCTGGCGAGACTGGTCACTGGGATGTTGAACCTGTTGACGAGAGAGGCCAAAATAAAATTTCCTGCAGATCCAGAGTCCAAGAAGGCCACAGTAGAGAAGGAGAAGGCAGAGGCAGACATCCGCACAGGCACAGTAAGACATGGAGAAGCAGAGTAGACATCAAGGACTGTCTCACCTTTGTGCGGAGTCAGCGTACGTCTTTCCAGGCGGGGAGGACGGATAGGACAATCCCTCAGGAAGTGTTCGGTACTAGCACAGTACAGGCAGAGGTTCTCCATGCGGCGTCGTGTCCTCTCTTGAGGTGTCAGGCGAGACCGGTCGACCTGCATAGCCTCCACGGCGGGAGGCACAGGAACGGATTGCAGGGGACCAGAGGAGAGAGGAGCCGAGGAGAAGAAACGCCTCGTGCGAACAGAGTCCATATCTTGGCGGAGCTCCTGACGCCTTTCGGAAAAACGCATGTCAATGCGAGTGGCTAGGTGAATGAGTTCATGTAGATTAGCAGGAATTTCTCGTGCGGCCAGAACATCTTTAATGTTGCTGGATAGGCCTTTTTTAAAGGTCGCGCAGAGGGCCTCATTATTCCAGGATAATTCTGAAGCAAGAGTACGGAATTGTACGGCATACTCGCCAACGGAAGAATTACCCTGGACCAAGTTCAACAGGGCAGTCTCAGCAGAAGAGGCTCGGGCAGGTTCCTCAAAGACACTTCGGATTTCCGAGAAGAAGGAGTGTACAGAGGCAGTGACGGGGTCATTGCGGTCCCAGAGCGGTGTGGCCCAAGACAGGGCTTTTCCAGACAGAAGGCTGACTACGAAAGCCACCTTAGACCTTTCAGTGGGAAACTGGTCCGACATCATCTCCAGATGCAGGGAACATTGGGAAAGAAAGCCACGGCAAAACTTAGAGTCCCCATCAAATTTATTCGGCAAGGATAGGCGTAGACCAGGAGCGGCCACTCGCTGCGGAGGAGGTGCAGGAGCTGGCGGAGGAGATGATTGCTGAAGCTGTGGTAGTAACTGCTGTAGCATAACGGTCAGTTGAGACAGCTGTTGGCCTTGTTGCGCTATCTGTTGTGACTGCTGGGCGACCACCGTGGTGAGGTCAGCGACAACTGGCAGAGGAACTTCAGCGGGATCCATGGCCGGATCTACTGTCACGATGCCGGCTGGCAGGTAGTGGATCCTCTGTGCCAGAGAGGGATTGGCGTGGACCGTGCTAGTGGATCGGTTCTAAGTCACTACTGGTTTTCACCAGAGCCCGCCGCAAAGCGGGATGGTCTTGCTGCGGCGGTAGTGACCAGGTCGTATCCACTAGCAACGGCTCACCTCTCTGGCTGCTGAAGATAGGCGCGGTACAAGGGAGTAGACAGAAGCAAGGTCGGACGTAGCAGAAGGTCGGGGCAGGCAGCAAGGATCGTAGTCAGGGGCAACGGCAGGAGGTCTGGAACACAGGCTAGGAACACACAAGGAAACGCTTTCACTGGCACGATGGCAACAAGATCCGGCAGGGAAGTGCAAGGGAAGTGAGGTGATATAGGGAAGTGCACAGGTGATCAGACTAATTGGAACCACTGCGCCAATCAGCGGCGCAGTGGCCCTTTAAATCGCAAAGACCCGGCGCGCGCGCGCCCTAAGGAGCGGGGCCGCGCGCGCCGGGACAGGACCGACGGAGAGCGAGTCAGGTACGGGAGCCGGGGTGCGCATCGCGAGCGGGCGCTACCCGCATCGCGAATCGCATCCCGGCCGGAGGCAGTATCGCAGCGCCCCGGGTCAGTGGATCTGACCGGAGCGCTGCAGTGAGGAGAGTGTAGCGAGCGCTCCGGGGAGGAGCGGGGACCCGGAGCGCTCGGCGTAACACTCACCAGTTGTCAAAGAATATCATGTCTATAGATAGACAACATGACACACTATACACTATTTCAGTATATATGTAGCAGGAGAATATTCACGTTAAGACTTCAGAGAAGTTCCATATTTGTAGAGCTAGTAGTATCCAATTAGATAACAATATAGCCATAACATAATGTCTGCAGACAAGTTAAATATATATATATATATATATATATATATATATATATATATATATGTATAATCAACCCACTAGAAGGAGATATATACTTTTAATACACCATATTTGTATATTTATGGATAGTAGACACGTGATCAATTAGGATAAACACTCCCACATTTATAAAGGATGTACCTTCAATCATGATGGACACACTCATCATTTGAGCATAAGTTGCTCCAGAGGAAGCCAGGAGAGATGGAGGAAGGGGTGAGGGTCTCCAAGGAAGTCCTGTACAGCCCTCCCGCACAAGGAGGATGACAGCTAGAGGAAGCTAACAGAGACGGCCATCTTAAAAGGACATTTCAAGATGGATCCACCATGCTGGATGAAGTACTTAGGAAGAAATCCCAGCAGGTGAGACAAGATTTATGGACATACCTACATAACTCTCCTACATTACTTGCTTATGCCAAGGACTGCCTTTACATAAAGATTTCTTGTTTTATGTACTGTCTGCCATGATATCAAGAAGATTACAATGAATTGATTTTTTTTTAATACAAACAAAGAGCTCACTCTCTCCATGATCAGACCGGGTTATAATTTAGCGACCCGGTTATATTTACATGTAAAAAAATACCAAAGTCCAAAATTTAGCATTTTTGGTCGCTTCATATACCATAAAAATATTAATAAAAAGCAATCAAAAAGTCCCATCAAAACAAAAATGGTACCAATAAAAACTACAGACCACGGCGCAAAAAATGAGACATCATATTGCCCCGTACACGGAAAAATAAAAAGGTTATAGGGGGTCAGAATTCAACAATTTTAAACATACAAATTTTGGTGAATGTAGTTATAATTTTTTTAAGGTAGTAAAATAAATAAAACCTACATAAATCGGGTATCCCTGTAACCACATGCACCTACAAAATAAATATAAGGTAGAATTTTTCCTGAAAAGTGCCCTGCGTAGAAACGGAAGCCCTAAAAATTAGCAAAATGGCGTTATATTTTTTTTCCATTTCCCCACACAAATAATTTTTTTTTGTTTCGCTGCAGATTAGATTTTAAAATAAGTAATGTCAATACAAAGTACATTATTGTCACAAAAAAGCAAGCCCATATATGGGTCTGTTAATGCAAAATTTAACACATTATGATTTTTAGAAGATGAGGAGGAAAAAACAAAAGTACTAAAATAGTTTTGAGTCCCTAAGGGGTTAATGTTGTGCCGTTGCATAGCATTGATCAGTGTTATCAGCACCCTGCTTATATAGGCTGCTGAGGCTGCCTGTATAATGAGAGAGCTGATCAGATGGCATGAAGGCATGTAAGGAATACTCAGCTGTCATATCAGCAGATTTGGACCCCACGATAGCACTGCAGAGATCCTGATCAGTATTTTAATGCTTTTAAATTCCACAATCGACTTTGATCACAGGACACTTAGTGTTATTGACGGACATTGGCATGACTGCCAATGCCCAACATTAGGGGTAAATTCTGGCTGCTAATAGCAGCCATTATTCACTGTTTATAAAGTTGGCACAGCTCCTACGCTCGTTTCATAGCCTGTTAATGCTTCATGATGTAAATATGTACGTAAATATACATCATAGTGGTTAAAGGTTGGGGAATGGGTTAAAGGTTTTTGTTTCTGGCTGTAAGCTTCAGTAATTTGTATAAGGATTGTAATAGGTTCTATTACTATATGGCCCTTCCAGGACTTTCCTTCTCAATAAGATCAACAAAGAATTAAAATTCCAAGTACTTAGCAGCATTGGAGTGTGGCTATTCAAGCACAGTATGAACCCTGAACTCTGTACACAGATAAGCTGTATACATTTTACTGAACCCAGTAGCAAACAAAAAGGGCAAGGCAGGGCAGGACACGTTAAAAGACTGACAAATATTGGGGGAATCAAGGGAATTTGGGAGACATTGCATACTGGTCACCAAATTATTCTTCTGTGCTAAGCTTCTAATTTTGCGTGTTTGGATGTCGGATGTGAGTCCCAGTAGTTTAGAATGGAGGCATTTGGTCCTAAAATAGAAGTATTATTAATATTTGAATATTTGAGTTCGAGGGGTAAGCCCAAAGGAGTAAAGTAAAAAATATTTGGGAGGATTACAAAGAATAATAGTAGTAAACTGAGGTGCCCTGTTTATAGGAGGCATTAGAGTTATAAGAGGATTTTTTTTTATTGTGTAATTAATGTGTGATTTAGTATTTGTTTTTTTGTATTTTATTGATTGTACTATGGTATATAAAAATAAACATGAGTTGAAAAAAAAAGACTCAACAAAAAGACAAAGCAACATTAATATATGCATCTACACATTATGGTAGCAGTGCTCACTTATTTGTTTATGGACTCTCAAAATGAATGACACAGGGACATGGGTGTTGAATAAAGAACAAAGAGGATTCCAGGAGTACTGCCAATATACTTACATAGCCTTAAAAATTGACAAAGGAAGAACATGAGACCCCCAATGGAGCTCCATTGAATACCATATTTGACACACACTTTCTTGTTTAATGGAAATGTAATTTATGTGTTTGGAGAAAATAACCTTGATCTTTTGAGAGAAAAAAAAAACAAAGCAAAAAACTATAAATTTTGATTTTTGGGGCATGAATGTAAATGAATGTAACATTTTTGGTTTAATTAATTGCTGTTATGATTCGGCAGGCTGGAGGTGGATCCTCTGTGTCAGAGAGCGATTGGCGTGGACCGTACCGGTGGACCGGTTCTAAGTTGCTACTGGTATTCACAAGAGCCCGCCGCAAATCGGGATGGTCTTGCTGCGGCGGTAGCAACCAGGTCGTACCCACCGGTAACGGCTCAACCTCTCTGACTGCTGAGACAGGCGCGGTACAAAAGGACAAGGCAAGAGCAAGGTCGGACATAGCAGAAGGTCAGGGCAGGCAGCAAGGGTCGTAGTCAGGGGCAACAGCAGAAGGTCTGGAACACAGGCTTGGGACATACACAAAACACTTTCTCTGGCACAAGGCAACAAGATCCGGCAAAGCAGGGAAGGGGAAGTGAGGTTATATGAGCAGGGAGCAGGTGGAGGCTAATTAGACTGATTGGGCCAGGCACAAATCATTGGTGCACTGGCCCTTTAAATCTTAGAAAGCTGGCACGCGCGCGCCCTAGCGAGCGGAGCCGCGCGCACCAGAACGTGACAGCCGGGGACCGGGACAGGTAAGTGGCTTGGGATGCGATTCGCGAGCGGGCGCGTCCCGCTATGCAAATCGCATCCCCGTCGTCAGTGTCAGTGCAGCGCTCCCGGTTAGCGGGTCTGACCGGGGCGCTGCAGAGAGGAGAACGCCGCGAGCACTCCGGGGAGGAGCAGGACACCTATCTTCTGTCGGTGACCTTTTTTTTTAAACAAGCTGAATACCCGGCGTTGCCCGGTTTTTCCTTCCTAATCCTTGTTGGGAGCTTTTGACTTCATAACCTGACCTCCTATCCCGTCATCATATCTCAACCTCATATCCCATCCTCACATCTCGTCCTCATATCCCATCCTCACATCCCGATCTCCTATCCCAACCTCCTATCCCGTCCTCATATTCTGTCCTTCTATCTCGACCTTCTATCTCGACCTCCTATCTCGACCTCCTATATCGACCTCCTATCCTGACCTCCTATCCTGACCTCCTATCCCGACCTCCTATCCTGACCTCCTATCTCGACCTCCTATCCCGACCTCCTATACCGACCTCCTATCCTGACCTCCTATCTCATCCTCCTATCTCAACCTATCATGTCCTCCTATCCCGTCCTCCTATCCCGTCCTCCTATCCCGTTCTCCTATCCCGTTCTCCTATCCCAACCTCCTATCCCGACCTCCTATCCCGTCCTCCTATCCAGTCCATCTACCCCAACCTCCTATCCCGTCCTCCTATCCCATCCTCCTATCCTGACCTCCTATCCCATCCTCATATCCCGTCCTTCTATCTCGTCCTCCTATCCCGTCCTCCTATCCTGACCTCCTATCCTGACCTCCTATCCCGTCCTCCTATCCCGTCCTCCTATCCCGTCCCCCTATCCTGGTCCTCCTATCCCATCCTCCTATCCCGTCCTCCTATCCGGACCTCCTAACACGCCCTCATATCCTGTCCTCCTATCCCATCCTCCTATTCCGTCCTCCTATCCTGAACTCCTAACCCGTCCTCATATCCTGTCCTCATATCCCAACCTCCTATCCCGACCCATAATATGTGTACCAGATATTGAAATATTGCCAGCCGTATGGAAATTATGTGGGAACATACATTTCCCATTGATTTGCAAGGGACTTTAAACAAAAACCCAGACCCTCACAAATGGAAGTAGTTAAGGGTTAAATTAACTATCCTATATTTTAAGTGGACATATAAGTAACATGTGACCAAGTATTATCAAAATATCTCCAGCCGTTTGGAAGTTATGCAGTAACATATATTTCCCATTGACTTGTATGGGACTTTAAACATAAACCCCGCCCCTGGCAAATGGGGGTGAGTAAGGGTTAAATCACCTATCCTTTGTTTGTTGTTGACATATAAGTAACATGTGTGCCAAGTTTCATGTTAATATCTTTAGCCGTTTGGACATGATGCTGGAACATACACACATATACACATTAGCCCTCATTTACTAAGAGTGTTGGGTTTATCTCTGAGTGTTTCTTGATTTACTACATGTATTTTTCTCCCTGATTTACTAATGTGTCGCACGGGAAAACATTTTGTGTCGCACAGGCTGGAAATTGTGCGGCACTGTAAATTGTATATATGCCCCTTTGCACAGCGCAATCATATACACACCGCAGCGCATGTGTATATATATATATATATATATATATTTTTTTTTATATATATATATATATAAATATATATATATGCCGCAGGCACGGCATTCCGGGCAGCTCCGCTGGCTGTCTTATCTGGGGAAGCTGTGTCTCACTCGGATTATAAGGTAATATAGGGCAGGTATGGTTCTGGCTGGCTCGGCCTGCAGCGGTAGTGGGCGCCAGGAGCGGCAAGCAGGTGAGTTAAATCGGTGCTGGGAGTGGTGCGGCCTCAGCATTTCGCGCAGCCCGCTAGCTGCCTCATGGCGACATGTGAACTGCCCTCCACCCGCACAGCTACAATTGTCTATGCCCTTGGGACAGGTTGCGGCAGCTGCCCAGTCCTCGTTAGGCGGTCCTGTCAGCTTGTCTGCTATTGTTAATCTAAAGTATAGTGTAATGCTCTGCAGAGGGTTGTTTCAATATAACGTTTGCTGTATACAGTGTGGTGCAATGCTCTGCAAAGAGTCGTTTCAATATAACTTTTGCTGTGTGCTGCGGTGCTCTGCGGGGTATACGGTGCTCTTGCAGTATATGGTACAGTGTAATGCTCTGCAAAGGGTCTCGTTACAATATAACATGTACTGTATAGTGCAGTGCTCTGCAGATGGTCTCGTTACAATATAGTATGCATGATATACAGTTATGGTGCAATAATCTGCAGATGGTCTCGTTACAATATAGTATACATGATATACAGTTATGGTGCAATAATTTGCAGATGGTCTCGTTACAATATAGTATACATGATATACAGCTATGGTGATATGCTCTGCAGATGGTCTCGTTACAATATATTATACATGATATACAGCTATGGCGATATGCTCTGCAGATGGTCTCGTTACAATATAATATATACTATACACAGTATAGTGCTATACTCTGCAGATGGTCTCATTATAAATAAACTTTATACAGTTAGTGCAATGCTCTGCAGATGGGATGGTTTCAATACAACATATTATATAGGGCATAGTGCAATGCTCTGCAGAGGGTCGTTACAGTTAGCATGTCCAGTGTGGTGCAGTGCTCTGCGAAGGGTCTCGTTGCAACACAGGGTGGCATTTACTGTTTGGTGTGGTGCAATACTCTGCAGAGGATCACGTTGCAGGGTAGCATATGCTGTGTGTGCTGATGCAGTGCTCTGCAGACTGTCTTGTTTCAATATAGTATACAGTAGGGTGCAATGCTCTGTAGAGATATAACATAGGCTACATCCAATTAAATCATAGTATACACAGTGTAATACTCGTTATTTGCACGATCATGGTATCCATACGGTTCATACGTTTGGTTTATTATGGGCATACACGCATTACTGGTACAAGGTGCACACGAGTTGAGCATCTTCACGGTTTGATAACTCCATGAGTTTCTTATTGTCTGTACTCTCATGGTTAATTCATACGCTTATGGCACACTGCTCGTACGCGCATAGTATGTATACAGTTTCATGTGCTAATATCATTATATACGGTACATATACTCACTGACGATACATTCACAGCATTTATACGGTGCAAACTCGTTTATGCTGTTCACCTCATGGTTATTCTCTCACTCGCTGGTGTTTTACACGGTCCACAAACTTGGCATTTATGCTGTTCACATATTCTTGGCATGTTCACAGTCTTACGTTCTTTCTACCATGTTACGTTCATGGCAATCAAACACCTCGTAATTATCACTGGTTCATACGCTCAAAGTATCATTCGGTTCATATGTTAATGGTATTTCATACTGGTTACGGCAGTATACTGCCTATAGCAATTATACGGTTCATACACTCATGGCAGTTATAGTGGTCACGCTCACGGTTCTTAAGTTGTTCACATGTTCACCGCATTCATACACGCAGGTTTCATACGCTCATGGCAGTTATTTTGGTCACACGGTTATGGTTTTGTTGTTCATCGCATTCATACACGCAGGGTTCATACGGTTCATACGCTCATGGCAGTTATGTTGGTTACACGGTCATGGTTTTTTTGTTCACACATTCACCGCATTCATACACGCAGGTTTCATATGCTCATGGCAGTTATATTGGTCACACGGTCATGGTTTTGTTGGTCACACGTTCACCGCATTCATACACGCAGGTTTCATACACTCATGGCAGTTATATTGGTCACACGGTTATGGTTTTGTTGTTCACACGTTCATCGCATTCATACACGCAGGGTTCATACGGTTCATACGCTCATGGCAGTTATATTGGTTACACGGTCATGGTTTTGTTGTTCACACGTTCACTGCATTCATTCATGCAGGTTTCATACGGTTCTCACACATAGTGTCATGCTGTTTCATGCAGTTGTGGCCACGCGCTCATAGCATGTTTACAGCATTATACTGCTCATAGTACTCATACCTCATAGCGTCATACCACATATTAATTCATAGCACATATGCTCAACGCTTATACTGCACATGTATTTGTAGCCTTTATACTGCACATACACATAGCCTACATCAGGCACATACGCTCTTAGCATTGATACCGCAAGTATACTCATAGCATTATACTGCTCATAGTATCATACCACTATACGCTCATAGCATTTATACCACATATACGCTTGTATTCATACCGCAGACATGTTCACGTCATGTATATTGCACATAGAATTGTAGCAATACACTACACGGACATTCGTAGCATTCATTCTGTACATACGATGGTAGTAATTATTATGCTGACACGTTGTAGTACTTATTCTGCGTACATGTAGCATTCATTCTGTTATGTTCTCTGCACTAACATCCATAGCATTTACTGTACATGGGTAATGATATTTATTCTGCATGTTCATCCATAGCGTCTACACTACACACATGCTCCTGTAGCTTTTACTGTACGTATGTTCATTGCATTCATTCTGTGTATTCGTTCCTAGTTTTTTATACGGAAAATTCACTCAGGTTTGTCAGGATGTAGCCCTATTGCCTAACTCCTCTTTAGGTTAAGGGATCAATGTCGGTTGCTACTGACTCGTTCAGAGCAATCGCATTGTTGTTTATTGTCATGACCTGACAAGTTCTCAGGTCAGATACAACCTCCTCTATTGTATTTCACGACTACGTTATCAGTTAGTTATAGTACACATATTCAACTATCCGGCACAGGTACTCGTTCAAAGGGTGGTCATCATTTTAGTGGCACTAATCGGCTGTTCAATACCCGGTCACCTGACTCGTTCCTTCAGGGGTTGAATCGCAGTTGTTACTGACTCACATTCAGAGCAACCAATTTCAGGAATACTCACAATGTTAACCTGTTGCCTGACTCCTCTTCAGGTTAAGGGGTAATGTCGGTTGCTACTGACTCGTATTCAGAGCAATTTTGCTGTTGGTGTATTTGTTATGACCTGACACGTTTTCAGTTCAGATACAACCTCGTCTGTTGTATTTCTCGATTACGTTATTTCGTTATAGTACACAGATTCAACTATCTGGCATAGTTGCACGTTACACTCATAGTCTGGTTACGTTCATAGCCTTATTTTGTTGTACTGCACATGGGTAATAGTTTTTCTGCATTTCCATCCTTAGAGTCTACACTATGCATATGCTCCCGTAGCTTTACTGTACTCATGCTCATAGCTTTCATACTGCATATTCGTGCATAGTGTTTATACAGAAAGCTTATACAGTTTTGTTAGGATGTTGCCCTATTTGCCTGACTCCTTCAGCTTAAGGAGTTAATGTCGGTTGCTACCGACAAATTTTCTGAGCAATTACTTTGTGGTTTATTGTCATGACCTGAGACGTTCTCAGGACAGATACAGCCTCCTCCGTGGTATTTCATGACCACGTTATCAGTTACTTATAGTAGACATATTCAACTATCCGGCATAGTTGCACGTTGTCTTTTATCTTTTTAGATATATGTTTACACTTTATTTTCTAGGCATGTATGCGGTACTCATAATGGTCTTAGAGCATAAATTCATAATGTTCTTTACGTTTTCACGGTACTTACGCTCCCAGCTTGTGTATGATACATGTACCAGTACACAGCATTTGTTGCATACTACCATAGTTGTATGCGGGTAGGTTATTATGTGCATTCGTTCCTAGTGTTGAATAGCAGTTGCACCTCTGGCTGTACATATATTTACAATACACGATTACAGTATTCATATGGTGCTTACATTCATTGCAGATATATTGAGCACATATTCTTAAACCTCCTGCGTCTGCACGGGGGGATGAACCACATAGGTTATTGTTACAAACATGTCTCAGAGCAATAACATATTGAGTAGCGACTTGTAGTTGGGTATACTGTTAGCAGTTTATGCCGTACATACGGTTAACATGTTTCATGCGGTGCACACAGGGGAGGTAGATCATTTGCTTAGGGTATTGGACACAATTGGTCATTTTTGTTACTGACACGCCTTCAGAACAACACGCCAGCTTCATACAGGTATCTTGTCATGAATACTCATGAGGTTACCCTGTTGCCTGACTCCTCTTCAGGTTAAAAGGGGTAATGCCAGTTGCTACTGACTCGTTTTCAGAGCAATTTTGTCGTGTCTTATATTTGTTATGACCTGACACGTTTTCAGGTCAGATACAACCTCGTCTGTTGTATTTCTCGATGACGTTATCATTTTGTTATAGTACACAGATTCAACTATCCGGCATAATTGCATGTTCTCTTTTAAGGAGGGCCAGCATTTAGTTGCAGATATATTGTGCATTTAATACACAGTTACATGACTCATTTCTTTAGGATCGGGGATTGAATCGCGGTTGCTGCTGTCTCATTTCAGAGCAATTGATTTGACATGGTTATGTAGGTAATCTGACACGTTTGAGATAGCATACAATCTCAATATGGCATTTCACACTTACGTATTTGAAAAAAAAAAGTGGTTTACAAAGACCTGTGACGTTTACAGGCACGATGATTTCACAAAGACCTGTCATGTCTACAGGCTCGATGGTTCCGCGGGGAACTGTGTCGAGTTCAGGCACAACGGTGTCACAAAGACCTGTCAGGTCTACAGGCATGATGGTTCACCTAAACACTGGTCACGTCTACAGGTATGTTGCTCTCGCAGGGAGCTGTCATCTGCAACGGGTCATCACTTCCAAGTCCAGTTGGGTCAGTACAGTGGCTAGTTAGGTATGTCTGTTGTTACAGTCTCAATCAGGTAAGGTGCCTTCGTGAAACTTGTTAGGCGACATGACCCACACGGTCTATCAGGTAGATAGGTATTTCTTGTCATTTACCTGTCAGTTTAGTTTTTTGCCTCTTAAATAGCAGGGGATTGGTGCTTGTCAGACCTGCCATGAAGTTAGCCTTTCCATGTCCATTTAAAGTAATGTCACAAGTAGGAATGGTGATAGGTATAGTTCAGTTAGTATATTTGGCAGGGAAGGTTATTCTCAGGTTGATTCTTTACAGATGGACGTTACTACCATGGTTTCAAAGTTATGGTTACCACCTCTAGTAGTCACTAGTTGGTCAGGGCTACTCTTTCAGCACACTAGGTATAGTCTACTTCGGGTATGTGAAGATTGATGCTGGATGTAGGATGTTTTATTTCAGGAATTGTATTTATCCTAGCATGGTTGCTTTTGCCCTCTATAGGCGTGCCCTCATTGCGTGGTTATGGCACAACTCAGACCGCTATGCTAGGGTAAGATCTTGTATAGGTATGTAGGCAATCTTTCCTGTCACTAGTACACGTATGGAGCCCCGACCACAAGTATAAAGCCTGATGGGCTGTATTTGTGCAAGGGGCGGAAGTAATTATCGCTCCCTGCACTTCCAGGTGGGGCTTATTGGGAACAGGTGGGGGCGTATGTATATAACTTCCCCCTCGCCTACAGGGGCGGAGCATGTGTCGTTTGTGGAACCCTCCCAACCCTCCCTTATCTTATTCCTTTACTATAGTGCATGCCCTCTATAGGCGTGCCCTCATTGCGTGGTTATGGCACAACTCAGACCGCTATGCTAGGGTAAGATCTTGTATAGGTATGTAGGTAATCTTTCCTGTCACTAGTACACGTATGGAGCCCCGACCACAAATGTGTGTATGTATATGTATATATATATATATATATATATATATATATATATATATAATGATAGCGCCGGGGGTAATATATACTATATGCTGCTGGGGGCTTATGATCGGGCGGCATATATATATGATAGCGCCGGGGGGGGGAATATATATTGTATACATGCTCTGCGGGGGCATAAGATAGCAGGGAATAAATATATAAACATGCGCGGCGAAGGACAAGACATATAGCAAAGCAGGGGGCAAGATATATAGAAGCTGTGGGGACATATACATTCCCCCAGAGATTCTATATATCTTTCCCCACCACAGCTCTTCTATTTGAGAACCTCGCCGGGATCCCTGAATGGCTCCTTAGTCCTGGCCATTCAGGGATCCCGGCAGGATGATATTTTTTGTCGGGTTGTGCGACCAAATTTGTGTCGCATGGGCTATGCGACACAAATTTGGTCGCACAACCCGACAAAAAAAGTCGGGTTGACATTACTAAATGAGGACCATTGAGTTTTATATATGTAGGTTACAAACCTCTGAATATATTGAACCAATATCTGCTTAATCCATATATCAACTGCTGGTACATGGTCCACAGCATATATGACTATTAAATGATACCTGTTAGCAGTATGGCACCCTAGCTGTCTTGTTAAAGGCCAATAGATGTCATGTACCAAACTGTATATAGGTCAAGTAGATTAATTATGTGCATTGTTGGTGTGTACCTAATTAAGAAATATTGCTGTCTCAGAGAGTGTTGCCATGTTTAGCATAAAGGTTAGTCTATGCCTTTACTTTATAATTAGTGGGTGCTTGACCTCTAGGACCTCTGCTTACATTCATTAATGCTATGTTTTTGCATTGCCTTGATCTGTGAATCCCTTTCCTCCTTACCTTTTAAAAATCATAACCCTTTCAATTTTGCACCTGCAATTCCATATTATCGCTTATGTTTTGTGCCACCAATTCTACTTTGCAGTGACATTAATCATTTTACCCAAAAATCCACGGCGCAACAGAAAAAGAAATTCACTTGAGGCTTCAGTTTCTACACAGTGCATTTTTCGGTAAAAATTACACCTTTCATTTATTCAGTAGGTCCATACGATTAAAATGATACCCTACTTATATAGGTTTGATTTTATCTTACTTCTGGAAAAAAATCATAAATACATGCACGAAAATGACCCTCCGCTCGCATTCTAGCTGATCAGGACATCTCAATTTCACCGCGATGGTCCCGATCAGCCCGACTGAGCTGCCGGGAGTGTATTTTTGCTACTATGAATGCGGCGATCAACTTTGAACGCCGTGTCTAAAGGGTTAATAACGCATGTTACAACGATTGGTGATGCGGGGTCAACGATCGCTATGATTCGGGTCACGGCACCTTGCGTCCTTAAGAGGTTAAATTTGCTCTCTGCTTTTATGGCTTGTCTGAGGCATGCATCAAGACCTTTGTCTGCCATGGTAACCAACTGACAAACCACAATTGTGCAACAAGGGTGCCAATTGGACCAAGGTTACAATACCTGTTAAATCACTCTTTAACCCTTTAAGGACGCAGGACGTATATTTACGTCCTGCGCCGGCTCCCGCGATATGAAGCGGGGTCGGCGCTCAACAACGACCGGGACCCGCGGCTAATACCACACATCGCCGATCGCGGCGATGTGCAGTATTAACCCTTTAGAAGCGGCGGTCAAAGCTGACAGCCGCTTCTAAAGCGAAAGTGAAAGTATCCCGGCTAGTCAGTCGGGCTGTTCGGGACCGCCGCGGGGAAATCGCGGTGTCCCAAACAGCTTGCAGGACACCGGGAGGGCCCTTACCTGCCTCCTCGGTGTCCGATCGGCAAATGACTGCTCCGTGCCTGAGATCCAGGCAGGAGCAGTCAAGCGCCGATAACGCTGATCACAGGCGTGTTAATACATGCCAGTGATCAGCATAGGAGATCAGTGTGTGCAGTGTTATAGATCTCTATGGGACCTATAACACTGCAAAAAAAAAGTTAAAAAAAAGTGTTAATAAAGGTCATTTAACCCCTTCCCTAATAAAAGTTTAAATCACCCCCCTTTTCCCATAAAAAAAATAAAACAGTGGAAATAAAAATAAACATATGTGGTATCGCCGCGTGCGTAAATGTCCGAACTATAAAAATATATCATTAATTAAACCGCACGGTCAATGGCGTACGCGCAAAAAAATTCCAAAGTCCAAAAAGCGTATTTTGGTCACTTTTTATGCCATTAAAAAGTGATCAAAAAGTCCGATCAAAACTTCAGATCACGGCTCAAAAAATGAGCCCTAATACTGCCCTGTACGTAGAAAAATAAAAAGTTATAGGGGTCAGAAGATGACATTTTTAAACATATAAATTTTCCTGCATGTAGTTATGATTTTTTCCAGAAGTACGACAAAATCAAACCTATATAAGTAGGGTATCATTTTAACCGTATGGACCTACAGAATAATGATAAGGTATCATTTTTACCGAAATATGCACTGCGTAGAAACGGAAGCCCCCAAAATTTACAAAATGGCGTTTTTTCTTCGATTTTGTCGCACAATGATTTTTTTTTCCGTTTCTTCGTGAATTTTTTGGTAAAATGAGTGATGTCACTGCAAAGTAGAATTAGTGATGCAAAAAATAAGCCATAATATGGATTTTTAGGTGAAAAATTTAAAGGGTTATGATTTTTAAAAGGTAAGGAGGAAAAAATGAAAGTGCAAAAACGGAAAAACCCTGAGTCCTTAAGGAGTTAAAGGCCGCAATAACTATTGGTTGTGACAGGTAGAGGGTTAAACTGCCAGTATTGGACGTAAGTTACAGGTAAATGCTGGCTGCACCCAATGCATATAGATCAGTCTTGGCTCCGGAGCCTGCTATATATATATATATATATATATATATATATATATATATAATAGTGTGGCAAGGAAAGGGTGTATTTCCCTAGCTAACCCAGGAGAAACCTCCACCTGTGGCCTAATTAATGAGGAAGCTGAAAGGGGAAGTGTGTTTAGAAGGAAGTCAAACAGAATAATCTGGGCTCTCCCTAAAAGACAGCAAGGTGGCTGTAGGGAGAGGCAAGGGTCCTGCTGAGGAACGCACAGCCCAAGCAGTATGTGGCCCCAAAGAAGTGGTGTGGATGAAACACACAGAAAGACATTGTAAACGCTTTGTGTGAACAGTGAGAAGAAGGTTGCAGGAGGCATAAATTTAACTGGCCGATTGATAGACAGGGCATGCTGTATTGTTTAGTTAGTGACCAGATGATCTAAGGTTTTGTTTTGTTACTGTGTTATGTTTTTATTTATCCTGCAACCTGTCTAATAAAGCTGGCGAGGGGCCGAACTTGCATAAAGTACAGTTGTTTGCCTACTGATTGAAGTGGAAACGTGTCTTGTGTTGGTGTCAAGGATGATCCCAGAGCTATCCCCAGGAAGAAATTCTTCCAATTGGTAGAGGATGCGGGCAACACACTGCTAAGAGCAACCAACGGTCGAGTTGCAGTAAAGTTGTTGCTAGGAGCAACCCACCCTGCATGTTGCAAGTCGGACAAGCCCAACTGTGGAGTACAAGAGCAGGACTGAGCCTGTGGTGAAAGCATTGCTTGGGGCAACGGATCGTGTCAAGCGTGTGAGCGCTCTCTCAGCTAAGGAGACAGGAGGACGGGCCACCTGTGCAGCGAAACAGGAGTAAGCCATGTCGTTTGTTTTGAAAAAGGGGTCGACATCGAAATGCAATTGCTAGGAGCAACTGACGTGGACAGCAACCGGTTGTCACCAAGATGGATATGAGGACCCGTGAGTTACTGGTGGGTTGAATCCAACTGTTTGTTGATCTGGACAGTCACCAGGCTGTATCCAGAGTCATGCCGGACATAATACCATTTGTGAAGACCGGACCAGAACCTGATAAGACTGTTCTAGTTGACTTTGAAACCTGTTTTGGGACAGTGAGCCATGTTATGGAGGTGTATGCCGAGCTTGAAATAGAGATTATACTGGGCAGAGACTTCCCATATTTTTGGCAGTTGTGGGATGAGGAGAGTGTGCCAGAGAAACCATACACAAAGGTTGACTAATGATGACTGGTGTATCACTACTTGACTGTGTGAACTGTCCTGTAAACTTTGAACATATGCAATGTGATACTGTTTTTTGTCAAAAATGCATGCCTATGTTTTCTGAAGTAATGTATACTGCTGCCAACTCAAGCGTTACAAAAGAAAACCTGTGTGAGCTGGTAGTAGGTGGTAAAAGATGATTGCTTTCCTAGAGCCTTGGGGTAAAATAAGTCTGGTGAAGCCGGACCCTGTCATAGTGTCTATAAAGGCAGTTATTTGGGGTTGTAAAACTGTTAATGTCTGTTTTTGTACCCCCATGGTTCTGTGAGTCACAAGGTTGCAATAGAGCCCTCCTTGGAGCATGATGAAGTACTGGGGACAGATATTAAATTTTTTCAGCAGTTATGGGACGACTATCAGGTAACTAGAGCGGGCACTTCTGATAGGCTCACAACACTTGACTTGCACCACACACTAGTTGAGAGTTACTCAGCAGAGGCTGAGGATGAGGAGTGTCAGCAGTCACTAGATATGTGTCAGATAGGGGTCTGCCAGACTGCTGGGAGAGCTGAAGAACAGACCATGAGTCAAGTCCAGGAGGATCCCGAAACTCAAGTGACAAGTGTGCCTCTGACTGAAACAGAATCTTCAGTAAAACCAGAAACAGATCAGGTACAGGAACATGGGTTCCATATGCCAGCTGAAGATGAGCCCAAGGTGGGGCTAGAATTGTGTGGCAAATGGAAAGACATAAAAAAAACAAAAAACTGTTTTTAAAAATGCATGATTACTTTTCTTGTTTCCCTTTCTCTGTCAGTCCACTGTGCAGCATTGGAATTACCTAATCAGCCAATCAGTGGCTCCAGCAGTGTCCCACCTCATTCGCTAATTGGTTCAGTAGGCAGTTCCACACCAGAAGTTCTGCGCTCCATGAGAATGATGAGTATAGCAGCAGGGTATTGAGGACAGTAAGTATTGATTTCTTTTTTTTTTTTTTTTTGGATGGATTACTTCATCTGTCATATGAGGACCCAAAGAGACATATTAGCATTTAGGAAATGTAAAATCCATAATTATTATACATATTCGCAGATACAAGTTCATATTTCAAAATCATTCCGGTGATTTTATGGAGACATGAAAAGATGCCGGCCCACATTTATCATTGTCTTTAGACTGTTTTTGTGTCTAAAAAAGGGGCAAAAAAGGCGCAAGCAGGGTGTTTACACATTTTTTTACACATTTCTGCAGATTCTGAGTGGCAATCCACTGATTTTGGTAATACACATGATATGGAAGGGATTTATCATTGCGCCTTTTTGTAAAAATGAGCAAAAAAAGGCGCAAAGCCACTGAAAAGTCTCTAAAACTACACCAGCCCAGACATTGTGTAGCTTTTTGGTGTATGTGTAGACAGAAATTTCAGAAAATGTGACCTGCACAAAATGTATCAAACTCTTTTACCTTTTAATAAATTTGGTGCTCCTATACATTATCAGCACACAAAAAAAAGGTGTAAAAAATGCTTCACTTGCACTGCAATGATAAATGTGGGCCGCCGTTTCTGTCTGCTGGAAAGATTCACTAAGATATCGGGAATTTGTAAGATCATTGTACACCCTAAGGCTGAACACAGACACATCAGGTATTTTGTGTTGGAAACTGCTCTTTAGGTATATAATCACGGCTGGGTATTTCCTCTCTATTCTCTTTTACAATTTCACCTGTCAATTTCACTGGCTGTTGAGCCTTTTTTCCATATTGAGACATATAATGAAATCACTGGCAATTTTTCAAAAATATCAACACAAGAACTAGTTGAGTTTTCAGCTGCTGCAAACTTCATAGACTTTTATTGAAATCATACATTTAGTATTCACTATGATTTGAGGTCTACAGCATAGATAGACAAGCACATGTGTTTCTTCAATTGCATGTCAAGTTTAGAATGTTAATATTCACTAAAAAATAGTAAGTTACTTTTATAGCAATATCTAAAATTAGGAAATATGCTCTGTCTCAGAACCAAAACTACGAGTGCACTTAGCCAAAACTAGATCATAAAAGGGCTATGTAGAATTCTTCAATCATTATTGAGCTAGGCAATTACTGTATAGCTGGTAAGGGTTAACCCATTGAAAACTCACCAATGAGCAAACTGAAGTACATAGTCACTTTTTATCCAGGCACAGCTATTTGCATACAAGCGTGGTTGTACCTGATACTGCATCTCAGCATGATTGGGTCAAGTGGTAGCAGACGCAGACACTTAAAGTGAACATGTTATCAAATAAAACTTTTAATATAGTGTTCCTTGTATAATTAGCAGACACTTTCCCATTCACTTGCTTTTAAAATGATCAACATAAATATGTTTAAAACGTGATATAAAAAACATCCACTAGGTGCCTCTGTTCTATTCCCTGCCACAATTAATACAGTGAGTTCGGTCTCCTCCCAGCCTGGCAGATGTCCAAACTCTGAAATAGTTTTAAAGGGCAAGATGGTTGTTAGGAATAGTTAGGGAACATAGCCTGAGGTAGTTGAGAACAGTTTATTTGGTGAAAGGTACTTTTTAAATGTTACTGTGCATAAATAAACAATAAAAGGGGCATGGCTATACTTCAAAGGCTATTAAGTCAGCCTGGTTTTAGGGATGACCTGTTTCTATTTCATGAACTTCCTATTCAGAGATGAGCGAACCAAATCTGTAAAACACAAGTTCAGTCACAACTTTGCTGAAAATTCGGTCCGGCTAGAACTCAAACTCTGGGCAGTTTGGTTCAGCATAACCTGTTAAAATAACATTAGTCTCATGGCAGATAGGAGATCGAGAACCACACCACATCACCTAAGGGAATCCCTAATGCCATTCAAACAGCTCTTCTAGCCAGTCAGGAGGTAGTATAGGGGTGATGTCAAAACCTATGCACATAGATTAAGCAGCTTTTTTAGAGATAGCAGGGGTTAGGTGAATATATATATATATATATATATATATATATATATATATATATATATATATATATATATTGTTTTAAAACAACTGGTGCCAGAAAGTTAAACAGATTAGTAAATTACTTCTATTAAAAAATCTTAATCCTTCCAGTACTTATCAGCTGCGCTTATGATCCACAGGAAGTTCTTTTCTTTTTGAATTTCCTTTCTGCCTGACCACAGTGCTCTCTGCTAACACTTCTGTCCATTTTAGGAGCAGGATAGGTTTTCTATGGGGATTTGATGCAAGTCAAAAATCATGTTTTGCTTTGGTAAGCTATTTTTTATTTTTTTTGCTTAGGGCACTGCAAAATCAAAAATTTGCACAAAAATAGAGTAGACTTTTTTGCGCCAATTAAAAAAAAAAAAAAAACATGTCAGTGTTATACACATGCTTTGGGGCTATTGGGGAAGTACTGGTTGGGACAGAGCTAGTTTGGTCATAACCAGAACTTTTGCCCTAGTTTGGCAATCCAGCAGAACCAAACTTTTGAAATGTTTACTCTATATTCTATATTCTATATTCCTATTCACTGCTATCTAAGTATTGTAAATCATTTGTTTATCTTTTATTCTCACAATGACAACGCTTTGTTTTATATTTAAAGCAGACCAGTCAGCAGGATAACAGGGGTGTAAATAAGTACATGGCTATATAAAGTTGGTCATTATGTTTCCGGGCATTCTTTTTATTTTTATTTTAACCCCTTAAGGACCGGAGGTTTTTCCGTTTTTGCATTTTCGTTTTTTGCTCCTTGCCTTTAAAAAATCATAACTCTTTCAAATTTACACCTAAAAATCCATATGATGGCTTATTTTTTGCGCCACCAATTCTACTTTGTAATGACGTCAGTCATTTTGCCCAAAAATCTATGGTGAAGCGGGAAAAAAAATCATTGTGCGACAAAATTGAAAAAAAAACGCTGTTTTGTAACTTTTGGGGGCTTCCGTTTCTACGTAGTACATTTTTCGGTAAAAATGACACCTGATATGTATTCTGTAGGTCCATACGATTAAAATGATACCCTACTTATATAGGTTTGATTTTGTCGGACTTCTGTAAAAAATCATAACTACATGCAGGAAAATTAATACGTTTAAAATTGTCATCTTCTGACCCCTATAACTTTTTTATTTTTCCGTGTATGGGGCGGTATGAGGGCTCATTTTTTGCGCCGTGATCTGAAGTTTTTAACGGTACCATTTTTGTATTGATAGGACTTATTAATCACTTTTTATTCATTTTTAAATGATATAAAAAGTGACCAAAAATTCACTATTTTGGACTTTGGAATTTTTTTGCGCGCACGCCATTGACCGAGCGGTTTAATTAATGATATATTTTTATAATTCGGACATTTCCGCACGCGGTGATACCACATATGTTTATTTTAATTTTTATTTACACTGTGTTTTTTTTTTTATTGGAAAAGGGGGGTGATTCAAACTTTTAATAGGGGAGGAGTTAAATGATCTTTATTCACTTTTTTTTTTCACTTTTTTTGTGCAGTGTTATAGGTCCCATAGGGACCTATAACACTGCACACACTGATCTTCTATGTTGATCACTGGTTTCTCATAAGAAACCAGTGATCAGCGATTCTGCCGCATGACTGCTCATGCCTGGATCTCAGGCACTGAGCAGTCATTCGGCGATCGGACAGCGAGGAGGCAGGAAGGGGCCCTCCCGCTGTCCTGTCAGCTGTTCGGGATGCCGCGATTAGCCGCGGCTATCCCGAACAGCCCGACTGAGATAGCCGGGAACTTTCACTTTCACTTTTAGCCGCGCGGCTCAGCTTTGAGCGCGCGGCTAAAGGGTTAATAGCGCGCGGCGCCGCGATCGGCGCTGCGCGCTATTAGAGGCGGGTCCCGGCTTCACTATGACGCCGGGCCCGCCATGATATGACGCGGGGTTACTGTGTAACCCCGCGTTATATCAGAAGAGCAGGACCAAGGACGTACCGGTACGTCCTTGGTCCTTAAGGGGTTAATAGCCCTTACAATTTGCAAGATTTAAGCCTTTTTATTATTATGCAAATGTTACTGAAGTGCCCAGGGGGCATTCCCTACCATGAAAGAGCCCAGTCAAGTCCATCTCCTTGTTATGACTGCCCCCTTAGCGGTTTGCATCCACCTACCCATAAAGAGGACATTGGTCAGAATTACCCTGGCTCTTGCAGGGTTGGGGAATCTCTTCTGTACACTTAAGCTTGATTTCCATAATAAGACAAAAGCTATTGAAGTAAAATAAGGTAGGCTCAAAATCATGATGTCCTACTTAGACATGTACTCAGTTTTCCTGCCAATAAATATGCTTTAAGCTTGCCTGGTGATTGGGCGTTGACCTACGATCTTGCTTGGTCACTATTTTAGCCATGTACTTGCCAATAGCTGCCCATGTAGTAAACATAGTGCAAGAGCCATCGTTTACAAATGCTTAAAAAGAAGGGTTCCAAATGGAACCCTACTCTAAAAACATCCATATGCAATAACATGGTATATAAAAAATGGATGTTTTAATGTCTTACTGCAGACTAATTCACCTGCATATTGTCTCCCCACCTTAACATTAAACCTTATTTGCCTTTTGAAAACCCATTGGAATGTACCAGAGAGGTTTGGTGGTTTTATCTAAATATCAAGAGAAATGGACTTGGTGAATGATCCCTTTCCTGATGTACTCCCCTTATGCTTTTTTTAATGACTGGCTAAACCTGACACTGCTATCTGTTCTCAAGTGGTTACCACTTGTAATTCACTTCCCATGCCCAGAGTGGATCAATAAAATGGTTTCAGTGAATTATCCAAGAAGTGAATTTTAACAAGTTTGTTCATCTTTTTTCTCACTAGTGTTTGTCAGTTGCAAAGAGCACAATTTATTATAAAAAAAAAAAAAGGAAAAGTGGACATGCACAGATTTTCCTTTCACATGTAAGGTACACAAGGAAGATTGGGCCAAATACAGCTTTGCAATGAAGTAAGCTAAAAATAATGAGGCGAAAGGCAGCCTGCCAAAAAAAAAAAAAAATAAAAAAAAAATTAAACGGTGAATGTAACAAAAGATTGAAGCTGTTTGTTCCCCTTTTCTTTCAAATATTAAATATAACGCCTTCTGTATTTTCTATAGAAAAGCATTAGTGAAAATGGCTGAAGCAATCAGTCTGTTATTTCATTGTTGTTTAGTGGAAATTGTCAAAAATGTCACTCTGGAAAAAGGCAATATTTGGTTATTTTTGTGCTAAATGCAGGCCTGCCACTGAAAATTGAGAAGAAAAAAAGAAAAATATAAAACATGAGTTTCTTTTTTGTCACCTTTTTGACCTTAACCAGAATGGCTTAAATATTGAAGCTTTCAGGGAAATTATATTTAGTATGATGTTCCGCAGTTTAATAAATGTCACTAATGCTTTTTGATTACCTTTACCTATGAATAAAAGGGAAAAATGTTTGAAAAATTTAGCTATTTACTTGACCTTTTACATGCTCAGTCAAAATTAAGAGAGAAGTAGGAGTAATTGCAGGCTTTGGGAATTTCAAAAATGGTTTTTACTACTGTATTTGAATCATGTCTGGGTTAAAAAGAGTTTTTTAGTGGTAGAAAATGTTATTTACAAAATATATATTAAAATAAACAATTTGAGGAGTGAAGGTGAAATAAGGTAAAAAATAAATACAAAAAAAAAATATTTTTGTAAATGCGTCAGTAAAGAAGGGCATAGGAAAGGAGAAATTTAAAACGGATCATTTTGAGTACTCTCACGGTGGACTAAATATTACAGGTGTGATTAATGTAGATACATAGATACACTTTTACTTAGTTTAACAGTGCAGGGCTTTAGGGCTCTTAGACAGTGTTATGCATTCCCTAGCACGGCAAGTCCAGGCATCTACTGAGGTTCAATGTGCCAGCTATTTAGGAATACAGAAATATGGTAAAGGCAAAGAAAGGTAAGAATGAAAATGTAGAGGATGGTGTCTCTCCTTCTCGTTCTTACTTTCTTCTCTTTCCTTTCTCCTCATACATGCTATTTTGGGGAAATATTGCCACTGTGGAAACATACATAAAACTGGAATTGTTAGGGCTGAGGTAATGATTTATTTTTTATTTTTTATTACAAATATATAAATAATGTCCACTTATGAATGGTGTAGGTGGATGATAACAGGACTTGGCATCTAGATCATTTTTTAGGATATGGATTGACATGGATGTTAACCTCTTTTAAGCTGGGTTTCCACTTGGCAGCTTTATGGAATGCTGTCATTGCAGTTTTTAAGCCAGAAGTGGAAGGAGAAGTATAAGTCCTTCCTTTATATTTCCTATACCTCTTTAAAACACTTCTGGCATTTGCTCATAAACTGCAGCGGAAGTAAAAAAAAAAAAAAAAAAGCCAAGTGTATACCCAGTCTTAGCATTATACTCTGGTTCGTGTATGGGGCGTAATGGTCATGCATGGAGGCCTTACGATAGATACAGCCTTTAAGAGGCCATTTTGAATAAAGAGTGGCACAGGAGTTTGCTTCTCTTTCTCAGAAAATAAAGGTTTCAGCAGTTTGCCTTAATAGAAGCAGAGTTGTCCTGCCAAAACACTTTACATTACGATGAATGAAATAAAATCAGCAAGTATGACCCCATCCCGACCCATGACATACACTTATGACATGGGTTGGCTAATGGAGTATGGTGTTGGCCCAGAAGCTATTTGCAGCTAACAGTCACGATTAACCCCTTAAGGACCAGGGGTTTTTCCGTTTTTGCACTTTCGTTTTTTCCTCCTTACTTTTAAGAAATCATAACCCTTTCAATTGTGCACCTAAAAATCCATATGAAGGCTTATTTTTTGCGCCACCAATTCTACTTTGTAATAAATCAGTCATTTTACCCAAAAATCTATGGCAAAACTGAAAAAAAAATCATTGTGAGACAAAATTGAAAAAAAAAAAAACACCATTTTGCAACTTTTGGGGGCTTCTGTTTCTACGCAGTAAATTTTTCGGTAAAAATGACACACTCTCTTTATTCTGTAGGTCCATACAATTAAAATTATACCCTACTAAAATAGGTTTGATTTTGTCGTACTTCTGAAAAAAATCATAACTACATGCAGGAAAATGTATACGTTTAAAATTGTCATCTTCTGACCCCTATTACTTTTTATTTTACCGTGTATGGGTCGGTATGAGGGCTCATTTTTTGCGCTGTGATCTGAAGTTTTTAGCGGTACCCTTTTTGTATTGATCGGACTTGTTGATCACTTTTTATTAATTTTTTCATGATATAAAAAGTGACCAAAAATACACTATTTTGGACTTTGGAATTTTTTTGCGCGTACGCCATTGACCGTACTGTTTAATTAACGATATATGTTTATAATTTGGACATTTCCACACGCGGCGATACCACATATGTTTATTTTTATTTTTATTTACACTGTTTTTTTTTTTAATGGGAAAAGGGGGGTGATTCAAACTTTTAGGGGAGGTGTTAAATGATCTTTATTCACTTTTTTTTGCAGTGTTATAGCTCCCATAGGGACCTATAACACTGCACACAATGATCTTTTACATTGATCACTGGTTTCTCATAGGAAACCAGTGATCGATGATTCTGCCGCTTGACTGCTCATGCCTGGATCTCAGACACTGAGCAGTCATTCGGCGATCGGACACCAGGAGGCAAGGTAGGAGACCCTCCTCGTGTCTATCAGCTGTTCGGGACACCTTGATTTTGCCGCGGCAATCCCGAACAGCTCCCTGAGCTAACCGGCATGGTTTCACTTTAACTTTAGACACAGCGTTCAACTTTGAAGGCCGTGTCTAAAGGGTTAATAGCGCGCGGCACCGCGATCACTGCCACGCGCTATTAGCCACGGGTCCCGGCCATTGTAAGAGGCCAGGCCCGACCCGCTATGACGTGAGGCCACGTCGTGGCCCTGCATTATAGAAAGAGAAAGGACTCAGGACTTACCGGTACATTCTTGGTCCTTAAGGGGATAACGCCCAACATTGTAGCTTAGGCTGCATTCACATCTTGTTTTGTACATACGGGTGCCGGATCCAGCGGGGGGAGGGGCAATCCGGGCGCTCCCGTACCCCAGCCGGATCAGCTCGTAAGTCCATTTACTTTAATGAGCCGCCCGTAGCCGACCGGAGTCAAACGGTGACTCCGGTTAGCTCAGTTTTGACCCGTATGCGGTTTTGGATCAGACCTAAAACCGTAGTATACTACGGTTTGAGGTCCGGACAGGAAACCGCATACGAGTCAAAACTGAGCATACCGGAGTCACCGTTTGACTCCGGTTGGCTACGGGCGGCTCATTAAAGTAAATCGACTTACGGGCTGATCCGTCTGGGGAACGGGAGCGCCCAGTTTGCCCCTCCCCCCCCCCCGCCGGATCCGGCACCTGTATGTACAAAGCGAGATGTGAATGCAGCCTTACTCTGATACCTGTCATTTAAATGTGATCAGTAGTGATTGGGTGAGTTTTTGTGTCATCCCTGGTGCCTAATGGCCCATTTGCCCCACCTCTCCCCCCTTCAATATAATCCTTGGCTGTCAATCAGTTGTCAGGGCAGCTGGAGACTTGCACTAGGCAGGCATGACTACTAGGCTACTGATACAGCCTGCCTGTGGAAGACAGTACCAGAAGATCATCAATCTAATAGATAAAATGCATATGACTTACATTTATCAATCTATGCATTTTATTCCTCACGGAACAAAAAGTGTTGGGTACTGTAGTCCAGTGCACTTTAGAAATAATGTAAAAAAAAAAAAAAAAGATTGACATATACATAAATACCCTGAAACTATTTGGAATTCATAAACAGGTGCATTGCTATAGGTAGAAATTGCAACTGTGCCCTGGTGCCTTAGGCTAAGTTCACACAAGGCAAAATGTGTAGACATATTTTTATTTACATGCACATTTTAATCAATATTTAAACTAAAAATAGGCTTGGAAAATAAAAATGTTGGCCCTTAGTCTTAGGTCGCATAAGAACACACTAGTATGGTCAATGGCACATCTAAGGAGGACGACCATGTTGTTAGAGTTTTTCCACTGGGGCCGAGGAGCAAGTGATATTCTTATAGACAAGTCATGCTGCTTCTCTTCTGTAGAAAGGTGTCGGATATTTTTAAAATGAGAGAAATTTCAGTTTACTGCAGCATTTGTGATATTTGTGTCCTGTACTGACAACAACAACTACATCCCCCACTACATTACTCATCTTTGCTTGTAACTTCCAATTTACATGTAAATTTTTATGAAAGACAGCAGCGCCATTTGGGAACAGTCTTACAAGAGGTGTGAAAGGCGAGAACAGATTGCCTGTAAAACACAACTAAACAAATTCTTAGAAATATTGACTCCCGGGTAATTTGCCTTAAAATTTCTTCACCTCATTCCTAAATAGTATTGCTTATAAAACATATTTATTAACCCATTTTGCCTTTAGGACACAGGCAATTTCCTTTTTTTCTTTTTCTTTTTTTCTTCCTTGCCTTTTAAGAACCATAACTCTTCTATTTTCTATCCAAAGAGCCATATTAGGACTTTTTTGTGCATTCAATTGTACTTCGTAATGACACCATTCATTTTACCACCTATCATAGGCAGAATGCCCTGCAGGACGTAAATCATCCTGGAGTGATTGTGTGTTAGTGATGAGCGGCATTGCCCATATTCGAATTTGCGATATTTCGCGAATATATAGATGAATATTCGTCCTATATTCTCGAATTTCGCATTTTCATTATATTCGCATATGTGAATATTCGCATATGTGTATTCACGTATTCGAGGAAGAAAACAGTGAGGGGTGGGCAACTTTACTATTGGTTGCTAGGGATGTTGTTGATAACCTCTGACAAGTGCATTTGCATCATTCTAATTGGCCCACAAGTGAAAAGAAGGAATATGTGAATATTCACATATGCGAATATTCATATATGCGCATATGCGAATATTCACATACGCGAATATGCACATATGTGGGGAAAAAAAGCAAATATTTGCAATTTCAAATATATAGTGCTATATTCGCAATATTCGCAAATTCGCAAATATGTGATATTCGCGATTAAAATTTGAATCGCGAATATTCGTGAGCAACACTATTGTGTGTGTGTGGAGGTGTTCTTACACAATGCACTTTACGGTGAAACTGGCATGTTCTCTTTATTCCATGGGTCAATACAATTAAACTGATACCCATCCTTACATGTTTGTCTGTTACTATACTACTTTTAAAAAGACATTTCCTCATGCGGCAATCCCAAATATGTTTATTTGGTTATATATTTATTTTTAACATTTTTCATTTGTAACAGATCCAAAAGATATTGAGCTCACCCCTTGATTGCCATAACAGTGCCCGGACTGGTGTAGACAAGCACCAATAATAATCCAGAAATATAAGAGAAAAGGTCATGCATGGTTTGATCGATTAAAAGCTGCTTGTTTTATTTCAATCCAAGAGACACAGACACAAGTGGAGGCAAAAGAGTGATGCGTTTCAGTCAACCATGTCACCCTTACAAAATTCTAGTAAACAGATCCTCTATTTAGGGAAGGGGAAGCTCATCACCCAGTCAGTGTGCAGCATCTGTATTTAGGATTGTCTCTTTGCTGCTATTATAATCATTTATTGTTATATATGTATTGCTGCACACAGGGATTGACACAGACAGCATAGGGCCCCTGTGCAAAGAACGTGCCTGCCCCCCCCCCCCCCCCCCCCCCCATACATCAATTGTTCAGGTAGGAGATAAATATGAGATATGAGAGAGATAGATAGATAGATAGATTGATATGAGATAGATAGATGAGATAGATAGATAGATATGAGATAGATAGATAGATAGATATCCAAAGCAGGTATTAGGCAGCACACCAAATAGTGTTCAAATCAAAAGTGCGGTTTAATATCCCATATCAAGATACAACGTTTCGGCAGTATCACACTGCCTTTCTCATGCTTGAGAAAGGCAGTGTGATACTGTTGAAATGTTGTATCTTGATATGGGATATTAAACCGCACTTTTGATTTGAACACTATTTGGTGTGCTGCCTAATACCTGCTTTGGATATTGGCTATACAGTCTGCGACTGGGACTGTTGACTTTGGCTTGCACCCACCTGCTGTGGAATTACTTTGGTGTGCTATCCTCGCATCTCTCTCTGTGTAGATAGATAGATATGAGATGGCTATAGATAGAAAGATAGATAGATAGATATGAGATGGATATGAGAGATAGATAGATCATGAGATGGATAGATAGATCATGAGATGGATAGATAGATATGAGATAGATAGATGTGAGATAGAAAGATATTAGATGGCTAGATAGATGATAGATAGATAGATAGATAGATAGATATAAGATAGATACAGTAGATAAAGTAGATAGATAAATGATAGATAGGACATGGATATCTTTTTACCAACCAGGGTGCCTCCAGATGTTGCAAATGATCTGTTTATAAATGATCTGTTTACTAGTGTTTTGTAGGATGACTAAGGTTGACATTTTTAACTGAAACACGTGACTTTTTTGTCTCCATTTTTACTCATCTGACCCCCCCCCCCCCCAATCTCATTCCAGGGGGTCGGATGAGTGTTTACAAACACAACTACATTATATGCTTTGATTACTTTTGATCAAAACATCTAAAGGGTTAACCCCTTAAGAACACAGGTTTTTTTTTTTTCATTTTAGCATCTGCGTTTTTCCCCCTCACCCCTCAAAATCATAACGCTTTTAATTTTCCACCTACAGACAAATATGAGGGCTTGTTTTTTTGCACCAATAATTGTACTTTGTAGTGGCATCACTCATTTCACCACAAAATTTATGGTCAAACAAAAATAAAAATTATTTGTGGTGCAAAATTGAAAAACAAAAACCCCCCAATGTGTAACTTTTGGGGGCTTCGGATTCTACGCAGAGCAATTTTCAGTAGAAATGACACCTTATATTTATTCTGTAGGTCCATACAGTTACAATGATACCCAAATTATAAAGGTTTTATTTTGTTTTACTTAAAAAAAAATGACTTTTTGTACGAAAGTTAGCATGTTTAAAAATGTCCTCTTCTGACCCCTGTAACTTTTTTATTTTTCCGTATATAGGGATATGTGAAGGGTAATTTTTTGCATCATGATCTGAGTCCCCAATGGGTTAATATTTATTTTTGTTTACATATATATTTTTTTTTTTTATGGGAAGGGGGGTGATTCAAACTTTTATTAAGGAAGGGGTTAACCCCTTAAGGACGCAGCACTTTTTCACCTTAAGGACTGAGCCCTTTTTCACAATTCTGACCACCGTCGCTTTACGCATTAATAACTATAAAACGCTTTTACCGAATTTTCTGATTCTGAGATTTCTTTTTTCGTGACATATTCTACTTTATTTTGGTGGTAAATTTTCGTTGTTACTTGCATCCTTTTTTGGTGAAAAATCCCAAAATTTCATGAAAATTTAGAAAATTTAGCATTTTTCGAACTTTGAAGCTCTCTGCGTGTAAGGAAAATGGATATTCCAAATACATTTTATTTTTATTCACAAATACAATATGTCCACTTTATGTTGGCATCATAAGATGGACATATTTTTACTTTTTGAAAAAATTAAAGGGCTTCAAATAGAGCAGCAATTTTCAAAAATTTCAAGAAAATTACTAAATCAGAAGGGACAGATGTTACAGAACTACAACTCCCAGCATGCCTGGACAGTCTAGGCATGCTGAGAGTTGTAGTTTGGCAACATCTGGAGGGCTACCGTTTGGGCACCACTGTAACAGTGGTCTCCAAACTGTGACCCTCCAGATGTTGCAAAACTACAACTCCAAACCCAAAGGCTGTCTGGGCATGCTGGGAGTTGCAGTTTGGCATCCACTAGGAAGGGCAGCAGTAAGTATCGCTTACTGCCCCCTTCCTCCTCCCCCCCCCCCCACACACCGTCGTTTCCCTACCTGCGCCTGTCTCCAGCGAAGATCTGCGGTCCCCAGGCCATCTTCTTCTCAGGTACCGGCCTCCATCTTCTCCCCCCGTTCTGCCCGACATCCAGGGGTGGACAGAACGGGGGTTGCCATGGCAACCCAGTATCCTGCGCTGTCATTGGTCAGAATCAGTTCTGACCAATGGCAGGGGATAGGAGGAGATCGCAGCACTGCGACCTCGCTCCTATCCCTCAGGATGATCAGGGCTGTCACTGACAGCTCCAATCATCCCTATTTCCCCGGGTGATCGGGTCACCAGGACCCGATCAGCCCAGAATAGCAGAAAATCACATGTCTGAATTGACATGCGATTTTCTGCGATCGCCGACATGGGGGTGTCTCAGGACCCCCTTCAACGATGCCCTTCAACGGGATACTTGCTTAATGATTTCAGCAGACATCCCGGTCCGGTCCCCAACCGGCTAACGGCGGGGACCGAAATTCCCACAGGCATATGCATACGCCACACGTCCTTAAGGACTCGTGATGCAGGGCGTATGTATACGCCCAGCGTCCTGAAGAGGTCAAATCACATTTATTAACTATTTTTTATTACTGTTTTTACACAGTTTTTTTAGTACCCATAGGGGACATTACATGCAATCATTAGATTGCATACACTGAACAATGCTATCAGTACTCCATTGCTCCAGCCTGCTGAGGCTGACTGGAGCCTTGAAGAACTGATTGGATGGCGAGGAGGCAGGTATGGGACATTGCGATTTTCTCGTGATTATCCCGATCAGCTCCGCTGACAGAAATGGGCTGCTTAGTCTAAAATGCCCGGGCCTATTTGCAGTCCCAGTTTGGCCCTGGTTGTAATTGTATTGACCCAAACAATAAAGATAATGGCTCAGATTTATCAACAGCAAAAAATCACAGCTCAAGTTTCACTTTACCAGAGCTTGTTAGCTGAGCTGTGATTGGCTGCTGTGGGAAAATCCCTGGGTCACTGTAAATCTGGGCCACTGTATCAGTTTTACCATTAAGTGAACTGTACAAAAATGAAATGTTATAATAAAATGAAAGAGGTCATTACAAAGTACAATTGATCGCACCAAAAATAAGCCCTCCCCATATGGGTCTGTGGGTGGAAAAATAAGAGTTCTTATTGGCGAGAAGGAAAAAAGAAAAAGCAAAAATTCTAATTGGCTGTGTTTACAAGGCCAAAACCTGTTGTGTCCACAAGGTCAAAATGGGTCCGGTCCTGAAGGGGTGAAATCATAATATTTATAATAGATAGACAGAAGAAATCAAGAGCTTTCTTATATCAACAATGCTATGTTACGTTTTATATAGTCAGATCACTCACAAGACAGTGGGTTCTTTCACATTGTTAAGGCAAATAAATATTCCATTGAAATGAAGACTGTATTAAATGTAACACCTCATTGCCTCTTGAAATATCTCCAGTGTTTCCTTTTATCTCAGGCAGAGGTACAAGTAGAGCTTCAGTGATTGCACATGCGGCAATCTAACAATCTAGGCCATGGCCACATTCTTCATTTCATGTCCACTTCTGCTATTCTTTGAAATGTTTTAAAATGAAGCAAATTATGCACTTGTGGAGTCTCATCATTTTCGAGAGTGAATTAATGGAATATGAAATGAAATAATTTCATTCGACTCAGAGTATATTAAGGATAATTTGTTTGGCTGGTTGTATTAAAATTGTTGATAATTTTATTCAGGTTAGAAAAGTACAGCAACCAGTCTAGCCTTCTAAATCGTATATAATAATACATTACATAGATCTCAGAACTTAAAAAAACAAAACAAACAAAAACACAATACTTTTCCAGTATAACAGTATATTAAACAAATCAGTAAATGTTTCATCCATTAGACTGCCTAATCTTACTAGTCCTTTGCCAAACATCTGTGGGTTACATCGATCTTCCGTAATATTATAACCACTGAGAAGTGAACTGAATAACATTGATTATTTTGTGACAATGGCGCCTGTTAGGACTGGAATAAGGGACAACAGTTAGATGCATCTCTAAAATGGAGGGTCTTGTGGGGATGTTGCCTCTAAGCAATCGTTAACATCGAGCAATGGTGGGCCCAAGGAAAGACCAGTGCTGAAACAGCAACAGGGTTATCGGCACCCAAGGATCATTGATGTGTGTGGAGGACGAAAGCTGGTCTAATTCTACAGAAGAGCTACTCTATCAAAAAGTTGCAGAAAAAGTTTTTGCGTGCTATGACAGATAGGTATCAAATCATACAGGGCATCACAGATTATCTACAGACTGGTTGGTGTGGTCATGCTGACCTTCAATATTGAAACTGCCAACATGAGCATACATACTGGACCAAGGAACAATGGAAGAAGATAGAAGAAAGATGATACCCAGCACAGAGTGCTGAGTATCATCTTTCTTCTACCTGTGGCTTTACCCTACCTCGTGCACCACTGCAGAATATATGGAAGTTCCAACATATTCCTACAATGGAAGAAGGTGGCCTGATTTGGTGCCTTACATTTTCTTTTAAACCAATTCATTAAATACTTGAAGAGGAGATGACACCATGATACAATAAGAAGAAACTATGAGCCAGAGGTGACGGTATGATACACTGGGCAAACTTTTGCTGGGAAACTTGACAGCCCTGTGGATGTTACTTTGACATGTATCTCATATCTAACAATTGATGAAGACCAAGTACAGCCCTTCATCCCAACAAAATTACAGGACCTAAGGACCTCATAACTTTACATGACGTAAAGGAACTGTTTTTAATGGTTAGAGCTGTTTTTACAGTATGAAAGAGGCCTACCCAACATTAGGCAGGGGGTGTTAAAGGGGTATCCGGTGTTCTTACCCTATTGATATATATCCAATGGTTGGATGCATGGGCAGGTTTTATTCCAATTACTTGTCTTGGTGGCAGACAGCAAAGAGAAGCAGTGGAGAACTGTAATAAGTCGCAACAGGAGAGGCAGCAGGAGACTGGGGGTGAGTCAGTATTCCCAAAAGCCCCAGTAATACATCAATACATTTTAGAACAATTGAATACCCTTTTATGGTTTTTCCTAGAAAAAAAATGCATGAATCCAAAAATCTGAGATACTGTAAAAAGGATTTGTCTCAACCCCTTAAGGACGCAGGGCGTATCCATATGCCCCCATTTCCGAGTCCTTGAGGACTCAGGGCGTATGGGTATGCCCTACATTCTTCCGGTCACCGGGTGGGGACCGGACTGGGATGCCTGCTGATATCATTCAGCAGGCATCCCGGCAAATTGCCTAGGGGGGTCGTGAGGTCCCACCATATCGGCGATCACCGCAAATTGCCGGTCAATTCAGACCGGTGATCTGTGGTGATTCCGGGTCATACAGGTCTCCGGTGACCTGGAAAATAAGGGGGGTCCTGCCACCCCTCCTATCCCTGCTATTGGTTGTCAGAAGCGACCGACCAATATCAGATCGGGGGCGGGGGGGGTTAAAGTTTGGTTTCCCCGTTCTGCTCACCCACTGTAGTGCGGGCAAAATGGGGGAACCGTCCTGTGACCGGCGCTGGAGGTCTCTTACCATTGGCGGAGGCGACGAATGGCGGCGGCGATGACGTGCGGCTGGCTCCCTGAAGACGAAAGCTGGTGAGTTGCCTAGCAACATCTGGAGGGCTACAATTTGAGACCACTATACAAGTGTCTCAAAATTGTAACCCTCCGGATGTTGCAAAACTACAACTCTCAGCATGCCCAGACAGCTGTTTGCTGTTTGGGCGTGCTGGGATTTGTAGTTTTGCAACAGCTGGAGGGCTACAGTTTGGAGATCACTGTGCAGTTATCTCTAAACTGTGGTCCTCTAGTTCTTGCAAAACTACAACTCCCAGCATGCACTTACAGCAAACTGCTTTCTCGCCATCCTGGGAGTTGTAGTTGCGTACCTCCAGCTGTTGCACAACTACATCTCCCAGCATGTCGTTTGGCGATCAGTACATGCTGGGAGTTGTAGTTTTGCAACAGATGGAGGCACACTCGTTGGAAAATACTGAGTTAGATAACAGAACTTAACTGAAGGTTTTCCAACCAGTGTGCCTCAAGCTGTTGTAAAAGTACAATTCCCAGCATGCACAGTCTGTCAGTGCATGTTGGGAGTTGTAATTTGGCAGCAGCTGGAGGTTTGCCCCCCCCCCCCATGTGAATGTACAGGGTACACTCACACGGGTGGGTTTACAGTGAGTTTCCTGCTTCAAGTTTGAGCTGCGGCAAATTTTCCGCCGCAGCGCAAACTCCTAGCGGGAAACTCACCGTAAACCCGCCCTTGTGAATGTATCCAGAAACACTACACTACACTGCACTAACACATAATAAATGGTAAAACACTACATATATACCCCCTTACACTGTCCCCCCCAATAAAAATGAAAAACGTATTGTACGGCACTGTTTCCAAAACGGAGCCTCCAGCTGTTGCAAAACAACAACTCTCAGCATTTCCAGACAGCCACTGACTGTCCAGGCATGCTGGGAGGTTAGCAACAGCTGGAGGCACCCTGTTTGGGAATCACTGACGTAGAATACCCCTATGTCCACCCTTATGCAATCCCTAATTTAGTCCTCAAATGCCCATGGCGCTCTCTCACTTCAGAGCCCTGTCGTATTTCAAGGAAACAGTTTAGGGCCACATATGGGGTATTTCCATAGTCAGGAGAAATTGCATTACAAATTTTGGGGGCTTTTTCTCCTTTTAGCCCTTATGAAAAGGAAAAGTTGGGGTCTACACCAGCCTGTCAGTGTAAAAAAAAAAAAACATTTTACCCTAACATGCTGGTGTTGCCCCATACTTTTTATTTTCACAAGAGGTAAAAGGAAAAAATGACCCCCAAAATTTGTAACACAATTTCTCCTGAGTAAGGAAATACCCCATATGTGGGCGTAAAATTCTCTGCGGGCGCACAACAAGGCTCAGGAGTGAGAGCGCACTATGTACATTTGAGGTCTAAATTGGTGATTTACACAGGGGTGGCTAATTTTTCAGAGGTTCTGACATAAATGAAAAAATATAAATACCCACATGTGACCCCATTTTGGAAACTACACCCCTCAAGGAATGTAACAAGGGGTATAGTGAGCCCCACAGGTGTTTGACGAATTTTCGTTAAAGCTGGATGGAAAAACGGAAAAATTTTTTTTTTATAAAATGCTGGTGGTACCCTAAATTTTTCATTTTCACAAGGGAAAATAGAAAACAAAGCCTCTCAAAATTTGTAACCCCATTTCAGCTGAGTAAGAACGTACCCCATATGTGGATGTAAAGTGCTCTGCTAGCGCACTACAATGCTCAGAAGAGAGGGAGCGCCATTGGGATTTGGCGAGATAATTTGTCTGGAATTGAAGGCCATGTGTGTTTACAAAGCCCCCATAGTGCCAGAACAATGGACCTCCCCACATGTGACCCCATTTTGGAAACTACACCCCTCATGGAATGTTATAAGGGGTACAGATTTTTGGAACAGTGGTCTGGGAAAATGAAAAATTACATTTTTAATTTGCTCAGCCAACTGTTCCAAAGACCTATCAAACACCAGTGGGGTGTAAATTCTCACTGCACCCCTATTAAATTCTGTGATGGGTGTGGTTTCCAAAATGGTGTCACATGTGGGGGGGGTTCCACTGTTTTGGCACCACAGGGGGCTTTGTAAACACACAAGGCCCCCAACTTCTATTCCAACCAAATTCTCTCTCCAAAAGCTCAATGGCGCTCCTTCCTTTTTTGAGCATTGTAGTGCGCCAGCAGAGCACTTGACGTCCACACATGGGGTATTTCCATACTTAGAAGAGATGGAGTTACAAATGTCGGGGGGACATTGTCTTCTATTATTCCTTGTAAAAATTTAAACTTTGGGGAAAAAACAGCATTTTAGTAAAAAAAAATTCAATTACACATCCAACTTTAATGAAAAGTCATAAATCATCAAACACCTGTGTGGTGTTAAAGCTCACTGGACCCCTTGTTACGTTCCCTGAGGGGTGTAGTTTCCAAAATAGTATGCCATGTGTTTTTTTTTTTTTTTTTTTTTTGCTGTTCTGGCACCATAGGGGCTTCTTAAATGTGACATGCCCAACAAAAACCATTTCAGAAAAACTCACTCCCAAAATCCCATTATCGCTTCTTCCCTTCTGAGCCCTCTGGTGCACCCACAAAGCACTTGACATACACATCTGAAATATTTCCTTACTTAAGAGAAATTGGGTTACAGATTTTATGATGATTTCTCTCCTTTTACTCCTTGTAAAAATTCAAAAACTGGATCTACAAGAACATGCCAGTGTAAAAAATGAAAATTTTGAATTTTCTCCTTCACTTTGCTGCTATTCCTGTGAAACACCTAAAGAGTTAACACACTTACTGAATGTCATTTTGAATACTTTGAGGGGTGCAGTTTTTATAATGGGGTAATTTATGGGGTGTTTCTAGTATGAAGGCCCCTCAAATCTACTTCAAAACTGAACTGGTCCCTGAAAAATTCTTATTTTGAAAATGTTGTAAAAAATTTGAAAATTTATGCTGAACTTTGAAGCCCTCTGATGTCTTCCAAAAGTAAAAACATGTCAACTTTATGATGAATTCATAAAGTAGACATATTGTATATGTAAATCAATACATCATTTATTTGGGATGTCCATTTTCCTTATAAGCAGGGAGTTTAAAAGTAAAAAAAATGCAAAATGTTCACATTTTTCATCAAATCGATGACAATTTTACCACTAACATAAAGTAGAATATGTCACAAAAAAATGTACTCGAAATCAGAATGAAAAGTATAAGCATCCCAGAGTTATTAATGCTTAAAGTAACAGTGGTTGGATGTGCAAAAAAGGGCTGAGTCCTTAAGGGGTTAAAATCCAAACGATAGAGAATAAGTGTCTGATCACAGTGGATCTGACATCTGGGACTCCCCAAAATCTCCTCAATTAGGACCGCGTCTCATGTCTGCATTCACAGGTACGGTACTTTTCCCCATTGCGCTCCGACCCTCACCTTCAGAAATGCATTGATGTTGATGAGAAGTGACAGCCTTCTCAGTCAATCCCCGGTCAAGACGGGACCCCTTATAATTGTGTGTAATTTCACTCTTCAGCCACTTATCCTTCTGTCCATCTTCTGACTTATTACTACTATACACATTTACTTATTATTTTGGTAAACTATATTAATAAATGATACATCGACTCTGACTGCTATAGGCCTTTCCACTGAGACATTTTATGCTTTGAAGCCTAGTATCACTGCTTTAGGCCTGTTACACATATTATACTGTCCTATGTTACCTTTACATGTGACTTACATACAAGTAAATCTTCAGTCCATAGCAGACGGCGCTTGTCTAGCACAGCATTTACAGTACAGTAATTACTATCTATCATTAACTAATACTGACTAACTACATTCCCATATAATTATTGCTATCTGTTTCCTTGCAAATATAACTGCTGCACTGAGCTAAAAGACTAATGGCATATTTACAGAAGGCAGCTAATTAAAATGATCTTCAATTGCTCTCAGTTTGCCAGAAGGAGCCATTTTCACAGCTAAAATGGTGCAGAAGCTTCCGGGCTTGCTCCAAACATCTAGATTAGACATAATTCAAGGTTCCCAAGATAAAAATCCCCATCAAGACAAATTTATACTGACAATAAAATACTCATTAAAAGAGAGGTGGAGTTTTCTGTCCCTGCACGACACATAAATCTGAAAACTATTTTATGATTCTTTTTTTTTTTTTTAACAAATCAATCAGTGTTTTGTGCTTAAATTTTTTTTGTTTTGCTTTGAACTTGATTTCTGTTTGTCACTTTTATGTACATATGGCCACCACATACGTAAATGTCACACACGAGGGCGCATGCGCGCGTCTCACTAGGAAGCTCTGTGAGCTCCGTACCACAAGAGCAAGTCCGGTGGGTCACAGAGGTCCTTATCTCAAACGATTCCGGAGATCTTCCGAACGGGGCCTAAATCAAACATGGCGCCGACTCCATCTCACGCCTCGAGTCAGTCTCCTGAGAAGGAGGAGGACATCTCGGACTCCACACCGCTTTTGCCCTTACCTGCAGACCAGCTGAGCCCTGCAGACCTGTTTCGCTCCATATAGCTGATGTTCAAAACTGAACTGGGGAAAGCGGTTGCCGACTTCACTAAACAGGTGGGTGACCTGGGCCAGAGAGTATCTGACATAGAGCTGCGGGCGGACGACCTCTCGGACGCCATTGAAAGTGATCGCACTGTTATGGCAGACCACACAGAACGTTTAGATATGCTGGAACTGAAAATAGAGGACCTGGAAAACAGGTCACGACGGGCCAATATACGCATTCATGGCTTACCAGAGTCAGTCACAGATCTCCCCGCTGCTGCCCTGGACTTGCTCTCTAAACTTCTGCCGCAGGCGGACAAAGCTATGCTGAGGATGGATCGCATTCACAGGGGTTTGGGGAGCCCTAAAGGCCCTGATGTACCGAGAGACGCGGTCCTCAAACTACATTACTCTGAGATGCGAGATAGAATCCTGCAGGCCGCCCGTAATGTTTCTCCTCTCCCGGGCCTCCCACCGTCGGTCCACCTGTATGCCGATTTAGCCCCCTCCATGTCGCAAAAAAGGCGCAACATGCGTCCTGTAACTCTGGCATTACAAAAGGCGCAGATCCGCTATAAGTGGGGGTTCCCCTTTAACCTGCAATTTCATGTTCGCTCTCACCTGTTTGTTGCGAGGACCCCCTCTGAAGCGATGGAGATCCTGCACAAAGAAAACATTCCATTTGAAGAGTCTGCAGGGTCATCTTCTAAGTCACCGGCGCTGAAGTGTATGTGGCAAAGGGCTGAAATACCTCATAAAAGGCACCGTACACACCCCCAAAAGCCTGGCTGACTCCCCTCTTAGGATTATCTGTTGAATTGCTGTCGTCATCGGGCTTCCCTGGATACGCTGTGAGTCTTTCTAAACGGGATGAGAGTTTTTTTTTTTCTCTCTGTTGCCTGCTTACGGACCAGGGACTATGTTCTTGTCCCACATGTAACCGGATTACATACGTCCTCATCATATATGTGGCTCAATCTGGGACTGCACCCGATCGAATGGAACTCTGAGTTTCTGTTAACCCGTTGTTGCGGTACTGCACTGAAAAGAAAGGTCTCAGTGGGACGTTGGATATGCATCCTATGTTTTGATTCTCTGTTCTCTGCTCTGGATTTTTCGGACCTCTCCCAAATGGTTGGTTACGTTAGAGACTATCGTTTGGGATCACTAGCTTTACAAGCCATGCTGACTTTTCTACAGCCTAACGGGATTCAGGTCCACTAGTGGGTTTAATCCTGGTCTGATGGACTACCATGTTGCCTTCGATTTGTGAATTGTGGTGGGCCATGAGCAGCCTACTATTAGTCTTCTTATTTTGGCCCACTCATCCGCTGGTTCACGAATTGTTATCGTTATCTGTCATTGTCATCCCTGTTCGTCTTTTTGTCTGTCTGGTCTTGTATAGTGAGTCAATTCTGAGTCCTGATGCGTATTGTAGTTCACCACGTATTGTTATATTACCTTTATTTTTACTGATCTATATGGTGGCCAAGGTACACGATTTGCAGGTGTCTGGGTCGTACTCCATATGCTTTTCCTTGTCTCACCGGTATGTGTAAACTCTTATCGCACAATGTCAGGGGTCTCAATTCCCCCACAAAGAGGAAAATAGCGTTTATAGATTATCTTAAGCATACACCAGACATAATCAGTCTTCAAGAGACACACTTTACTGCCAGCTCATTCCCTAAACATTTTCATACTAAATATATCCGTGCTTACATGGCCTCCTATACCTCTAAGTCTAGGGGAGTTTTAACTCTTCTCCACAATGATTTCCCGTTCACGGTGCAGTCCACCTTTTCAGACTCTGAGGGACGCTTTCTTATTTTGGAGGGTGTTCTTCAGGATCGTAAGGTCTGCATTGTCAACTCCTATGCTCCCAATGAGGATCCCCTCACATTTTTTGTTATGTTGGTTGCCAGACTGCAGTCCCTCAGCTACGACATCTTTTTTTGGACAGGGGACTTCAACATTGTTGTCAGTGGTATGTTAGACAGGTCACATACAGCAGGCTTTCGGAGAACTGGGGTCCAGCAACGCCTCCTCTTACAACAATTTACTGATCTTGAGGTGGCGGATGTTTGGCGGGAGCATAATTTAGCACATCAGGGTTACTCGTACTATTCCCCCCTCACACTATACAAGCTTAGACTGGATTCTCACGAGCACGTCATCTCTTCAATAACTGTTGTATGCTAGACACATATCTTGTGTGTGGTCTGATCATGACATGGTTTATGCACAGTTTCAATTTGGGGACCGTTGTTCCACTCCATATTCATGGCGACTCAATGAGTCCCTGTTGTGTCGTCCTCATTTGCGAGCCCAGATTGAGACTTCCCTATCCGACTATTTTATTATGAATTCCACTCTGGATGGGTATGGATGGCCCACAAAGCTTACATAAGGGGGCAATTGCTCTTGCATCTAAACTCGAGGGATAGGACGAGGGCACAGGCTACTCTAGAAAATGAGCTGGCGCGATTGGCTACTGCTCATCTACTTTCCCCTTCATCTTACCTTCTCCATGCGCTCAGAACCACTCGGTTGCAACTTGATACAGTGTTATCTGATTGCACAAAGAAAGCTCTTAGATGGACTCAAGCTACATATTACAAGTGGGCCAATAAGCCAGATCGGCTGCTGGCCTCCATGATTAAACAAAAACAAACACTTAACAGAATACACAAAATACAACTCCGTCCTGGAGTTCCCACTTCTAAACCCACCAAGATTTATGAGGTTTTCCACTCTTTCTATTCCTCTCTCTACAAGGCCCCTGCCGCTTCACCCTCTTCGACTACTATTTCTGATTATCTGAACTCTTTATCTCTCCCTAAACTGTCTTCTTCTGATAGGGATTCTCTTAATTTCCCTGTTACCGCTGAGGAGATAGCGGATTCTATTTCTAAATTGAAGTTGGGTAAGGCCCCTGGCCCCGATGGTGTTTCTGCTATCTACTACAAGAAGTTTGCCTCTATCCTAACTCCTCACATCATTTCGTACTGTAATAGATTCCTCTCTGGCTCTCCCATGCCCCCTGAATTTCTTCATGCATCCATAATAGTCATACCGAAGCCTCACAAAGACCCCCTCCTCCCTTCTAACTATAGACCCATATCCCTTATTAAATTAGACTCCAAGATCTTTACCTCCATCTTATCTACACATCTTAATGCCATATTGCCGGGTCTTGTTCACAATGATCAGGTGGGATTTATTCCTGGCAGACAAGCGCCTGACAATATCTGCAAGGTTTTGAATGTGGTGCACTGGGCATCGGCCACCAACACCCCACTGACATTGCTTGGATTGCACATAGAGAAGGCTTTTGACACGGTCCTCTGGCCCTATCTTTTTGGAGGTCTCCAAGCAATGGGATTCTCGGGAGCTTTTGTTCAAGCGTTAACTTCATTATATTCTACTCCACTGGCGTACCTTAAATTACCATCATCCAGGGTTTCTCCACTCCCCATAGGTAGGGGTACTCGTCAGGGGTGTCCCCTGTCACCGGCCTTATTTGCTTTGGTTATGGAGCCACTGGCGAGTGTACTGAGGTCAAATCCGGATGTTTCGGGGGCTAAAATCGGATCTCATGACTATCTAGTTAATTTATTTGCAGATGATTTGCTTCTTACAATTTACCAACCCGTTGATATCCCTCCCGAACTTGTTTCAGATATTGGATAGATTCTCCGCAGTATCGGGCCTGGTGGTGAATAGAACCAAATCTGAGATATTATTCTGTAATACTCCTCAGCGTGTGCAGGATCTAATCGCTTCAAACTTCTCTTTACACCCCTCCTTTTCTTATATTCCTTATCTCAGTATTTCCCTTTCTACTTCTCTTTCTACGCTCTATAAACTGAACTTTATACTTCTTTATAAAACTATTAGGGAGGATCTTACTAAATGGGACTTGCCTCATATCTCTTGGTTGGGCTGTATTCATGCAATTAAAATGGTAATTTTAACTAGACTTTTGTACTTATTTCGCACCCTACCAATTCCTATCAGAATGTCTGATCTACATACACTCCAGGCGGAGGTCTTCCGCTTCATATGGAGGAATCGCCCCTCCCATATTCCAAAATCCATTATGCATTACCATAGGAGAGTGGGGGGGGGTCTATCTGTCCCTAACTTTGCGAAATATTACAAGGCGGCCAGATTAGCACAACTGCTGTTATGTAATGCCCTTTATGCCCATCCTAGATGGGTTACACTAGAAAATTCCCTCCTAACCCCTCACTCCCTCTCCTCTCTAATGTGGATCACACAGCCGGTCTCTTCCTATATTACCTATGCTGCTACCATTTCTCTATATTCTATTCTCCTTTGGCGCTCTGTCCGTTTTAAACTGGCTCTTCAGTCTCCTGTCTCCCCTGTGCTATGTTTCCTCAGGAACCTCACGTTTTTACCGGGACTTAACATGACTGACTTTTCCTGGTGGATTTCCCGCAATATAACACTCCTTCATCACTTTTTGGTGGGCAAGAAACTGATGTCCCAATCTCTCTTTCAAACCAGGTACACCCCCCCCCTCCCCAGAGGAATTATTCCATCTTTCCAAGATTCTTTCCTTTTTCCGCTCTCTTCTACCCTCCTCTACACTAATCTCGCCTACCTCTTACGAGGCCTTGGCTATATACTCCCCTCTTCCCTCTGGTACCCTTTCACTTCTCTACTCTACCTTTAACCAGCCTCCTTCAGATACCAAAAAGCCCTTTATGTCTCAGTGGGAAACGGACTTCAATATAGATATCCCTCTTTCCTCTTGGCATGACTGTTACACGCATTTGAGCAAGGGTAGTTGGCAAGTTTCTCTGACAGAGATGGCCCTGAAGATACTGCATCACACATATTATGTTCCCGCCAGACTCCACACCATATACCCCTTAGTATCCCCTACATGTTTTAGAGGTTGTTTGGAGGTCGGGGATATGCTCCACATATGGTGGATCTGCCCTCGGGTTGCCGACTACTGGACTCAAGTTGTTGGTCTCGTTTCATCACTCACTCATAGGACGATAGAACGTGAACCAGCACTCTGCTAGGTGAAAAGCCTAGTGGGATTCCCTATCATTTGTTTAAGCTAATTCAATTTGTATTGTGGGCAGCTCGGATCCATGTTGCTTTTAAATGGCGATCTCCTGTTCTCTCATTATCGATGGTCATATCACGGGTGAATAATATCATGCTGATGGAGAGATTGAATGTATTACGGACTGATTCATTTACATCATTTGAGAGAGTGTGGGACCCTTGGATCTCCTCTCCCCACGCTCCAGACATGTCTGGTGTTTTCCCAACAAATTGTTCACAAGTAGGCTACATGTCTCCCCTACCTGAAAATCTTCTCCCAACACAGCTAGGGTGAAGTCTAACTCATTTATGTCCCACTTTCTGGGACCCTTATCACAACTTACACAGTCTACTGAGCACAGCACACAGCCCCAAGGATTGTACTAACTGGGTCTATTACCTAGGCCATATGACTAGTGTTGTTCGCAAATATTCGCAATTCAAATTTTATTCGCGAATATCGAATATAGCACTATATATTCGTAATTACGAATATTGTATACGTATATGCGAAAATATATGCGTATATGCACATATTCGCAAATATTGAGTCCTACCTTATTTAATGGTATAGGGATCTGTGACTAGTGCATTAACTCTGTGATTTTCAGCCCATTGCAACCAATAGGCCCATTGTGGTCTATGGGGATCTCACAGCATGTAAAACAGTAAGCTAAGGAGGACCGACTTGGCAGCACAGTGGATGGGAGACCACCATGGCTTTGAGTCCCAAGGTGGGAAAGTGTTGTGGTTTAACTTTACTTTCCAGGAAAAGCTGCTGAGTTGCCCATAGCAACCAGATTGCTTCCCTCATTTTTCAGAGGCCTTTTCAAAAATGAAGGAAACAATCTGACTGGTTGCTATGGGCAACTGCAAAACTCTTCCTCTACACTGGTTTTGATTAATCTCCCCCTGACTGAGTCTAGCTGAAGCTGGGTCTGTATTCTAAAGTGTTGTATTATTAAGTGTTACATTTGAGAAGTTTTATAAGCAGAAGTTCAGAAAGCAGGAGTTGTAAGCAGGACCCACTGTAACTGTACGTATTACACTCCCTTGATAAAAGTAGTTTTTCTTAATAGTTAATAACAGCTGTTTGTCACCAAGGATATGGACAGCAGGATTGGAGGTTTTCTTCAGTGCACATTGTGCCACATGTATACATCTCTGGAGCAGCAGCTTCAGGGTGAATACCGCTGTGACAAATGTGAGCATGTTGCCCACCTGGAAGCTCGTATTAGAGATCTAGAGGAGCAAAATGCAACATTGAGGGCGATTGACAATCTTACAGAGCAAGCAGTTAGTGGGGTAGAAATGGAGGTTGGAGAAACTAGCCAGGAGGCCCAAGTAGGGAGCTGGGTTAATGTAGTTAGAGGGACTGGAAAGGGGGCAAGGAAAAGGAAGGTCACTTCTGCTTCTGATCTCCCAAGTAAAATTGCCAAGTTGGGCGATGATGCGAGGGCCTCAGTATCAGAGATGGCAACCCTAGTGGATACTGGTCTCCCTAACAGCCGGGGGAACAGCTCAACTAGTAGTGTGGGGGATGGTAACGCAGGTAGGCCAAGACAGTTAGTTGTGGTAGGGGATTCTATAATCAGGAAGACGGATAGAATAATTTGTCGCCAAGACCACCTCAACCGAATGGTTTGCTGTCTCCCTGGTGCCAGGGTTCGGCATGTGGTGGAAAGGGTGGACAAATTACTAGGGGGGGCTGGGGATGACCCAGCTGTCGTGGTCCATGTGGGAACCAACGACAGAATACATGGTAGGTGGAGGTCCTTGAAGAATAATTACAAGGAACTAGGTGCCAAGCTGAAGGGAAGGACCTCTAAGGTTGTGTTCTCTGGAATACTTCCTGTGCCATGCGCATCGCAGGAAAGACAGCGGGAGCTTAGGGAGTTAAATGCATGGCTTAAGTCGTGGTGTGAGGGGGAAGGGTTTGGGTTTTTAGAGCACTGGGCTGACTTTTCATTGGGGTACAAACTCTATTCTACGGATAATTTGCACCTGAATGGAAGGGGGTCTGCTGTGCTGGGGGAGAGAATCCTGGAAGGGGTGGCTGAGTATTTAAACTAGGTGAGTGGGGGGAGGATAATAAAGCAAAGAAAGCAGACAGTGGGATGGATAGGTTAGAGAGGGGTCAGGACATAATGGCGGGTGGAGAGGAGTCCTGTGGGGGGAGGTTAAGAACAGTGGATAAGGAGATTCATGCGTTACAAACCAGCTGTAAAAATAAATGTAGCCCGAAAAATTGTAATCCCAATAATTAAAAAAATTCCATTAGCCCCAATAACTCAATAACTACAATAAGCCCCATTAACTCAAAAAATACCGTTAGCCCCAATAACTTAAATAACAACGTTAGACGCAATAACGCAAAAAATCCCATTAGCCCCAATAACTTAAATAATAACGTTAGACCCAATAACTCAAAAAATCCCATTAGCCCCAATAACTTAAATAGTACAATTAGCCCTTATAACTCAAAAAATGACATTAACCCCAATAACTCTGAAAATCCCATTAGTGAGACTATATGTGTAAAACTTAATGGAAATGTAAAGTGTATGTTCACAAATGCCAGAAGCCTAGCAAATAAAATGGGGGAGCTTGAGGCCTTGATACTGGAGGAACATATTGATATAGTTGGGGTCACTGAGACATGGCTGGACTCCTCGCATGACTGGGCTGTCAATCTGCAGGGGTTTACATTGTTTCGCAAGGATAGAATGAACAGAAAAGGTGGTGGAGTCTGTCTGTATGTTAGAAGTGGTATGAAAGTCAGTGTGAACGATGCCATAGTGTGTGATGATTCTGAGGAGGTGGAATCACTGTGGGTAGAATTACAAAAGGAGGGAAATACTGAAAAAATAATATTTGGTGTAATCTACAGACCCCCTAATATCACTGAAGAGATAGAAGGTCGGCTGTATAAACAAATAGAGAGGGCCGCCCGGGCAGGTACAGTGGTAATAATGGGAGATTTTAACTATCCAGATATAGATTGGGGCCGGGGCTTGGCTAAAACTACAAAGGGGAGAAAATTCCTAAATTTATTGCAGGATAATTTTATGGGCCAGTTTGTGGAGGACCCAACAAGAAGTGATGCCTTGTTGGATCTGATCATTTCCAACAACGCAGAGCTGGTTGGTAATGTAACTGTGAGGGAAAACCTTGGTAATAGCGACCACAATATAGTTACTTTTGACTTAAAATGTAGAAAACAAAGACAGACGGGGAAAGCAAAAACATATAACTTTAAAAAGGCAAACTTCCCTGGGTTGAGGGCTGCACTACAGGACATAGACTGGGGGGAGGTGTTCTCAAATGCTGATACAGAAGGTAAATGGGACATCTTTAAATCAACTCTAAATAACTATACAGCTAAATATATACCAAAGGGGAACAAATATAAACGATTAAAACTAAATCCTACATGGCTGACAAATGAGGTTAAAAGAGCAATAAACAACAAAAAAATAGCCTTCAAAAAATACAAATCTGATGGGTCAGCTATAACATTTAAACAGTACAAGGAGCTTAATAAAATCTGTAAAAATGTAATAAAAACAGCAAAAATTCAAAATGAGAGACAGGTGGCCGAAGAAAGCAAAACTAATCCTAAATATTTTTTTAGATATATAAATACAAAAAAAACCAAGGACAGAGCATGTAGGACCCCTTAATAATGATAATGGGGAGGTTGTCACGGGCGATCAAGAGAAGGCGGAGCTACTGAATGGGTTCTTTAGTTCTGTATATACTATGGAAGAAGGAGCTGACATTGGCCAGGTCAGTGCTGGTAACACATCATATAATGTATTGAACTGGCTTAATGTAGAGATGGTTCAAGGTAAGTTAAGTAAAGTAAATGTAAGCAAATCTCCAGGGCCGGATGGACTACACCCAAGAGTTCTTAGAGAGGTAAGTTCAGTAATATCTGTACCCTTGTTCATGATATTTAGAGATTCTCTGGTGTCTGGTATTGTGCCAAGGGACTGGCGCAAGGCTAATGTGGTACCAATCTTCAAGAAGGGCTCTAGGTCTTCGCCAGGCAATTATAGACCGGTAAGTCTAACGTGCATTGTGGGTAAATTGTTTGAAGGACTTATAAGGGATTACATACAGGAATACATAGGGGATAATAGTATTATAAGTGATAGCCAGCATGGGTTTACTAAGGATAGAAGTTGTCAAACCAATCTAATTTGCTTTTATGAAGAGGTGAGTAGAAGCCTTGACAGAGGAATGGCTGTGGATATAGTGTTTCTGGATTTTGCCAAAGCGTTTGATACTGTCCCTCACAGACATCTGACAGGTAAGTTAAGGTCCTTGGGCTTGGAAACTTTAGTTTGTAACTGGATTGAACACTGGCTCATGAATCGTACCCAGAGAGTGGTGGTAAATGATTCGTACTCTGATTGGTCCCCGGTTATTAGTGGTGTACCCCAAGGTTCAGTACTGGGCCCGCTGTTGTTTAATTTATTTATCAATGATATAGAGGATGGTATTAACAGCTCTGTTTCTATCTTTGCAGATGACACCAAGCTTTGTAGCACGGTACAGTCTATAGAGGATGTGCATAAGTTACAAGATCACTTGGATAGACTAAGTGTCTGGGCATCCACTTGGCAAATGAGGTTCAATGTGGATAAATGTAAAGTTATGCATCTGGGTACTAATAACCTGCATGCGTCGTATGTCTTAGGGGGGATTAAACTGGCAGAGTCACTGGTAGAGAAGGATCTGGGTGTACTTGTAGATCACAGACTACAAAATAGCATGCAATGTCAGGCTGCTGCTTCCAAAGCCGGCAGGATATTGTCATGTATAAAAAGAGGCATGGACTCGAGGGGCAGGGACATAATACTCCCCCTTTATAAAGCATTGGTACGGCCTCACCTGGAATATGCTGTTCAGTTTTGGTCGCCTGTTCATAAAAGGGACACTGCAGAGTTGGAAAGGGTGCAGAGACGCGCGACTAAACTAATATAGGGCATGGAACATCTTAGCTATGAGGAGCGATTAAAGGAGTTACAATTGTTTAGTCTTGAGAAGAGACGTTTAAGGGGGGATATGATAAACGTATATAAGTATATAAATGGCCCATACAAAAAATATGGAGAAAAACTGTTCCAGGTTAAACCCCCCCAAAGGACGAGGGGGCACTCCCTCCGTCTGGAGAAGAAAAGGTTTAGTCTAAAGGGGCGGCACGCCTTCTTTACCGTGAGGACTGTGAATTTATGGAACGGTCTACCTCAGGAACTGGTCACAGCAGGAACAATTAACAGCTTTAAAGCAGGGTTAGATACATTCCTGGAACAAAATAACATTAATGCTTATGCAGAATTATAAAACTACATCCCTTTCCCTTATCCCCTTACATCCTTCCCTTCAATCCCCTGGTTGGACTTGATGGACGTATGTCTTTTTTCAACCATACTAACTATGTAACTATGTAACTATGTAATCAAAACCTGTCCAGAGGAAAAGTTTCTGAGTTGCCCATAGCAACCAATCAGATCACTTCTTTCATTTTTCACAAGGCCTCTGCAAAATGAAAGAAGCGATCTGATTGGTTGCTATGGGCAACACAGCAGCTTTTCCTGGAAGTTTCTGAGTTGCCCATAGAAACCAGATTGCTTCCTTCATTTTTCAGAGGCTTTTTCAAAAATGAAAGAAGCAATCTGATTGGTTGCTATGGGCAACTGTACAACTCTTCCTCTACACTGGTTTTGATGAATCTCCCCCATAGAGGGAGATTTATCAAAACTTGTCCAGTGGAAAAGTTTCTGAGTTGCCCATAGCAACCAATCAGATCGCTTCCTTCATTTTGCAGAGGCCTTGTGAAATATTAAAGAAGTGATCTGACTGGTTGCTATGGGCAACTTTTCCAGGAAAGTAAAGTTAAACCACAGTGTGTCAGTCACATTGCCTGATGAAGTGCCCTTTACGGGCAAGAAACGCATTGCTCTTCTGTCCCCAATAAACCTCATGAAGTTCATCCATGCATAACGGATCTTTCTTCCACTGTAACTGCACCTGGCAAGGATCCAATTTTACTTTTGCCATTTTGCTGCTACTATGAACCGGTGAGCGAGGCCCTGACTGGAGGATCCAGGCTGCATACAGAACCTTTCTATTGTCTATGCTCCATATGGTGTTGTGCCCTCAGCGCAACACACTCTGGTAAGTGTAATTATTTACAATTACCAAATCCCTAGCACTAGGGGTGCTTGTGCCTTTTTTCTTTTTTCTCGTTTCTCTGCTTGTCAATTTGGGTTCCATGGATTTGTTTTTTTTTTTTATCTCTAATCTAATCCCGAGGATAGGTTATCAATGTTAATTTGGTGACTGTCCGACCTTCACAACCCCCAGTTATCAGCAAAATGAAGGAGAAGGTACTAGACATGTAGTACTAGCCACTTTTCCTTCATTGTTTACACAGGAACAAGTGGCTAGTACTACATGTCTAGTACTACAGTTCACTCTATACAGTCTCATTTAAGTAAACAGAACAAGGTTAAAGGGGTACTCCACTGGAGAAATTTTTTTTTTAATCAAATGGTTCCAGAAGGTTAAACAGATTTGTAATTTAGACAAATAGAAAGTGACAGTGCTCGAAGTTAAATGGATACTGGGTCTCAATAATTGTATATAAATGTATTAAAAAAAATTGTAAAAATCACAATAAACGAGCGGTGAGGGGGGAACATGGCCCGGCTTACCCGGACCGGCGGAGGCGGCATTCCGAAGCAGCGGCGTCAGCAGGAGGAGTGCGGCCGGAAAGTGGTGTGCGTGGAGAAGGCTGCAGTGAAGGCTGTCTGGGCATGCTGGGAGTTGTAGTTTTGTAACATCTGGAGGGTCACAGTTCGGAGACCATTGTGTAGTGGTCTCTAAACTGTGGTCCTCCAGATGTTGCAAAACTACAACTTTCAGCATGCACTGACTGTCTGGGCATGCTGGGAGTTGTAGTTTTGCAACATCTAAAGGGGCACAGTTTGGAGACCACTATACGGTGGTCTCCAAACTTTAGCCCTCCAGATGTTGCAAAAGTACAATTCCCAGGATGGCCAGACAGTCAGGGATGCTGGCCATGTAGTTCTGCAATATCTGGCCCTTCATATGTTGCAGAACTGCAACTCCCAGCATGCCTGGACAGTCTGGGCAAGCTTGGAGTTGTAGTTCTGCAACATCTGAAGGGCCAGATATTGCAGAACTACACACCCAGCATCACTGACTGTCTGGCCATGCTGGGAATTGTAGCTTTGCAACAGTTGTAGGCACACTGGTTGGGAAACACTGTTTCCTAACTCAGTGATTCTAACCCGTGTGCCTCCAGCTGTTGCAAAACTACAACTCCCAGAATGCACTGACAGATGGTACATGCTGGGAGTTGTCATTTTGCCACAGCTGAAGGTGTGGGGCACCCCCCCTCCCCCCCATGTGAATGTACATTCACACGGGCAGGTTTACAGTGGGTTTCCTTCTATAAGTTTGAGCTGCAGCAAATTTTCCGCCGCAGCTTAAACTCCCAGCGAAAAACTTACTGTGAACCTGTGTGAATGTACCCTAAAAACACTACACTACACTACACTAACAAATAATAAAAAGTAAAACACTACATATACACCCCCTTACACTGCCCCCCCCCCAAAAAAAAAAAAAAAAAATTTTAAACGTCTCATACGGCGGTGTTTCCTAAACGGCGCCTCCAGCTTTTGCAAAACCACAACTCCCAGTGTTGCCGGACAGCCATAGACTGCCCTGGCAGGCTGGGAGTCTTGCAACAGCTGGAGGCACCCTGTTTGGGAAACACTCCTGTAGGGTTTTGGTGGAGACAAGCCCCATCCTTGTAACCGGGTCCACCCCTATTGCAAATTCCTTATTTAGGCCTCAAATGCGCATGGCGCTCTCTCCCTTCAGCCCTGTCGTATTTCAAGGTAACAGTTGAGGGCCACATATGGGGAAATTGCATTACAAATATTGGGTGGATTTTTCTCCTTTTACCCCTTAGGAAAAGGTAAAGTTGGGGGCTACACCAGCATGTTAGTGTAAAAAAATGTAAATTATTACACTAACATGCTGGTGTTGCCCCATACTTTTCATTTTCACAAGAGGTAAAAGGAGAAAAAGACCCCCAAAATTTCTAACGCAATTTCTTCTGGGTATGGAAATACCCCATATATGTACGTAAAATGCTCTGCGGATGAACTACATGGCTCAGGAGTGAGAGAGTGCACCATGTACATTTGAGGCCTAAATAAGTGATTTGCACGGGGGTGGCTGATCATTACAGCGGTTCTGACATGAACGCAAAAAAACAAACACATTTGACCCCATTTTGGAAATTACACCCCTCACGGAACGTAACAAGGGGTATAGTGAGCCTTAACAACCCACAGGTCTTTGACAAATTTTCATTAAATTTGGACATGAAAATAAAAAATTAGTTTTTTCCCCCTGAAATGCTGGTGTTACCCCAAATTTTTCATTTTCACAAGGGGTAATAGGAAAAAATCCCCCCAAAATTTGTAACCTCATTTCTTTTGAGTATATAATTACCCCATATGTGGATGTAAAGTGCTCTGTGGGCAAACTACAATGCTCAGAAGGGAAGGAGCGCCATTGGGCTTTTTGAGAAAGAATTAGGCTGGAATTGAAGGCTGTGTGTGTTAACAAAGCCCCCATGATGCCAGAACAGTGGACCCACTCCACATGTGACCACATTTTGGAAACTACACCCCTCACGGAATGTAACAATGGGTGCAGTGAGCATTTAATGCCCCACAGGTGTCTGACAGATTTTTTGAGCAGTCGTCCGTAAAAATGAAAAATTTTTTTTTTTTCATTTGCTCAGCCCACTGTTCCAAAGATCTGTCAAATGCCAGTGGGGTGTACATGCTCACTGCACCCCTTATTAAATTATGTGACAGATGTAGTTTCCAAAATAGTATGCCATGTGTTTTTTTTTTCTGTTATGGAACCATAGGGACTTCCTAAATGCAACATGTCCCCCAAAAACCATTTCAGCAAAATTCACTCTCAAAAATCCCATTGTCGCTCCTTCCCTTTTGAGCCCTCTACTGCGCCCACAGAGCACTTTACATTCACAAACTGGGTCTACTAGAACATGTTAGTGTAAAAAAATTGAGATTTTGAATTTTCTCCTTCACTTTGCTACTATTCCTGTGAAACACCTAACAAACATTCTGAATAACATTTTGTATACTTTGAGGGGTGCAGTTTTTATAATGGGGTAATTTATGGGGTATTTCTAATATGAAGACCCCTCAAATCCACTTCAAACTGAACTGGTCCCTGAAAAAATTCCGGTTTTGAAAATTTTGTGAAAAATTGGAAAATTGCTGCTATACTTTGAAGCCCTCTGATGGCTTCCAAAAGTAAAAACATGTTAACTTTATGATGCAAATATAAAGTAGACATATTGTATATGTGAATCAATATATACTTTATTTGGAATGTCTATTTTCCTCACAAGCAGAGAGCTTCAAAGTTAGAAAAATGCAACATTTTCAATTTTTTCATGACATTTTGTAATTTTTCACCAAGAAGTATTGACAAAAATTTACTACTTTGATAAAGTAGAATATGTCAAGAAAAAACTATCGAATCAAATTCATAAGTAAAAGTATCCCAGAGTTATTACTGTATTTATCGGGGTATACCACGCACCGGCCTATAACACGCACCCTCATTTTACCAAGGATATTTGGGTAAAAAAAGTTTTTTACCCAAATATCCATGGTAAAATGAGGGTGCGTGTGTGCGCGTGTATACCCCGATATACCCCCAGGAAAGGCAGGGGGAGAGAGCCCGTCACTGCCCGCTTCTCTCCCTCTGCCTTTCCTGGGGTCTAGAGCGCTGCTGCCGGCCCTTCTCTCCCCCTAGCTATCGGTGCCGCTGCCCGTTCTGTCCCCCTGACCATCGGTGCCGGCGCCCCATTGCCGGCGCCGATAGCCAGGGGGAGAGAAGGGGCAGCGGCACCGATTGCCGGCGCCGCTGCCCCGTTGCCTCCCCCCATCCCCGGTGGCATAATTACCTGGTTCGGGTCCGCGCTGCTGCAGGCCTCCGGCGTGCGTCCCAGGCGTCGTTGCTATGCGCTGCACGGCGCGGCGCATGACGTCAGTGCGCCGCGCCGTGCATAGCAACGATGCAGGGGACGCACGCCGGAGGCCTGCAGCAGCGCGGATCCGACCCAGGTAATTATGCCACCGGGGATGGGGGAGGCAACGGGGCAGCGGCGCCGGTAATGGGTGCCGCTGCCCCTTCTCTCCCCCTGGCTATCGGCGCCGGCAATGGGGCGCCGGCACCGATAGTCAGGGGGACAGAAGGGGCAGCGGTGCCGATAGCTAGGGGGAGAGAAGGGCCGGCAGCAGCGCTCTAGACCCCAGGAAAGGCAGGGGGAGAGAAGCGGGCAGAGACGGCCTCTCTCCCCCTGCCTTTCCTGGGAGTGTATCGGCGTATAACACGAACATAGACTTTAGGCTAAAAATTTTAGCCTAAAAAGTGCGTGTTATACGCCGATAAATACGGTAATTCTTAAAGTGACAGTGGTCAGATGTGCAAAAAATGCTCTGGTCCTTAAGGCCAAAATGAACTCGGTCCTTAAAGGGGTACTCCAGTGAAAACCTTTTTTCTTTTAAATCAACTGGTGGCAGAAAGTTAAGCATATTTGTAAATTACTTCGATTAAAAAATCTTAATCCTTCCTGTACTTATTAGCTGCTGAATACTACAGAGGAAATTATTTTCTTTTTGGAATGCTCCCTGGTGACATCACGAGCACAGTAATGCTTTTTTTTTTTATTGTTGTCCTTAGTGGGATTTGAACCCAAGTCCCCAGCTCTGCAAGGCAGCAGTGCTAACCACTGAACCACCATGCTGCCCTTAGCATACATCTGTTGTGCATGGTTGCTAAAATGGACAGAGATGTCAGCAGAGAGCACTGTGCTAGTGATGTCATCAGTGTTCCAAAAAGAAAGGAATTTCGTCTGTAGCATTCAGCAGCTAATAAGTACTGGAAGGATTACGATTTTTCAATAGAAATAATTTACAAATATGTTTAACTTTCTGTCACCAGTTGATTTAAAAGAAAAAAGGTCTTCACCGGAGTACCCCTTTAAGGGGTTAATATTATATAGTGTTAAAAGAATTGCATTTTAATTCGCCAGAAGTCCTCAGTATATTTTATTTTACAATTTTTTATGCTTCATTGTATTTTATTACTTGCTCATACGTCATAATATAGCTTGAAGTTAGCCACAAGGGCCCTAGGCCTTTTCCAGACAGCTATATACACATTTATAACATCAATATATTTTTAACAGCTATGTTTATTGGGATTTTTACAATTTTTGTAATACATTTATTTACAATTATTTAGACCCAGTATCCATTTTACTTTGAGCACCGTCACTTTCTATTTGTATATTTTAGTATTTTTTACACCTAGGGTATAGGTGTTAAGACGGTTAATTGCTCAGTTCAAGGTGTTTTTGAGATAGGTGAGCACTTTCCACTGCTCTTTTCTAAGATTTGTAATTTACTTCTATTTAAAAATCTTAACCCTTCCAGCACTTTTTAGCTGCTGTGTGTTCCAGAGGAAGTTATTTTCTTTTTGAATTTCCTTTCTGTCTGACCACAGTGCTTTCGGCTGACACCTCTGTCCATTTTAGGAACTGTCCAGAGTAGGAGCAAATCCCCATAGCAAAGCTCTCCTGCTCCGGACAGTTCCTAAAAAAGACAGAGGTGTCAGAAGAGAGCACTGTGGTCAGACAGAGAAGAAATTAAAAAAGAAAGAGCACTTACTATTGAGCAAATAGCAGCTGATAAGTACTGCAAAGATTAAGATTTTTAAATAGAAGTAATTTACAAATCTGTTTAAAGGAGTAGTCTGGTGGAAAACTTTTTTTTTTTTTTTTTTTTTATCAACTGGTGCCAGAAAGTTAAACAGATTAGTAAATGACTTCTATTAAAAAAAATCTTAATCCTTCTAGTACTTATTAGCTGCTGAATACTACAGAGGAAACTCTTTCCTTTTTGGAACACAGAGCTCTCTGCTGACATCATGACCACAGTGCTCTCTACTGACATCTCTGTCCATTTTAGGAACTGTCCAGGGCAGCATATGTTTGCTATGGGGATTTTCTACTACTCTGGACAGTTCTCAAAATGGACAGAGATGTCAGCAGAGAGCACTGTGGTCATAATGTCAGCAGAGAGCTCTGTGTTCCAAAAAGAAAATCATTTCCTCTATAGTATTCAACAGCTAATAAGTACTAGAAGGATTAAGATTTTTTTTTAATAGAAGTAATTTACAAATCTGTTTAACTTTCTAGCACCAGTTGATGTAAAAATAAAAAGTTTTCCACCGAAGTACCCCTTTAACTTTCTGGCACCAGTTGATAAAAAAAAAATGTTTTCCAGTGGAGTACCCCTTTAAGTATAAAGCACGACCACCAGTTTGGAGGAGCTGTGGTGCCTATTTAAGCAATGAAGGCAATATAAAGATTACAGGCAATGAAGAATTGGCCATTGGTCTCAAGTCATAGCATACTCCCACCTCCTGCATAACCGCATTTATTAAAGGGGTTCTCCAGTGGAAAACGTTTTTTTTAAATCAACTGGTGCCAGAAAGTTAAACAGATTTATAAATTACTTCTATTTAAAAATCTTAATCTATCAAATACCTATCAGCTGCTGTAAAATACAGAGGAATTTCATTTATTTTTTAATTTCTTTTCTGTCTAACTCCAGAACTCTCTGCTGACACCCCTGTCCATGTCAGGAACTGTCCAGAGCAGAATATGTTTGCTATGGAGAGTTGCTCCTGCTCTAGACAGTTCCTGATATGAACAGAGGGGTCAGCAGAGAGCACCGTGGACAGACAGAAAAGAAATTCAAAAGAAAAGAGCATCCTCTGTAGTACACAGCAGCTGATAAGTACTGGAAGGATTAAGATTTTTTTAACAGAAGTAATTCATGAATCTGTTTAACTTTCTGGAACCAGTTGATTAAAAAAAAAAAAATGTTTTCCACCGGAGTACCCCTTTAACGTACCTTACAGAATACTGTGTACTGAGTAACTCATATTAGAAAGCTAACAAGGAAACACTAATTCACTTAGTCTTTCACTGGAATATTGATCAGGTCTATATTTTATTTAATAAACAATTTAATTTTTAATGATTTGTTAAACAAAAAAGTACAAAAAAGTAATTTATTTTCCCTCTCTGCACAGCCCATAAAGCTGCATCATTAAAACATTCACTCTTAATAAAATCCTATAATTGCTTTCCATTTCTAGCGGGTCCACAATGATATGTGGTACGCATACGCCGAGGTTATTTGTGATTTCCTAATTGTTTCTGTTTTTTTCTTGCTATCGGAAGGATCTGTTTGGCTAAAGATGCCCCTTCCGCATGTTTAATTAATCCATTTAATTCTGTGCTAAATTAAAATAATGGGTATTAATTTTAGTCTACATGTAAAAGTGATTGGTAATTATGGGAGACATAAGAGATTTAGACCTACAAATGAATATTAAATGACCTCGCGAACTGGGTACTGTGCATTCTTTTTAAGGGAAAATTATTTGTTTTTGCAAATAAATAATCATAACATGCTTCAGAAAAACAAACATGGACCATATTCACTAGGATTTAAATGTAAGTTTATAAATGGATGCTGACCAACAGGGAGTAGGCACTGTTTGTACATTTGGTCTGTATGGAATTGATCTCTATGGCACTGGTACCCAAAAATCAAGACAAGCTACATGCCACGTCAAGAAGGTGCTTGCATTATTTAGCATAACATTTTGGACAAGGTTACTCATCCCTTTCTTTTTCTAATTTTTCATTCACCATTTCTTCTTTCCAGATGTATCTTGTTCTGCTCCAGGGGTAACAGATCTTGGGAGTCAACTATTAAGGGTTATCATTATTGTGCCATGAGGGTTATTACACTCTTTTACCTTTCCCACTTCTGTGCCGCCATTTCTCTTATTGATTCTTCTTTTGGATCTTCCCTCTTTTCAACACAGACTGGTCTCTCAGCCCCCTTTCTCAGATATGTCCCTCCGATGTTACCACCTACCTAATGTACTATACTTCCTGTCCCCCTCCCCAACCCAACACACACACACACTGGTCATGCAGCAGCCCCTCACATAAATGGTCCCACCTTCCCCACATACTGTTTCTCCTGCTCCTCCCTACAGACTAAACACCATTCCACCCTCATCGACTGGTCTCCCTATACATTTATCAAATACCTCTACAGCTCCTTTTCGCCTTCACAGTTACATAGTTAGTACGGTTGAAAAAACGGTCCCCTTGTCTTTTGAGGTGATTTTACATGAAACAGTTTTTCTCCATATTTTTTATGAGCTTTAGTGTTATACAGACTCTGAAGGAACTGAGGTGACGTCATAGTCACGTGTCAAAGTCTCCTTAAATATTTCTGAATGACCTCCCTGCTGTAGACCTACAGAAATTTTACCTAAAAACCTTTACAATCATATTTCAAGTTGTATCCATTGACTTCTGTAGAAAAATCTAGTCCAAAACTTGCTTCAGTTTTCTGTTGATTCATACATTTTCTTTAGATTTTTGGTTGACCCTAATTTTTGGACTCGGATTGAAATTGTAAGCAATTTTCATAACATTAATATTTCTGTAAACCACACTGAATCGTATTAATGGCCAATTTTGACAGTTTAATTGCACATGATATTTTGTTAGCACATGTGCAATAGCTTCGAAATTGCAGGGAAGCCTGGAAGCACAGAAAGCATCCCCATAAGGACTCAGGGTTTTTCTGTTATTGCACTTTCATTTTTTTCCTCAAATCATAACCCTTTCAATTTTGCACCTACAGATTCATAAGATGGCTTTTTTTTGTGCCACTAATTCTACTTTGTAATAAAAATCTACGGCAAAAAAAAAAATCAATTGAAAAACAAACGCCATTTTGTAACTTTTGGGGGCTTCCGTTTCTGTGCAGTGCATTTTTTTGGTAAAAATGACACATTCTCTTTATTCTGTTTATACAATTAAAAGTATACCCTACTTATATAGGTTAGATTTTTTTGTACTTCTGGAAAAAAATCATAACTACGTGCAGGAAAATGAATACATTTAAAAATGTCCTTTTTAACCTTTTTATATTTCCACATACCGAAATGTTTGAGGGCTCATTCTTTGGGCCGTACCATTTTCGTTTTGATCTGACTTTTTGATTGCTTTTTATAAAAAATTTTAATGGTATTAAAAGTGACCTATATTGGAATTTGGAATTTGTTTTACGTGTACACCATTGACCTTGAGGTTTAATTAACAATATATTTTTATATTTCGGACATTTATGGATGCGTTGATACCACATATGGTTATTGTCAGGATTCGGCAGGCTGATGGTGGATCCTCTGTGTCAGAGAGGGATAGGCGTGGACCGTACCGGTGGACCGGTACTAAGTTGCTACTGGTTTTCACCAGAGCCCGCCACAGGGCAGGCGGCAAGGATCGTAGTCAAGGGCAACGGCAGAAGGTCTGGTAATACTGGTAAGGGCACTCACAAAACATTTTCACTAGGCACTGAAGCAACAAGATCCGGCAAGGACAGGAAGGGGAAGTGGGTTTACATACACATGGAGCAGGGAAGCAAATTGACACTGATTGGGCCAGGCACCAATTAGTGGTGCACTGGCCCTTTAAATCTTAGAGAGCGGGCGCGCGCGCCCTAGAGAGCGGAGCCGCACGCGCCAAGACGTGACAGCCGGGGAATGGGACAGGTGAGTAGATTGGGATGCGACCCGCAGACGGGCTCGTCCCGCTAAGCTGATCGCATCCCCGCCGGCAGAGACAGTGTATACAGCGCTCCCGGTCAGCGGGTCTGACCGGGGCGCTGCAGAGAGGAGAACGCCGCGAGCGCTCCGGGGAGGAGCAGGGACTCGGAGCGCTCGGCGTAACAGTACCCCCCCTTAGGTCTCCCCCTCTTTTTATCTGCATGTCCCTTCATACGAGACGAGGCCAGTGGGAGCGACTCTTGAGTCTCCTTCCAGATAACGGAGAAGTCCCGGGTTATTTCATCTACGGCAGGAACTCCAGAAGAAGTGGGAATGGGGAGGGGGGTAGAGGCTGAATCTTGCCACGGGGCAGAGTGGTACCAGGAAGGAGGCTATGAGGAGGTAAGATCTCTGCTTGCTTTTTGCAAAAAACATCAGAAAAGTCCTGGTAAGCCTTGGGAGGAACCGGTAAAGGCGGAACTTCAGGAGTTAGACAAGTGGGAGCAGATGTGAGGTATCGTTTGTGACAAGAAGGACCCTCATTTTTTATCTTCCCGGTGGTCCAGTCGAGGGTAGGAGCATGACGTTGGAGCCACGGCAAGCCGAGAAGAACTTCAGAGGTGCAGTTGGGCAGAACAAAAAATTAAATCCTTTCATGGTGAAGTCCAATGCTCATGGGCAGGGTTTCCGTGCGGTAGCACACAGTGCAGTCCAATTTCTCTTCGTTAACAGAAGAGATAGAGAGCAGTTTGACGAGACGGGTTACTGGGATACTGAACCTATTAACGAAAGAGACCAAAATAAAGTTTCCTGCAGAACCTGAGTCCAAGAAGGCCACTGCTGAGAAGGAGGAGTTGGCGGAAGGAGAAATCCGCACAGGTACAGTCAGACGTGGAGGGGCAGAATTTATGCCAAGAGACGCCACTCCCACGTGAACAGGGTGCGTGCGTGCGTTTCCCAGACGCGGAGGATGAATAGGGCAGTCCACTAGGAAATGTTCGGTACTAGCGCAGTACAGGCATACATTTTCATCTCTGCGACGAGACCTCTCTTCTTGGGTCAGGCGAGTCCGATCCACTTGCATAGCCTCCTCGGCGGGAGGCACAGGAGTAGATTGCAGAGGATTCTAGGAGAGAGGTACCCAGAGATCAAGGTCCTTTTCCTTGCGGAGCTCCTGGCGTCTTTCAGAAAAACGCATATCAATGCGGGTGGCCAACTGGATAAGTTCAGATAGGGTAGCAGGAATTTCTCGTGCGGCCAGCACATCTTTGATGTGACTGGATAAGCCTTTCTTGAAGGTCACGCAGAGGGCCTCATTGTTCCAGGATAGCTCTGAGGCGAGGGTACGAAACTGGATGGCGTATTCGCCTATGGAAGAACTCCCTTGGACGAGGTTCAGCAAAGCAGTCTCGGCTGAGGAGGCCCGGGCTGGCTCCTCAAAGACACTACAAACTTCAGTGAAGAAGGACTGGATTGTAGCAGTGGCAGGATCGTTGCGGTCCCAGAGCGGTGTGGCCCATGACAAGGCCTTTCCAGACAGGAGACTGACCACGAAAGTCACCTTAGACCGTTCAGTGGGGAATTGGTCCGACATCATCTCCAAGTGCAAGGAACACTGGGACAGGAACCCACGGCACAATTTAGAGTTCCCATCGAACTTGTCAGGTAGGGACAAGCGGAGTCTGGAAGTGGCAACTTGCTGCGGAGGAGAAGCAGGAGCTGGCGGAGGAGATGGTTGCTGCTGTAGAGGCAGAAGCTGCTGTAGCATGGCGGTCAACTGCGACAGCTGTTGTCCTTGTTGGGCGACCACGGTGGTGAGGTCAGCGAGACTTGGCAGCGGCACCTCAGCGGGATCCATTGCCGGATCTACTGTCAGGATTCGGCAGGCTGATGGTGGATCCTCTGTGTCAGAGAGGGATAGGCGTGGACCGTACCGGTGGACCAGTTCTAAGTTGCTACTGGTTTTCACCAGAGCCCGCCGCAAAGCGGGATGGTCTTGCTGCGGCGGTAGCAACCAGGTCCTGTACACCGGTAGTGGCTCAACCTCACTGACTGCTGAGACTGGCGTGGTACAGGAGGACTAGAAAGAGGCGAGGTCAGACGTAGCAGAAGGTCAGGGCAGGCGGCAAGGTTCGTAGTCAAGGGCAACGGCAGAAGGTCTGGTAACACTGGTAAGGGCACTCACTAGGCACTCACTAGGCACTGAGGCAACAAGATCCGGCAAGGACAGGAAGGGGAAGTGGGTTTATATACACATGGAGCAGGGAAGAAAATTGACACTGATTGGGCCAGGCACCAATTAGTGGTGCACTGGCCCTTTAAATCTTAGAGAGCCGGCGCACGCGCTCCCTAGAGAGCGGAGCCGCGTGCGCCAGGACATGACAGCTGGGGAACGGGAAAGGTGAGTAGATTGGGATGCGACCCAAGGACGGGCACGTCCCGCTACGCGGATCGCATCCCCGCCGGCAGAGACAGTACAGCGCTACGGGTCAGCGGGTCTGACCGGGGCGCTGCAGAGAGGAGAACGCCGCGAGCGATCCGGGGAGCAGCAGGAACCTGGAGCGCTCGGTGTAACAGTTATATGTCTTTTTAATTACATTTATTTACAGTTTTATTTTTTTTTATGGGAAAAGGGGGGTGATTCAAACTTTTATTTAAAAGTACTTATTAGGTACTTTTATTAAGGGGTTAAATCACATTTATTTACAATTTTTTTACACTTTTTTTTTGCAATGTCCCCATAGGGGACTATAACATGCAGTACAGTTCATTGATTACAGACACAGATCAATGATTTCCCAAAGCATTGTATTGATCAGTGTTATTGACGCTCCACTGCTCCTGCCTGGATCTGCCTCTGGCACAGAGAAGTGAATCTATGATTGGACAACAAGGAGGCATGTAGGGACCCTTCTCGTGTCCTAACAGCTGATCGGGACACCGCGGTTTCACTGCTGTCATGCCCCCTCCCACAGGCTTGCATTGAGGGGTGGAGCGTGACGTCACACGGGGGCGGAGGCGTGACGTCACACGCCGTCGGCCCTGTGGTCGCCGGTAATCAGGCCCGGAGCGAACACGCTCTGAGGACTGATTATAAACGGGGTGCCGCGTGCAAGATCACGGGGGTCCCCATGGGGGTCCCCAGATGTCTAAGCACCGGAGTAACCCTTTAAGGACCAGGTTTTTTTTTTTCATTTTTGCACTTTAATTTTTTTCCTTCTTACCTTTAAAAAATCATAACTCTTTCAATTTTGCACCTAAAAATCCAAATGATGGCTTATTTTTTGCGCAACCAGTCATTTTACACAAAAATCTACGATGAAATGGAAAAAAAAAACATTGTGCAACAAAATTGAAGTAAAAACACATTTTTTTAAGTTTTGGGGGCTTCTGTTTCTACGCAGTAAATTTTTTGGTAAAAATTATTCCTTCTCTTTATTCTGTAGGTCCATATGATTAAAATGATACCCTACGTATATAGGTTTTATTTTGCTGTACTTCTGGAAAAAAATCATAACTACATGCAGGAAAATGTATACGTTTAAAATTGTCATGTTCTGACCCCTATAACTTTTTTATTTTTCCGTGTATGGGGCGGAATGAGGGCTCATTTTTTGCGCCGTGATCTGAAGGTTTTAGCAGTACCATTTTTGTATTGATCAGACTTTTTGATTGCTTTTTATTCATTTTTTCATGACATAAAAAGTGACCAAAAATACAATTTTTAATTTTTTTGCACGTACGCCATTGACCGTGCGGTTTAATTAACAATATATTTTTATAATTCGGACATTTCCGCACTCGGCGATACCACATATGTTTATTTTTATTTTTATTTACACCGTTTTTTTTTAAATGGGAAAAGGGGGTGATTCAAACTTTTATTAGGGAAGTGGTTAAATGATCTTTATTAACTTTTTTTTCCACTTTATTTTGCAATGTTATAGCTCCCATATGGGGCTATAACACTCATAGCCCCATATGGGCTAGGAAACCATTGATCAATGATTCTGCCGCTTGACTGCTCATGCCTGGATTTCAGGCACTGAGCAGCCATTCGGAGATCGGACACCAGGAGGCAAGGTAAGGGACCCTCCTGCTGTGTCACAGCTGTTAAGGATGCCGCGTTTTCACCGCGGACCTCCCGAACAGCCCCCTGAGCTAACCAGCATTGTTTTACTTTCACTTTAGACGCGGAGTTCAACTTTGAACGCCGCATCTAAAGGGTTAATAGCACATGCCACCACGATCAGTGCCTCTAGCACTATTAGCCACAGGTAGAGGCCGGGCCCGACCTGCTATGATGCGGGGCCATGCCGTGGCCACGCGTTATAGACAGGGAAAGGAGTCAGGACGTACCGGTACGTCCTTGGTCCTTTACAGGTTAAGCTCTATATATATATATATATATATATATATATATATATATATATACACATAGCTGAAAGGGTCAAGTATTTTCTTCAGGGAGAGGAACACCGCAACAGCTGTCTGCAGATCGGTCCTCTCCCCTTCTGGGGAGGATTCTGGCTTGGCAAAAATCCCAATCAGCTTCTGAGACTTTGTAACTGGAGCCAGAGCTGATCTTAGGGCACGCTACCTGAGAAGGTGGTGTGATGAGTCACTTTGCATATGTATATATATATATATATATATATATATATATATATATCCAACCCATTGGTCAGTTACCCCTCCATTAATCTGCTAACAGTGCAGATAGAGGAGTTCTGCACAGGTTTTTTATTTGTCATAACTGTTTGAATTGGGGGGATGGGGCTCAGGCATGAGTTGTAATGTCTTTTGTCTTTATTTATACCCAAAATTGTAAACTTCTGAGGAATTTGTTGATGCTTTTTACAAATAAATATTGTCAATATAATGTAAACTGTTATTATTATTATTATTATTATTAGAGATTAGCACATTTTTGAAAAATTTGTTTTGGATGATTCAACAAATTTTCTGAAAAAGTTTGGGTTAGTCCAAATTTTTTTGAGCCAAATCGCTATTAAAAACGGCTATTTCCAGGCTACAGAGTGCCTCAGTACGGTGCTATGTTAATGAAATAATACTGTTATTCAGTATGATATGCAGATTACAGGCATCGCTATTAGAATTACTGTAGCAGAGCGTCTGGATGTGGCAGCAGGGTTGGGAGCATATATTGGGAGAATATCACAATTGAAGAGATTCAAGAGATTTTTTTCATGGGATTTTTATTTAATTTCATTTGAATTCATTAACATTTTTAAAAATCCTTTTTGGAGGACCTATTCTGGTGAGCATTGAGCTGGCGGTATGCTGTGAGGCGAGATACCAACTGTTCCAACCACTTACTCTGTGGAACTGCTAATGTTTAATTTATTAAGTTACGGTTCATTGTTATCGCTCCAACCTGTTCCAACCATGGTTTCTTGTGGTAATTCCAGAGGTAATACATGACGACGACTATAGAGGAGTGAATTTTTAAAAAATTTGATTCTTCCAATTTAATTCACTCATCTCTATTGAGGACCCATTAGAGGGCAAGTCTGGTGCCAGCAGCCGCAATAATTCCAGCTCAAATAGTGCATAATTGCTGCAGTGTATCATTTTCTGCCCCACAGGGCTCATGTGGCCTCGAGATGTAGGCGCCACGTCTCCAGTGTCCTGACCAGCCATCGTTTCCAACATGTGTTGTAGGATATGAAGCAGTGGAATGACGTTGTTCATCCCGTAATCCTAGCGACTAATAATTTGGCTTCCTCAAAGGGCCTGAGCAAACGGCATGTGTCACATATGAGCTGCCACTTCATATAGTTGGTCCAACATATAGAGGGTGGAATTCCAACGTGTGGAAACATTGCAAATCAGACTATGTTGGGGGATGCTGTTCTGACGCTGCAGCTCCAGGAGGGTGTGCTTTGCGGTGTACAAGTTCCTGAAGTGCATGCAAAGTTTTCTTCCCATTGTTATGATGTCTTGCAGATGTGGTTAACACTTCAGGAATTGCTTGACAACAAGGTGCATGGCTCAGGCTTCCTTGAAGCAGCGCAGACAAGATGTTCTTCCCGTTGTCGGCCACCATGGTTCCCACTAACATTTTTTGTAGAGTAAGCCATGATTCGATTTCTTGATGAATGACACAGCCTGAAGGAGGCGGAAGCATGAGGAGATCATATAGTGGCAGAATGATTCAGCCTGGAGGTGCAGAAGCATAAGAAGACCATATAGTAGCAGAATGACCAAGCCTGGAGGTGGCAGCAGCAAGAGGAGTCCACAGGGCCTCACAATTGAAAAGAGTAAATATATTTTTTTAATTTTTTAATTGAATATTTTAAATAGATTAACATAAAATGTTTTATGTAATGTGCAAGCAGCATGAGAGACCAGATGTCAGCACAATGACACAGCTTGGAGGTGGCACCAGCATGAGGAGACCAAAATGTGGCAGAATGACCAAGCCTGGAGGTGGCAGCAGTAAGAGGAGACCCTATAGTGACAGAATGACACAGCCTTAAGGTGGTGGCAGCCTGGCGAGACTATAAGACCTCACAATTGAAAAGATTAAAGATATTTTTTTTAACTGCATGTGGCCATATTAACTTCCTCCGGATACTTGATGGAAAACTGCCACACCGCAGAGTAGCTGATTTTCCACCAACAGTCCTCACTGACTGACTGCTACTTCTGCCGACTCCAGGGACCCCTGTTCCACTACCTCGGGGCAGGTAGGCTGCCGTGAAGCAGGTGGTCTATCTCGGGCACATTTGGCTCCAGACTTCCCACTGCTACCACCATGCTGACTCTCAACCATGCTACCACCTTGCTCGCTCAACTGCTGCCTCACCTGCCACCCTCTTGTCCTGATGATGATGAAGCCCCTTCTGCACCTAGCTCCAAAGTGCAATCGGCTTCATCATCATCAAGTTGTGTCTGCCCGTCACTGATGTCCTCCTCAGGTTCCTCAACGGTGTGGGCTTCAGGAGCCTGAATGCTCCCAATACCACCTACCATGCCACTCTCCTCATAACCACTTGCCCACCTAGCGAAGGAAGCGGGGGATGTCTCCTCTACTTTTTGGCTGGGAAGTAGCTGCTGACTCCTCTAGTAGATCGTCCTGACTAAAAAGTGTAGCTGAACCCACAGCATAGGATACTTCTATGGGGGAGGGAACAGCATAGGACAGAGGCAATTGGGTAACAAAGACTGCTCCCAGGCCATGCCAACTAAAGGTTGTGTCTGAGGAAAACACAGAATGTTGACTGGGGGTGTAAGATGTCACTTGTGATGAAGTGGATGACCGAGTAAACCAGTCAATGACTGCAGATGGGTTGCTGGTTGAGACCCGATTGCTAGCTGATACCAGGAGCTCAGGCTTCTCGTTGCGACTCCTAGTCTACTGCAACCTCTGCCTGTGCCTGATAAATTTAGGTCTCTGCCACTCCTCTGCACGTCCTGGCATTTCTCTGCCTGACATATTTAGTGCGTATATGAGGGGAGGACAATACGCTCCACTACACTTAAAACAGTATTTGTCTAGAACAGAAGCAGGTGTGTAATTTTGGCTGGCCTTTCACAGTAACTAGGCCCTTAAGACTTTAACAGGAATAAAATGGTACACCACCTAGATGTACGTACGTAGTATGCACTTATGTGGGGAGTACAATACGCTCCACTACGCTTAAAACAGTATTTGTCTACAACAGCAGCAGGTATGTACTCTTGGCTGGCCTTTCAAAGTAATTAAGCCCTTAAGACTTTAACAGGAAAAAAAATGGTACAGAGGACAATATAATACGCAACACAACCTGTATTAGGCACTAATAGCAGGGGATTATGGCTTTTAGTGCTCTACTCACCCTAACTGGCTGGCAACTATTAGCTTTTTAGTTGTTGTACACACCAGTGCTGCAATACAAGTCGCTGTGAACTACACCCAAAATGGTACTTTTTTAAAAGTATTTATTTATAACTTTTATGTTTTTTGCAAAACAATACAGAAATAAAATAACATACAGCCGAAGATAGACCCACCCCCCACCCCCAAAATCATATGCAAATGTAAAATAGCACGGCACCATTGGAGTAGACAGTCGAGGAGGTCCACCCCCAGCCAACATCAAGACACAAAACAGAGACACAGACAGCACACACATTCCCGGAGTAACCCCACTTCCTTGACTAGGATAGAGACAACCCGCCTACCCAGAAGAACCGACCCATTCTGGGGGACAACCGACCCTCCTATCATCAGCCAGGGCATCCAGACTTTGTCAAATTTCTTGGGGCATTTACAACTAGTGTACAATGTCCTGTACAACGGTACATATTTGTTAACTAAGTTGACCCACCATGCAATGGGGGAGGGGAATTATCCTTCCAGGCCATAATTAGAACCTTCTGAGCATAGAACAATAGAAACCTAATAAGTAGGCGCCTATGAAAGACACAATTCTAAGTCATTAATAACACTAAACAGACAAACAACAGGGAAAACACATAGGGGAATTCCAAGTGGTCCATCAAGAACTGCAGCACCTCCCTTCAGAAGGGTTCTACACAAGGGCAACTCCACATAGCATGTACAAGAGTGCCCACATCCGCATGACACCGAAAACAAACATCTGAAGAAGAGACACCCATACAGGACAACCTAACCAAAGTGTTATATAAACAAAATATGAGCCGAACCTGAATAAGCAGATCCCTAGCACTAGCCACCATGGGGTAGTAGGTCTTAAAAACTTCACTCCATTGATCAACCGTCAAATCAGGAAGATCCACTGCCCACTTTGCAAAAGCCAACTTAAATGGATCTGGACCCACTGATTGCAGTAATGCATAAGCCTGAGTCAAAGGTTTAGTGAGGTCAGAGGTACCCAGAAACAACTCCACTTCAGAAAAGGCCAGGGTCACATCAAGAGAGCCAAATTGCGCCACCACTGTGTGTCTCAACTGGAAGTACCTTAACTGGGCAATCCGAGGGAGATTGAACCGCTCACACATTTCTTGGAATGAAGGGAAAGCAGGAAACTCCTCAAACAAGTGCATGGCGAATTTGACTCCATGAACGCTCCAGAACCTGGCAGCCTCCAACTCCTGCAGGTGCTCAAAATGAGGATTCCCCCACAGGGGTGCCCTGGGAGACATAGCCGGTAGTGGAAAGCATCTAGAAACCACCGACCACACCTCAGACACAGTTCTAATAGGGGTCAACAACCTGGAAGTAGGAGTATACCTGTACAGGGTATTGGTCAAAGTTTCATACGAGCTCCCGCTAGAATAGTAGAAGTGTTTGCCAGATCCAGGTCGATCCACCAGGCAGCATACACTAGTTGAGAAGCTAGAAAATAATTGTGCATGTTAGGAGCAGCTAAGCCACCCCTCTGTTTGGATGCCTGGAGCAGCGCCTGACCTAGTCGTGGAGGTTTGTCCTGCCAATTGAAGTACCTCAAAGCACCACCCAACCTTGTAAAGAATCTCTAAGGGGTAGCACAGGAGAAAGATGAAAAAGATATAAAACTTAGGAAGATAAATAATTTTAAATATATTAATCCTGCCAGCCAGGGACAGGAGCAGAGGGGACCAGGCCTGTAGTTTAGCTATCACAGACACTGGATCCAAATTCAACTTTACATAATCCTTCACACAAGCAGAAACCTCCACTCCCAAATATTTAAAGTGAGTGACCAACTGCAACCCATTAGGAAGTGAGGAATATGTAAACAGGTCAGGGAATGAGAATTGGGAAAATCTTGAACAAGCCCAAAAAGATTATAAAGAATTTATTTTGGAGAAAGCCCAACACCGGATTGTTTTTTTGGGGGGGACAAAAGAGTTTTGTAGAAGGGGGGAGGTCTAATAAATGGTTAGCCGGTATTATAAAAAATCAAAGGGAAAATAAGGAAATAGTGATATTGGAAAATAAGGAAGGGAAGACAGTGATAGGCCAAGATGCAATAAGTCAAGTAGCAGTGGAGTATTATCAAATATGATTCCGAAGGGGAAAAAACAGAGCCGGAGATCTATGAGTTTTTACAGAAGATACCATTACCTGGGGTAAAAGAGGAGGAGGTTAGAAGGATGAATGAGGCGATTAGTTTGGAGGAAGTTCAGGAGGCACTTAGAACGTGTAAAGGGAACTCCGCTCCAGGGTCAGACGGATTTACATTCAAACTGTATAGGAGATTCCATAGATCCCTGCTGCCCTGCTTGTGGGAAATTATTAATGAATCCTTGAATAGGGGGGGCTATGCCTCCCTCGATGTCTGAAGCAGTTATAATATTGATCCCCAAGAAGGGGGGCAGCAGAGAAAAGATGGAAAATTATCGGCCAATATCACTGTTAAATACAGATTATAAAATACTGGCAAAGATCTGGGCAGAGAGGTTAAAAAAAGTTATGGGTGAGATCATAGGTAAAGAACAAAGGGGATTTATGACGGGGAGGAATATGTTTGGAAATATACACAGGATTTATCTCAATATTCAGTCACATGGCGGGGCTCCATCCTGTCCCTGGACGCCAATAAAGCGTTTGACAGGGTGGAGTGGGGTTTTCTTTTTAGGGTAATAGAGAAATTTGGGCTTGGTACTTCTTTTTTAAAAGCTATTAAAACAATTTATTCTTCACCAACAGCAAAGATTAACATTAATGGGAATCTATCTAACTCAATACACTTAAAAAGAGGGTCTAAACAAGGGTGTCCATTATCACCTTTACTATTTGCACTTTTTATAGAACCTTTAGGGGCTATGATTAGGAGTACTGGGGTTTTTCACGGGTTTGGGGTACTAGGGGATAAGGAAAGAATATTATTATATGCAGACGATGTGGTCTTGTTTGTTAGGAATCCAGTGGAGAAGGTCCCGGAAGTAATCCGATTGGTGGAAGAGTTTGGTTGTTTTTCAGGGATGAAGATCAATTGGCAAAAATCGGGACTTCTTCCACTGGACATAGATATTGATGGGTCAATTGGTCCCATTAAAGTGCTAAGGGTTAATGATAGCTTGGAATATTTGGGCATAAAAATTTCTAGAGTGGCCTCGGATTTTGAGAGATAAAATTTGTGGCCTTTGTTGGGGAAAGTTTCGTGGGAAATAAATATATGGAGTAAGAGGAGGCTAAGTATGGCTGACAGAATAGGACTACTTAGAATGGTGCTACTACCCATGATTACACATTATCTACGAGCTTCCCCTATGTGGATTAAAAACGTCTTTTTTTAAAGATTAGAGAGTAAAATAAATAATCTTGTTTGGGGACGGAAAAGGGTCAGGGTTAAAAGTCAGTATTTGTATCACCCCATGGAAAACGGCGGTCTAGGCATTCCAATTTTTGTGCACTATTGTATAGCAGCACAACTAACTCTGATTATCCAAGAACAGCAAGCATTGGCAGTTTTCCTTGGAAAGATGGGTTTGAAGTTTGGGTCAATATGGGAATTGTTAGAGAGTGGGAGATTAAAAATGGACAGTGAGAGAGGGAATACAGTGAAGGAATTATTGGGGAAAGTGTGAGAAAAACCAAGCAAATAGCTGATATAGGGAGTAGTGTCTGGTGTACCCCTTTATTGGAGAGTGAGAACTTCCAAGAAATCAAGAAAATTTCAGATTATGTGAACTGGGAAAATAAAGGAATTGTGTTGATTGATCAGGTTTGTTCAAAGGGGGAGATAATAGGTTGGGACGGGTTGAGTGAACGGTTTGATTTGAATAACAGAAATTGTTTTGGTTACGTGCAACTTAGGGATGCCTTGAGAAGAGAGGAGCCAAAAGAAAAATTAAAGGTAGTTAGCTACCACATCACAGAATATATAAAGATAGCACAGGGTGGAAAGAGGAAAATTATGAGCTCTATATATAAATTATTGGGGGAAAAGGGATGGGAAGATGTAATGAAAAGGATAGGTCCAGCAAAAGATATAGGAGGAATCACGGAGACAGAATGGAAATTGGTGATGAAGAATATTAGAAGGTCTACGATTAATGCAAATAATAGGGTGTCTTTTTTGATGTTAGTTTATCGCGCACAGTATTCACCACAATTCCTTTATAAAATTAAGACCAGGGAAAATTCTCAATGTGGTTCTCAGTGTGGTAAGGAGGGCGCCAATTGGTTACACATGATATGAACTGTACGATGTTACAGTCGTTTTGGAGTATGGTATTTGAAAGAATAAAGGAAATTACTGATGTTGCCCTGCCGTTTGCACCAAAAACTGCAATTTATGGTCTGGAGATGGGAGGATGTAGGCATACTGACCTATTATTGGGAGTAATGGGAGTGGCAAAGATTTTAATTCTTAGGAAATGGATGTCCCCAAGAACACCGTCAGGGGAAGAGTGGGTAGTAGGAGTAAACAAAGTTAGACAATATTCTTGATTTTTTTCACTTTTAACACTAGTTCTATAAGTCTAGTGTTAAAAGTGAAAAAATCAAGAATAAATGGCTACCCTGGGAGACATGGAATAGGAGATGAACTAGAAAGTCCAGGCTGACTTGGGAGGGGGGGTTATTGGGGGGGGGGAAGAGAGGGTTAGGGGGGGATTTAAAGAATGTAAAATTTTCCTGTGTTGTAACATTAATTATGTATTTTTGAAAAATGTAAAAAAAAAAAAAAAGGAAGTGATGGGACATGACCTGCCGTCACAGACAGCGGCATTAAATAAGACTTAGCCCAATTGACCCTGAGACCGGAAAAGGAACTAAACTCATCTAAGAGAGTGAATAGGGCCACTAGGGAATCATGGACATCTGCTAAGTAAACCTAAGTATCATCTGCATACATGGACACTTTTTCTTCCAAGGAACCTCTACAAACCCCATGAATATTGGTGGGTGCTCGGATCGCCGCAGACAGGGGCTCAACTGCAAGGGCAAACATAAAAGGAGACAGGGGTTACCCCTGCCTCGTCCCTCTACCCAGCTGAAATGAGTCAGAAACCTCCAGATTAGTGCGCACCCTAGCCCTAGGGCTATCATATAACAACTGTACCCATGCCTGGAACCGAGGACCAAACTGTAGAGCCCCCAAAACACCCCACAAATACAGCCATTCAATAGATTTAAAGGCTTTATAGACGTCCAAGCTAACCACATATCCCCCTGAGGAATTCCCTTCTGCTGCAGCTATGTTAAGGTGCAGTCGTTGTACATGAATGTCTGTAGCTCTCCCTGGCATAAAACCCGTCTGGTCAGAATGGATGACAGCGGCTATAACCCTATGCAGCCGATTAGCCAATACTTTAGCCAGGAGTTTGATATCTACGTTGAGGAGAGAAATGGGTCTATAGGAATCCGGTAGAGTCGGATCCTTTCCTGGTTTGGTCAGCAATACCAACTGCCGAACTGACCCTACTGGAGGGCGCTGCAACCATGTTGTTCACCGGACGCATCTTGTCCATATGACCGGGCTCTGATCAGCTTCTGGGGGAGATAAGACAGACTACTGGGCATCTACCTAACCTCATACGAGACAGGGGCTAAGTATTTACCTATTATGGTGTATCTCATGCTGATACTGGGAACTCAGTTTCGATGCTATTGGCTAATAGGGGGAACATAATCTCATTGATATAGTTTGTTCCCTTATTTACGGACCCTGGTCTCGGTTTCTTTGTGGTTAGCACTATATTTGTGGACTTATGCGGATTTATGTGCACTCTTATATGTATATTTTTATGAGTGCTCTGTTATGTGTACTCTTATATGTATAATTCTATGAGTGCTCTGTTATCATTCATTTAAACTGTATATGTTCTAACTTTGATATCTATTTCTAATTATAAGATCTTAAGTCATGTTGTGTCTGGTGCTGGTTGCCATTGCCTGCAGTTTTTGGTACCAAGGTGATTGTTGCCTGCTTCTGCTTATGTACCTTAGTCCCTATCCCTGATGAACCCCTCATGCCAAAGTGGGAGAAACGCGTTGGCTTAATATATGGGGATTGTGACCATTATATTTAGGGATCTATATCTACTTTTGAAGAGAGCTGTCCAATCATTGAATGGACAACTCCTATGTTTTTAATAATTACAGCACTCATGTTCACTACTACACGTTGGTTTGGATTTGAGACTATTAATAATTCCTGATCACATATATCTATTGATTGTATCTTACTGTTCCCCCAGTTTGTTATTTTATCCTGTGCACCTAATTGACAGGAAGGGACCGTCACCGTGGTCGAGGCCATCCTGTTAAGGAGATGGGTCCCTTGAAAGGCAGGGAAAGATATATGGGGGAAATGAGTGATTAGGGTGGACACTTTACCTTGTCCCCCTTTAACCAATCTATCTATCTATCTATCACTGTACACTAACATCTATAGTACATAAGCAATATCTGCAGAATTCCCCCATCTAAGTGATTAGGATACTCTACTATCTGTTCTATAATTATAGCGATCAGTCTCAAATCCAGACCATTTATTATGTACATACACTATGCACAATTAATATTTTGGTACTCTTTTATTTTTTGATATCTATTAAAAGTTATGTTTTAATATCTAGCCTAAAGGGTAGTATCTTCTTGGATTTGATGTTTCAATAGGACTGGCCGTCTGCTACCTTGGGTGACCATTGACCCGACAGTTTGCAGCAACTGTGGTAACTAAATTGGCTGTTTTTGATTAACCTGGTTTGGGAAGAAACACAATAAGGGCATCCCTCATGGAGTCAGGAAGTCTCCCAGTCTCCAGGGCCACACAAAAAAAATTCAGTAAAATAGGGATTAGCTGCTCCTCATTTTCCCTGTACCAGTCACCAATCATGCCATCCAGCCCCAGGGTCTTTCCCGATTGCAAAGAAGCAATAGCCCATGAGATTTCCTCATCAGAAAAAGGGGCATCCAACATGGCAGCCTGAGCCGTATTTAAGGGCGTTTGAGGCAAACTCTTCAAAAAAGACACTAAACCATCCGGAACATTCGGTAATTGAGAGGTAAAGAGAGCACTATAGAAGTCCCAAAACACCTTATTAATAACAACAGGGTCAGTTTCTAGTGTCCCAGTAGCCCCCCTAATACAGGGTATAGCAGCGACAGGCCTACTTTCTCTAGCCAAATACGCCAACAGCCTACCATTTTTATCCCCAAATTCCAATAATGCCGCCTCCCTATCCACCATTTTCTGGTGAATCTTCTCCTTCTGAAGTATTAAGAGAGCTCTTTGAACATTCAACCATTTACTTTATCGGGGATGGGTTCCTCACTACCTCCGTTTCCAAAGCCCAATCTAAATCTGCAATGCCCTCTCTCTAGCCGAGTAATTCCTCCTCTGCCCTGCAACCCCTGACATAAAGGCTCCACTAACATGCGCCTTATATGCGTCCCATTGTACTAATTTATTAGGGTGAGACCTATTATGTTCCCAAAAACAATTATGGGCTTCTAGCAATGATGCCTCCACTACCTCCTCCTGCAGCCAGCCAGGATGCATCCGCCAGACCTTAGAGGACTGACGAGGGCCCAAACCCAAGGACAACACGAGAGCCGAGTCAATGACTAGGGGAAGGGATTTAGTTACCAAAATAAAGACTCCCGTCGCAGAGGATGAATAAGTGGAGTGATATCCCCTCGCTATCCAAGCCCTCTTCAGGGCAAGTATTTTATGACCAGTTAAGTGGGTTTCTTGTAAGCAAATCAGGTGTGGGGACTGCTTCTTAACAAAGTCTAGACATAGAGCCATTTGAATTTGGAGTTAAGGCCCCTAACATTCCATCTCATGATTTTAAGGGACCTTATTTAATCATACCTGGAAACACCATCGGCAGTATAAATACAACCTGGCAGGGAACCCCCCCCCCCCCGACTGCCAAAGGAATGAAACAAATCTAAAGGTGCACCTGGGAAACAACACCACGACACAAGGTATTCTGGGATCACACACCTCGCATACCACGAAATACACAAAGGACAAGATGGACAGACAAACTGAAAAACAAACACAAAAACAAATGCATAACATAACAAATACATCCCTAACAATACCCTGTCTAACACTAAAAACTTGTGTAGACCTAGACCTCTGAAACACTAACCTAGCAGAGGTAGCAAAAGTCCTAGTGACCTAAACAGTCCCACACCCTCCCACCTACCCAACCCTATTTAACTAAAAAGTAGGGCCAACTCACTAAGGGACCCATTATGAAGGCCAGAGAATCTAAAGAAGAAGTCCGTGGTCAAAACTCAAGAAGGGGAACTGAAAGAGACATCCTAACCCCCTACTCTTGTTAACTAACACATTAAGGCAAGACCAAGGATCTGTATAACTGATCAGTCTGGAGGGGCTGCAGCAGGAGCCGCATCAACCCACTGCAAAGCTTCAGTCGGGGGACGTGAAGAATCGTCCCATCCACCACACGAAGAACAGCATGGCATAGCGGTAGCTACGGACCGGTAGCTACGGACTTCAGTGAACTTGTTCCTCTGGTTAAGCAGTTACACTGAGAAATCCGCATTTAGAAAGTGAAGTGTCCTCAATGGTGAAGACCCTCCGCTCAACCTCGTCAGTGCATTCACTGAGCTTTTGAGTCTCGTGAGAAAGTATCACAAAGTGTTGACGGAGTTCATCCACCTTGGAAACCATCATAGTTTGACAGGATTTGAACGCTGCTAAAAGTTGCGTAGACTTCTGATCCACCAAATCGGCAGGACACGCAGAGTGATTGGGGGAGCAGCATCTCTCTGAACCAGGAGAGCCGGGGGGAACATAGGAGGAGAGGAAGCAGGAGACAAGCCCTCCGCCACCCCGAGGGCCTTGTAAATTGGCTGAGAGTTCTAGCAGTGTTTGCAGAAACCTTAGAGAGTAGGAGCACAGGAGTCACGTCTAGCATGGTCACTGGCAGGTGGAGGACCCTCATCAGAGGAGACCTCATCCTCTGTGGACTGTCTGGCTGCCTCAGCCTCATGTTTGTTTTTCTTAGACCGGCTTCCCGGACCTCCCATGGCCACCAATAACAATAGCACCACAAAGTCCAGCAAGAAAACACTGCAGCCCTTCAATAGGATAGGGACCAGTAGATGCACGGTAGATGCACGGTAGTTGCACAGTAGATGCTCAGTAGATGCTCAGTAGAAGCGCAGTAGATGCACAGTAGAAGCACAGTAGATGCACAGTAGATTCCCAGTAGATTCACAGTAGATCCCCATAGTTGCACAGTAGATGCACAGTAGATGCACCGTAGATGCCCAGTAGATGTCCAGTAGATGCACAGCAGTTGAACAGTAGTTGCCCAGTAGGTGCACAGTAATTGCGCAGTAGATGCACAGTAGAAGCACAGTAGATGCCCAGTAGATGCCCAGTAGATGTCCAATAGATGCACAACAGATGCACAGTAGATGCACAGCAGTTGCACAGTAGTTGCCCAGTAGGTGCACAGTAAATGCACAGTAGATGCACAGTAGAAGCACAGTAGATGCAAAGTAGGTGCACAGTAGGTGCAGTAGATTCACAGTAGATTTACAAAGTCCAGTATAACAGGGCACTAGCAGCAGAATATAGAAGGACACAGCTGGATCAGCTCTCAGCCTCCCAGTACCATGCAGGGGGCAGCACACACCCTCACAGACTTCAGACTCACTATAGCAGGGGGTCCACAACATCACCTCCTCCCGTCAGGATCCAAGTTCAGGCAGCCAGTCAGTAAACTCCCACAGATGAAGCAGGTTATAGTGCTTCCCAGACTCAGCAGAGGACACCAGGGGTTAACTTCTCCCACCTTCTCTTCTAGCAACATCAGCAGTTGTCCACTGTAAGAGACCACACACTCTCCTCTCTTCCTGGGCACGGGAATTGCTCAGGTAACTGCTGGCTCCGCCCACGAAGGATAATCAATGCCGGCCCTCTCCCCAATTTCTGGGCCTCCACGTCGTCCCTTTCACCTGTCAGCCGCACTGCAGCCTCCTCAGGTGTACACTGACGTCCAGCAGTTCTGCAGGAATCCCCAGCCCCAGCTAGGTCCGCAGGAATAGAAGCCCTGGCGCGCCGCTCTTCTCACTCTCTGCGGTACAGGACTGCACCTTAGGTACCCGCAGACCCTCCTATACCACCGAAGCACCAGAAGGGGTGAGTTGGAGCCCAAAAGAATGAAAATTCAGGATGAATAGAGCTGGGCTAGCGGGAGCACAGCGATATGCGACTGCTCAGCTCTACATGCAGGACGACCCCCCCCCCACCCTGCACTTTCTGTCTAATGTAATCTTATGTGATCTCTCTCCCTTCCCTATCAGTGTTTCTAGGCTGGATTTGGGCTTGAGGTGAATCACTGCTGTAAAAAAGCTTTTCTGTGCAACACACACTGCTCACTGTCCCCCTCTCTCTCTCTCTGCAATAGAGCGGTGGAATGGCTGACTGCAAGATGGCTGACGATTATATAGGGCTGTGACATCACAGGGGTGGCTGGCTGCTGATAGGCTGCATGCTGCATATGATTCAGGGTCATCCCGTCTACCAGTGTCCCTGCCTTCCCAGCATCCCTTGCCCCATGTTCTGACATGTGGAGCCCCCATCTTAGATTCCCGGGAGCCTGGACCGCACTAAGATCGGGTTTAATGAAGCGATTCATGCAATCGTATTGTGGCGATATATGGATTTGTTGCAAAACAAATTTTCCCCGAAATTCGTAATGAATTCGGATTCATCAGATTCGATTCGCTCATCCCTAATTATTATTATTATTATTATTGTTACTATTACTACTACTACTACTACTACTAAATAATAATAAGAATAATAATAATAAATGTACACTTTAAATCACAGCTAGGTTATTATCTATCTACCTATCTCCTCTCTAATATATGTCCATGCATCATTTCATCATTTGTTCTCTTGAGATTGCATTTCATATGCTTCTTTTTTTCCTTTGTGTTCCACCAGCGTAGAAAGTTCAGCAGAGAATAATGCTTTATTCATTATACACATATGACCTTGGCATTTAAATCTAAATTGCTCATCCTTTTTAAAAGAGTCAATTAAGCTGATCTTATACATCTTTCAATTAGGTTTTTACTGTTAGATGGTGCTTTTTTTTTTTTGGAGAATTACTTGTTAAACAGTCAAAGAGTTTAAGACAAAATACAATGTAGTTAGTCCTTACTTGGTGTAGTCTTGGATAAGACTTTATTAACTGTAATAAGTGTAAATTAACAATGATGATAATGATCATTAGAGATGAGCACACTTTTGAAACAAATTTGATTTGGCTAATTCACAGAATTTTCCGAAAAAAAATGTTTCAGGTTGAATTTCTTTGCGGCGAATCTATTTTAAAAACGGCTATTTCTGGCCTACAGAGAACCTCAATAAGGGCGTAGAACACGTTGCTTTGTTCTAACATGCATATGGAGTGTGCTGGGGTAGTGAAATAATACTGTTATTCAGTATGACATGCAGATTACCGGCATCGCTATTAGAATTACTGCCGCAGAGCGGCACAATGACAGAGCCTGGAGGTGGCATCAGTATGATGAAACCATATAGTGAAGTGGTCGGCAACCCCTGGCACGCGTGCCACTCATGGCACGTAGGGTGCATTTGAGTGGCACGCGAGCGAGTGCCGACCTGCAGGTAGTCCTGGGACATTGTCACTTTAAGCGGCTGCTAAAAGATCCGGCCAGGGACGGAAGATGTATCCCTGCCCCTCCCTCTCCCTGCCCAGTTATTGCTGTGCTGTGCTCTTAAAGGGTTACTCCAGTGAAAAACTTTTTTTTTTTTCTTAAATCAACTGGTGCCAGAAAGTTAAACAGATTTGTAAATGACTTCTATTAAAAAATCCTAATCCTTCCTGTACTTATTAGCTACTTAATACTACAGTGGAAATTCTTTTCCGTTTGAAACACATAGCTGTCTGCTGACATCATGAGCACAGTGCTCTCTGCTGGCATCTCTGTCCATTTTAGGAACTGTCCAGAGTAAAAGGAAATCCCCATAGCAAACATATGCTGTTCCGGACAGTTCCTAAAATGGAAAGAGATGTCAGCAGAGAGCACTGTGCTCATGATGTCAGCAGACAGCTCTGTGTTTCAAAAAGAAAATAATTTCTGCTGTAGTATTCAGCAGCTAATAAGTACAGGAAGGATTAAGATTTTTTAAAATAAATAATTTACAAATCTGTTTAACTTTCTGGCACCAGTTGATTAAAAAATAAAAAAAAAGTTTTTCACCGGAGTACCCCTTTAAAACAGTGAGAGTTTTCTCTTTTTTCCTCCCCTGTCACCTTTCATCTGCTGTGCTCTGCTGTCTGTCAGCAGCATGGAGGGGGAGGGGAATTGCTCTGAGCTCTGTACTGGCGGCTGCAGTGAGGTGTCTGCAGGGGGTCAGGGGTCACTGCTACAGACCAGTAAGTTGTCTGTATGTTTCTGTGGAATACACTTAGCTCAGCTCCTGGCTCTGATAGCAGCTTTCCTGCCCCAGAGACAGGCTCTGGTCTCTGTCAGTCTATTAATCCCCATAACTGTGTTCATTCACAGCTCCCCCATAAGTGTGTCATTCACAGCTCCCCCATAAGTGTGTCATTCACAGCTTCCCCATAACAGTGTTCATTCACAGCTCCCCCATAAGTGTATAATTCACAGCTCCCCCATAACAGTGTTCATTCACAGCTCCCCCATAAGTGTATCATTCACAACTCCCCCATAAGTGTGTCATTCACAGCTCCCCATAAGTGTGTCATTCACAGCTCCCCCATAAGTGTGCCATTTACAGATCCTCCATAAGTGTGTCATTCACAGCTCCCCCATAAGTGTGTCATTCACAGCTCCCCCATAACAGTGTTCATTCACAGCTCCCCCATAAGTGTGTCATTCACAGATGCCCCATAAGTGTATCATTCACAACTCCCCCATAAGTGTGTCATTCACAGCTCCCCATAAGTGTGTCATTCACAGCTCCCCCATAAGTGTGTCCTTCACAGCTCCCCCATAAGTGTGTCATTTACAGATCCTCCATAAGTGTGTCATTCACAGCTCCCCCATAAGTGTGTCATTCACAGCTCCCCCATAAGTGTGTCATTCACAGATGCCCCATAAATGTTTCATTCACAGATCCCCCTATAAGTGTGTTATCTAAGGAATCCCCATAACAGTGTGTGATTTGCATATCCCACAAAGGTATATCATCATAAGATCCCCCATAAATGCGTCATCCAGAGATCCCCCATAAGTGTGTCATCCACAGATCCCCCTATAACAGTGCATCATCCACAGATCCCCCTATAACAGTGTATCATCTACAGATCCCAATAACAGTCATTTACAGATTATGCATGGCAGTGATTCTGGGGTGTGATTCTGGGGTTCATATTATGTGGGGCGGTGACACTGGGGTCTGATTATGGGGTCTGTATTATAGTGGGGTAGTGATACTGGGGTCTGATTCTGGGGCTTGTTTTATAGTGGGGTCTGATTCTGGGGTCTAAATTAAAATGCTTATGCATGCTAAACAAATATTTTAGGCTGTTGTGGGCAATCCCCTCTCTTTGTAATGTCCTCACAGTAGGGACAATATATTGGAAACATTCAGAAAAAAAAAACACTTACCCTGTGAAAAGCCCCCACAAACCCCGACCATAATAAAGCCAAACCCACAATAAAGCCACACCCATATTTCTGGCACACCAAGTGACTTCAATTTTTTTTTGGGCACAGCACTACCAAAAGGCTGCCTAACCCTGATATATTGCCTGAATGAAACAGTGTGAAGGTGTTGGCAGCATGAGGAGACCATTTAGTGACTGAATGACACAGCGTGGAGGTGTTGGCAACATGAGGAGACCATATAGTTGCTAAATGAGACAGCGTGGAGTTGTTGGCAGCATGAGGAAACCATAAAGTTGTTGAATGACACAGACTGGAGCTGGCAGCAGCATGAATAGGGCTTCACTATCTCTAAAATTAAAAGATGAATTTTGAAATTTAAATTGAAGATTTATGGTAGCTAGTGCTTAAAATTATGTTTTGCAGTATCCATGGCAACACAATGAGGGAGCCTGGAGGTGGTAGAATCAGCATGAGGAGACCATAGAGCAGCACAATTAGAGAGCCTGGAGGTGGCAGCATCAACATGAGGAGACCATATGGCGGCACAATGACAGAGCATAGAGGTGGTAGCATCAGCATGAGGAGACCATAGAGCAGCACAATGAGAGCCTGGAGGTTTCAGCATCCGCATGAGGAGACCATAGAGAAGCACCATTAGAGAGCTTGGAGGTGGAAACATGAGCATGAGGAGACCATATGGTGGCACAATGACAGAGCGTGGAGGTGGTAGCATTAGCATGAGGAGACCATATGGCGGAACAATGAGAGAGCCTGGAGGTGGTAGCATTAGCATGAGGAGACCATAGAACAGCACAATGACAGAGCCTTAAGGTGGCAGCAGTAGCATGAGGGCCATGCCAACTGAGGGTTGAGTCTGAAGAACCCACCGACTGTTGACTGGGGATGTCAGATGTCACTTGGGATGAAGTGGATGACCGAGTGAACCGATCAATCACGGCTGCTGGGTTGCTGGTCGAGACATTGGGAGCTCAGACGTCTCGCTGCAACTCCGGTTGCCACATGCCCCTACTCTGCTGCGACCTCTGCCTGTGCCTGATGAATTTAGGCCTCTGCCACTCCACTGTGCTCGTCCTGGCACTACTCCGCCTGACATACTTATTGCGTATATGAGGGGAGTACAATACGCTTCACTACGCTTAAAACTGTTTTTTTCCTAGAACAGCAGCAGGTGTGTACTATTGGCTGTCCTTTCACAGTATATAGGCCCTTGACAGATTAACAGGTACAAAATAGTACACTATTTAGATGTAGGTACGTGGTATGCAATTATGAAGGCAGAAAAATGTGCTACAATATGCTTAAAAACACGTATTTTAGTAAAACACCCGCCGGTGATTACTTTTGCCTTGATTTTCACAGTATCTAGGCCCTTGACAGATTAACACGTACAAAATAGTACACTACTTAGATGTAGGAATGTGGTATGCCCTTATGTGGGCAGAAAAATGCGCTCTAGAACGCTTAAAAAACATATTTTAGTAGAACACCAGCCGGTGATTACTTTTGCCTGGACTTTCACAGTATCTAGGCCCTTGACACATTAACAGGTACAAAATATTACACTACTTAGATGTTCGTATGTGGTATGCATTTATGAGTTCAGAAAAATGCGGTACAGTACACTTAAAAAAACGTATTTTAGTAAAACACCAGCCGGTGATTATTTTTGGCTGTCCTTTCACAGTTTGTAGGCCCTTGACAAATTAACAGGTACAAAATAGTACACCACTTAGATGTAGGTATGTGGTCTGCACTTATGAGGGCAGAAAAATACACTACAGTACGCCAAAAAAAGAAAATTGCCCACAACGTCAGCAGTACACAACAGTGCTACTGAACACAAAATTGCAAAAAGATTCTCTCTTAAATACTATTAGGAATGGACTGCTGGGTATGGATTATGCCATCTACAGACTAGTATAACCAGCAGACAAGTTGTTGTGGAACAAAGACACAGATTTTCCCTAAAAAATGATTTCTCCCTCCTATGAAAACCTTTCTGCAGCTGAGGCAACACAGCTCTCTGTTTACAGTGACTGAGGGGTTAATGGCTGCAGTAAGAATTAATTTCTGTGCAAAAATGCTGTGCTCTGTGTCCAACAGAAGGCTGAGGTGACTAAGAGGTGAAACACTGCTGCAAAAAGCTTTTCTGTGTAAACACACATCAATGTCAGTCCTACCTCTCAGCAGTGTAATGAATGAAATGACGAGCAGGAAAAAGGCTGCCGAATATATAGGGCTGTGACATCACGGGTGACTGGCTGCTGATAGGCTGCATCCTGCATGTGATTCAGGGTCATCCCCTCTACCTGCCTTCCCGCCTTGTCTTCCCGCCTTCCCAGCATTCCTTGCCCCGTGTACTGACATGTGGCTCCGCCATTTTAGATGCCCTGGAGCCTGGACTTCAGTAAATAGAATTTAATTAAGCAATTCGCACAATAGAATCGCAGTGATATTCGCATTTGCTGCAAATCAAATTTTTCCTGAAATTTGTAACAAATTCGGGTTCGTCAGCTTCTTTTCACTCATCTCTAATGATGATGGTGATGACTAGTTACTCATACTGTACGGGGAGCAGCTGGTGAGGAATTTCTGAAGAGCCAAAGCTGAATGCATTTGATAAAAATACAGGGACATGAACATGCAAATAGGGGCCCCAAGCAGGCATCTTATTCTATTATAGAACTTATAGAAATAAATTGCCCTAATGGGGCAACCTCTTTTGTTAAGAAAAAGATGTCCAGCTTAGACTCTCAGATAAAACTTCAGCTTTATTGTAAACCAACGGACATGGAGAGATGAGCAGGTACAGTTGAAGTGCTCAACCTTAGTCATACTATGCAAAACTGGATTTAACAGTTCCCACCCTCACTCACCAAACACCCCAGCACGGACAGGCCGGCAGCACCTACAACTCAGAAGGTATATAGTACAAAGAAGAAAATATTCCATCTTTTTGGGTGCGGTACAAAAGGAATCTTTATTGCCTCATCCAAGTGATAAAAGGTACAGGACAGGTAACGCCGATGTGTTTCGACTCTACTGGACCCTTAGTCTTGGCATGACTAAGATTTAGCACTTCAATCGAAGTGCGTCACCTGTACCTGCCATCCTACCATGAAAGTAGGTTTACAATAAAGCTGAAGTTTCATCCGAGAGTCTGCGCTGGACATCTTCTCTTTCCTGACATTGTGGAATTGAGGACTGTCCCAGTCTTGGCTGCAGCAGGGCAGATTAAGGGTGAGCTGATTTAAACTCTTGAAGTATAAACCTCTTTTGTTACATCATTCAACAGTCAGTGACAAAACTATGACTTTCCAGTTGAAGATGAACTACATTTAAAAAGGATCTTTGAAAATGCTAGAAAAAAGTTTGCTCTTTATAAAAACAAAAACAAACAGCACAACTCTTGCCTAAGGGCCATGACTTGCAATTCTTTCTTATTCACTTTAAAAGGGCTGAGCTGCAATACCACAATCCCAGAGAGAGCATGGAAAATTCGATTTGGCCCAAAAAATTTGGTCCGGTCCGAATTTATTTGTGGAAAATCGCTAGTAAAAACGGCTATTTCTGGGCTACAGAGAGCCTCAATAAGGGTGTAGAGCACTTTGCCTTTTCGTAAAATGCATAGGGAGTGCGCTGTGTTAGTGAAATAATACTGTTATTCAGTATGTCATGCAGATTATAGGCATCGCTATTAGAATCACTGCTACAGAGTGTCTGGATGTGGCAGCAGGGTCGGGAGACCATTGTTTGTAACAGGACTCGGGCTCAGCATTACCTGCTGTTGTGCAGGGAGCCAGGGAATACTCCAGCTCAACTCGCCTAGTGTGGCTAGATCCCGGCGTCTGACGTAACTACCGGTCTGAAGCAGAAGTTATAGCGCCCAGTCAACAGCCCACTCCGTGATGCGCATAAACAGAGCCGGCGTGCTGCCATACATGGCCTAGCCTGTGCACATGGTAGCTAGCCTTGCCTCCTTACCGTAATATCTATAATAGATAGGGTAAAAGGTAGCTATTGACCATAATGCCATACAGATAGAGATTATACCAGATGCATTTATACAACCTCTAAGTGAGCTCACCAAGAATTGTGTTTAGGGACTTATTTAATCATTTGGGGCAGGAAATAAACAGGGGAATATTCCTCTGTCACAGGCTCTGCACTTCTGTTAACAAGTCATAAATGAGACAATAATAAAAAATTATCATTGCCTCATATATCGCTCTAGTCATACCCATAGTAGACAGGTAAGAGGTAAAACTTAAATTAAAAAATATTGACAGGGGGGTTACATATTCATGCAATCATCGAAGGGGGGGAGGTGTTGGGAATTTCCAATAACAGTGGCTCTGATGGGCCCTAAGATGTCCTTGGTTAGCTCTGAGTCTCCATCCCTAAACCTAGGCGGGGTGGGATTATTTATAAAAAGATGCTAAAATTAAGCTGCTCATTTAACCCCTTTAGTGACACCGTATTTAATCTATGGATCCACCTGCATTCCTTCTGCAACAGAAATCTGTCTATGTTACCCCCTCTCTGGGATGGTATGATTTTGTCAATGCCAGCAAATCATATATCTGTAAGGTTGCCCATGTGGATCTGATTTATGTGGGCAGCTAAGGGGGTGTCCCTATGATTTCTGATGTCCCCTATGTGTTCCAGTATTCTCTGTCTCAATTCCCTGATTGTTTTTCCCACATATAGTAGTGGATAAGTACAGTATGCAACATATATAACTGACTTAGAGGTACCTACAGTTGACACTTATGAGAGGAGGATTATGCACTCCACTACAAACAGTTTAAGGCTACACAAACAAGTGTGTAGCATTGACTGGCCTTTCACAGTAAGTAGGCCAAAATTAGTTTGACAGGAAAAAAAATACCTACACCACCTATGTACACACAGGTTACACTTATGAGAGGACAATACGCTCCACTAGGCAACCTGTATTAGGCAGTGTAATCAGATGACTATGGCTTTTCGTGCTCACCCTAACTGGCCCCTGTTAGCTTTAGAGTTGTTGTACACCCAACTGTAGCAGTACAGAATTGTTGTGTAGTACAGCTCAGTACAGTATAATTAGGCACTAATAGCAGGTGACAATGGATTTTAGTGCTCAGCCTAACTGGCCCCTATAAGTTTAGAGTTGCTGTACACCCCACTGCAGCAGTACAGAGTCGCTATATATTACACCTAAAAGTGTGCTTTCTCTCTCTCTCCCTTCCCTGTCAGTGCTTTTGTGCTGTGATTTGGGGTTGTGCCCAATTGCTGTGGTCAAATTGTTTTTCTGTGTCACATACACTGCTCTATCTCTCTGGAATGAAACGCTCTCTCTGAAATAAAACGATGGTATGGCTGGCCGCAAGATGGCTGCCAATTATATAGGGCTGTCACATCACAGGGGTGGCTGGCTGCTGATAGGCTGCATGCTGCATGTGATTCAGGGTCATCCCGTCTACACGTGTTACCACCTTCCCAGAGTCCCTTGCCCCATGTACTGACATGTGGAGCCGCCATCTTAGATTACCTGGACCACACTAAATGGAGTTTAATGAAACAAATTGTTTCATTGAATCACGGTGATATTCAGATTCGTTGCAAATCAAATTTTCCTTAAATTCGTAACAAATTCGCATTCATCTGATTCGATTTGCTCATCCCTAGACAAGACGGAGGCTAAACAGTAAAAAAAACAGTCTAGATTAACTATAATGCTGAAAAGATGCATAAAAAAAAACACAGGCAGAATTAAGTAAATGAGGAAAAAAAGAAATAAAAATACTTGGCCCCAAAATCTGATGCACTTTGTGACAAAAGCTGGCTTACATGTCAGGTGCTTCATTTTTAATGTGTTTAGACATGTTTTCACCATGCTCTATAAAAGGGTGGTGCTTATCAGAAAGAATGCATGGCCTCAGGGTAAAAAAGGATGGGATGTTTGGTGCACCTTTTTAGTTTAAAATAATCCAACCTAAAAATATTTTAAACTGACATTAGACAGTCTAAAAATGCACCCGAATGCAGTCTAAAAATACACCCAAAATTTCTAAAAGTACACCCGAAGTTGTAAATGCTGTTGTGATGCCTTCGAGGGGGTTGGGGGGAGTAGTTCAGGACAGCTTATGGTTGTGGTTCCTCTGTAAAAAAAAAGTCTCTCCTGTGATCAGGCATGGCTTTGTGGCTTATATGTCCCCCTGTGAGCCCTTGCAACTTTTATAACTCTTTTAAATAGGCGGTAGTCCTTACACTTGGTTGAGGTGCTTGGGGGGATTTTACCCATTTGTTTGGAATAGGAATACTCCAGACACAAAGATAACTTACAAACAAGGTTATAACTTAAGCACATTGTGCATCATACAATATATTCTCCTCAAATCATAGGGTTGTAAACTACAGTATTTTAGGATGGATTAATGGAAATTGGTCACAGTTCCCCTTAAGGGCTTTGTTAGCAAAAATACTGACAAGGAAAGTAATACTAAACATACTTTAGCATTGCTGGTAAATATAGATTACGCTATACCAAATAAATGCCTACACAGGTTGGCAGATACTTGACAATACTTTAACTCCTAGTTGTTGATAATAGTGTTTCCTATCGCAGGGTGATGATCATGATGTGTAAGTCACATGGTGATTGGAAGACAACAAAGTTTGAAGAAGAACACTTGCTCAGCTATCTTATCTTATGACAAGATAATTCTCTTTCTCAGAGCAGGAAGAGGATACCAGAGACAAATTGTCCTCTTGGTGTGGTCTGGAGAAAAAAGTGAGTAAAACCTCCTGAAACATCACATCTGACTTAGGCAAACTTTAGAAACTGGAATCAGATGTTGACTTGCTGGCAAAAGCCAGGGCTTTGTTATTTGCTTCACAGCAGAACTTATCTGAAAACAGGAATACTTTACTAGGCCTAAAACTCTTCTCCACATGTGGACTTGCAGGAGGCAGATAGGCACATGTGTACTCTAGCCTGAGACTCCAACTGAGACCTCAGACATTCTAGCAGTTTCTACCTAGAAAATAGCCTAAGGTGGGGCCATGTGACCAGAGTTCCATGCATCCTTACAGATACCATCTACCAGTGGTGACAGGAAAGAGTAAGAGGTTTAACCCTTGCATTTTCTAATGCTATAGTATATGCAGAGGTAGTAATGCAATGCAAAAAATGAAAAGCTATGCATGTTTAACTCATGATACTCAGTCAAGACAGTTAAAGGGGTACTCTGGTGGAAAACATTTTTTTAAAATCAACTGGTGCCAGAAAGTTAAACAGATTTGTAAATTACTTCTATTAAAAAAATCTTAATCCTTCCAGTACTTATTGGCTGATGAAAACTACAGAGAAATTATTTTCTTTTTGCAACACAGTGCTCTCTGCTGACATCATGAGCACAGTGCTCTCTGCTGACATCTCTGTCCATTTTAGGAAATGTCCAAAGCAGCAGATGTTTGCTATGGGGATTTTCTCCTACACTGGACAGTTCTTAAAATGGACAGAGATGTCAGCAGAGAGCACTGTGCTCGTGATTCAACAAAGAGCTCTGTGTTCCAAAAACAAAATAATTTCCTCTGTAATATTCAGCAGCTAATAAGTACTGGAAGGATTAAGATTTTTTAATATAAGCAATTTACAAATATGTTTAACTTTCTGGCACCAGTTGATTTAAAAAAAAAAAAAAGTTTTCCACCGGAGTACCCCTTTAAGGAAAGAGGCTCCTCAGACACACAACAACTATATATATATATATATATATATATATATATATATATATATATATATATATAACAAAATCAAGAGGTATGGGGAGCAAGGCTTGAGAAAGGCTCTATTGTTGAGCCGAAACGTTGCCTGCACAGATGTGTGAATACATTTTGTGATTGTTTCACCTACAAGCCGGAGTGCCGCTTCTACCTTTTATCTATATATATATATATATATATATATATATATATATATATATATTACAGGAATGCGGGTGCATTGTGTGAGGCTATGAACCCATATTAGCCAACTCAGTGGGGCTTGCAACTTGCCTCCCTCCTCCCATTGCATGTGTGCTCAGTCACGCTGGAGGGTATCTGGGAGGAAGTTGTGAGTCGACCGAATGCTGCCGTAATTGCCCACTGGCCCCTGTTTTACTTATCAAGCACAGGTAGGATTAGCGTAGGTCCCGCACCATTGTGAGAAACCTTGGCGTTGGTGTGCGGGCTCTGGTGTGTCCTTCATATAATGATACACTGGCGAATGTCTCAATTTTAACATCAGTGTTGAGAGATAGCCGATGTCATTGTATGCATCTACCACAGTAGTGCACCTAAATTTCTGTATTGTATTATTCTTATTGTTACACATCCACAACGTTTATCTGGTGTAGGATTCTATTGTGGCACTTGTAGTCCGCTGCAGGCATCCTCCACTGTATGCATTTTTATGCTGGGGATCGCCCCTAGCAATGGACTACAAGGGCAGGATCTGCTCCCCCAGTATAAATGCACAACTGCATTTGGGGTTGAGCACCTCCAGCCATTTGAAACCATGTTTTTTGTTGTTTTTTATATATATATATATATATATATATATATATATATATATATACACACACAATCTATATAGCTCCCTTCTATGGCGACTTTAAATGGCATATTACAGGATGTTATACCCTCTAAAAATGCTTTAAGGGGAGATTATCTTCTTAATACAGAATCTGATTACATACAGTATGCCTCAATTATTTTAGGTCACATTCTGTGAATGCATATATGAAGGGCATATAGAGCTACAGTAGGACACCATAGGCGTCTATTTTATTGCCCAATACACCTTACTCATAATAAAAATCATGAGACACAACACAGTTTTATTTTTTGTTTAATCTTTTTTTTATTTTTTCACTTTCTATTTCTTTATAACATCTACAGTTCTTTTGATTCACTTATATGTGATAATACAGAAAAATAAAATATATTTATAAGAATTTATGGGGGTTTATTGTCAAGGGTGAATTGAATTTCTCAATGAGCATCTGTCAGCTAAGTGTATGTTTTATTATCTGGTCATTTTGTGGTTTGTGATTGTAGAATGCAGCCTGTAATTTAATATGATATCTGGAGACAAAACCCTCTAAAAGCAATTGTAAGCTATGTGATATGGTGTCCACTGCATGCTGCATTTGTTTCCTATATGTCTTTGTGTGAGATCTGAGGCATACAGAGGTATAAAATGGGCCCAAAGATGCTGATGTTGTAAATACACGTCAATCTTTCAGAGGAGATACCAGACAGATTAAAAAAAAAATGACTTTCATGGGGTGCACTTTATGTATCACAGCCGCATTTGTATGGAACCCCTCAACACAACTTTCTGGATTAAAATAGTGCATGTATGACTTTCACATCACACTCCAAAATGAAAACACACCTGAAATCAGACAACCTACAGACCATAGTAGGACTACAGACCATAGTAGTACTACAGACCATAGACTACAGACCATAGTACCATACCTCCTTAACTAAAACTGACACAGACCAGGCCCCCTAAATAAATACAAACCATATACATGATCCCCCTAAACAGACACATACTCCATTATTAGAATGATGCAAATACACTTGTCAGAGGTTATCAACAGCATCCCTAGCAACCAATAGTAAAGTTGCCCACCCCCTCACTGGTTTCTTCCTCGAATACGCGAATATGTGAATATTCACATAAGCAAATATGCGAATATTCACATATGCGAATATAACAAATACACAAAATTCGCAAATATAGGACGAATATTTGTCTATATATTCGCAAAATATTGCAAATTCAAATAAGGGCAATGCCCCTCATCACTATAAATCATATCAGATACCCCTTTATACATACACCATTTTATACAACCCTCAGATCAGACTCTCCCATTTAAATAGACCCCAGAGCAGATCTTCCCATATATAAAAAACCCATTCTGCCCCAATGTATACAGACCACATACTCAGGGGCGTACTTAGAGCATTTGGCCCTCAGGACAGATCAAATATTTGGCATTTCTCCCTACATGCACCTTAAAAAGTTTCTATAGCTTCACTCACATTTATGCGCAGACACAGAGAGTAGATGATAAATCAGACTGTCCCTGCAGTTGTTGCGTCCTGCCACTGACTGTGCACACTTTACTAACACACAGAGACTTAAAAACATGCTGAGTGCTGGCTTGTAACATCACAGGCCCTCAGTGCAAAATAATATCTCAGTGGCTTAGCCCTACTATTAGAGATACAGTGGGGCAAAAAAGTATTTAGTCAGCCACCGATTGTGCAAGTTCTCTCACTTAAAAAGATGAGAGGTCTGTAATTTTCATCATAGGCATATCTAGAATATGAGAGACATAATCAGAAAAAAAAATCCATAAAATCACATCTAATTTTTAAAGAATTTATTTGCAAATTATGGTGGAAAATAAGTATTTGGCCAATAACAAAAGTTAATCTCAATACTTTGTTATATACAATTTGTTGGCAATGACACAGGTAAAACATTTCCTGTAAGTCTTCACAAGGTTTTCACACACTGTTGCTGGTATTTTGGGCCATTCCTCCATGAAGATCTCCTCTAGAGCAGTGATGTTTTGGGGCTGTCACTGGGCAACATAGACTTTCAACTCCCTCCAAAGGTTTTCTATAGGATTGAGATCTGCAGACTGGGCCACTCCAAGACCTTGAAATGCTTCTTATGAAGCCACTCCTTCGTTGTCTGCAAGGTGTGTTTGGGATCATTGTCATGCTGAAAGACCCAGCAATGTTTCATCTTCAATGCCCTTGGCCCCATTCATTCTTTCCTTTACACGGATCAGTTGTCCTGGTCCCTTAGCAGAAAAGCAGCCCCAAAGCATGATGTTTCCACCCCCGTTTCTTCACAGTAGGTATGATATTTTTTGGATTCAACTCAGCATTCTTTCTCCTCCAAACACAAAGAGTTGAGTTTCTACCAAAAAGTTCTACTTTGGTTTCAACTGACCATATGACATTCTCCCAATCCTCTTCTGGATCATCCAAATGCTCTCTAGCAAACTTCAGGCGGGCTCGGACATGTACTGGCTTAAGCAGGGGGACACGTCTGACACTGCATGATTTGAGTCCCTGGTGGCGTAGTTTGTTACCGATGGTAGCCTTTGTTATTTTGCTCCCATCTTTTTGCAGGCCATTCACTAGGTCCCCCCGTGTGGTTCTGGGATTTTTGCTCACCATTCTTGCTATCATTTTGACACCATGGAGTGAGATCTTGTGCGGAGCCCCAGATCGAGGGAGATTATCAGTGGTCTTGTATGTCTTCCATTTTCTAACAATTGCTCCCACAGTAGATTTCTTCACACCAAGCTGCTTGCCTATTGCAGATTCAGTCTTCCCAGCCTGGTGCAGGTTTACAATTTTGTTTCTGGTGCCCTTCGACAGCTCTTTGGTCTTGGCCATAGTGGAGTTTGGAGTGTGACTGCTTGAGGTTGTGGACAGGTGTGTTTTATATTGATAACAAGTTCAAACAGGTAACGAGTGGAGGACAGAGGAGACTCTTAAAGAAGAAGTTACAGGTCTGTGAGGGCCAGAAATCTTGCTTGTTTGTAGGTGAACAAATACTTATTTTCCACCATAATTTGCAAATAAATTAAAAAAAAATCAGACAATGTGATTTTATGGATTATTTTTCTCATTATGTCTCTCATAGTTGAGGTATACTTATGATGAAAATTACAGGCCTCTCTCATCTTTTTAAGTGGGAGAACTTGCACAGTTGGTGGCTGACTAAATATTTTTTTGCCCCACTGTATATAACCAGGGGCTGGTGGGCCAGCACCCAGCACTGGCCCACCTGTTTAAGGCCACCTCCCTATATCCCTACCTCCATGGCAGCACTAATAGGGTGTGTTTCCCCCCCCTCAAAAAAAATAAATATTTTTATATATATACAAAGCATATAGTATAAGTATATATATATACTTTTGGGGAGTAGTCTGGCTTGGCATAAAATCCCGATCAGCTTTTTATATTCCATGACAGGAGATAAGCTGATATCAGGGAACATTATCTGAAAAGGTGATGTAATGAGCTGCTTTACATATTCCCCTACCCAGAATGCCCGCGGAGTGCTTAATGGCCTTCTGAAGCTCCGTTACACCAGGAATGGTGGCTTCGCCCTGAGGTAAATACTCACCCCCCTTTAGCTGCTCTCAGGCTTCTTACCCCCCCACCCCCCCCCAGCCAAGCCAGATCACCCTACTCTGTACTGACGAGTGGCAAAAACCACGAAACAGCTGTCTTTGATGGGTAGAAACTTCCCTTTTGGGGAGTAGTCTGGCTTGGCATAAAATCTCGATCAGCTTTTTATATTCCTTAACAGGAGCTAAGCTGATACCAGGGAACATTACCTGAAAAGGTGATGTATTGAGCTGCTTTGCATATTCCCATATATATATATATATATATATATATATATATATATATATATATATATATACTGCTCAAAAAAATTAAGAGAACACTTAAACAACACAATGTAACTCCAAGTCAATCACACTTCTGTGAAATCACACTGTCCACTCAGGAAGCAACACTGATTGACAATCAGTTTCACATGTTGTTGTGCAAATGGAACCGACAACAGGTGGAAATTATAGGCAATTAGCAAGACACCCCCAATAAAGGAGTGGTTTTGCAGGTGTTGACCACAGACGGCTTTTCAGTTCCTATGCTTCCTGGCTGATGTTTTGGTCACTTTTGAATGCTGGCGGGGCTTTCCCTCTAGTGGTAGCATGAGACAGAGTCTACAACCCCCACAAGTGGCTCAGGTAGTGCAGCTCATCCAGGATGGCACATCAATGTGAGCTGTGGCAAGAAGGTTTGCTGTGTATGTCGGCATAGTGTCCAGAGCATGGAGGCACTACCAGGAGACAGGCCAGTACATCAGGAAACATGAAGGAGGCCATAAGAGGGCAACAACTAAGCAGCAAGACTGCTACCTCCACCTTTGTGCAAGGAGGAGCAGGAGGAGCACTGCCAGAGCCCTGCAAAATAACTTCCAGCAGGCCACAAATGTGCATGTGTCCACTCGAACGGTCAGAAACAGACTCCATAAGGGTGGTATGAGGGCCCAATGTCCACAGGTGGGGGTTGTGCTTACAGCTTATCACCGTGCAGGACGTTTGGCATTTGCCAGAGAACACCATGATTGGCAAATTTGCCACTTTCGCAATATGCTCTTCACAGATGAAAGCAGATTCACACTGCACACATGTTACAGACATGACAGAGTCTGGAGACGCCATGGAGAACATTCTGCTGCCTGCAACATCCTCCTGCACGACCGATTGATGCTATGGACTGGCCCGCCCGTTCCCCGGACCTGAATCCGATTGAGCACATCTGGGACATCATGTCTCGCTCCATCCACCAATGTCACATTGCTCTACAGACTGTCCAGGAGTTGGCAGATGCTTTAGTCCAGGTCTGGGAGGACATCCCTCAGGAGACCATTCGCCACATCATCAGAAGCATGCCCTGGCATTGTAGAGAGGTCACATGGGCACATGGAGGCCACACACACTACTAAGCCTCGTTTTGACTTGTTTTAAAGACATTACATCAAAGTTGGATCAGCCTGTAGTGGGGTTTTTCCACTTTGATTTTGAGCGTGACTCGATATTCAGACCTCCATGGAATTCCTAAATTTGATCTCCAGATATTTTTTTGTGTGAATTTTTTTTCATGCGATTAGTTCATTCATTCAGATCTAGGTTGCATTATTCTTAGTTTCCCCCTTATTTATTTTTTTAAGTCTGTATATATATATATATATATATATATATATATATATATATATATATATATGAAAGACAAAGGTGGTTTTGCAGCACTACTTAGCTTAATGAAAAAATGGTCGGGTGCCAGCTCCCAATGAACTTGATCAAAGTCCCAAAATTAATCCATCCAAAGAAATGGTGCAGCACTCCATGAGTAAATCCAAGGTGCAAAAAGATTTATTCACTTCACATCATAGCATAGCAATGTTTCAGATCACACAGGATCCTTTTTCAAGCTCATACAAACACACATTAGGGGGTAATAAATACCCAAGTGAACATTTCAATCATGATATAGTAATTATAGTGCCAATTAATAAAAAGTTTACAAAAAGTGCATATTTAGTGCATCATATTACAAGTATAAAGCATTGGTGCAACATATAAATAAAGTGCATACGTGTATATTAAAATCATTAAAATAGCTTGAAAGATACAGTTAATATTATACAAACATAGTCGATTGCACACACATGTCAGTCATATTGCATAATCATACCCATGTGTGGCAAACATAAATCATAAACATAAACACTGGCATGGAGAAGGAGGAACGCTCACCTGTTGTAATGCATAATGGCGCCGGCAAGCGTGAGGCAATCTCTACTGCGCAAGTGCAGAGAGTTGTGACGGGATCTGTGTGGGGATGTCAGCTGACTCACCCGATCACGTGTTCCGCGTCACTGTGTTGTTCTTGTATCACATGACCGTCGTCATGGAGACGAGCAACGCCAACTTGTGCTCTCTCCATGATACTTGGTCAGACATAATCTATCACATATTGGTATATTAGGAGATCTGCCATATTATTTGTATCTAATCTATATGTGTGACTACAGAATATAAAGTGAATACAATTATATATACTATTATGTAAAAAGATTTTTTATATATAAAATTATATAAAAAAATTGTGTATATGTGAGAAAAATCCTTTCCTGTTAGGATGCAGTAATATTGGGCCCATGTGGGCAAAAACTCAACATATCTCAGAGTTATATAGAAATAACATTAAGAGAACTAAAAATAATAAAAAAATTAATATACAAGGAAAAAGAAACAGGGGAGACAGAAAGGGAAAAAAAAAGAAAAGAAGAAAAGAGAAATAAAAGAAAATAAAATTAATGTAATAAATAAATAAAAATGTAATAAAGAAATATATAATAGACAATGAAAAATAATAATAAAATAATAAATATAAATAAAATACAAATAAAAAAATAATAAAAAATGAAGGAAATATTTAATTTGATCATGGATCATCACATGAACGCCCAATGATCTCTGGATCTTTCAGGATATGGGGGACCCATATATAAAATCCCTATTAATAACTGCTCCTGGTGCCATGGGACCAGTGCCCGGGGGCACACTATCAATGTATCCCCTGACACCAGTCAAAGAAAGAGTCTCCAGAGTTAGGTCGCTAGACCCTTGTCCAGAGGCTCTATTCACCATAGTCCAATGATGGAGCGCGCCCGCTATTTCAGCAGCGACTTATCGTACTGGGTGGGTCCCCCTATTTTTATTCCTTGTTATTTTAAAAAAAACAAAATTTATCAAATTAATCAAAAGAACTCAAAAGAAAGGAAAAAGGGAAAAAAATAATAAAGCAAAATAATATAGTAGAAAAATTAAATGAAATACATAGAATGTATCCCTCTGAGAAATGTATCCTGTCCACACATGGTAATCCATCAACTGCATCACAACTAGAAAAATATTAAAAAAATATATTTTCTTAGAAAAATTATATTTTTTATTAATTTTATCAAACAAGATGGCAGGTCTCCATTCAATGATCATAAAAATAATGTCAAATTACATTAATTTCTTGATGAAATTCAAATTGTTGAGATGTTCCTCCTCCTCCATCCAGATATAATTCCATAATCTACCTAAAAAATAATAAAAAAATAGTGTAAGTAGAACATACGAATATATTTGAATTACAGAATAGATAATAAAGAAGTGTGTGTCTATTTATCATATACTGTTGAGTGGACTCAGGAATTTATCATGGTTACACTATATTAAAGTCTACGTTAAGACCTTTCGGACGTAGTGAGTCCAATTGGTGGATCCACCATAGTTCTTGCTTGCGGAGTAGAGCAAGTCTATCACCACCTCTGGCAGGTACTGGTATACAATCGATCGCCATGAATCTTATATCATTCTCCGTGTGTCCAGCCTCTGTACAGTGCTTGGACACAGGGAGGTCTAACTTCTTCTTTCTAATGCTATATCTATGATTATTCAATCTGACTTTTAGGCTCCAGGTCGTTTGGCCTACATATATCAAATCACATGGGCACATAAGAATATATATTACCCATGTCGAGTCACATGTAAGAAAGTGTTTGAGGTTGTATATTTTACCTGTGCTTGGGTGGGTAAACGTTGAACCTTTAGACATAAGTTTACAATTGACACAAGAAAGACCTGGGAAGGATCCCAGTCTTCTAGATGTCAAGAACGTTTGACCTGATCTCTTTTTATTCTTGACTTCTGAATGCACAAGTCTATCCCTTAAATTACGTGTCCTACGATATGACATGAGTGGTCTAGATGTAAATTCTTCAATATTAGGGTAACTCCTACTTAGAATATACCAATGTTGGTTTAAAATTTTTGAGATTGATCCGCTCTTGGTGTTATATGTAGAAGTAAAGGGAATCCTTTTTACTGGGTCTCTTATTCTAGTTTGTAGAGTGGATTCTCAGTCCAGAGCCTCCACTCTATTTCTATGTTTCTCAATAAGATGTTTGGGATACTTGCGCTCTATGAATTTGGACGTCATGTGGTCAAGGGACTTCTTCATGGCTTCTTCTTCATTAACTATCCGTTTCACCCTTAACATTTGGCCAAACGGCAGCGAATTGACCATCTGTCGAGGGTGACAACTCTGGAAATGCAGTAATGTATTTTTGTCTGTAGGTTTAACATAGAGTCTTGTTTGTAGCAGATTGTCTTTCTTGACCACTAAGACGTCCAAAAAGTTGACGCTATCTAAAGATTGGGTCATTGTAAATTTAATATTGTCATCAATTTCATTAAGGAAGGCATGGAACAACCGAAGTTCTGTGGGAGGGCTCCTGTGGGAGGGCTCTTTGGAAGAACTTCGGTTGTTCCATGCCTTCCTTAATGAAATTGATGACATTATTAAATTTACAATGACCCAATCTTTAGATAGCGTCAACTTTTTGGACGTCTTAGTGGTTAAGAAAGACAATCTGCTACAAACAAGACTCTATGTTAAACCTACAGACAAAAATACATTACTGCATTTCCAGAGTTGTCACCCTCGACAGATGGTCAATTCGCTGCCGTTTGGCCAAATGTTAAGGGTGAAACGGATAGTTAATGAAGAAGAAGCCATGAAGAAGTCCCTTGACCACATGATGTCCAAATTCATAGAACGCAAGTATCCCAAACATCTTATTGAGAAACATAGAAATAGAGTGGAGGCTCTGGACAGAGAATCCACTCTACAAACTAGAATAAGAGACCCAGTGAAAGGATTCCCTTTACTTCTACATATAACACCAAGAGTGGATCAATCTCAAAAATTTTAAACCAACATTGGTATATTCTAAGTAGGAGTTACCCTAATATTGAAGAATTTGCATCTAGACCACTTATGTCATATCGTAGGACACGTAATTTAAGGGATAGACTTGTGCATTCAGAAGTCAAGAATAAAAAGAGATCAGGTCAAACGTTCTTGACATCTAGAAGACTGGGATCCTTCCCATGTCTTTCTTGTGTCAATTGTAAACTTATGTCTAAAGGTTCAATGTTTACCCACCCAGGCACAGGTAAAATATACAACCTCAAACACTTTCTTACATGTGACTTGACATGGGTAATATATATACTTATGTGCCCATGTGAATTGATATATGTAGGCCAAACGACCTGGAGCCTAAAAGTCAGATTGAATAATCATAGATATAGCATTAGAAAGAAGAAGTTAGACCTCCCTGTGTCCAAGCACTGTACAGAGGCTGGACACACGGAGAATGATATAAGATTCATGGCGATCGATTGTATACCAGTACCTGCCAGAGGTGGTGATAGACTTGCTCTACTCCGCAAGCGAGAACTATGGTGGATCCACCAATTGGACTCACTATGTCCGAAAGGTCTTAACATAGACTTTAATATAGTGTAACCATGATAAATTCCTGAGTCCACTCAACAGTATATGATAAATAGACACACACTTCTTTATTATCTATTCTGTAATTAAAATATATTCGTATGTTCTACTTACACTATTTTTTTATTATTTTTTAGGTAGATTATGGAAATATATCTGGATGGAGGAGGAGGAACATCTCAACAATTTGAATTTCATCAAGAAATTAATGTAATTTGACATTATTTTTATGATCATTGAATGGAGACCTGCCATCTTGTTTGATAAAATTAATAAAAAATATAATTTTTCTAAGAAAATATATATTTTTAATATTTTTCTAGTTGTGATGCAGTTGATGGATTACCATGTGTGGACAGGATACATTTCTCAGAAGGATACATTCTATGTATTTCATTTAATTTTTCTACTATATTATTTTGCTTTATTATTTTTTTCCCTTTTTCCTTTCTTTTGAGTTCTTTTGATTAATTTGATACATTTTGTTTTTTTTAAATAACAAGGAATAAAAATAGGGGGACCCACCCAGTACGATAAGTCGCTGCTGAAATAGCGGGTGCGCTCCATCATTGGACTATGGTGAATAGAGCCTCTGGACAAGGGTCTAGCGACCTAACTCTGGAGACTCTTTCTTTGACTGGTGTCAGGGGATACATTGAAAGTGTGCCCCCGGGCACTGGTCCCATGGCACCAGGAGCAGTTATTAATAGGGATTTTATATATGGGTCCCCCATATCCTGAAAGATCCAGAGATCATTGGGCGTTCATGTGATGATCCATGATCAAATTAAATATTTCCTTCATTTTTTATTATTTTTTTATTTGTATTTTATTTATATTTATTATTTTATTATTATTTTTCATTGTCTTTTATATATTTCTTTATTAATTTTTTATTTATTTATTACATTAATTTTATTTTCTTTTATTTCTCTTTTCTTCTTTTCTTTTTTTCTCCCTTTCTTTCTCCCCTGTTTCTTTTTCCTTGTATAATAATTTTTTAATTATTTTTAGTTCTCTTAATGTTATTTCTATATAACTCTGAGATATGTTGAGTTTTTGCCCACATGGGCCCAATATTACTGCATCCTAACAGGAAAGGATTTTTCTCACATATACACAATTTTTTTATATAATTTTATATATAAAAAATCTTTTTACATAATAGTATATATAATTGTATTCACTTTATATTCTGTAGTCACACATATAGATTAGATACAAATAACATGGCAGATCTCCTAATATACCAATATGTGATAGATTATGTCTGACCAAGTATCATGGAGAGAGCACAAGTTGGAGTTGCTCGTCTCAATGACGACGGTCATGTGATACAAGAACAACACAGTGATGCGGAACACGTGATCGGGTGAGTCAGCTGACATCCCCACACAGATCCCGTCACAACTCTCTGCACTTGCGCAGTAGAGATTGCCTCACGCTTGCCGGCGCCATTATGCATTACAACAGGTGAGCGTTCCTCCTTCTCCGTGCCAGTGTTTATGTTTATGATTTATGTTTGCCACACATGGGTATGATTATGCAATATGACTGACATGTGTGTGCAATCGACTATGTTTGTATAATATTAACTGTATCTTTCAAGCTATTTTAATGATTTTAATATACACGTATGCACTTTATTTATATGTTGCACCAATGCTTTATACTTGTAATATGATGCACTAAATATGCACTTTTTGTAAACTTTTTATAAATTGGCACTATAATTACTATATCATGATTGAAATGTTCACTTGGGTATTTATTACCCCTAATGTGTGTTTGTATGAGCTTGAAAAAGGATCCTGTGTGATCTGAAACGTTACTATGCTATGATGTGAAGTGAATAAATCTTTTTGCACCTTGGATTTACTCATGGAGTGCTGCACCACTTCTTTGGATGTATATATATATATATATATATATATATATATATATATAATATAGTAAATTTGAGTAGCCGTGTTAGTCCAGTGATGCAGATGCAAATCATAAATGTTGCAGTATCTTGTAATACCTTTTTTTATTGGACTAACAGCATTTTGTAGAGACAAGCTTTCGGGATTCCTCCCTTTTATCAAGATTTGCTTTGGACTTGATAAAGGGAGGAATCCCGAAAGCTTGTCTCTACAAAATGCTGTTAGTTCAATAAAAAAGGTATTACATGATACTGCAGCATTTTATGATTTGCATATATATATATATATATATATATATATATATATATATATATATATGTATACAAAAAAAGAGGATTGCAGCAGAACACATTGGTCAAAATATTGAGGCTCTTAGCGCACTTTTTGATCAAAACGTGTCCCCCATCCACCACGGGGAGGTGGCCTCATTTAGGATGGGACCCTAGCACAAATTCTGAGCCTAACGCTCAACTATCCACTCACCTCTGCTGGGCATATAGCCTCTGACTGGGTAACATGCTGGATCCATTTAAAACTCCACCTGTGAAAAAGGGGGAGGGGTGCACAGCTAAAGAGGGTGCCATTTCCCCCTGAATTGTACATACAAGAAAAAAGAAAGATAGCCAGCACAACAGCCTAATACACGGGTGCACACTGCCATGGCATATACAGAGTATACAAAAAAAGAGGATTGCAGCAGCACACATTGGTCAAAAAATTGAGGCTCTTTTTGATCAAAACGTGTCCCCCATCCACCACGGGGAGGTGGCCTCATTTAGCACAAATTCTGAGCCTAACGCTCAACTATCCACTCACCTCTGCTGGGCATTTAGCCTCAGACTGGGTGACACGCTGGATCCATTTAAAACTCCACCTGTGAAAAAGGGGGAGGGGTGCACAGCTAAAGAGGGTGCAATTTCTCCCTGAATTGTACATATATATATATATATATATATATATATATATATATATACATATATATATATATATATATATATATATATATATATATATTATACAGTCATGGCTGTAAATGTTGGTACCCCTGACTAGTGATGTCGCGAACATAAAATTTTCCATTCGTGAATGGCGACCGTGAATTTCCACAAATGTTCGTGAACGCGCGAACCAGGCGAACCGCCATAGACTTCAATAGGCAGGCGAATTTTAAAACCCACAGGGACTCTTTCTGGCCACAATAGTGATGGAAAAGTGGTTTCAAGGGGACTAACACCTGGACTGTGGCATGCCGGAGGGGGATCCATCGCAAAACTTCCATGGAAAATTACATAGTTGCTGCAGAGTCTGGTTTTAATAGATAAAGGGCATAAATCACCTATTATTCCTAAATTGTTTGGAATAATGTGCTTTAACCCCTTAAGGAAGCAGCCCTTTTTCACCTTAAGGACTGAGCCCTTTTTCGCAATTCTGACCACCGTCGCTTTACGAATTAATAACTCGAAAACGCGTTTACCAAATATTCTGATTCTGAGATAGTTTTTTCGTGACATATTCAAAATTTTTGGAGTTACTTGCATCCTTTTTTGGCGAAAAATCCCAAAATGTCATGAAAATTTAGAAAATTTTGCATTTTTCTAACTTTGAAGCTCTCTACTGTAAGGAAAATGGATATTCCCAATAAATTTTATTTTTATTCACAATTACAATATGTCCACTTTATGTTGGCATCATAAAATGGACATATTTTTGCTTTTTGAAAACATTTGAGAGCTTCAAAGTAGAGCAGCAATTTTCAAAAATGTAATGAAAACTGCAAAATCTGAAGGGACAGATGTTACAGAACTACAACTCCCAGCATGCCTGGGCAGTCTAGGCCATTTGCACAACTGCAAACTCCCCATTTGCACAAGGTTGGATACCAAGATAGCCATGTCCCATTCCTTGTCCTCACTGATGTAATTGAATGTTTTTTCCTCCACCCAGCCACGTACAACACCAACGGTCCCCAAAAGGTGACAACAACCCACCTGGGACGCCTGCTGTGTTTGGTCTTCCACCTCCTCAAAACCACCTTCCTCCTCTGACTCCTCTGCTTCAGACTCCTCTCTCTGCGTTATTATAAGGTGTGTTAAGTAGTACTATTCCTATCAGTTTAATCCCTGCTACGTCCCCTATCAGGGGACGTGTTTATGGCATCGATTTTAGGAATCGGGAGATGGAAAAAGATGCTTGGTTGGTTCTCCTACTTCAAATTTGGGGCACTGCACGTGCAATCTAATGTGCCACCAGATAGGAGTGGTGTGTTAAGTAGTACTATTCTTATCAGTTTAATCCCTGTTACGTCCCCTATCAGGGGACGTGTATATGGCATCGATTTAAGGAGATGGAAAAAGATGCTTGGTCGGTCCTTCTACTTCAAATTTGGGGCACTGCGTGTGCAATCTAATGTGCCACCAGATAGGTGTGGTGTGTAAAGTAGTACTATTCTTATCAGTTTAATCCCTGTTACGTCCCCTATCAGGGGACTTGTATATGGCATTGATTTTAGGAACTGGGAGATGGAAAAAGATGCTTGGTCGGAGCTTCTACTTCAAATTTGAGGCAATGCGCGTGCAATCTAATATGCAACCAGATAGGAGTGGTGTGTTAAGTAGTACTATTCCTATCAGTTTACTCCCTGTTATGTGCCTTTTTTTTGGTTTGGTTTTTGAAGCCACAGTGCAGCACCAGAGGCCAGAAAAATTAGGCATGTACACATGCCTGCAAAATTAGGTATTGTTGCAGCCGCTGCTGTAGCAGTGGACAGAAAAATTGACGTTTGTTTCCCAGGCAGAAAGTGCCCTAAAACATTGCGGCTTGAAAACTAGTTGGTGGCGAATAAGTCACGCAAGTCCGGCATTCAGAGATAAAATACAGCAGCGTGTGAACCATTTTTAGCCCAAGGCAGCTCATTTCATCAGGCCTTTTTTAATCAAATGTATCGTTCACTGTCAGTCCCTTCGGGATCCATCCCTCATTCATCTTAATAAAGGTGAGGTAATTAGACTTTTTGACCTAGGCGACTTCTCTTCTCAGTGACAATACCTCCTGCTGCACTGAAGGTCCTTTCTGACAGGACACTTGAAGCGGGGCAGGCCAGAAGTTCTATCGCAAATTGGGATTGCTCAGGCCACAGGTCAAGCCTGCACACCCAGTAGTCAAGGGGTTACGCTCCTCAGAGTGTCGATATCTGCAGTTAAGGCGAGGTAGTCTGCTACCTGTCGGTCGAGTCGTTCTCTGAGGGTGGACCCCGAAGGGCTGTGGTGATGCGTAGGACTTAAAAAGCTCTGCATGTCCTCCATCAACAACACGTCTGTAAAGCATCCTGTCCTTGCCGGCGTGGTCGTGGGAGGAGGAGGATTACTTTCACCTCTTCCCCTGTTAGATTCCCTTATACGCTGTGTAAAGCATACTTTTTAATTTATTTTGGAACTGTGGCATCCTTTCCGGCTTGCGGTAGTTCGGTAACATTTCAGACACTTTCTGCTTATACCAGGGGGGTCTAGTAACGTGGACACCGGTACAGGTCGTTCTACTTCAGCCTTTTTATACGAGGGTCCCTCAACAGGCACGACAGCATGAAAGACCCCATTTGCACAAGGTTGGATGCTGAGCTACTCATGTCCCGATCCTCGTCCTCAGTGATCTCACTGAAGGTATATTCTTCCCCCCAGCCATGTTCAACACCACGGGTACCAGGTAGGTGACAACGAGCACCCTGGGATGCCTGTTGTGGTTGGTCTTCCTCCTCCTCCTCAAAGCCACATTCCTCTTCTGACTCCTCTTCCTCTGACTCCTCTTCCAGCGTTGTCGCAGGTCCAGCAAGCGATGCTGATAAGGCTGTTTCTGGTGGTGATGGTGACCACAACTCTTCCTCTTCACGTTCATCTACGGCCTGATCCAGCACTCTTCGCAGGGCACGCTCCAGGAAGAAAACAAATTTTCTCTTCCATCCACACCCATGGAGATTAGTTAAAGTGCCATGGGTTGCAAACTTCTTGATAATGCTGCGCACTGTGGACAAAGGCAAATCTAGATCTCTGGAAATGGACTCAAGTAACCTTGAGATTGTTGATATTTTTCCACAATTTTGGTTCTCAAGCCCTCAGACAGTTCTCTTCTCTTTCTGTTGTCCATGCTTAGTGTGGCACACACAGATACACAATGCAAAGACTAAGTGAACTTCTTTCCTTTTTATCTTCTTTCAGGTGTGATTTTTATATTGCCCACACCTTTTACTTGCCCCAGGCGAATTTAAAGGAGCATCACATACTTGAAACAATCTTATTTATCCTCAATTTGAAAGGGTGCCAATAATTTTGTCCAGCCCATTTTTTGGAGTTTGGTGTGACATTATGTCCAAGTTTTTTTCCTCCCTTTTTTGGTTTAGTTCCAATACACTCAAAGGGAATAAGCATGTGTATAGCAAAACATGTGTTACTGCAATCCTTTTCTGTGAGAAATAATTAATTTTCTTGAAAAATTTCAGGGGTGCCAATATTTACGGCCATGACTATATATATATATATATATATATATATATATATATATATATATATATATATATATATATATATATATCAGACATCCCTAATTGGCCATGTTCATTATAAGCAAAGTCTGCTATCATACAACACTTTTCAAAGAATACTTCTGAAGACAGGCAGCCATATTTAGTATGAATTATTTCGAGAGTTCAGACTCAAGGTCTTGGATTGCCCACAGCAGTAAAGTTCAGCAGTCCTTGAAATCATTTCCTCCGGATTATTATAGGTTTTGTAAAATAGTGAAGACATGGGAAACAATCCCAATTTCTCTTTAGCAAGGCTGTCTCAATACTTTCCAGATATGCATAGCACTGAGCACAGTGGAGCGTGCATGAGCCTCCAGTCTGCCAGCTAGCCTGTATCTAGCAGATTAGCTGTATTTGCTGGTGAGCGTAAGGCAGCCTGCTAATGTGTGTCCTGTGCTCAAAAACTGTGACCTGAAGTATTGGTACCAACAAGTCTGCTCAGCCTTGTTTAGATTAATTGCCTGAGCCACAAACATGTTTTCATGCAGCGAGCGGCTCCTTCCTCTTCTCATTAGTAGGAAGCAATCAGCTGGTAAAGATTCATTTCAAAAATTTAAAGTGTCATTTTAATAACATTTAATACATTAATGATCCGTTTATTTATACATTTCCATTATGAAATTCAACATTGCAGTAAGCTTGAAAAGCCACACGACTTGTATCTAATCACAGCAGCATAAAGGGTATGCATACATCTGCAACCATGTTTATAGCTCCAGCGTATGTAAAATGAAAGTGATGCAAACTAATTCAAGAAAATAAAGTTTACCGTGTGATGTATACAACGTCTATGCTGACCTTGGTGTGACCCATAAAAACCATTAGTTTAGTGTCCTCCATGCAGTCTAACAGGCAGTCTGATTTAAAAGTACAACATTCATATCACGGAAAAAGAAAATGCTCACATATGCAGGGCCTGACTGGCCTACCGGGATACCGGGAAATTTCCTGGTGGGCCACTGGCCCTGGGGCCACTTTGAGATGTGGCTGCGTGCATTTTTTCCCCTCCAGCAGCCGCCAGGGCAAAATCATCATTGGTGCCGCTCATGGAGCGCCTGCTCTGGGCCCCGTGCCTGCAGGGGGCCCCCATCACATTAGGGACATCCCTGAAGCATTACACCGGAGCGGTGGTCGGAATACTGAAGTGGGGCAGTAAACAGGCATAAAGCCTCCAGCCATGCACTGTATATGGCTGAAGGCTGTATGCCTGTGGGGGAACTGTACTGCACCTCATGTGGAGGACTATACTGCATTTAATGTGGGGGACTATACTGCACATAATGTTGGGAACTATACTGCACCTAAAGTGGGGGACTATACTGCACTTATGTGGGGGACTATACTGCACTTATGTGGGGGACTATACTGCACCAAATGTGGGGGAACTATACTGCACCTAATGTGGGGGAACTATACTGCACCTAATGTGGGGTACTATACTGCACCTAATGTGGGGTACTATACTGCACCTAATGTGGGGTACTATACTGCACCTAATGTGGGGTACTATACTGCACCTAATGTGGGGGACTATACTGCACCTAATGTGGGGGAACTATACTGCCAACCTAATGTGGGGAACTATACTGCACCTAATGTAGGGGACTGTACTGCACCTAATGTGAGGGACTATACTGCACCTAATGTGGGAGACTATACTGCACCTAATGTGGCAGAACCATACTGCACCTAATTTGGCAGAACCATACTGCACCTAATATGGGGAATTATACTGCACCTAATGTGGGTGACTATACTGCACCTAATGTGGGGGACTATACTGCACCTAATATGGGGGACTATACTGCACCTATTGTGGGGGACTATACTGCGCCTAATGTGGGGGACTATACTGACAACCTAATGTGGGGAACTATACTGCTCCTAATGTGGGGAAACTATACTGCACCTAATGTGGGGAAACGATACTGCACCTAATGTGGGGAAACGATACTGCACCTAATGTGGGGAACTATACTGCACCTAATGTGGGGAAACTATACTGCACCTAAGGTGGGGGAACTATACTGCACCTATTTTGGGGAACTATACTGCACCTAATGAGGGGAAACTATACTGCACCTAATGTGGGGGACTATACTGCACCTCTTCAAATATGCTTTAAAATGCATCATTTCATTTAAAAGTACAACAGTCATATCACGGAAAAAGAAAATGCTCACATATGCAGGGCCTGACTGGCCTATCGGGATACCGGGAAATTTCCCGTTGGCCGCTGGCTCTGGGGCCGTTTTGAGATTTGGCTGTGTGCATTTTTTTTACCCTCCAGCAGCCGCCAGGGCAGGATCATCATTGGTGCCGCTCATGGAGCGCCTGCTCTGGGCTCTATGCCTGCAGGGGGCCCCCGTCACATTAGGGACATCCCTGGAGCGTTACCCCAGAGCGGTGGTCGGAATACTGAAGTGGGGCAGTAAACAGGCAAAATCTTTTTGGGACACAAGGATGCCCCGGTCACCTCTCTGCGGCCGCCGGCCCCGGGTGAACTTTAAAAATGCAGGGGCCGCCAGGAGGTAGCACATGCAGGGACGTCAAAGACGTCCCATGCGTGCGTCCATAGTAACAGAGCAGAGCAGTGCGGTGAGGAGGACGCGCGCGCGCATGGTAAGTGACCAGCGGCACGTCATCTTCAGTATTCCGGCCACCGCTCCGGGGTCACGATCTACTGCTATGGCCTATGCCAGTAGATTGTGACCCCGGAGCGGTGGTCGGAATACTGAAATGGGGCAGTAAACAGGCATACAGCCTCCAGCCATACACTGTATATGGGGGGGTGGGGCTATACTGCACCTAATGTGAGGGACTTTACTGCACCTCTTAAAACATGTTTTAAAATGCATGATTTTACCTTTTATGAACAAGAAAATTACGACATGCTGGTATAATGACGCAACACTATGGGACTTGTATGTAATTTTTTCCAGGGCTGATTTTCCCACCCAGTCCGGCCCTGCACATATGTGACTCAATTGGTCATGCAGATTATTTTTATGTGTCCAGCTTGGCTCAAAAATCCCTCCGTTTTGCTGCTCACTCATTCTGATATTCACTGCTCAGGAAGGGGTGTGTTCGAGGCAAGCACTGAGCCCACCCTCACTCACCATGCATTCACTTCCTCCCTGAGTCTTCTGTGATGTGCTGGGTATCTTCATCCAACCACTGCAGGCTGCTTTGTAACCCCTTCCTCCATTTTCAAACAGCAGTCTGATAAACAGGACAGGAGTGGGCACAGAGTAGCCCTGCCCTGACTTACTGGACTTAGTCCCAGCTGTTGCTTCCGCTGGGACAAAGTTGTGTTCTGGATGTATGAAGACCTCTAGTGGTCTTTTTTAAAAAGCTATGATTTCTATAAAAAGGAGATACATTTTCATGAAGTATACAAGAAAGGTTAATATTTTGCCATGATGTACAACATTTAAATAGCATTTATTCTGACAGTGCCCATATAAGGTGGTACCACCTACTACCCCTTCATGCAAGTGGCACAGGTAGTGCATATAGATAATCAGGTACTACAGGCTCCATGTTACTGTGAAGTATGGACTATAAGCAACAGTGGTGAAATCCTCAATAGTTACTACAGTATGACACAAATTCCTTAAATTTTTCTTGCTTTAGGGTGCGTTCAGACATGCATATTATTTTACGCAGATCTGCTGCAGATTTGCTGCTGCAGATTTTGCTGCACACTGACTTCAATGGGCAGCTAAATCTTCTGAAGCAGATCTGCAGCAGAAAATATGCATGTGTGAACGCACCCGTTATGGGGGTGATAAGATGTGCGGGTGGGGGAGTTTTGGAGGTGATGAGAGGTGCAGGGGGTGATGAGAGGGGCAGGGGGGTTATGGAGGTGATGAGAGGTGCAGGGGGGAGTGATGAGAGGTGTAGGGGTTACTGGGTTGATAAGAGGTTCAGAGGGGTTATGGAGGTGATGAAAGGTGCAGGGGGGTTATGGGGATGATAAGAGGTGCGGGGGGTATGGAGTTGATAAGAGGTGCAGGGGGGGTTATGGGGGTGAGAAGATGTTCAGCGGGGTGATGAGAGGTGCAGGGGGTTATGGGGGTGATAAGAGGGGCAGGGGGTTATGAGGGGTGATGAGAGGTGCAGGGGGTTATGGGCGTGATGAGAGGTGATGGAAGGTGCAGGGGGGTTATGGAGTTTATGAGATGTGATGAGAGGTACAGGGTGGGGATATGTTTGTCATAAGAGGTGCAGGGGGTTATGGAGGTAATGAGAGGTGCAGGGGGGGTTATGGGGGTGATGAGGAGAGGTGCAGGCGGGGTTATAGTAGTGATGAGGAGAGCTTTGGCGGGGGTTTTGGGGGTGATGAGGAGTGATGAGGACACAGAGGATAAGAGGGGGTGTATATGTATATATGATGTGTATGCATGTATGGCAGTATTATATTCAGGGTACAGTGTGTAGCAGTATTATATTCAGGGTACAGTGTGTGGCAGTATTATATTCAGGGTACAATGTGTGGCAGGATTGTATTCAATGGATGCAGTGTGGGGCAGGATTATTTTCAGTGGATACAGTGTGGAGCAGCATTATATTCAGGGTACAGTGTGTGGCAGTATTATACTCAGGGTACAGTGAGCGGCAGTATTATATTCAGGATACAGTGTGTGTCAGTATTGTATTCAGTGGATACAGTGTGGGGCAGCATTATATTTAGGGTACAGTGTGTGGCAGGATTATATTTAGTGGGTACAGTGTATAGCAGTATTATATTCAGGGTAAAGTGTGGGGTAGGATAATATTTAGTGGGTACAGTGTATAGCAGTATTATATTCAGGGTACAGTGTGGGGCAGTATTTTATTTAGGGTACTTTCTGGCAAGGTTATAATGATTACTGTCTTCATGCAGAGGATTAGGATCTGCTGACAAATTGAGGAGCCAATGATGTCTGGATGTCAGACTCTGCAGAGAAGATGGAGCTGGAGGAAGACCTGGTCTCTGGACTATTGATGAGCGGCATTGCCCATATTCAAATTCACGAAATTTTGCGAATATATAGACGAATAATTGTTCTATATTCGCGAATTTCACTTATTCGTTATATTTGCATATTCGCATATGTGAATATTCGCATATTTGCGTATTCAAGGAAGAAAACTGTGAGGGGGTGGGCAACTTTACTATTGGTTGCTAGGAATGTTGTTGATAACCTCTGACAAGTGTATTTGCATCATTCTAATTGGCCCAGAAGTGAAAAGAAGGAATATGCGAATATTCACATATGCAAATATTCCCATGTGCGAATATTCACATTTGCGAATATTCACATATGCGAATATTCGCAATTTCGAATATATAACGAATATATTCACAATATTCGTGAATTTTCGATATTCGCAATAAAAACTCGAAATGTGAATATTCGCACCCAACACCACTCTGGACCAGATGAAGAAGAAAAGATAACCGAGAAGATATCACTCAAGTCAGAAGACGTCACTCAGGTCACTGATATCATTGTGTATTCTCCTGACTGTCCCATCAGAGCTGTAGTCACTTGTAAGTTCTGCAGTGATGATGGGTAAAAATGTGTCCAATCTCCAACTGTTACAAAACTACAACTCCCATTGCCAGAGGCTCTCCAGACATGATGGGAGTTTTAGCTTTCCAACAGCTGGAGAACCACTTCAACCGAGGTGATCAGTGGGGGTCTCAGCAGTCGGACCCCCACCAAAAAAATGGGCTGCTTATTATAAAATGCCCGGCCCCGGGGGGGGCAGGGTAGGGAGCCCCGAGGTAATTTTTGGCACCTGTGGTTTCTAGCTAAAAGCCTGCGCACAGCCGCTACGCATTAATACAGCATTGGGGCAATGGTTAACAGCAGAAAGGGGCATACAACAAAGATATAGTGGCAAATTGTTCCCCGGCCTATATAGTTGTTGTAGGCTTCAGTGACGTTGCGCTGCTGGGGCATGCCCACTTTCTCCTGCCAGGAGCTCACACAATGTGAGCAAGGGGAGAGGTATGATACAGAGCTTTTTAAAGCTCTGAACATTTCTTTAAGGGCAAGAGGGGTGTTAGGAGTAGATAGGGAATATAATCTGAGTTAGTTTAGAAAATATAGTTTGATGACAGGTATTCTTTAATTTGTTTGAAGACTACTGGATTTGCTTTTGTCACACTCGTTTTAGTCTCCTATCAGAAATTTCACTAGAGAAGGCTAAAGTATAGGAAGTTGCAATTATTTCTTGTAAAAGGTTTTGAGAAAAATTTAGGTTAAAACTGGTCTAGAGGACATGCAAAAACAGGATGTCATGGCCCGTTGTATTAAAATTCCAGGAGTTATTGAAAGAAATGTGCTCTCTGATCTGTTATTTGCAACACAGTTTATTGTAGCAGACAGGGCTTTGCAGATAAGCACTGGAAGCCCAAAACGCATTGTGATCCAGAGCTGACTATCTGTCATATTTAACTATACTCAGGTGGGAGCTCATGGCCACAGATCGCTTTTGGCAAGCTCTCACTATCTCCACTCATTGTTTGTCCGTGAGATGCTTTTGGGTGACCACTGAGCCATTTCTGCAGGGAGGATAATTGAATAAAAACAGATTTCGCTTGGCTCTTCCATCAATTCCATTTAGGCTCGTGAAATAAATGAAAAATAACAGCATCTTAAATAGATGGAAGGGTCTGGATGGGCTCTGCTGTTTGCCGGTTTGGCATGAAAGCCACTTCGAGCCATCTTATGAATTGAATGGCACGGAGTGACCTTTCTCCGGGAAATATGTACACACCTGTTTATGGGGATGTGAACTTTGCTTTTCATTTGGAGAGATTTATTTTCAATAAACTTTTCACTTGCTGAGACTGGACACAATATCAAACAAAGATAACAGATTAAGAAAAGGCTAATACAGACTTGCTTTTCAAACAAGACCTGAGCCGGGATTATGAGAGTGGTAGTTCACAGGCAGCTTTAAAGGAATAGGTTAGAATTTTCTCTATCAGATTGATTACTGCTTCTAGTACCATTAAGCCTTCTTCTGATAAATAGCAGACCTTTGCCCATGCCTATCAGTTGCCCTACTACATGATGCATTTTAATATTTGACTGTTTAGCCCAGTGGTCTGAAACTGTGGCCCTCCACATATCTCAAAACTTCAACTCCCAGCATGCCCGGACAGCCAACGGCTGTCCGGGCATGCTGGGAGTTAAAGTTTTGCAAGATCTAGAGGGCCACAGTTTCAGACCACTGGCTAGCCCTTTGCTAATCCTATCTGTCCATTTTGAAACAATATCTTCCAGCATGCCCTGACAGCTGTATTAGGTTGGGTTCACACCACGTTTTTCAAATACGGTTGCCGTATACGGTTTTCCACTAAAAACGTATGGCAAAAACCGTATGCAACCGTATACAACCAAATATGACGTATGACTCCAAATGCGGTTTTTCCCCATATACGGTTCCAAAACGTATGTACGGTTCTATCAGTTTGCATCCGTTTGTGCCAATGGTTTTGCTATTTTGTTGGAATTAGTTTTCAAGCAATTTAATAAAGTTACTATTATTCTATTGAAATTCCTTCTGCGCATGTGTCAACTCCAAAAACGGATTAGAAAAACAGTGTGCAACCGTATTCTGAAATTCTGTGTACGGTTCTCATAGACAACAATGTTAAAAGAACCGCATACGGTTCGCATACGGTTTTCCAACCGGAGGCAAAAACGTGGTCGACAGCGTTTTTGCCTACGGTTGAAAAATCGGCAAAACCGTATCCCAAACAAAATGGATGCAACCGTACACAACATTTGGAATACGGTTTACAATGCATTCTCTATGCATACGGTTTCGGATACGCACGTATATGTTTTTTTTTGTGGAAAACCGTATACGGTTACCGTATTTGAAAATCGTAGTGTGAAACCAGCCTTAGCCATAAAATGCTGGGAGTTGGTTTATGTGAGGTCCACAAGTAGAATAAATCATTTGTTTTGAAAACAGTCATCTACTTAAACAGTGAGACCTCTTTTGGTTTAAATAATTTTTATTGGATTTTTTTTTTGAGAAATTTACAACAAAGGAAAGATTGGCCAAAGAAAACAACGTGGCCAAGGAACAATACATAACAAATATAACACAGTTATATAAATATTACTAAAGCGATCACTCAGCTGTATGTCTTTAACCCCTTAAGGACGCCACCTGTTCTTACCTTAATGACCAAGCCAAATTTTTCAAATCTGGCATGTATCTCTTTATGTGGTAATACATCTGACAAACTTTTACTTAGCAACGCGATTCTGAGATAGTTTTTTCGTGACATATTGTACTTTATGTTAGCCGTAAATTTTTATTGAAAAATTCCAAAATATTGTAAAATTTGAACATTTCTGGCATTTTTTTAAATTCTTTTTTTCATGGAATTCACAATATGGTAAAAATGATTTTATTTTTATTCTTTGGTTCGGTACAATTATAGCCATACCCATTTATATAGCTTTTTTATGTTATTTTTCCTTTTCTAAACAAAATCCTTTTTTCCCCTTTTTGTATGTTGTCATGTTTTGACAGCAATAACTTTTTTCTTTCATCCAACCGCATTGTATAGGACTGTACTTTTTATTAGTACCATTTTACAATTCATGCTACCTTTTTTTATTGCACATGTTGAATTTGTGTTTTTTGTGTTTTTTGTTGTTTTTTTTATGGTGTTCACCATGCTGGATTAATACCATTATCATTTTATTGTACAAGTCCTGGCATTACTTATTATAGGTTTGGGTGTTTTTTTTTTTTTTTTTTTGGGGTGATAATGTAAGGTTTTATTGGGAAAGAGGTATTTTTTTTTCTTTACACTTTATTAATTTATGTAAAAACCTTACATTTTTTTAACTTTTCACTTCTTACAGGATATACTTTTCTGCAGTACATCTGTACTGCAGCACAGTATAACTGTCAGTACTCAGAAAGTCAGTCTGAGTAAGGCTTTGGCCGAAACGCGTCCTTTTGTGAATTGCACTGTGTAAATAAACACATTACGTTTGGCAGAAGATTCCAGTAAGTTCTAAGATTTCTTTTCCTTCCAAGTTTGCAGCTTTCCACCTGCACCACAACGGGAGTGCCGGCCGTTCCAATATCTCTTCTAACTGTCAGTACTACACTGACTAACAGCCTGTGCAATCCAGCATATGGCTGGACCTCACAGGCTGCCATACAAGGCAGACTGGAGGCCATCAGCTGGCCTCCTGCTGACATGGCAACCAACAATATCCTGTGATCGCATCGCGGAATCGCCATTGGTGGATGGGGAGAGCCTCCTCCCCCTGTCAACCCCATAGATGCTGTGATCAGGACTGACCATGGCATCTATGGGGTTAATGCTGCCGAGATTGGCATGATCCCGGTCTCGGCAGCTGCAGCGGGAACCCGACTGTGATTAACAGCAGGGTCCTGCTGGCGATCTTCTGCAGAACATCGTGCTGTGAAGGAGATCGCTAGAACATATACATATGTTGAGTTGCGCTAAGTAGCTAGCAACTTGGATGTATGCATACATTCTAGGGTGGGAAGGGGTTAAGATCAACCACCCACACTTGTGCAGGAAAGAGGTCTTTTATGCGGTTGCTTCAACAAAAGAAAAAAAGCTTACAGAATGCTTTTTAAAATATTTGGTTCAATAGGCAAGCATTGTACAATGCACAGCTAAACATAAATAATGATAAAAGAGACAAAAAAAATTATCTTTTATCATGTGTCAAATGGTCCTAAGCATGATTTCCACTCTCATTCCTTGTCTCCAGTTTGGTTCTCCATCCTATTTATAATCCCACAGCAAGTTTTGTTATCAGTATGGTTTACAATGTTATTCCTAGTACCCATCATTGCTATCTATCCATCTCTGGTCCCTATAATGATTAACCATCTTATGTTGTCCTTGACATGGCTCCCCATTCTATTTCTTGACATGGCTCCCCAATTGATTTTTAATCCTGAGAATGGTTCCATCATCTCTTTTCTAATCCCAAGCATGGCCCTAAAACTTATTCCTAGTCCCAAGAATGGCTCTCCATTTCATTCTCAGTCCCCAGCATGGTCTCCATCTCAAACCTGGTTCCCAGCATGACTTCAGTCTTATTCCATATCCACAGAATGGCTCCTAATCTTTATTCTTAGTCCCCAACATGGCATCCTTCAGCATGACAAAGGCTGCACCCTCCTTGTCTGACAGCCTACCTCTTCCTGCAGTCTGTTCAATAACTCAGAGGCTAAATTAATTGATATGTCAGAATTTAAAAAGAGGAAAACCTAATACAAAGTTAACACTTGTATTCACAATATTGATATTTTGATATGTTCAGCATAACAAGATCTGTGCTGTCTATGCTGGGTGAGCATTCTCGGTCTTTATGACACATTAGCAGACATTTTTAAGAAGAGGGCAGCAGCAGAGACTGGTTGAAAAACAGGCTGTAGTGGGGAGCAGGATGAGCAAGAATACCGGTTTGTTATGTCCTCTGCAGCCCCACTGGCAAAATTAAAATATCAATTAAGCCCAGTGAACCCTGTTACAGCCTGTGGACTTACAGTAGATGACCTTACTTGTACAATCCTTCTGGCTAAAGCCATATCAATTTCCTGGTTTAATTAGATCACCATCTCCACCTTTTGTGCCACCGAGGTCTCAGCAGCATACATACCTGGGTTGCCTATGGTAGTCCTGAAATAGTGCTGTATCCTGTTTGTCTTCTTCTCTGACTCACAGATCAATATCTGAGGAATTCAGGTTTCTCGGAGCATCTCACATTATGCCCTGCCCTTTTCTGTATGTGGGCTTCAGAACTCTTTTCTGTTTGCAGCATATGAGGTCAGCCTCCGACTCAACCATGTAGATCATAAAAAAGCATCCATGGTTTGGTCCACTTTTTGCTTTTTTGCCTCATATAACCTCACCAAGTGTGTTATTAAAGTTTCTGGGGCAGTTGTTGCATATTATTAAGATAAGCCCACCCAGGACACATATCAATAGCAGTCATCCCCAGTAAGGTAACAAGAAAATTAAACAATTTTTTTGAGAGGAATTCCACTACAAAAAATCTAGTGCAGCAACCTCTGCTACACCATTCAAACTACAAACTTTCCATGGTGGATGTTCCATCACGGAAATCATGAATTCCAGACTCCATTAACAGAATAAACATGTTAATTATTTTGTTGGAAATACATCACCATCTGTGAAGTACATTTCCAAGCTGTACTAGCACCAACTTGTTCTGCTGCCACTTGCTTCCCACGGAGTCTCCACCCAGAATTTCTCTAGGCTGAAATTCCCTAATGAGAGTGGGCACTCAGACACAGGCATAACCTAAAGGTGTTTTGATTATTAAAAAGCCCAGGAAACACCTTAAAAGCATGGTGGTAGAAGTGAAAAGTCTGGAGCCAAATGTGCCCAGGGTAAACCACCTGCTTCACAGCAGCCTACCTTCCTGGGAGGTAGTGGAACAGGGGTTCCTGGAGTCGGCGACAGTAGTGGTCAATCAGTGCAGACGGTTGGTGGGAAAATCTGCTACTCGGCGGTGTGACAGTTTTCCATCAAGCATCCAGAGGAGGTTAACATGGCCACATGCAAGATGTGTCGGCAGAAGGTGAAGCATGGACAGGGTCCCAATGTTGGCACCACGGCCCTGCATCAACATATGCAGAACCGAGGCTCCTATGCGGTGGACCAGCCTGTTGCATCACCCAGTGGCACACCGCTCCCTGTTTCAGTCAGCCAAGGCTCCACCAGCCTCCACCAGGACTCTGCACCTTTCAGAGAATTGATGGCTTGTGCCGAGCCGAGGTGGAGCAAAACGTCATTTCTTTGCGAAAAAAAAGGCAGTACCAGCCCAGCACAATTTTGTGGAACAGAAGGTGGGCCAGTCCTTGAGCCTGTCGGTGTGTACCAAAGTGCACGGCAGCGTCGACATGTGGAGCTGTAACTATGGTCAGGGACAATACATGTCCTTTAGGGCCCACTGGGAGAATGTGGTTCCTACACAGCCACAACAGCAACTTGGACAGGTCATGTCGCCTCCACCTCCACACTTTCAGGCCATTGGTCCAGGGACAGTGTGCGACTCCGCCTCCTCATCCTTCACTGTGTCTTCAGCCTCTACTGCATGGACAAGTCTCAGTGCCCCTCCAGCATATCATGTGTGCAGGGCACAGTGGTGTCACGCTGTTCTTCACATAGTTTGCCTTGGCGAACAGAGTCACACAGGGGAGGAACTGCTAAAAGTAATTTATCAAGACATCGAATCATGGATTATTCCATGAAGACTGGAAATGGGAACCACGATGACCGACCATGGGAAGAACATCTTGTCTGTGCTGCGACAAGAAAGCCTGAGCCATGTGCCCTGCATGGCCTTCGTGTTCAATCTGGTTGTCAAGCGATTCCTGAAGTCTTCTCCCCATCTGAAAAATATCCTAACAATGGGAAGGGAACTTTGCATGCACTTCAGCCACTCATACACCGCAAATCACACCCTCCTTGAGCTGCAGCACCAGAACAGTATCCCCCAACATAGTCTGATTTGCGACTCCCCTGTGTAACTTCAATGTCAACCAGTGGCAGCTCATATGTGACACCTGCCATTTGCTCAGGCCCTATGAGGAAGCCACATTATTAGTAAGCCACCAGGATTATGGGATGAACAACATTATTCCACTGTTTCCTTTACTGCAAATGTTTGAAATGATGGCTGGTCAGGACACTGAAGACGTGGCACCTACATCTCACAACCACATGAGCCCTGTGGGGGCTAAACTTGAGGAGGAGGAGGGAAAGGGGAACAGTGGAGCACAGTTTAGGTATTGCAAAATGAGCATTTTTTCTAGTCATCTGACAGGAGAGGAGGAGCAGGAGCAGCCAGAGGAGCTAGAGGGTTATGAGGAAGGCAAGCCAGAGGACCCAGATACACCATGGCAGTATGCAGTGGAGATGGAGGCAGGGAGTCCCTCCGAGTCATTTACACAAATGGAGCAATGCATGTTCAATTGCTTGCGTTTTGACCACCAAATTGTCACCATTCGTCAGCGAGATGACTTCTGGTTCTCCACCTTAATGGACCATCGCTATCGGCACAAAATGGGGGCCTTTGTTACACCCACTGAGAGGAAGCACCAACTTACCTACTACAGAGATATCCTACGTAGTCAGTTTACCGATGCCTATCTGCGCCATCGTCCATCCTCTCGCAGGTCTGACTTGGGGGGCCCTCTGCGCTCACCTTCCACTGCCATGGCTGCTGGGGAGGGGTGGGGTGGCAGGAGTAGTACTAGCTCCATCAGCTGCCTCCTGAGTCTACAGTCGCTGATGAGTAGCTTTCTTCACCCGCATAGTGAAGCAACTCATCAGCAGCAGAAAGATCTGGAGCAGGACCTGAAACAGCAGGTGGTGGCATACCTTGACATGACCATGCCAACACACCTTGAAGATCCGCTAGACTTCTGGACAGCCAAACTTGATTTTTGGCCGCAACTATCAGAGTTTGCCCTGGAAAAGCTGACCTGTCTGGCTAGTAGTGTGTCATCAAAGCGGGTGTTTAGTGCGGCAGAGGCCATAGTAACCCCAAGGAGAATTTGTCTGTCCACGAAAAATGTGGAGAGACTGACCATTGTGAGGATGAATCAGGCATGGATCAGCCAGTATTTCCACCCACCAATGCCTGATGCCTCAGAGTAGATTTACACACCAACACTTCACAAATATGGATACTGCTAAACATATTTAAGGTGCTGCTCCCCAGGTACATACATGGCTCCCCATCAGACCACAAGTAAGTATTGGGGATAGGCAGTAGCTAAAACTTAACTTCTCTTAGGATAAAATATATGGACCCCACTAGTTTTTATATCTAAGAAAAGAAAAGATGTTGCAAAAAACACCATGCGCTACCTACACCACCAAGTATTGATGTGTTGCAAAGACCTCTAAAAGGTGGAAGGGAACAACATATGGTCCATTGTAACCAGTGGGGTAAAAACTTCCCCTCTCGCATTATTAATTCCCTTCTTGACAAGTGTCACTCGCCCTAAAAAGAGCAGCCCCACACAGGAACCTCTCCCTATTTCCACCTGCACCACTGCCATTTCCCAGGATTTTTAGATGGAAATAGGGAGTTTCCTATGTGGGGGAGTCCTTTTTTAGCAAGTAACACTTGCCAAGAAGGGAATTAATAATGCAAGAATAGAGCCTTACAGGGGAGGTTTGTACCCCAATCGCTTACAATGAACCATACTTTGTTCCCTTTTACGTTTTTATAGGTCTTTGCATCACATCAATACCTGGTGGTGGTTTAGGTGGAACTTAGTGGTTTTTTTGCACACTTTTCTTATTATTTGATTTGAAAAAAAAAATGTGGGCACATATATTTTATCCTAAAAATATTATTAAAGGTTAAGTTTTACGTAATGCATATCCTCAATACTTACTTGTGCACACTAACACTTTTCCAAAACAGAGGTCTCCGGGTATTGGTATTGTCCCCCACCGCCCCACTATGCCACCGGGTCACTTTAAGGACTCCTGATGCTGCTGATGCCACCTCCAGGCTGTCTCATTCTTCCACCATATGTTCTCCTCATGCTGATGCCACCTCCAGGCAGTTTCATACTGCCACCATACGTTCTCCTCATGCTGATGCCACTTTCAGGCTGTCTCATACTGCCACCATATGTTCTCCTCATGCTGCTGCCACCTCCCGGCTGTCTCATACTGCCATCATATGTTCTCCTCATGCTGATGCCAGCTCCAGCCCAACTCATATTGTCACCATGTTCTCCTCATGCTGATGCCAGCTCCAGGCCGTCTCATTCTGCCACCATGTGTTCTCCTCATTCTGATCACACCTCCAGGCTGTCTCATACTGCCACCATATGTTCTCCTCATGCTGATTCCAGCTCCAGGCTGTCTCACACTGCCACCATATGTTCTCCTCATGCTGATGCCACCTCCAAGCCATCTCATACTGCCACCATATGTTCTCCTTATGCTGATGCCATCTCCAGGCTGTGTCATACTGCCACCATATGTCCTCCTCATGCTGATGCCAGCTCCAAGCTGTCTTATTCTGCCATCATATGTTCTCCTCCTGCTGCTGCCACCTCTAGGCTTTCTCATTTTGCCACTATATTGTCGCCTCATTTTTCCGCCACCTCCAGGCAGTGTCATTCAGCCAATATATGGTCTCCTCTCTCTGCCATCAAATCCAGGCTGTGTCATTCAGCCACTATATGGTCTCCTCATGCTGCCGCCAACTCCACGCTGTTTAAGTCAGCCACTATATGGTCTCCTCTTGCTGCCGCCAACTCCAGGCTGTGCCATTCAGCCACTATATGATCTCCTCTTGCTGCCGCCAACTCCAGGCTGTGCAAATTCAGCCACTATATGTTCTCCTCTTGTGGCCACCAACTCCAGGCTGTGCAATTCAGCCACTATATGGTCTCCTCTTGCTGCCGCCAACTCCAGGATGTGCCATACAGCCACTATATGGTCTCTTCTTGCTGCCGCCAACTCCAGGCTGTGCCATTTAGCCACTATATGGTCTCCCCTTGCTGCCGCCAACTTCAGGATGTGCCATACAGCCACTATGTGGTCTCTTCTTGCTGCCGCCAACTCCAGGCTGAGCCATTCAGCTACTTTGTGGTCTCCTCATGCTGCTGGCACATTAAATAAAACATTTTAGGTTCATCTATTTTAAATATTAAATTTAAATGTTAAAAAATATATTTACCTTTTCAATTGTGAGCCCTTATAGTCTCATCAGGCTGTTGACCCCTCCGGGCTGTGCCATTCAGCCACTATATGTTCTCTCTTGTTGCTGCCAACTCCAGGCTGTGTCATTCAGCCACTATATGGTCACCTCTTGCTGCCGCCCACTCCAGGCTGAGCCATTTAGCCACTATATGGTCGCCTCTTGCTGGCGCCAACTTCAGGCTGTACCATTTAGCCACTATATGGTTTCCTCTTGCTTAAACTCAAAAAAAAAACCAAAAGGGGGAATGAGGGGTCCTAAGACACAATAACTACAAACCCCAGGGCCGAAGCCCAGGAGTCACTAACTCCCCTCTTAATAAATCCCCTAAAATATAACTTTTATTAGTATGATAAAATATTCCCACTCAATTGGTTAAGAATAAATGTCAGAGTGTTGCTTGAACAATGAAAAATAACCAGTGGGGGACCCCCTGTCTGATAATGTAACTGTTTTAGCGGCGCTGCAGCCTGCTGCCATGGCAACACTGTGACGTGCAACTTAAAATATAAGCACAGCCACCCCCGACATGTTTCGCTGTTGAGACAGCGTTATCAAGAGGTAATGGAGATTGCTACTGAAGAAAAGGCCCGAGGCCTTGAAACGCGTATAGCCATTTGAGAATACACTGTATATCGCTAACCATTCGCAACTGCTGGATGCCCTCTGTGCGGTGACCACCGCTTTACGCGCGCAGATAGCGCTCCGTTCAGACACGAGGACGCCACCACAGATCACCACTCCCGAAACTAGCTCCGGAACATCCAACGGCAAACCAGAGTCCTAGGACATTTACCTCAACAGGCCGGACGCCAGCCGTGCCAGCCCAGGACCCAGCTATCCAACTGCCGGACAGTCACTTCTCCATCTGTGCTGACTGCCCAGCCGTGCCAGTCTGTCCCGTCTTGTTCTTCCTAGGAGCCGGTGAGTGGTGCTGTGCACCGAACTCTATTACAAACAGCCGTACGATACTGCAGTGCAGCACAGTCCTTTGGCAACATTGTATCATCTACCGACGATTGACAATATCCACACACTGTCACATGAACTGTGCTAACATTGTCACACTGTACCATTGCGGCAAATCTGTATGCTAATTTCTGAATGAACTGAGACAGATCGCCAGCTCATTACTACAGTATATTTCCACTCCAATGCTGAACATCTCAGGCACCCTTTAACAAGTGCTTCAAACGAATGAATTCGATTTACACCAGAGACTGCCAATAACTGTTTTGGATATGCAGTACATTACTATATTTTATTATATTTTATCTCCACATAATTGTTTTATCTTTTTTCCATTTTACCATTCTCATTTTTGGACCCCTATACCCCATGCAAGGGCCCTGCTGAGGTTTAATAGGTTGTCCTATATTATATTTTATTTTAAATAATTGTTGCAATCAATAAATACTACATATTAACTTTTTCTGGACCAACTCTTATTTCTTATATTCCTTTTTCTTTTCTTTTTTCTTTTCTCTCTTTTCAAATTGTACCTTGAGGACTGGTTTTATATAAATTTCGTTTATATACCCTCATACATTTTAATTTACAAATCTGTTTAACTTTCTGGCACCAGTTGATTTAGAAAAAAATGTCTTCCACGGAAGGCCTCAAGAGTATTGCAATGTATTGTACACTGCCAGGACTTTTGTCCAGGTCAAAATGAACCAGAGAGACATGAGTCTCCATTTTGCCTATGGCATCCATATTTTGATATGGTCTAAGCAGGTTCACGCTAAGTTCAACAAAAAATTCAGAAATTATAAATGTTCATTGATGATAAAATAGTCCATACAAAGTGTGCAAATTGTTAGTGGCATCACACATAGACATATGTTTTATAAATTTACACACTTAATATAATTAGGTACATGCTGTACCAGCCATAAAACTCATGATAAGACATATTTCTAACATTTAATGGAGTTTCATAATAGCACAATAGTGTTGCTATTCTATTTTTTCATAAATATTTATTTTATTATGTCAAAAAATAACACCATAAATATGGCCTAGCATTGTATATTTTTAAGTCTTGATTGCAATAGAATTTCAATGATGAGTGGATCTTTTATATATTTCTACTTATTTCTCTAGTTGAATGTAGCTAACACAATACACAATTCACAAGGTGTACACAAAAACAAGGTGCTGATTAGTGTTCAGCGGCATAGGCCATATTCGAATTCTAGGCCATATTCGTAATATTCACGTTTATTTTCGCATATGCGCAAATTTGCATATGCGCAAATTAGCATATGCAAATTTTCTTTACTTTTTTTTTTTTTTCTGGTGATATAATAATATTCCCAAGACAGGTAGGGGATAGTCAGATTGTTATTTTCGCGACATCACTAGTTTCATAGACCTGGTGATATAATAATATTCCCAAGACAGGTAGGGGATAGTCAGATTGTTAATCTGATCGAAGACACAGGAATCTGGATTTGAACTTTTTATTGAAAGAAGAGATAATCACTGCACTCCTAGAAGCTAAGGGGTGGGGGGTGGGGGGGTGTTAAGGGCAGGGAGAAGTCTTTTCCAATGCAGCCATGTATGTGACATGACTGCATGGTAATAAGAAAATGGCTACTTATGACAACCCCTTCTTCCCCTCTTTCCTGTGTGCAGAAGTTATATCTCACAGGAATTTGGTAACGTACAGACGGTTCTAATTTCATTAAGATCATTTCAAAAATTGTAGTTAAATTATATCAAAAAGGATGGTGAATAGATATTTTCTTTAATCTCTATGTTGAGATTGTAAAGTTTTAGCATATGAATCCCTTCTCCTTCTTCTGCAGAGAACGAGGCATGTTCTATCCATATCAACGCATTTACATAAGGCATATAGCAGAGTATATGTTTAAGCCTTTGTCATATATAATAAATAATAATCACACAAGAAATTTTATTTTAAGCATTCTTCCAAATTTAGATTAACATAGATTATATATTTTATACTGTACTCTAAAATGAGTGCTAGTTAGAAGCCAGCGGAGTGTCTTTACAAGTCACTTCCATTTTATATATCTAGAGATTAGGTATATTTCCATTCTTTATTCATTTGATGTGATGTTCTCTTTCAGTTTGTACCATGTATTATGATATTGAACACATTTTTGTAACAGATGTTATACTGGGACATAGTTACTTAAAGAGGTTATCCAGCATAAGGTGATTTTAATAAGTACCTGGCAGACAGTAATGGACATGCTTAGGAAGCATCTGCACTTGTCTTGGGCTAAATGGCTATGCTGTGAGATTACCAGAACACTGTGGCTAGCTTTCTGTGAACTTGTATTTTCTGTTTTCAGTGTTCTTGTTTGCCTACAAATCCCATAATACCATTTTCCTCCCTCCCACACATCAGCCACCCCACCCATTGAAACATAAATGAGCTGCAGACCTGTGGTTTTCAATCAGGGTGCCTCCAGCTGTTGCATTACTTGCAGATTGCTCTCTCCACCCATTGAAGCAGACAGCCTGCCTGTCATCAGCTGACTAGTGAGTCAGGTCTCGACCGCATTGCAAGCTGGGAAAAATCCGAGAGAGTAGTCATTTTGTATGCTGTTGAAAATAAATATTGGGATTAAAATCACATAAGAATTGTGAGAAAACCCTCACACACAGGTACATACACTATATTATGAACTACACTAACTTTACAGCCCCTGTAGCTTAGTCGAATAAAAATAATTCCTGGAATACTCCTTTAATTCTGCAACATGTAGTTCTATTGTATGTACTTATTTACTTAAGCTTATAATGCTTATTAATGTTCCTTATATGTTTACATCTTATTGATGAATCATATTCCTATTCACTCATTGTGTGTATATACTCATTTATCTTTATTAAACATAACCAATAAATCAGCAAATTTTTATAATTCCTATTTATTGTTTTATAATATTGCAAAAAGTACCGCCTAGCTCAAATCAATGAGCTTGATAGATAATTCAGGGTAAATAGTCAGACCCAGAGACATTATTTGCATTGTTTATATTTTTCAGCAAAACATAAGGTCACATTTTAACCCTTTAACCCATTTATGACCCAGCATAAAAAACATTTTTTGGCTTACGTTTTCTTCCTCCTCACATAACTTTTTTATCTTTCCACTGACACTGTTGTATTGGGGCTGTTGAATTGTTATATTTTCATTTTAGGAGCCGCAATCAACTTTGATTGTGGCATCTAAAGAGTTATTGCTGGACATCACCAGATCAGTGACGTCCGGAATTAGCCCGTGGTCCCGACTGCTGATGGCAACCAGGACCATTCGACTATGGCGCACTCTCAGCTCCTGAATATAGAACAGGAGCAGGAGCAGGACAAGATGTTAAAATACTAAAAAAAAGTTTGAAAAATGTAATTAAGAATTAAATAGAATTTTTTCCTTTCATCATAAAAGAAATAAACAATAAATAACTATGTAATTGATATGCTTGTATCTGTAAAATTTTTCCTTGTTCACTTTGCTTTCTTAAAAAAACATGAAATAATAAGTGATCAAAAACCTGTATGTACCCCAAAATAATAACAATAAAAACTACAACTCACCCTGCAAGAAGACTGTCACACAAGTCCACAGAAAAATGGAAAAGTTATGGGTGTCAGGCCAGCAAAAGATGCATAATATAAAAAATAATATATATATATATATATATATATATATATATATATATATATATATATATATTATAAGTTTTAGATTTTGTTTTAAAACTTGCAAAATATAACAAAAACTATTGTAATTTGGTATTGCCGTATTTATAATGACCCTCAGAATATAATCAACATATCATCTAAACCACACAATAAACTCCATAACTAAAAAAAACTAAGGCAGAATTGCATTTTTTCCGTTCCACCCCACATTTTTTAAATTAAAATATAACGTGGTAAATAAAATGGAGCCCCTAAAAATATAACTTGCTCAAAAAACAAACCTTCATACACCATAGAAAAATAAAAAAATACAGTTTATGGAAGATATGCTGTAAAAATAAATAAACCTGTCACCAAACATCACTGTTGTGTTTGAATAATTTGCTACTAATATTTCTAAATAAGACAAAATCTATGTTGCCTGACCATAAAAGGCCATATCCCATAACGCTTTCTTTACATAGTAGTAGGAAGGGACCACAAACATAGTCTGACAGCTTGTCTTCCAACATTTTTCTCTTGCTGATAGAGATCAGTGAATCTTTAAAAAAATTATTTTCTCCACTGATCAATTGGGAGACAAATCAGGCAATGTGTTGTGAACTTTAAACCTAGTAAACAGAATCTCCAATTTTACATAGATGGTTGAGTGACTGAGCTGATTTAAGAATTATTTTCTTTTTAAAAATATGAGTTTTTAAGAGAACCTATCACCAGGAAAATGGTTCTTAAAGGGGTACTCCAGTGGAAAACTTTTTTTTAAATCAACTGGTGCCAGAAAGTTACAGATTTGTAAATTACTTCTATTAAAAGACCTTAATTTTGCCAGTACTTATTAGCTGCTGAATACTACAGAGGAAATTATTTTCTTTTTGGAACACAGAGCTCTCTGCTGACGTCATGACCACAGTGCTCTCTGCTGACATCTCTGTCCATTTTAGGAACTGTCCAGAGCAGCATATGTTTTCTATGGGGAATTTTTCCTACACTGGACAGTTCTTAAAATGGACAGAGATGTTATCAGAGAGCACTGTGGTCATGATGTCAGCAGAGAGCTCTGTGTTCCAAAAAGAAAATAATTTCCTCTATAGTATTCAGCAGCTAATAAGTACTGGAAGGATAAAGATTTTTTAATAGTTATTTAATAATTAATTTACAAATCTGTTTAACTTTCTGGCACCAGTTGATAAAAAAAAAGTTTTCCACTGGAGTACCCCTTTAAAGGGGTACTCCGGTGCTTAGACATCTTATCCCCTATTCAAAGGATAGGGGATAAGATGCCTGATCACGGGAGTCCCGCCGCTGGGGACCCCTGTGATCTTGCACGCCGCACCCGTTTGTAATCAGTCCCCGGAGCGTGTTCGCTCCAGGTCTGATTACCGGCGACCACAGGGCCAAAGGCGTCACGCGCCGCCCCTCAATGCAAGCCTACGGGAGTGGGCGTGATAGCTGTCATGCCCCCTCCCACAGACTTGCAATTGAGGGGTGGAGTGTTAGGTCACACGGGGGCGGAGGCGTGACATCACACGCCGCCGGCCCCGTGATCGACAGTAATCAGATCCGGAGCGAACACGCTCCGGGGACTGATTACAAACGGGGTGCCGCATGCAAGATCCCGGGGGTCCCCAGCGGCGGGACTCCCGCGATCCTTTGGATAGGGGATAAGATGTCTAAGCACCAGAGAACCCCTTTAAGTGAGTATATCGCCTAATAGCTTTAGAGACACTGGGGGATATTAATCAAAGTTGTCTATGTCCCACATCAATATAGACCAAACTACAGAGTGTTTGGCTGGTCTATTGTGCGCCTAATTTATCAAATGGGGCAAGGCTCTTGATAAATTCTGTGGACAGACTTCGGGATCTATGCTGTAGTTTATATTTAAACCTGCTCCAACATGGTCTGACATTTTGGCGTACTTTCAGTCGCTTTTGATAAATTCAGCACCAATGCATGTTTAAATGCATTTCAGTCTAAAATAGACTAGCATGCATCATGTTCTAAAAATCCTCTAGAGCAAAAGTCACAGAAAAGTCGCACATATTTAGACTGCGACTTTCTGTGCGACAAATTTAGACAGGAAAAATCAGTCTAAATCCTTTGATAAATATCCCCCTCTGAATTTTATGGAATCTAATTCTTAATTCAGAAGGAAGTTCCATTAAAGGGGTATTCCAGGCAAAACCTTTTTTATATATATATCAACTGGCTCTGGAAAGTTAAACAGATTTGTAAGTTACTTCTATTAAAAAATCTTAATCCTTCCAATAGTTATTAGCTTCTGAAGTTTTCTGTCTAACTGCTCAATGATGATGTCACGTCCCGGGAGCGGTGCATGATGGGAGAATATCCCCATAGGAACTGCACAGCTCCCGGAACGTGAGTCATCAGAGAGCAGTTAGACAGAAAACAACAACTCAACTTCAGAAGCTAATAACTATTGGAAGGATTAAGATTTTTTAAAAGAAGTAATTTACAAATCTGTTTAACTTTCCAGAGCCAGTTGATATATAAAAAAAAAGTTTTGGCCTGGAATACCCCTTTAATCAGCAACTTTTTGGTCCTGATGATCATGAGTCTGAGTCCAGTAAGTTCATAAGATACATTGGTTCCTCATTCCTCCTGTTACCCGCTTCCTATAATCACTTAATAAATTAAACATTTACATCTCTCAGTATCTCTAAAACTAATAAATGATATTCTCAGTGCTTTCTAGGAATACCCATACAAATAAATTAGGCTGCTTTATCATTATATAAAATTGATTTATAATTCCTCTACGAGTCAGGACAACAGTCAGAGAGGCGATGCCAGGGGTCTGCTCTACTGCAGGGACGCACTTGAACACAATAATGAATGAGATGCAGGGACCAGAATGGAGCCACTCATACCCAACCTTTGTCTGGGAGTTAAGGATGTGAGGTCTGGGATGGAGTCCCTTCCAGATGAAGGTTACATGCTGAAACCTGCATAGCAGTGGTGCCATCCTGGTCCCTGCATCTCATTCATTATTGTGTTTATATAAGTGTGTATAATATATGAATTTACTGAATGTACTTGATTTGTTGTTGTTATTTATACAACAGGCACTTTATGCACACATCACTTTATGTAATAGAGTTTTTATGCTATTTAGTTATTTCATTGCCACAGCAGCAAAATCGCAGAGTCACAATCAGCTGAGAGGAAGGCTGAAGGGGCCCTACCTGGCTCAGTGCCATCAGATTGTCGCTCCAGGAATATAGGCAGCCTATATAAATAGAATGCCAATAACACTGATCAATGCAGTGCTATAGTGCAGCATTGTTCATTGTTTGCAAACAAAAGGTGACAGTTGTGACAGTTCCCTAGAGGGAGTAAAAATGGTGAGAAAATGTTAATATAGGACTCAGGGCTTTTTCATTTTTGCACTTTGGCTTTTTCCTCCTAATCTTCTAAAAATCATAACACTTTTAATTTTTCACCTACAGAACTATTTGAAGGCTTGTTTTTTGTGCCACTAATTTTGCTTTGGAATGACATCAATCATTTGTCCAGAATTGCTGAGTTTTGGTCACTTCATATACCTTCATATATAAAAAAAAAAAGATCAAAAAGTCCATTATAAACAAAATGGTACTGCTAAATAATACAGATCATGAGCCCTCATACATCCCAATATATGGAAAAATAAGAGTTATAGGGGTAAGAGAATAATTTGAAACATACACATTGTCCTACAAAAAGACATAACTACCTAGTTAGCTACCTACCTGGCTACTTACTTACATAATGCCCTTTTACTGTGCAGGAAGGCATTATAACAGTTCAGGGCCTATAAATGGGGATATTGTGTAGAGGAGGGGAGGGTACTGTAAAAATGCAGAGTGTAACATGTTTGTCTTACATATGTTTTGGATTGAAGAAGTCAACATAGCGGTCTGATGTGGACAGAGAAGAAAACGAAAAAGGACAACACTGATCTGAAAAACTGTTGATTGTGAGTCCTCAAATGTAACTGCAATCATTTATATGGTATACACATCCTGTGTACAGCTAGTGTCTATCTTTATATGGCCCTGCATATAATCACTTATATGGTATACAGATCCTGTGTACAGCTGGTATATACAGCTATATGGGAACTGTATGGGGGAATACTGATCTGTGTAAAGTGGTTTAATTCAGTACAGTATGGCAGTATTATCCGCTTATTGTGTGTTGGCATATATTTCCTCCTTGTATACAGGTATTATTGGTCATGAAAAATTATCTTACCTACGTTATATATATGTTTCATTTTAATTTGTATGTAGAAGTGGTGCACGAGGAGGGATTTGGGTAGAATAGGGACAGGGCAGAAGTGTGGCAAGGCACCGACTGGGGGTCCTTGCTTTACTTGGTCCGGGGGCTCCGAGTATTGTCAGTTCACCCCTGTAGATAGTGTATACAGAAGACGAAGAAGTCCCCTTACCTTCCTCCATTGCCGGCTGGGTCAGTGTAGCCCTGCCCCTAGTGATGATGTAATTAGGGGACAGAGCTACAGATGGGAGCCAGGCTGGTGAGGGTGTGAGGGTGTGTTAATAATGCGAGAGTAGGGCCTTACAGGGGAAGTTTTTATCCCCACCAGTTACAATGGACCATACGTTGTTCCCTTCCATGTTTTAGAGGTCTTTGCATCATATTAATACTTGGTGGTGTAGGTAGCCTTGGTGTTTTTTGCACACCTTTCCTTTTGTTTGATTTAAAGAAAAGATTTTTAGTACATATATTTTATCCTAAGAAAAGTTAAGTTCTAGCTAACGCATATCCTCAATACTTACTTGTGGTCTTATGGAGAGGAATGTCTGAAACTGGGGAACAGCACCTTAAATATGATTTGCACTGTCCATATTTGTGAAGTGTTGGTGTGGCACCATGGTCAATCTACTCTGATGCATCAGGCATTGGTGGGTGGAAATTCTGGCTGATCTATGCCTGATTCATCTTCACAAACGTCAGTCTCTCCACATTTTTGATGGACAGACAAGTTCTCCTTGGGGTTACTATGACCCCCGTCGCACTAAACACCCGCTCTGATGGCACTCTACTGGCTGGGCAGGACAGCTTTTCCAGGGCAAACTCTGCTAGTTGTAGCCATAAATCAAGTGTGGCTGCCCAGAAGTCTGGCGGATCTTCAAGGTGTGTTGGCATGGTCATTTTCAAGGTATGACATCACCTGCTGGTTCAGATCCTGCTCCAGGTCTACCTGCTGCTGATGAGTTGCTTAACTATGCAGGTGAAGAAAGGTACTCATCAGCAACTGTAGACTCAGGCTGCTGCTGATGGAGCTGGTACTGCTCCTGCTACCCCACCTCTCCCCAGCAGCCATGGCAGTGGAAGGTGAGCACAGAGGGCCCCCCGAGTCAGACCTGCGAGAGGATAGACGATGGCACAGATAGGCATTGGCCAACTGACTACATAGGATGTCTCTGTAGTAGTAGTTTGCCCTCCCTCTGTGGGTGTAAAAAAGGCCCCGCTTTTTGTGCCGGTAGCGAGGGTCCAATAAGGTGGACAGTCAGAGGTCACTATGCAAGCAAGTGAGCATGCATCGTGCCATTTGTGCAAGTGACTCGGAGGGACTCCCTGCCTCCATCTCCACTGCATACTGCCACGGTGTTTCTGGGTCCCGTGTCTCGCCTTCCTTATAACCCTCTAGCTTCTCCTGCTCCTCCTCTCCTGTCAGATGACTAGAAAAGCCACCCATCTCGCGAAACCTAAACTGTGCCCCACTGTGCCCCTCCTCCTCCAGTTAAGCCCCCACAGTGCTCATGTAGCCGTGAGATACAGGCGCCACGTCTCCAGTGCCCTGACCAGGCATCGTTTCCAACACGTGTTGTAGTAGATGAAGCAGTGGAATGACGTCGTTCATCTCGTAATCCTGGCAACTGACTAATTATGTGGCTTACTCAAAGGGCCTGAGCAAACGGCAGGTGTCCCGTCTGAGCTGCCACTGGTTGACATTGAATTTACACAGGGGATTTCCCCTATCCACTTGGATCGTCAAAAAATCGGTGATGGCTTTTCTCTGTTCATATAGTCGGTCCAACATATGGAGGGTGGAATGCTAATGTGTGGAAACGTCGCAATTCAGAACATGTCTGGGCATGCTGTTCTGATGCTGCAGCTCAAGGAGGGTGTGCTTTGTTGTGTACGATTGGTTGAAGTGCATGCAGTTTCCTTAATATTGTTATGATGTCTTGCAGATGGGAAGAATACTTCAGGAACCGCTTGACAACCAGATTGAACAAGTGTGCCATGCAGGCCTTGTGGCTCAGGCTTCCTTTTCACAGCGCAGACAAGATGTTCTTCCCATTGTCGGTCACAACGGTCGTTGTGTGACTCTGTTCGCAAAGGCAAACCATGTGAAAAACAGCATGACACCGCTGTGCCCTGCACACATGGTATGCTGGAGGGGCACTGAGACTTGTCCGTGCAGTGGAGGCTGAGGACACGGTGGAGGATGAGGAGGCGGAGTCGCACACTGTCACAGGACTAACGGCCTGAGAGCTTGTAGGCGGAAGCGGATTTATCTGTCCAAGTTGCTGTTGTGGCTGTGCAGGAACCACATTCACCCAGTGAGCCATAAAGGACATGTATTGTCCCTGACTGTAGTTACCATTAGACTTGTGCACTAGAAACATTTTCGTTTAATTTCGTTTCGTTTTTTCGTTTTGGAAAAAAATTTCGGTTCGGCAATATTTTCGGTTTAGATTTTTCGGATACATTCGGTATTCGGGTATTCGTGTTGTTTTTTTTCGGATACATTCGGTATTCGGGTACATTCGGTAAATCTTTAGTCTTTTTTTGGACTTTAGCGATTCTAATAAATAATGGAGATACCTTTTTTATTAAAATTTCGCAGGGTATCATAAAAAAATCATAATAAAAAAGATACAGTGGTGATGAAAAAAATTGTATCTAACGAAATGTATCTTTTTTATTATGAAATGTTTATTCATTTTTAAACAGGGATCAATTTATGTGAGCGGGTAAAGCACTAAAAATGTAGCCGACAATAATGAAAATGTAGTGTGTGCGTGTTTTTCACTTTTTTTTTAAACATTTTTTAGGTAGTACTACTACTCCCAGCATGGAACACACTCTTCCATGATGGGAGTAGTAGTTACCTGTACTAATTGACAGACCGCAGGGGTCCCTTGCGATCATCTTGTACAATGTATAGATGCGGCGGCTGCTCTTCTATGGTCCCCTGCACTCACGTATATGTACACATATTCATATTTCCCGCAGAGCTGTGATTGGCCAGATGGTTCCAGCCAATCACAGCTCTCTGTGAGAAATAGGAATATGTGTATATATACGGCCGTGTAGGGGACCATAGGAGAGCGGCCGCCGCATTCATACATTATACTGGAGGATCGCAGTGGGTGTCAGGAGTGATACCTGCAGTGATCTTTCCTTTACTACAAGTACTACTACTCCCAACATGGAGTACACTCTGCTCCATGCTGGGAGCTGTAGTACCTGCATTAATAGACAGATCGCAGCGGGTGTCAGAAGTTACACTCGCTGCCATATGTCTATTAATGCAGGTACTACAGCTCCCAGCATGGAGCAGAGTGTGCTCCATGTTGGGAGTATTAGTACCTGCAGTAAGGGACAGATCCCAGGGATGTCACTTCTCCTGACACCCGCTGCGATCCTCCTGATGTGAATGTCGGATCAGCTGTTCTCAGGGCTACAGAGCCAGGAGAACAGCTGACGCTGAGCCGTAGGTATACATCGTATATCTACTGCCCAGCAAGAACTTACAGTGAGCCTGCAATGTGTATATACAATATACACATTGCTGGCTCACTTAACCCCCTTGCTGAGCTGTGCGCTATGCACAAGCCCAGCAAGGGAAGAGTTAACTTACACTGCTGGACAGTGTAGGTTAACCCTTTGGGCGGTATACACTTTATACAGCTATCTATAGATAGCTGTATACAGTGTATACAGAAGACGAAGTCCAGCTTACTTCCCTCGAGTCCCGGGCCGGGTTCGTGTAGCTCCGCCACAGGGGTGCCGGGAAGAGCCGGTACCAACAGGCCCGGAGCGTCAAAAATGGCGCTCCTGGACCTAGGCGGTAACAGGCTGGCGTTATTTAGGCTGGGGAGGGCCAGTAACAATGGTCCTCACCCACCCTGGTAACGTCAGGCTGTTGCTGTTTGGTTGGTATTGTGCTGAGAATGAAAATACGGGGAACCCTATGCGTTTTTTTTTTTTTATTTAAATAAAAAAATAAAAAAAAAAACGCATAGGGTTCCCCGTATTTTCATTCTCAGCCAGATACCAACCAAACAGCAACAGCCTGACGTTACCAGGGTGGGCGAGGACCATTGTTACTGGCCCTCCCCAGCCTAAATAACGCCAGCCTGTTACCGCCTAGGCCCAGGAGCGCCATTTTGACGCTCCGGGCCTGTTGGTACCGGCTCTTCCCGGCACCCCTGTGGCGGTGGGTACCGGGGTAATAATTGGGGGTTAGCGTTAGCTGTTTTTGGGGCTAGCACTAAGCCCTGGCCTAGTAATGGATTCCGTCAATAAGACAGCGTCCACTACTAACCTTGAAAATTCAATAAAAAAAAAAACACAACACATTGGAAAAATTATTTTATTTAAAAAAACACTCCCCCACAGCCCTCGTTAACCATTTTATTAAAGGAAAAAATAAATAATCCGCCGTAATCCATCGAATAAGCAGTAATCCTCTGCATACACGGATCTGAAAAGAGAAGAAAAAAACACAAAAAATTGGTTATGACATTTTTGGCGCTGTCCGCTGGGGAGAGCACCCATGATGCAATGTCTACCCAAACAGGGAGCCACCAATTGGTGCAAAACTATAACTCCCAGCATGCCCAGACAGCCTTTGGCTGTCTGGGCATGCTGGGAGTTGTAGTTTAGCAACAGCTGGAGTCTCCCTGTCTGGGTAGACACTGCCAGAAGGGTCTGTTCACATTATACAAAACGTACAATGTGAACAGAGCTTCAGATTAATTAGCCTTGTTCCCTTCTGTAGCTCCGCCCCCTAATGACGTCATCACTAGGGGGCGGAGCTACACGAACCCCGCCCGGGACTCGAGGGAAGTAAGCTGGACTTCGTCTTCTGTATACACTGTATACAGCTATCTATAGATAGCTGTATATAGTGTATACCGCCCAAAGGGTTAACCTACACTGTCCAGCAGTGTAAGTTAACTCTACCCTTGCTGGGCTTGCGCATAGCGCACAGCTCAGCAAGGGGTTAAGTGAGCCAGCAATGTGTATACTGTATACACATTGCAAGCTCACTGTAAGTTCTTGCTGGGCAGTAGATATACGATGTATACCTACGGCTCAGCGTCAGCTGTTCTCCTGGCTCTGTAGCCCTGAGAACAGCTGATCCCGACATTCACATCAGGAGGATCGCAGCGGGTGTCAGGAGGAGTGACATCCCTGGGATCTGTCCCTTACTGCAGGTACTAATACTCCCAACATGGAGCACACTCTGCTCCATGCTGGGAGCTGTAGTACCTGCATTAATAGACATATGGCAGCGAGTGTAACCGCTGCGATCTGTCTATTAATACAGGTACTACAGTTCCCAGCATGGAGCAGAGTGTACTCCATGTTGGGAGTATTAGTACTTGTAGTAAAGGAAAGATCACTGCAGGTATCACTCCTGACGCCCGCTGCGATCCTCCAGTATAATGTATGAATGCGGCGGCCGCTCTCCTATGGTCCCCTGCACGGCCGTATATATACACATATTCCTATTTCTCACAGAGAGCTGTGATTGGCTGGAACCATCTGGCCAATCACAGCTCTGCGGGAAATATGAATATGTGTACATATACGTGAGTGCAGGGGACCATAGAAGAACAGCCGGCGCATCTATACATTATACAAGATGATCGCAAGGGACCCCTGCAATCTGTCAATTAGTACAGGTAACTACTACTCCCATCATGGAAGAGTGTGTTCCATGCTGGGAGTAGTAGTACTACCTAAAAAATGTTTTAAAAAAAAGTGAAAAACAAGCACACACTACATTTTCATTATTGTCGGCTACATTTTTAGTGCTTTACCCGCTCACATAAATTGATCCCTGTTTAAAAATGAATAAACATTTCATAATAAAAAAGATACATTTCATTAGATACAATTTTTTCCATCACCACTGTATCTTTTTTATTATGATTTTTTTATGATACCCTACGAAATTTTTATAAAAAAGGTATCTCCATAATTTTTTAGGATCGCTAAAGTCCAAAAAAAGAATAAAAAGATTTACCGAATGTACCCGAATACCGAATGTATCCGAAAAATCAAACTATCTGTATCCTTTTTATTATATTTGTTATCAGAATGAATTCTTCACGTTCGTTTACAGATAACGAATGCATTCGTTATTTACAGCATTATGGACGGGAAATAACGAATGTATTCGTTACTTTACTATTCGTATTATCGTGGCTATTCGGGAATGTTCAAAATATGTTTTCGTGCATTCGGATCGGTCCGAATGCACGAAAACGGTAAAATTCGTTAATTTAGACATTCGTGCCGAACCGAATTGCACATGTCTAGTTACCATGCACTTTGGTACACACCAACAGGCTCAAGGACTTGCCTACCTTCTGTTCCCCAAAATTGTGCAGGGCTGGTACTGCCTTCTTTGCAAAGAAGTGAGGCTTGGGACTCTCCACCTCGTCTTGGCACAAGCCATCAGTTCTCTGAAAGGGGCAGAGTCAACCACTTGAAAAGGGAGGGACTGCATCACCAGCAGCTTGGACAGGAGCACATTCAGCTTCTGCGCCGTTGGATGAGTGGGCGCATACTATTTTCTCTTGGACATGGCTTCACCTATGGATTGCTGGCGGAATAACTGACTCGAAGTAGGAGGAGCAGGAGCATCTGTAGCGACAGAAGATGGGTATGACAAACAGCTCCCTACGGCTGAGGTGGTGGAGCCTTGGCTGGCTGAAACAGGGAGCGGTGTGCCCCTGGGTCATGCAGCAAGCTGGACCACCTCATCGGAGCCACGGTTCTCCCAAGCAGCTTCATGGTGACCCTGGATTTGTTGACACAGGGCCATGGTGCCAACATAGGGACCCTGGCCACACTTCACTTTCTGCCGACACATCTTGCATGTGGCCATGTTAACCTCCTTCAGATGCAGATGCCTCACCGCCGAGTAGCTGATTTTCCCACCAACAGTCCACACTGATTGACTGCTACTGCCGCCAACTCCAAGAACCCCTGTTCCACTACCTCCCTGGAAGGTAGGCTGCCGCGAAGCAGGTGGTCTACCCCGGGCACGTTTAGCTCCAGACTTTCCACTTCTCCCACCATGTCTACTGCCAACCATGCTACCACCTTGCTGGCTCAGCTGCTGCTTCACGGGCAACCTGCAACCCTCTTCTCCTGATGATGATGAAGCCCCTTCTGCACCCAGCTCCCATGTGCGATCGGCTTCATCATTATTGAGTTGTGTCTGCACATCACTGATGTCCTCCTCAGGTTCCTCAACAGTGTCTGCTTCAGGAGCCTGAATGCTCGCAACACCACCTCTCACGCCACTCTCCTCATCACTAGAGCTGAGACTTTAACAGGAACAAAATAGTACACCACTTAGAAGTACGTATGTGGTGTCCTGGTACTGTATTGCATACCGTACCTTGTATGGTGGTCCCCAAAGTCAGAGTAACTAGGCTCGGGTAGGGTCCCCCAGGTGGGACAGCCCCTAGTCGCCTCTCCTCTATTCTAATTCTGTGATGTTTATATGTACATATTTAATAATAATGTGTATACTTAATATAATGTACAGTATGCTTACCTTTTTAGCGTCACAGGACCTTGGTCATGTGACCATGTTAATTTCCCTATGGTATGTTAGAGGACCTTTGGAGGTCCTTAGGTCACATGCTACCCATAATTCCATGTAAAGGTGATTGACAGAAGTATTGGAACAATTAGCACTAGTCCAGCCCCTGCCCATATAAGGGAGCTGTAGCCAATTATCACTCTCTTGGGTTGCTGCTTTCGTGGATGCCGGACTAGCAGGACGGATCTGCGCAACTTTCAAAGACAAACTAAGCCAGAAAACCTACCGGCCTCAGCCTAAACTAAACCCTGAGTTCTAACCTAATCCCCGCTAAAGCTAGTGTGACTACTGGGCCGCAACTAAATCCCCTAAATCCAGTGGAACAGTGCATATCAATCTAAGGATTCTAAATTGCTTAAGATCCCAACCTTTGTCAATCTCCAAGAGAATTTGCATTTGTAGAGACTGTTCCTGTTGTGAAATTTGCATAAAATCTTCAGTAAAAGTTTCAACTGTTTTCAGCAAACTCTCTGGTTGTGGACATTCAATTATTCTATACCTCCCTATCGCTCTTGGGAAGGGTGGCGGTAGGACAAGCATTACAGAGGAGCCCTCACCCTGGCGTCACGAATATAAAGGGTTAACCAGACACCCTTTAGTCACCGCACAGCTACACTCCCTACACCCAACTTCCCCAGGCTATCACACGTATGTGGTATGCACTTATGAGGGGAAGACAATGCCCTACAGTACGTTTAAAAAAGTATTTGTTCACAAGACCAGCCAGTGTGTACTTTTGCCTGGCCTTTCACAGTATCTAGGCCCTTGAGACTTTAACAGGAACAAAATTGTACACCACTTAGATGTACGTATGTGATGTGCACTTATAATGGGAGGACAATGCGCTCCAGTACGCTTAAAAAAGTATTTGTGTACAACACCAGCAATACACACCAGTGCTGCCGCACATAGTCGCTGTGTACTACACAACCAAAATTGCACTTTCTCTCTCTATCTCACTCCCGTCCCTATAAGTGCTTCTAGGCAGGATTTGTGCTTAAGCTGAATCGCCACTGTTCTGTGCAATACACTGTGCATAGAACACGGTAGTGACTGGGAGGTGAATCGTTGCAGTAAGAATGGTTTTCTTTGCAACACACACCGCTCTCTGTCTCTTTGTGCAACAGAACGCTGATGTGACTAGGAGGTGAATCGCTGCTGGAAAAAAGCTTTTCTGGCACTGTCTGTCCCTATCTATCTCTCTGCAGTGAAAGGCTGAAGTGACTGGCTGCAATATGGCTGCCAATTATATAGGGCTGTGACATCACAGGGGTGACTGGCTGCTGATAGGCTGCATGCTGCATGTGATTCAGGGTCATCCCGCCTACCCTTTTTCCCGCCTACCCAGGATTCCTTGCCCCATGTCCTCACATGTGGATCCGCCATTTTAGATACCCTGGAGCCTGAACCGCACTAAATGGAGTTGCAAATGTGATTTTTTTCTGAAAATTGTAACAAATTCGGATTTGTCAGATTTGATTCGCTCATCCCTAGTGGCTGGATGTCAATGGCAGTACCCATAATGGGCACTGTGTCACCAAATTTTCTTCAACTAAGCACTTGAAGATGGTCTGGGCAGACATGGGGGCTGGGGACTTATCAAAACCTTTGCAGAGGAAAAGTTACCCAGTTGTCCATAGCAAACAATCAGATTGCTTCTTTTACTTTAAAAAGGCCTCTGAAAAATAAATGAAACAAGCTGATAGTTTCCTATGGGCAACTGGGTAACTTTTCCTCTGCACAGGATTTGATAAATCTCCCCCATGGTGTGTAATGAAGGATTAAGGAAACTGTAAGCTGCTATTGGTGGTCTTTACTAGTGTTGCTCACGAATATTCGAAATTCAAATTTTAATCGCGAATATCGCATATTCGGGAATTTGCGTATATTGCGAATATAGCATTATATATTCGCAATTACGAATATTCACTTTTTTTTCTTTGTTCACAGTACACATCACATTGGCTCTCGCTCCCCGCAACTCCAGCTATTGACTTGCCGTCTGCTGTATGGACACTTGGAATAAAGCATCGTTTGGCAAATACTTCTCAGTGGATGAGTGCAGCTTTTTTCAAGTCTTCTGCTTTTCATGTTTAACACATCACAGTGATCACTGCATCCCTCCCTGCTCTTCGCATATGCGCATATTCACGAATATTGAGCCCTCCCTTCTTTAATGGTATATAAGGAACTAATGGGCTAGTGCAGTGGTCTCCAACCTGCAGACCTTCAGATGTTGAAAAACTACAACTCCAGCATGCACGGACAGCCAACGGCTGTCAACGGCAGTCCGGGCATGCTGGGAGTTGCAGTTTTGCAACATTTGGAGGTCCGCAGGTTGGAGACCACTGCACTAGCCCATTAGTTCCTTATATACCATTAAAGAAGGGAGGGCTCAATATTTGCGAATATGCACATATATATGTTCGCATATGCGCATATGTTTTCGCATATGCGCAAAAAAAACTGAATATGACGAATATGCGGATTTCGTGAATATATGACGAATATTCATCTATATATTCGCAAAATATCGCAAATTCGAATATGGCCTATGCTGCTCATCACTAGTCTTTACTGGGCGGTCCAGAGCCTGTTACCTATATGTGTGCACCCTCACTGCTCCCAACTCTTCCTAACAGTTGGTCAGAGTAACCTAGATGGTGGAAATTTGATGAAACCATCCTGCTACTGTTGCATGCAAATCAACTGGCTCATGAAAGTTAAAGCACAGTGCTGTCTGCTGACACCTGTCCATGTCAGGAACTTTCCAGGGTAGGAGCAAATCCCCATAGTAAGTCCCCAAGGAAGGGGCAGAATTTGGCTTTTGGAAAGAGAATTTAGCTGGAATTGAAGTCGGGGGCCATGGGTTTAACAAAGCCTCCATGGTGCCAGAACAGTGGACCCCCTACATGTGATCTACACTCCTCACAAAATGTAATAAGGGGTGCAGTGAGCATTTACACCCCACTGGCATTTGACAGATTTTTTAAACAGTGGGCTGTGGAAATGAAAAATTTAAGTATTAAAATAAAATAAACCTACATGAATTGGATATCCCTGTAACCGTATGGACCTACAGAATAAAGATAAGGTGTCATTTTTAACAAAAATTGCACTGTGTAGAAACAGGAACCCCTACAATTTACACAATGGCATTTTTATTTTTTTTATTTCACCCCACAAATATTTTGTTTTGTTTTGCCACAGGTTATATTATAAAATAAGTGATGTCATTACAAAGTACAATTGGTGATGTGAAAAACAGGCCCTTATATGGGTCTGTAGGTACAAAATTGAAAGTGTTATGATTTTTAAAAGGGAAGGAGGAAGAAACAAAAATACAAAAATAAAATTTGCTGAGTCCTTAAGGCAGTGGTTCCCAACCTTTTTCGGCTTGGGGTGCCCTTTTTTTCTCGGGGAACCCCTACAAATAAAATCATGAAAAAAGGAACTAAAATCTGTTAAAATTGCAGAAATAAGCAACACAAAGTACCCCTACATCATTAGTAGCATCCCCCCCCCCCCCAATGCTGGAAGATTCCCCACCTACATCACCTCATCACAAGTACTCCCGTTACTCTACCCCCACCTACATCATATCACAACAGTTACCCTCCCATGCCCCCCTTCCCCCCATTACCAAAAGTAGGGCCAGACTGGGACCCAAAATAGGCCACCAGAGTTCTCACATGTCCTGAGCCATGCAATTTGATGCAGGTACACAGGGGGAAATTAATCAAAACCTGTCCAGAGGACAAGTTGCTGAGTTGCCCATAGATCACTGCTTTCATTTTTCAGAGGCCTTTTCAAAAATTAAAGAAGCAATCTGATTGGTTGCTATGGGCAACCCAGCAACTTTTTCTCTGGACAGGTTTTGATAAATATCCCCTGCAGTTTCCACCCAAAAAAATCAATGGTGGTGGGGGGTATGGCTTGGCATGCTGGACCACAGTTGCATGCCGTGAGAGCTCCTACCCGACCTGTCATATAACAGACGACCGCAACGGATATGCGAGGCAGATCCTGGTCAAAAAGAAGAAGGGGGTACCTCAAGCTTCTGCCGACCCTCCGGGCTTGATTACAGACTTTTTAAGGCTGCAGCCGCTCTCCAGGGAGACTTCAAGTGCCATCCGGCTCTCCTCCTCAGCCCCGCCGGCGTCATCGCATGTGACCAGTGCTCACTCCAGCACTACAGCGCCTGTAATGGCCACGGCTGCTGCGCATGAAGATTACGTTTACAGCCACACTTCTACTGCCCAGCCGACCTCCCTGCCAACCAGAGCCCTGTCATGGCCACCCCAGGTTGCTCAAGTAAGCTCTGCAGCCCCTACCTCACCTCTGCAGGCCCCTCAGCCTCCATCCTGCACCTCCACCCAGCTTATTACAATGACAGCCATCTCTCCCTCTGCAATCTCTTCTGTAGCAGCAGCCTCTGAGGTCTCTGTGCAGGCTCACCAACATTCCAAGAAGCCACATCCATCTATCCCTCAGGGACACCCTGTCTCACCTACTGGGACCCTGCAACCTGGTGGAAATGCTGAATCTCCTAAGCACCCATCTGCACAAGTATCTGATCTTAATTGCTCAGAATTATCCCACAATCTGTCTTCTACACATCCAGAACAATGGCACACAGTTATCAGAAAGACTAAGTTTAAGGCACCACTGCTTGCCACGACACGAATCAGTCCCACCAATTTACCCTCCAGCCAAGGACCACCTGCTCCTGCCACATGGCCCCCGGCACAGGTTGTTCTTGACTGGTTGGGTGACATGGACTCAAACGCTTCTCTTTTAGGAAAGGGATCCCACGATTCCTTAGCTGATAGCAATGTCCTGGACAACTGGGGTGAGAAAAAGCTGTTTAAAATGCTGCTTAAACTGCGCAATTCTGGATGATTTTCATACTCCACTCGGGGGCTCACCTCTCAGACCGTCATTATCAAATGAGAGATCCACTTTATCCTCCCAAACTACTTTGCCTTGTGTCACTCCTGCTCCGAACTTGCCCTCGCCTGAGATGGCAGTCAATACTCTCAAAAACTACCCAGAATTGCAAGCCCTACTAGCACTACTACCGACTATGACAGACATGCAGTCTCTCACCACGGATTTACGATCCGCATGGAAACAAGATCTCAAACCAACAAAGACAGCTGTCACCCATCTGAATGATCGGGTCCAAAAATTGGAAGACCTTCACTCTGCAGCATCTTCACAGATAAATAAGCTCCAGGAAGCTACCAGCAATCTTATTTTGCAACATGCCCTGACTGTGGACCGTATTGACGATATGGATTCTCTATTTTATATTATTTGTTAGTACTGATTAGCAATTGCTGTGCCCTCGCGTGGTCCTCCCATGTTTCTCAGGGCCATTGGTTATTTCTTACATGCCCCCTTTCTCCCCCACCACCTTTATTATTTTGTTCTTACTCTGACCAGTTCTGCCTCCCAGTCATTAGTCACATTCGGGCTCCCTGTCCGAACAGCTTGTTTATAGCCTGTTATACGTAAGCATCCCTTACACCTCACACTGTAGGGAACTCCTTCACTTACCAGACGGTCCCTGTGTACCCTTGTCTGTGCGGATACTGTTCAGTGTCTTTTCTCTGCTCTCATGTCTTTTTGTTCTTCTTTTTCTGGATGGTCTACTGGTCTCTACTTCTTTTGGTGAGTTAGATGTTAACCCCCGACATTGCCATGGCAGCTAACATCTGTATTACTTTCCTTAATGTTAAGGGCTTTAATACGCTTGAAAATGAACCCAGACCTTGCACTCCTTGCACAAGCAGAGAGTCCACATTCTAGCCCTACAAGAGACACACTTTAAAGAGGGTCATTTTCCTACACTTACCAACAGATACTATACGACCTGGCTACATATTGTCAATCCTGAGTCCAAGACGAAAGGAATATCCCTAGCCTTCCACAAATCACTCCCCATTACTATTCTCTCTTCTTCCATTGACCCTGGCACTCGCTACATTTTTGCTAACTGCACACTCTCTGACAAGACTATCACTGTAGCGTCTGTTTACACCCCAAATCATGACCAAGTACCATTTCTTATTAAAACATTGGATGCCCTGGCGCATTTTGCCACGGGCCCCATACTGCTTTGCAGGGACTTTAATCTCCCCCTCTTCTTCTCAGTCTATACTTCCTCTGGCCACTCCAACTGTCACACCGGAAACTCAGAGTCCTGAGACAGAAACGTCATCTCCTTCAGCTAGTAGATGTATGGAGAGCACTGCAACTTCAAGATCATGATTACACATTCTATTCCCACACTAGACAATCCTATAGTAGGATAAATTACATTTTCTGTTCACACTCCCTTCTGCCTGTATTTAAGTCTGCAAAGATTGGGATGGTAACCCTTTCAGATCATGCCCCAGTCAGCTGTACTTACTCCCCGCTTTTGCCTCATGCCACCTGGAGACTCAATGAATGCCTGCTTCTGGATGACTTATGTCTTTAGGACCTCAAGTTGACGATAGCTCATTTTGCTCATGATCATGCCTATGCTACATCTTCCCCTCTGGTAAAATGGGAAGTGCTCAAATGTGTGATGCGTGGTACTCTGGTGAGGCATGGGGCGACGCTTAAGAGGGAAGCATTTGCCAAATTATCATCCCTTTATCAACAGCTACAAGTTTTAGAGAAAAAACATAAGCAGACACAGCAGGATGCGGTCTTTCGAGACCTCCTTAAGGTCAGACAAGACCTCCTGAACACTAAACACCACTACTATAGACAGGTTACTGGTAATCTATTTTATGAATGGGGAAACAAATCGGTCCACCTGCTTGCTTATGCGTTGAGAGAGAAGAAGTCCTCGTTCTATGTCCCTGCTATACAGCCCCGCTCAGGCACTGTTACTCATCTTACTCCTGACATTTTGGAGACGTTCCGTAAATATTATACTGATCTCTATAACCTACCCAAGGCTCCCGCTCTTTCTCCCTCCAAATCCTCCCTTCCCTCGTTAACACGCTATTTGGTGGAAACTGCCCTACCGCGTCTCTCCTCTGAGGTTATTACCTCCCTCGAGGCTCAGTTCTCTCCTTAGGAGTTATAGCTTGCTATTCCCTCGATGCCTGTGGGTAAACGTTCTGGACCTGGTGCATATACTGCCAAGTTTAATAAAGTCCTCAGGACAGAACTGATGCACTGATTGATGCATTCAATGAACTGATTGATGAATTCAATGATATATTAGGTGATTCTCCTGCGCCTCAATCCTTTTTACAGGCTTTCATTACATTACTGTTATCCCTAAGGAAGGGAAGGATCCCCTCCTCTGCCCCAGTTATTGTCCCATATCCTTAATTAATTTGGATGCCAAGCTTTTCGCAAAACTTGCTGTGAATAGATCCAAATCACATGAACTCACTCATCCACCCGGATCAAGTTGGATTTGTTCGTGGCAGAGAGGCAAGGGACAACACTCTTTGTGCCTTCTCCACGATCTATTTTGCCCGTTAACATCACATGCCTTTGTTTTTGCTTTCTCTGCTAGCGGAGAAGGCTTTTGACTGGGTAGATTGGGATTTTCTGTTTGCAACCCTAGATCAAATTGGCCTTGGCCCTCGTATGATACCACGTATTATGGCCTTATTCAGATCCCCTCAAGCACAAATTTGTGTCAACGGCCAATTATCAGCACCCTTTGACATTTGTAATGGCACAAGTCAGGGGTGCCCCCTATTGCCCCTCCTATATGTTCTATGTATGGAACACCTGCTTACAACGATCTGCCAAATTCCAGATATTAGGGGATTGACTGTGTCTCAGTGCCATTATAAATGCTCAGCGTTTTCTGACAACATCATCTTGTACCTTTCCTCTCCACTTACCACTCTCCCATCCCTTATGGCTACTCTGACTACATTCTCCAATTATAGTAATTCTAGAATTAATCCTGCAAAGAGTGAGGCCCTAAACATTACTCTCTCGCAACATATGGTTCAAACTTTGCAATCCTTGTATCCCTTTAAGTGGCAACCTACGGCTCTTAAATATCTGGGTATACAAGTTGTGACGGACTGACCAGGGACCTCTCAGTGTCCCCCTCCACCAAGGGCGACTTCTCTTTCCAGGCGACAAGCCCCAGCATACCACAGGCAATATCTCTAGGCAGAACTATAGAATATCACGTGCCCTTACCCAAAGAACCAGGCAACACCAGTCATCAGGTATAAAAAGTACCCCTTTTTGGTAACAAAGATTTTCCCCCTACTCTTTCTACTTCCACCTTTTTATCCTTCCACCATTCGGAGGGGGTTGCATTCCGATCTCTATTGACAGATGTTGATCTTAAACCACTTCCTGACCTTCTTTCTGGGTGCTACCCCACATTTCATCCTACACTCATTACAATATAATCAGTTACGTAATTTTTACATCTCCCACAAACGCGCTCGCAGTCTTCACTAACAAAGTTTGAATGCCTATGTACTGCATCGTCAGTGGTACCGCATGCAATTAGTACCCTGTACTCTTTACTTTTAGAAGTGGGATCCTCAATCCCACTCCCTTTCCCTTCAGCCTGGGAGAATGAACTTAGTTTCTTGTTGTTCCTGCAAGGTACACAAAACCAATTATAAAATCCTTTACAGATGGTACAGAGTGCCCACTCTACTTTCACGCATTTACCCATTGGTTCCCGATATGCTGGCACTGTGGACGCTCAGGGGGTACTATGACCCACATATGGCTGACGTGTCCCATGCTTGATACCTGCTGGTCTTCGGTCCTTGACGCTATTCCACCCTCACTTCTCTTTCCCTCCCTAAGTGTCCGTCTGTTGTATTGCTATCTATTTTCTTAAGGACCTATGACGTACCGGTATGTCATGAGTCAGCTCCCGTTCCATAACACGGGGCCACGGCGTGGCTAATAGCACACCGCATTACCTGTGGCTAATAGCGTGCAGCACTGATCACGGTGCTGTGCGCTATTAACCTTTTAGACGCGGCGTTCAAAGTTGATCTCTGCGTCTAAAGTGAAACTAAACTAATGCCGGTTTGCTCAGGGGGCTGTTCGGGATCGCCACAGTGAAATCGCGGCATCCAGAACAGCTATAAGATACGAGGAAAGTGCCCTTACCTGCCTCCTGGTGTCCGATCGCCGAATGACTGCTCAGTGCCTGAGATTTAGGCATGAGCAGTCAAGCGGCAGAATCATCGATCATTGGTTTCCTATTAGAATCCATTGATCAATTTAAAAGATCAGTGTGTGCAGTGTTATAGCCCCCTATGGGAACTATAACATTGCAAATAAAAAGTGAAAAAAGTTAATAAAGATCATTTAATCCCTTAATAAAGTTTGAATCACCCCCTTTTCCCCATAAAAAAAAACCAGCGTAAATAAAAATAAAATTAAACATATATGGTATGACCGCGTGTGGAAATGTCTGAATTATTAAAATATATCATTAATTTATCCGCGTGGTCAATGGCGTACACGCAAAAAAATTACAAAGTCCAAAATAGCGTATTTTTGATCACTTTTTATATCATGAAAAGATGAATAAAAAGCTATCAAAAAGTCAGATCAATACAAAGATGAGCCCTCATACCGCCCCATACGCGGAAAAAATAAAAAAGTTATAGGGCTCAGAAAATGACAATTTTAAATATATAAATTTTCCTGCATGTAGTTATGATTTTTTTCAGAAGTAAGACAAAATCAAACCTAAATAAGTAGGGTATCATTTTAATCTTATGGACCTACAGAATATAGATAAGGTACTGTGTAGAAACGGAAGCCCCCAAAATTTACAAAATGGCGTTTTTTCTTCAAGTTTGTCGCACAATGATTTTTTCTTTCCGTTTCTGTATAGATTTTTGGGTAAAATGACTGATGTCATTACAAATTAGAATTGGTGGCGCAAAAAAATAAGCCATCATATGGATTTTTAGGTGCAAATTTAAAGAGTTAGGATTTTTTAAAGATAAAGAGGAAAAAAGAAAAGTGCAAAAACGGAAAAACCCAGGGTCCTTAAGGGGCTATCCTCAGACACGCCTCCCCTAAGTTGTCCTCTAAAATGGCCCACTTTTTTGTTCATGTCTGCTAGAACAGTTATACGCCGTCTTTGAAAATTAACTAGCAGATACACTTTGAAGAAAGGAACAGGCGGCAACTCTCCGGTGGGTGCAAACAGATTCTTTTATTCTTGTGATGTGATAAATTACTTCTTAAAATCGGGGGAGACACAACTTCAGACTTCATGCAGTGTGTACAGTCTGTACACTGTACACACTGCATGAAGTCTGAAGTTGTGTCTCCCCCGATTTTAAGAAGTAATTTATCACATCACAAGAATAAAAGAATCTGTTTGCACCCACCGGAGAGTTGCCGCCTGTTCCTTTCTTCAAAGTGTATCTGCTGGCTTGTTGCTCTAAAGGCTGAGCACCACCGGGGAACCTGCAGCTGCTGCCAGGACTGTACCGCTTCTTGCTCCGGGGACAAGGTAGTGCCAACTTTTCTTTCTTTTTTGCCATTTGAAAATTAACTACCCCCTCCCCCACCTTCTTGTCCTGGCTCAAGGAAGATTCCCATGCGTGTTGTATTGAAGAACACTTGGTGAATTGTAGGCGCCAGCTTACTAAATTTAATGCCACTTGGACCCCTTGGCTGGCCTATATGACATCCCCTGACTTTGGAAGTGACCACTTGGAAGTGTGATATGGTTGCGAGACCGGTGGAGGTGGCCCTGTCCGTGAGGTATGTACAGTACTTCAGATTTCATTTTCCCGACTGTCATCTTCGGCCTGACATTTTCCGTCTCTTCCTCCCTCTTTCTTTACTTTCCGCCTTCCTCCTGCCCGTTCTCCTTTTGTAACAAATGGATAATCTATTCACTATTTTATAATCATAACCAGAATGATTGTTGTGTCTCTATAAAGCATCTCAGAGACATAAACAACACAATCTTCATTAAACTGGTTGCTTTTTGCAAGAGAAATGATGGCTATATGCTGGTACTTAAATTTTACCGAATGTCCCTTTGTCTTCTACCCAGAATAAATATGGCAGAACAATTCATTTCTGTGTAATTGTTGCTGACTTTTGTGCAAAATGTCACTGACACAATACTAAAAATACAGAAGGGAACTTGAGAAAAATAATGTTCGGTGGCTTTACTATTGGGATGTGAAATAAATACATTGCACAAGTTCCGGGGGTCAGCACAGAGCTACTGAGAGGTCAGGATAGGAAACTTCAACATGAATACAACTCATTAAAATTCTTGTGTTTGTAAGCCAGGGAGAATGGTCTTTAATGGCACAAAGCCATGGTTGAATGTAAGAAAGCATACAATAGACAAGGTTGATGTATTTGACCTTCACAAACATTACAACCTGACTCCTCGCCAACTTGCTTTTCTCTTGTCATTTACAATGTGAAGCCTGAGTGAAAGGTCAAATGAGAAAATGCTATCTTTTATATAATGTGAAATAAACAATTTGTTTAGATATACAGCTGATCCTCACCCTGTATTACCCTTCTTTAATGCTAATCTCACTCTAGAAAAAGATATGGAAACAAATGCAGTTCAGAGATACTTGTTCTCTGTTATTGTAAATTAGGGCCCCCAATTAAAAAGCTGTAAGAGGACTCCCATCTACAGCATTTAAAATATGTGACCTCTACATCCTCCAAACAGTAGCTGTGCTTTGAGGGGTACTCCAGTGGAAAACAAATGTTTTTAAATCAACTGGTGCCAGAAAGTTAAACAGATTTGTAAATGATGTCTATTTAAAAATGTTCATCTTTCCAGTACTTATCAGCAGCTGTATGCTACAGAGGAAGTTGTGTATTTCTTTCCAGTCTGACCACTCAGACTTGGCATCATTATCAGTTTTGGCATTGTGGTGTCCCGGTACCGTATTTCATACGTTACCTTTTTAGAGGTCCCCATAGTCAGAGTCCCTAGGAATGTCGGGGTCCCTCTCCTATAGTTATCCCCTTGTCACCCCTCATTTAGTCTATGACTGTATAAAAGTTCTTATAAATATAAGTATAAATGTGTATATATTTAATTGCCTACCTATTCAGCGTAGCAGGACCTGCGGGTCACGTGATTAGGTTAGAACTCTATGGTTTTGCTACAGGACCTTTTGGAGGTCCCCATGACGTGTTCACCCACAATGCAATGTAACGGTGAGTGACAGTTGTTATGGACCAATCCAAAACGGCTCAGCCCCTGCCCATATGAGGGAGCTGCAGCCATTGATCTGTCTCTTGTTCCTGTGCTGCCAAGCAAGCAGCATCTCTCTTCTCTCTTGGGTTGCTGATTCTGGAAGAGGTAGGACCTCCGCAGCTTACAAGACAATTTACTAGGCCAAAGCCTTGCAGCCTCGGCCTCTAACATAGCGGATATACTGAGCAATTCCCCGCTACTCACCGCAAGATCACTTGACCTAAACGCACCCTTAAATCCAGCGGATCTATGCTACAAAATCTCTAAGAAGCTAAATTGAGCTTATCTGATCCCAACCAACTGTCAATCGCTGCTCAGCTATATCTGTAGAGACTCTGTTATCTGGACTGATACTATTGCTGCATGTACAGAAATTCTTCAGTAAAAGTTCCTGCAAGTTTTCAGTTAACAGGGGTTGTGGACAATCCTTTATTTCTGCATCACCTATTGCTCTTGGGAAGCGTGGCAATAGGCCTGTCAAGATTACAGTATTTAACCCTCACCCTGGCATAACGAGTGACAAGGGTTAACAGCGCCCTTTATTATTCTGAACAGCAACACCCTAACTACCCTACACCCCACAAGGCTTTATCCCCCAATGCTACCACAGCATCACATCACATTTCTGTATTTATGTATCCAACAATTTATCATTGTAACCCCCATCCCCACCCTCCCCCATTATGCCATTCTAGGATGCTATTTTTCAGGTGACAGTGGAATCCCTTATCTACTTGGTCCATATTTAACCTTAAAGGTCTATTTTTGGAAACCTATTTTCAATAACATATTAGGGCTTTCTCTGTTAAGAGCAGGGGGTCCCTTCCATTCATGAGCCAGAGCTGAAAGATGCCACAAAGAGCATCCTTCACTCTAGAAGACCTCATTATGTCCACACATTATTTCTGTGATGGAGCTACAGAGAAAGAGATCATCCAGGATTAGAAAAAGAGCTGATTTCTCCCCAAAACAGCACTACTCCTGTCCTAATAAAACACAGAAACTGACTGTTGTGATGCTGTTTTTGGAAGACATTAGCTTTGTTTTTCTATTCCTGGATAACCCCGTGTGACTTCACGCCCCGCCTCATCAATTCAAGTCTATGGGAGGGGGCGTGACGGCCATCACGCCCCCTCCCATAGACTTGCATTGATGGGGCAGGGCATGACGTCACATGGGGGCAGAGTTGTGACGCCACGATCTTCCATCCCCGTGGTCAGGAGGAATTAGCCAGAGAACCTCCAGCGCTTCTGCAAGCAGTTACAGCTGGGTGCTGCTTGCTATATTACGGGGGTCCCCAGCAGCGGGACCCCGACGATCTGACATCTTATCCCCTATCCTTTGGACTGGAGATAAGATGTCTAGGGGCGGAGTACCCCTTTTAGGATATGAGGCCTCCACTCAACCCTAATTGTAATCAGCTTTTTCTGTAGAACAGAGTGAGCCAGTGTTGAACTGGAGTTCCTTTGTCCCATTATGGGAAATTTCTCTGAGGACCCTTCCCAATTTAATTCCATTGTAAACTTAGTTGTTATCATTGTACACATAACATATATTATTATTAAGTCTAGTGTGATATCTGTGAACCATTCTATAACATTTTGTTATGTATGGTATGTTATGTAGTTCTATATTATTTTAGAAACTACTTCTAATTCAGTAGTCCCTGATTATAAGTGGTGTACCCAAGGTTCAGTACTGGGCCCACTTTTATTTATCATATTTATTAATGATATGGAAAATGAGATTTACTGCTCCCTACATCATCTCCCTCCCTCCTTGTTTGAATGTGATGGACATGTATATTTCTTCAATCATAACAAGTATGTAACTATTTTATCAGGTGCTGTCAGAATATTAGAATTTCCAGATTTTCTGAATTGTACTGTACCTCATAATCAAACAAACAAACAAACAAAAAAAACTATATACATGTATATATAGATATATATATCTATATCTATACATATATGTATATATACGGGGTCAGTATATACGGGGCACCACTTCTGGTGTAAAAGTAGGCCATTTAGCACTTCGTGGGCTTCTGGGTACAAAAATTAGCTCACCACACCACCTTCACAGGTAGTGAGACTTCTTAACTGGAACCTGAGCTGTTTTGCAGGACGCACTACCTGTATAGGTGGTGTGGTGAGCTAACATATATTTATATATATATATATATATATATATATATATATATATATATATATATATATATATATATATTATATACAGGGTGGGCCATTTATATGGATACACCTTAATAAAATGGGAATGGTTGGTAATATTAACTTCCTGTTTGTGGCACATTAGTATATGTGAGTGGGGAAACTTTTCAAGATGGGTGGTGACCATGGCGGCCATTTTGAAGTTGGCCATTTTGAATCCAACTTTTGTTTTTTCAATAGGAAGAGGGTCATGTGACACATCAAACTTATTGGGAATTTAACGTAACTTTATTCTTTCATGAGTTATTTACAAGTTTCTGACCACTTATACAATGTGTTCAATGTGCTGCCCATTGTGTTGGATTGTCAATGCAACCCTCTTCTCCCACTCTTCACACACTGATAGCAACACCGCAAGAGAAATGCTAGCACAAGCTTCCAGTATCCGTAGCTTCAGATGTTGCACATCTCGTATCTTCACAGCATAGACAATTGCCTTCAGATGACCCCAAAGATAAAAGTCAAAGGGGGTCAGATCGGGAGACCTTGGGGGACATTCAACTGGCCCACAATGACCAATCCGCTTTCCAGGAAACTGTTCATCTAGGAATGCTCGGACCTGACACCCATAATGTGGTGGTGCACAATCTCAGGGAACGTGCCAGCTTCAGTGCATAAAGAGGGAAACACATCATCATGTAGGCCACTGGATATGCAAAATTGCTACATGATGATCACCCAACTTCAGCAGCTGATAATTATTGGAAGGAATAAGATTTTTTAATAGAATTAATTAACTAATCTGTTTAACTTTCTGGAGCCAGTTGATATGTAAAAAAAAGTTTTA